>NC_143578.1:141020357-141622779 GCF_048544385.1 Mastigoproctus giganteus
TACTATCCTGGCCACCTAGTTGTGTCTATGAGTGTACTCAGTCTGGGTGATCACCTTGCACCCCCACAGCGATGTGTTGGATCGTTTCTGAGGACAGGTGGCATCGTAGACATGTGTTATCTGACATTCTGGGCTTGTTTGCGATGGATTTTCTGTAGTTTCTGGTGTTGATTACCTGGCTTTGGATGGCCAACACGAATCTTTCAGTCTTGGGGAAGAGGCGTCCCACTTATGAGCCATGCATTGGAAGCAATGTTATCGATATGATCTTGATGGAGGGCATTGTAGTGTCTGCCATGGAGTGTCTTCTTTGCCCATCTTTCTAACTTCATTTCTTGTAATGCCTGGGCAGGAGGGGGTTCTATTGTTAGGTTGAGTGGTGTATACCACTTATCTGTCTTCCTTATGGCCTGGTGGAGTGGTGCTGGTTTGTACTTGAAGTAATCCTTCATTTTAACTATCGCTATTTTCTGTTGCTCTATCAGATCTATCAGGCTCCTTCCTCCCTCTTTCCGAGGTATTGTTAGTCTCTCCACTGCTGACTTCGGTTGGTGTTGGCGACTCTTGGTCATCATTGTCCTTGTCTTTCGCATGATATCTTCTAGCTCAGTGTTAGTCCAATCTATGACCCCAAATGTGTATGTTAGTACTGGAGCTGCATAGGTGTTTATTGCTTTAACTGTGTTCCCTCCATTCAATTTTGATTTTAGTAGGTTTCTGAATCTCTGATGATATTTTTTGGTCAGGCACTTCTTGATTTCCTTGTGTTCTAACTGCTTAGCTGGCATCATCCCTAGGTATTTGTAGGTTCTCTCCTTCTGTCATAGCTTCGATCTCTTTACCAGTCAACAGCTGGTAGTTTCAGCCAAGTAATTTTCCTTGGTGCATTTTGTGGGTCTTGCATTTGTCTAGTCCAAATTCCATCCTGATATCCTTGCTGAATTCTTCAGTGATCCGGAGTAGTTGCTGGAGTTGCTTCTCGGTTGCCGATTAGAGCTTGATGTCATCCATGTACATCAAGTGGGTGAGGGTGTACAGGATTTTTCTTCCTTCTTTGAGGTTATATCCATACTTGCTGCTGTTGAGCATGGTGGATAGCAGGTTGAGTGCTAGACAGAACCATAGTGCGCTCAGAGCATCTCCTTGAAAGATTCCTCTTCTAATGGGGATTGGCCTGGTTGTGACGTTCTCAACCTTAATGGTGGTACTCCATTTCTCCATTGTTGCTCCTAGGAAGTTTGTCACTATCGGATTGACCTTGTAGATCTTCAGGGTCTCTATTAGCCAGCTATGAGGTATGGAGTCGAAAGCCATGTGGTAATCAATGTAGGCAGTGTATAGGTTGTGGTGCTTCTTGAAGGCTTGCTCCATAACTGTGGCATCTATGGTTAATTGCTCCTCCGCTTGCATCCTTTCTGCTGTTCGGCCATTATGTTCTGACTCTCTAAGTGGTCTAATATCTTCTTGGTTATGCAGCTGGTCAGGATCTTGTACATCGTTGGGAGGCATGTGATTGGCCTGTATTTCGCCGGGTTTCTTGTATCTTCATCTTTAGACTTCAGATATGTGACTCCTTCAATGAGAAACTTTGGAATTGTCTCTGGGTGTCTTATCATTGAAGTGAACTGCTCTGCTAGGTGCTTGTGTGTGCAGGTGAGCTTCTTGTACCAGTATTTGTGGATATTATCAATTCCTGGGGTTCACCAGTTGTGGGTGTTCCTGATCGACTGTTTTACTTCTTCTTCTCAAATCTCCCACTCTCTCATCTCTTGTATATCCTTTATTTTCTTCCATTCTGCTTCTATCCAGGGTGGTCTGCTGTTATGTCTTACTTCACTGCTCTATATATTTCCCCAGAACTCTTCAATTGTCTTTTTCTCGTGTGGTCCATTTCCTGCTTTCTCATCTTCACCCAGTTTCCTGTAGAAGGCTCTTTGGTTCTCATCGAAGATTCGGTTGTTTATTTTCCTCTGGGAGCTCTTTTGTATCAGTTTAGTCTCTTGCTGAGTGGAGGAAGTTCTGCTTCAGTGTGTCCAAGAATTCTCCTCTTCTCTGATTTCTAGTCTCATGTTTGCTGTGGACACTGTCTCTCTTGAGGATACTCTTCACCTTTCCAATCAATTTCTTACTTCTATTACCCTTTTGGTACTGGGTCAACTGACCTATCTTGACTCTTAATTCTTCTATCTTCTGCTGTAGTCTTCTTTCCCAAGCTTGCGGTTCCTTCTGTTTTCAGTTCTTCTGCTGCTAGTCTCTCATTTCCTTTCCATTAATCCTAGTGGCTGCTATGGCAGCACAGTGTACGGCTGCATGGATAGCTTCCAGCATTGCACCATTGTCGTCAAGATAATGTGGCATTATTTGCCGATTGAGGTGATCTGTTACTCTACACAGGATTTTGTTTGGACTCTGCTTAGGTATCACGTGGGTTCTTGTGAGGTCCATTCCTTCGAATTCTGTTAGGGCCTACTTCCATTCATCTTCTATTCTGGATACTTTGTTTCTTTCCACTTCAGCTACTCTGGATTGTATTTCTTCTTGCTGTTCCTCCTCTGGTTCCATATTGACCATATTCTTTGTGCTTTGTAGTTGATCACTGACATCCTGCTTGATTTTTTCCAAGATGGCAGGAGCTGTTAGGTTCTTCATGATGATGGTCCTTCTTTGGTGTGCTAATTGCTGTTCGGTGACCTGAATATCCAGGTATCGTTCCAACCACTTGGTATGTAGTCGTGATCTGTACGTTGTCATATCGGTCTCTAGGCTGGTTATTTCATAGTATGTTCGCATGATGTAAGTATTCATTTCAATGCTCCACTGCATTATTATTATTATTATTATTATTATTATTATTATTAGCTATATGGTGAAAGGAAGCTTATGCTACACCAGCCAAAAAAAATTCCCAATTTATCCTAACAGAGAGAGTGAGTGAGAGGCAAAAGTCACCAAGAAAGAGAAGAATGATGATATCCAGCTCAGGACCCTGGGTGTGCCAAGTCCATACTCACCAGATGTGATATTGAATGTGACAGATGAAGAAATCTTGCAAAATGCGTCTTTTGTATAAAATCAATATTTGATTTATCCTAATCTTTTTATCGCCTCAGTGATTTCTTTTCGTCAAAACGCTCCAAAGGAAAATAGAGAAAAGTAACACAATAAGTGAATTGGTTGAACTAGTATTGGTGCAGTATATGAGCACGAGTTACACTGAAGTGTGTTCATTACTAATTCTTTTTTTGACAATTCCGGTAACCGTGGCAAGAACGGAACAATCATTTTCAAAGCTGAATTTAATAAAAAATTATTTAAGAAATACCATGAGTTAAGAATGACTTTTTTTTTTTTCTTTTTTTTATGAAAATCTCAAACACGATTAGTATTAGAATCTGCAGTACTTAGTACCTTGCATGAAAGCATAAAAGAAGATATTTGTTGACATTATACTGGAGCTTCTGTAGATTGCAAATTTCATGAAATATGTAGGAAGGAAGGAAGTTTGTTGCAAATAGTGGAAGTTGAATGAATAAATGAAGAAGAAGAAAAGTTGGTTCTATGAGTTTGAAGTTGGACAGAAAAATGATGTTGACCGGTTTCAGCACACCTTTGGGCTACTTTGAAAGACAGACCGGGAATAATTACAGAAGACAATTCAGAAGAACAGTGCCCATGGAAGTATCTATAGAAAAGGCATACACTAGCATTAGCATTAGTAGGGGCATATGATGCAAGAAAGCAAGCTTATGCAGCATCAGCAAAAAAAAAAAAAAAAAACCCTTCCACTTCACCCCTCCGTTCATTCGAAATATCTGTCCAGCTGAGCCCTAAACTTATTTAGGCTATCAACTTCCACGACAAGGGATGGAAGTCTGTTCCACCAACCAACCACCCGCTGGCTAAACGCAAATTTCCGCACATCTATCCTACATCTGTCTTTCCTCAATTTGAATTTATGCCCTCTCAGGTGATTATTCTGAGCAAGAGGCAGTATCCCATCAGCATTGAGCATGCTCAACCCATTCAAGGCTTTGTACACCTCTATCAAATCACCTCGCCGGTGCCTAGTCTCCAGACACTGTAATTTGCAAAACTTAAGCCTTTCTCTGTAAGAGCAACCCTTCGTTCCGTTCACTAACCTTGTTGCCCTTCTCTGTACTCGTTCCAGCAGCTCTACATCCTTCTTGAAATGAGGCCTCCAGACCTGTATACGGTACTCAAGGTGCAGCCTGACCATTGCCTTATACAAAGAAATAATCATCTCCCTATCCCTGCTAGAAAATTTCCTGTATATCATTGATAAGACACCATGAGCTACTCTAGCAGCCCATCTGCACTGCTCAGAGAACTTCATATCTGCCTACACAATTACCCCCAGGTCCTTTTCATTCTCTACCACTGTCAGTGTGGTACCACAGAGTTGATACGTTGCTCTGGGGTTGCTGTTTCCCATATGTAGTACTTTACATTTGTCAATGTTAAACTTCATTTGCCACCTTTCCAGATCCTGTTGCAGCAGCATAGCATCCTTAACAACCTTTGTATCGTCTGCAGACTTGGACATTAAGCTTAATATACCATCATCAATATTATTTATAAATACAGAAAACAACAGTGGACCCAACACTGAACCCTGAGGGACTCCACTAATAACATTAGTCCACGATGAGCAGTGTCC
Organism: Mastigoproctus giganteus; assembly: GCF_048544385.1. Taxonomy (NCBI): domain Eukaryota; kingdom Metazoa; phylum Arthropoda; class Arachnida; order Uropygi; family Thelyphonidae; genus Mastigoproctus; species Mastigoproctus giganteus. Next base: position 141,025,036 of record NC_143578.1, read on the forward strand.
ATTAATTACCACTCTCTGTCTTCAGCCACTCAACCATTACTTTATCCATAGCAACAATTTGCCACCAATGCCACACTGCTCCAATTTGTGCAGCCGTCTTCCGTGTGCAACAGTATCAAAAGCCTTTCTAAGATCCAAATATATAATATTAAAGTTATTGCCTGCATCCAGTTCTCTTGTGACTACATCATAGTATCCAATCAAATTGGTCAGGCAAGACCTTCCCTTAACAAAACCATGCTCTGTCAAGATGTTCCTGCAGTACTTCTTTAACCAGTGCTTCCATTAATTTTCCTGGAACAGAAGTAAACTCACAGGTCTATAATTACTTGTGTCAGCCTTTGATCCTCCTTTGTGAATTGGGGTTACATTTGCACATCTCCAGTCTGTGGGTACCTCCATGAGTCCAAGGAAGCTCTCATAATTATGGCTAATGGATTGCTTACTTCCTTTGCTGCCTCCTTTAATATAGCTGGATAGATCCCATCCACCCCAGGTGCCTTTCTTGTATTTATCTTCAAAAATTCTCCTCCACTTTATTCTCAATTATTACAATATCATCTAGCTCACTGCCAGTGTTTACTTCATCTATGGCATTCCCCTTACTGAATAACTCCTCATGTGTGAATGTAGATGCAAAATATTGATTTAGTTTGTTAGCTACCTGAGCAGGATCATGAACAGTTGAACCATCGATATCAAGTGGACCAATATGATTCATCCCCTTCCTTCTAGAGTTTACATAAGTAAAGAACTCCTTGCTGTTTTTCTTTGCATCCCTTGCCAAAGGTGAAAGTGGCAGAGGTGAAAGTGATTCTTGCACTGCTTCTATTGAAATGAGCAGAAGCCTGGAAAATAAGACGCAGGATATTTCGGAGACTGCTAGGAATCATTGGGGTACAAGAAAACACATGGGTTGTGTTAGGGTAGCTAAGAAAAAGAACAGATGCATGTATACTTGCGTGTACACCAATGCTAGGAGTTTAGTAAATAAATTTGATGAATTTGTGGTATTGCTCAAAACATCAAATTGTTGGGATTTCAGAGATGTGGTGTCACACAGATATGAGGAATGCAGAACTGGAATTTGGGGAATACAATGTCTACAGAAAGGATAGGAAGGGAGGAGAGGTTATGCTATTAGTTAAGAAATACATAAAATCCAAGGAAGTGAAGCCAGTCGACATCACTGGACAGTGCAGTGTTGAGTCAGTTTGGTGTGACATAAGCATTGGGAGATCAAAATTGAGAGCAGGAGTGTGCAACAGGCCTAATGACTCTGATGACTATAATAAGAAACTGTACAGGGAAATAGAGTGGGCCAGTAAATCAGAGAGTCTTATAATGGGGGATTTTAATTTCCCAGATATTGAATGGAATTTGGGGGCTGGTCACTCACACACTAGCAAGGCTTTTGTGGATTTATTGGATGATTGTTTTCTACATCAGCATGTTCAGGAGGCAACTAGAGGGAGTAATACTCTTCATTTGATTATCAGTAGAGATTCTTCATGCAATAAGAATCTGCAGATAAATGAACCACTAGGTGGCACTGATCACCATGTGCTGAAGGGGGATTTACCCAAAGAGGTAACTACCATTAGGGGTAAAGGGAAGGGGTATTGCTTTCGTAAAGGCGACTATGATGGACTGAGACAGTATTTAAATTCTATACAGTGGGATCAACTGATGATGTTACCAACAGCAAATTCAAAATGGGAAGCATTCAAAGAACTTATCTTGGAAGCTACTAGGCTTTACATACCAACTAAGAAATATTGTTCAAGGTTTAGGCTTAAATGGTTGTCAGATGAACTAATGAGGCATATGGCAGAGAAGAAAAATGCATGGGATACATACAAATTAACACGTGACACAGAAGCCTATGATAGATACAAGTTGATCTATAACCAAGTTACTAAGGAGGTTAGGCAGGCGAAGGCAGATTACGAGAAATCCTTGGCAAGGGATGTGAAGAAAAACAGCAAAGAGTTCTTTACTTATGTAAACTCTAGAAGGAAGGGGATGAATCAGATTGGTCCACTTGATATCGATAGGTCAACTGTTGATGATCCTGCTCAGGATCTGCTCAGTAGCTAACAAACTAAATGAATATTTTGCCTCGACATTCATACATGAGCAGATATTCAGCGAGGGAAATGCCAGAGGTGTATTCAACTCTGGCAGTAAGCTAGAGAATCTTGTAATAACTGAGAGTAAAGTGGAGGAGAAATTGTTGAAGATAAACACAAGAAAGGCACCTGGGGTGGATGGGATCGATCCAGTTATATTAAAGGAGGCAGCAAAGGAAGTAAGCAAACCCTTAGCCATAATTATGAGAGCTTCCTTGGACTCAGGGGAGGTACCCATGGACTGGAGATGTGCAAATGTGACCCCAATTCACAAAGGAGAATCAAAGGCTGACACAAGTGATTATAGACCTGTGAGTTTAACTTCTGTTCCCAGAAAATTAATGGAGGCACTGGTTAAAGAAGCACCGCAGGATCATCTAGACAAAACTTCAGTTACAGCTCGGACACAGCATGGTTTTGTTAAGGGGACGTCTTGCCTGACCAATTTGATTGGATACTATGATGCAGTCACAAAAGAACTGGATGCAGGGAATAACTTTGATATTATATACTTGGATCTTAGAAAGGCTGTTGATACTGTTGCACATGGAAGATTGATCCACAAATTGGAGCAGTGTGGCATTGGAGGCAAATTGCTGCTAGGGATAAAGGGGTGGTTGAGGGGGAGAAGACAGAGGGTGGTAATCAATGGACACTGCTCAACATGGACTAATGTTATTAGTGAAGTCCCTCAGGGTTCAGTATTGGGTCCATTATTGTTTTCTGTATTTATAAATGATATTGATGATGGTATATCAAGCTTAATGTCCAAGTTTGCAGACGATACGAAGGTTGGCAGGGTTGTCAAGGACACTACTGACACTATGCTGCTGCAACAGGATCTGGAAAGGTTGAGCAGATGGGCTGAGAGGTAACAAATGAAGTTTAACATTGACAAATGTAAAGTACTACATATGGGGAAAAACAACCCCAGAGCAACGTATCAACTGTGTGGTACTAAACTCGGGTGACACTCAAGTCAGTGGACCCAATTTCAGCGAAGTCCGGACGGTCTGTGACAGCCAAATCCTCTGCTTGCACCTTCACGATGGTGGGACTGTTAGTAATCCTGGGTATATCCTCCATGCACAAGTACAGGGTGGGTGACCACCCAGGTGTGAACCAACGTAAGCAGTGGTAGAGGTGTGGCGCCCACACCACATGGAGGAACGCCGCCCCTCCATGTTACCAGGCAGTACTAGGTGGTAGATGACTCTCATCAACGGGTGAAATACCACCACTTTGCTTATTGAAGGCTTGAAGTGGTGGAACCCATGTTTAGTCTCTATAGCTAAGTTCCGGTCAACCCTTCCCTATCTCTTCCAGCATGCAGTATGATTGATGATTTTTGAGGTTATGACGAATGTCGTGGCGAGATCCAATATTCCATACATTTCGAGGGTACAGCTCTAAAACGGTGTTCGCAGGCCGGCCGCTAGTTAGTACACCGGACTGAACCTATTGGTAACTCTCTAGGAAGCTGCTGGATCAGCTAGTGTATAGTCTTGCTACCTCTACTCTGCCAGATAGTGACTGGAGGGAGTCCGAGTAGTGTGTATGCGGGGAGCATTGTTGAGGCCACGTTATGTCAAGGATCTGGGTATATTCTTACCACATGTACGCCATATCCAAAAATTTCATTACTTCATACAGCATGTCCCACCTTTTTTTTTTCTTACTATTGAATACACCATGAATTGTCAAACTAATAGAGCAAGCTTATCTGCGAAAAGATCTAAACCTCCCAAGGACTTCCTAATTCATTTCACAAATATATGTTGTCTCAATTCTAATCTCAACGATGTCCATTTCCACTTGCAGTCTGCCAAACCCCATGTACTTTTTCTGAGAGAATCTCAGTTATCGGTTGATTCATCTACTGCTCATCTTAGATGCCCAAATTATTCGCTGTATGATTCCTTTCGCCTCAAAGGTGGTACTTGTGCATATGTCCATTCTGATATTCCCTGTCAGAGACTTGGCAATTTGGAATCTCCTCTCTTTGATCTTTCTGGCTGAAAATCTCTCTACCTCATTGTGTCAAATTCATCTGTTGTCTCTACCGTTCTCCCAACTCCACTAATCACTTGGAGCTCTTTGACTTCCTCTCTTTGCAACTTGACTTTCTCCAGTCCAACTTTCCTAACAATGAAGTAATTTTCCTTGGTGATTTTAATGTTCACAACTCCAGCTGGCTTCCGTTTTCTAGTCACACTGACCCAGCAGGTCGAGATGCAGAGGCTTTTGCAATTACTAATGACCTAGCACAGATTGTTCATATACCTACAAGAATACCGAACAATCCTAATCATACAGCCAATACGCTTGATCTTTTTCTCACAAACAACCCTTCTAAGTACACGGTCAAAGTGAGAGGTGCTTTAGGCACTTCAGATCACAACTTGGTGATTGTCTCTTCTCCAATGGAACCTTTATCTCATGGCTATTCCCAACCTCGTGTTGTTTGGCATTACAAGAATGCAAAATGGGATGACCTGCGAGACTTCTTTTCTTCTTTTTCTTGGTCGGATTACTGTTTCAAAACTTCTGATGTCAACGTTTGCTCAGATCGTGTCAGTTAAATTATTCTTGCAGGAATGGAATCCCTTATCCCACACTCCACTTTAAAATCTCGTCCTTTATCTAAACCTTGGTTTTCCAATAAATGTGCTAAGGCTGTCCAAGAGAAGAATGTTGCATATCGTAATTCACTTGTTTCTAATTCTTCAGTTTCATTTTCTGCCTACACCAAAGCTCGCAACAGTTGTAAAGCAGTTATTAATCAGTCCAAACTAGAGTTTGAACTGGCTAAGAGTAGAAAACTTGCTTCTTGCCCTAATGGTAGCCAAGCATTCTGGTCTCTTGCCAAAGCTATTGGCCGCAACTTTTGCCCAACTTTGCTCCCACCTCTGTCCAAACCAGATGGTTCTGTTGCTACTTCAGCCAAGAATAAAGCTGACCTGCTAGCATCCCATTTTTCTTCCAGCTCATGTATTAATGATCTTGGTAAAACACCTCCCACCATTCCCAACATGCTCCATTCAATGCCTCCTGTGGTCTTTCATCAAAAGGATATCAGAAGGATTTTGATGAATCTTGATGCTAAGAAAGCTCCAGGTCCTGATGGTATTTCTCCACTTGTTCTCAAAACCTGTGCTCCTGAACTTACTCCTATTCTTTGCCGCCTTTTTTCACTTTCTTATTCCAAAGGTGTTTTTCCTTCTTCTTGGAAATTTGCTCATATCCAGCCAGTTCCTAAAAAGGGTGACAAATTCCTCCCATCCGATTATCGTCCCATTGCAATTACTTCTACTCTTTCTAAATAATGGAGAAATCAATTAACCATCAACTCTTAAACTACCTAGAAACCTTCTGTCTGATCAACGATCACCAGTATAGATTCCGTCAGTGTCGATCCACTGGTGATATTCTGGCTTATGTTACCCATTTATGGACTAATTCAATGAAAAGGTTCTTCGAAACCCAAGTAGTTGCTCTTGACATCTCAAAGGCTTTCGATCGTGTTTGGCATAAAGGTCTTCTAAACAAGCTTCCATCTTTTGGTTTGCCAACTGTTTTTAGTAATTGGTTATCCAGTTTTCTCTCTGATCGCTCACAGAGGGTGATTGTAGATGGCTCTCTGTCTTCTAACTTCTCCACTAATGCCGGTGTCCACAAAGGTTCACTTCTTTCCCCCACTCTTTTCCTCATGTATATCAATGACCTTCTTCCATTGACTGGAAATCCTATCCATAGTTTTGCGGATGATAGCACATTGCATTCAACTTTCCATTTTGAGAAACCTTGTCCTGCTCAATCAGCTTCAACTTCTCGAAAATCTGCTACCAATTCCTTAAATGCCGATCTTCAGGTAATTCTCCAGTGGGGCAAAGACAACTTAGTTGATTTCAACCCTTCTAAAACTCAGTCTTGTGTTATATCTCGCAAAAAGGACTCTTCTACTCCTATGCTTATCTTTAGTGACACTCCGATTTCTAGGCAAAATGATATATCTCTTTTGGGGTTTACCCTGACTTCTATTCTCTCTTGGCACAAGCACATTACAAATATTGCTTCCTCTGCATCTAAAAAACTTGGATTTCTCTTTCGGCATTACTTTTCTTCCAAACAGCTGCTCACTCTGTATAAATCGGAAATCCGCCCTGCCATGGAATATTGTTCCCACATCTGGGGTGGTGCCCCCAAAACCTCTCTCAGGCTTCTTGATTCCATTCAGAAGAGGGCAGTTAGGTTAATTAATGATTCATCTCTAACAGAGTCTCTCCACTCGCTTTCTCATAGACGCACTGTTTCTGCTGCATGCCTCTTCTACAGGTACTTCCATGGGCACTGTTCTTCTGAATTGGCTTCTATAATTCCTGCTCTCTCTTTCAAAACAGTCCGAACACGTGCTGCCACCAGCCAACATCCATTTGCTGTCCAACTTCAAACCCACAGAACCAACTTTTCATCTTCCTCATTTATTCATTCAACTGCCGTTTTCTGGAACAACCTTCCTTCATACATATTTCCTGAAAATTTCAATCTACAGAAGTTCAAGTCCAATGTCAACAAATATCTTCTTTCGTCTTCTTAACCTCAAACCCAAGCACGGTACTAAGTACTATAGGTTCTAATACCTCTCGTGTTTGGGGTTCACATAAAAAAAAAAAAAAACTGACAGTGATAGACAATGAAAAGAACCTGGGGGTGGTTGTACAGGCAGATATGAAGTTCTCTGAGCAGTGCAAACGGGCTGCAAGAGTAGCTCATGGTGTATTGTCAATGATATATAAGAATTTTTCTAGCAGGGATAAGGAGGTGATTATTCCCTTGTATAAGGCAAGACCACACCTGGTCAGACCACACCTAGAGTACTGTATACAGGCCTGGAGGCCTCATTTCAAGAAGGATGTAGAGCTACTGGAACAAGTACAGAGAAGGGCAACAAGAGTAGTGAATGGAACAAAGGGGTGCTCTTACGAAGAAAGGCTTAAGTTTTGCCAATTACAGTGTCTGGAGACTAAGCACCAGCGAGGTGATCTGATAGAGGTGTATAAAGTCTTGAATGGTTTGAGCATGCTCAATGATGATGGGATTCTCCCTCTTGCTCAGAATAATCACCTGAGAGGGCATAAATTCAAATTGAGGAAAGACAGATGTCGGATAGACGTGAGGAAATTTGCCTTTAGCCAGCGGGTGGTTGTGGTTCGTGGAACAGACTTCCATCCCTTGTCGCGGAAGTTGATAGCCTAAATAAGTTTAAGGCTCAGCTGGACAGGTATTTCAAATGAACAGACGGGTGAAGTGGAAGTGGTTATTTTTTTTTTATTTATTTATTTTATTTTATTTATTTTTTTATTTTTTGGCTGATGCTGCATAAGCTTGCTTTCTTGCATCAAATGCCTCTACTAATGCTAATGCCAAAGATTTCTCGTAATCTGCCTTCGCCTGCCTAACCTCCTTTGTAACTTGGTTACAGATCAACTTATATCTATCATAGGCTTCTGTGTCAAATGTTAATTTATATGTATCCCATGCATTTTTCTTCTCTGCCATATGTCTCTTTAGTTCATCTGACATCCATTTAGGCCTGAACCTTGAACAATATTTCTTAGTTGGTATGTAAATCCTAGTAGCTTCCAAGATAAGTTCTTTGAATGCTTCCCATTTTGAGTTTGCTGTTGGTAACATCATCAGTTGGTTCCACTGCATAGAATTTAAATACTGTCTCAGACCATCGTAGTCTCCTTTACGAAAGCAATAACCCTTCCCTTTACCCCTGATGGTAGTTACCTCCTTGAGTAAATCTCAATTCAGCACACTGTGATCAATGCCACCTAGTGGTTCCTGTATCTGCAGATTCTTAATGCATGAAGAATCACTACTGATAATCAAATCAAGAGTGTTGCTCACTCTCGTTGCCTCCTGAACATGCTGATTTAGAAAACAGTCATCCAATAAATCCACAAAAGCCCTGCTAGTGTGTGAGTGACCAACCCAAAAATTCCATTCAATATCTGGTAAATTAAATAGACAAGGTCATTGGGGATTACCCTGACTTTTAATCTCTCTGAGCATAAGCACATTAAAAAACTAGAAATAGAACATCTGTGAGATAGAGTGGAGAGACTCTGTTAGAGATGAGCCATTAATTAATCTAACTGCCCTCTTTTGAATGGAATCTAAAAGCGTGAGAGAGTTTTTGGGGAGCAATATTCCAAAGAAGGGCGGATTTGTGATATGTACAGAGTGAACAGCTGTTTGGAAGAAAAGTAAAGCCGAGAGAGAAAGACAAAACCCAGTTTTTCAGATGCGGAGGATGCAGTTTTGTAATGTGCTTATGCTCAGAGAGATTAAAAGTCAGGGTAATCCCCAACTGAGATATATGATCTTGCCTAGAAATCGGAGTGTCACCGAAGATAACCATATGAGCAGAAGAATTCTTTTTGTGAGATATAAGACAGGACTGAGTTTTAGAAGGTTTGAAATCAACCAAATTCTTTTTCCCACTGGAGATCAGCATTTAAGGATTTAGTAGTAGATATTCGAGAAGTTGAAGCTCTTTGAGCATGGCAAGGTTTCTCAAAGTGGAAGGTGCTGTCGTTAGCAAAACTATGGATAGGATTACCGGTCAGTGGAAGAACGTCATTAATACACAAGAGGAAAAGAGTGAGAGAAAGAACTGAACCTTATTGAACACCAGCATTAGTAGAGAAGTTAGAAACGGAGAGCCATCTGCCCTCGCTTGCAGTGTGCAGTCAGAGAGCAAACTGGATACCCAATTACAAAAAGCAGTTGGAAAACCATACGATGGAAACTTTAGAAGACCTTTATGCCAAACACAATCGAGAGCCTTTGAAATGTCAAAAGCAACTACTTGAGTTTCACTGAATTTGTCCATAGATGGGTAACATAAGCCAGTGTATTGACACTGAAGGAATCCATACTGGCGATCGTTGGTCAGGTTTCTAAATAATTTAAGAGAGGGGAAGGTTTCTAAATAGTTTAAGAGTTGGCAGTTAATTGATTTCTCTATTAATTTAGAAAGGGTAGAAGTAATTGCAATGGGATGATAATTGGAAGGGGGTGATTTGTCATCCTTTTTTGGAACTAGCTAGATATGAACAAATTTCCACGCAGAAGGAAAAACACCTTTGGAATAAGAAAATGAAAAAAGTCAGTACAGAATTAGAGTAAGTTCAGGAGCACAGGTATTAAGAACAATGGATAAATACCATCAGCTTTCTTATCATCAAGAATTGTCAGAATCCTTCTGAAATCCTTTTGTCGGAAGACCATTTGGAGGCATTAAATGGCGCATACTGGGAATGATGGGAGGTGGATTACCAATATCATTAATACATGAGTTGGAAGAAAAATAGGATGCTAGTAAGTCAGCTTTATGAAGTGGCAATAGAACCTTTTGTTGACAAAGGTGGGAACAGAGATGGATAGAAGTTGTGGCCAATAGCTTTGGCAAGAGACCAGAATGCTCAGCTACCTAGGTGCCTCCGTAGCCAGGTTGGCAGGAGCAGCAGTGCGTAGCACACACGCTTCTTGATTAGACCAGGGTTCGAGCCTGTGACCGCCAAATACGGAGGATGCGGAAAGGTCAGGGAATGACCACCACATATCCCCGGAGCAATATGGCCTTAGTTGCTAATGCTCCTAAAAACCAAATAACAACAACAGCTCAGCTACCATTTGGACAAGAAGCAAGTTTTCTACTCTTAACCTGTTCGAAATCTAGTTTGGACTGATTGATAACTGAAAGAGTTTGTTTATGCATGGGCACTTCCATCATTTCTACTACCTGGGTAGTAGAAATGATGAATTTCCCATTAGGCACTATAGGCACTGTGCCTAGGGCCTACAACTGTTTTAAGGCCTATGAAGAGAGGGAAAAAAAGTTAAAAAAATAGGGAGGAAAAGGTTTTCAGACTTAAAAAGAATGCAACTAAAAAACTTCAACATTGTACTTGAAATTAAAAAGAAACAAAATTTACATAATCATCAATATCTAGATTACTTGTAACATTTTTTAAGATTACAAAAGTTTTTTGCTTTGGCTTCTCGTAGCAAAATCTTTAATAACGTTCTCAATACATAGAAGTGGTAACGACGATAAGCAATCTTTGCTCATAGTTGATCGTACAGAGTTCTCGATCTGCTTAAGTTTCGAAAATGAGCACTCTTCTTCAGCATTCGATCCAATTATGGATAGATAAATTCTTAAAGCTATGTGTACATTTGGGAAACTAGTACATGTAATCAGTTTAGCTTTTATTTGTGCCTTTATTAATTCTGGCACAGACGTTTTGTCTTTGTATAGTGCCAATACAAGGACAAACAATAGGGATTCATCAACCAAGTCTACTTCTAAGGCGGACGAGTAGGGGTTGACTAAAGTTAAAAAAAAAAAAAAACTATTATATTAGGCCATCGGAATATTTAAATTCATCTGCCGAGTGTTGTGTATTATTTTTGTGAATTGCATGTTATCTCTGGTCAATTTGCCTGTTTTGCTGGACAAAAAACCCGAGTTGCTGGGGGGGGGGAACCATGCTATCTACGCCTGAGACCGACTAACTCAGCCACGGAGTGAAAAAAATTCCACTAAAGTTCCTCACATCACCGACAGGATTTGAACCCAGGCCTTTTACACCAGGTGTGGGGAGGATGGTGACGATACTACTGTGCTACCCACACAGACTGTTCTAATGCTGTGGTTTTGGATCGAATTTCTTCTTTTGACATAGATTTATCTTTAAGAAAACTGAAGGTATCATGCAATGTACTGTATGCAGCACGCCTTTGTCATTTCTGTGACTAGTAAGTCTACAATACGATAAAAATTTGAATTCGAAATGTATCTTTTGCACTTAGTTCTGCTGTTACCAATTCCTCTGGTGTTTCATCAAACAGTCTCTTCCTTTTCTGCTTTCGGTCTTCATATTGTCTGTAATCAGAATTTGGAACGAATTCTTTTGCCATTTTTTCAAAATCATCAAATTTGTCTTCATCTCGAACATCAATCAAATAATCCAGAAGAGCATCATATAATTTCACAATTACACACAACTCAATTCCAAGTTCTTGAATTGCTTTATTCATTCTATCTATGTTTTTAGAAGACCTTCCCAAATAACAGTCACTAATACTATTTCTAACCTATTCAGTTTATATATCAAAACTTTTGCTTCATGAACCACTGTTAGTTTTTGTTCTTTGCATTCTGAAATATCAATGAGTGCTGCACGAATTTTATTGTAATTTTTTTTTCCAATGATCTCTCGGCATCGTAACGTGATGACCATCTTGTGTCTGATAGATTTTTGACCAAGATTGTATTCTCCATTGTACTCAATTTAGACCATCTTTGTGATGAGGCTGCAAAGAATGTGTAGAGCGACTGTAAAATGCCGAAAAAATTAATGGCTGCCAAACAGCTTTCTGCAGATGTCGTCCCTACTAAATTAAGACTGTGTGAAGCACATTGTTGACTTCCTTGACTCTAGAATACATCCCACTCGTATTAGTAGCATTGTCATATGAGTGAGATCTGCAATTTGCTACATCTATTCCATTTTTATCAAGAACAGATGCTGCTGTGTCAAAAAGATATTTTGCTTCATGCTTTTCGATGAGAACAAACATCAATGCCCATATACTTCGCCATCTTTTGATAAATAACGAATAATGACTGACAGCTGATCTGTGTGACTTACATCAGGAGTTGAATCTATGCTGATGCCATAATATTTGGCTTCTTTAATTTCAGATGCGATGTGCCAACCCTAATAAATTGATAAATTCTTCATATGTGGTTGAAGACTGGTACGAAACATTTCCACTTCCTGGATTTCCATATTTTCTTATATGCTCTTTTAGAAAAGGATCAAACTCCAACAGAAGATCAATACATCCGAGGAAGTTGTCATTGTTAGGATTATTGTGTTGCTCATTATCACCACGAAAAGCTATACCTCTCTTTCTGCCAAAAATTTTACTACTGCAACTACTCTTCTTAAAACTTCAGTCCAGTATTTAGTTGCATTTTCTTTCTCAATTTTCAATTTTGTGTCCAAATTTTTTAGACATTGATTTCAAATTGCACTCTAAATTCTGAGATGGCACATTTTGGGCAATGTGATGAGATTGGCATTTATTTTCCATTAACTGAATCAGTACTGAAATCCGATAGTGAAACAGTCATTCACAGGCTCTGATTCATCCTTATTTGCTATTGCATCAGTTGTCGGTCGACACTACGGAATCTACCGGGTTTGATTGTAATTCTATATGAACTTAAACTTTACTGTATTTGTTTCTTTGTCGGTAGCTAGAGGTAGGCCTATCAATGCCATCACCGAAATCTTCAGATTGAGAAAGAGTAGGCTTATTGCAGGAGTGGTTTGGAACATTTATTTATTTCAGCATTGAATTTTTCATTTTACACAAAGCTTTTTCTTTTTTTCATAACCAGATTTGTATTTTCGCATATACCCGTCAGACATTGTAAATCATGTCAAACACAATTATTCTAGGATCAGAATATGAAAAATTGAAAATACAACTCACCAGTCTTCTTTTAAAATTTACACTATTTTTTTAAAAAGTCACACCGCAAAATTATTCCACTGTTTACTACCGCTCTCTTTACATGCAACTCCCAGGGGCTCACATCTGGTGAGTATGGGCTTGGCACACCCAGGGTCCTGAAATAGATATCATCTTTCCTCTCTTTCTTGGTGATTCCCTTCTACTTTCTCTCTCTCTCTCTCTCTCTCTCTCTCTCTCTCTCTCTCTCTCTCTCTCTCTCTCTCTCTCTCTCTCTCTCTCTCTCTCTCTCAGGGAAACTCAGAATTTTTTTTTTTTTGGCTGGTGCAGCATGAGCCTCAGGCTTCCTTGCACCATATGGCTATTATTAATAATAACTCACATGTACATATTTGTGAGTACAACTGTTTTTAACAGGAGAATGCACATTTAACTCCCTATGAAATAAGTCAGTTTAACAAGATAAGCATGAGACAACAGTCATACTTGCTCATACTTGCATTACATCAAAAGATGTAATTCACAGTCAGTGTGTTAATACAGTATAATTTATTATAAAAAATATTTTACTTTTTCTCTTTTCCCACTTTTCAGAATAAAAGTACCTAGGCCTACAAACATTAAAATCTGACCCTGCTCTTAGACATTCAATCAAGGGATATTTCAGGGATATCCATGTGTTGTTGTGGCGGACCCCAGGGTTCCCCCCATTAACCGCTATTGTACTTCTTGTGTTGAAGCTTACACCAAAACCGGCCATTTGTATGTATGTGTTGGGTGTGTAAATGTTATGATTTGTTCTGTTGTTATGTAGTCAGCCAGTATCTGGTTCTTAGCAGGTGGGAAGCGGCAACACCTGATCATCACATCCCAGCCATGTGGAGGCAGCCGGGATCTACTATCGTCTTGCTAATCTGTATCATGACAAGGTCATGATACAGATTAGCAAGACGATACAAATAGAAATTTGTATCGTCTTTCTATTTGTAGAAATAGAATTTCTACAAATAGAAAGTAAAAAGGGGGGGTCAGACAGAGGGACCCACTATAGAAATAGGAAAGAAGAGTTGAATAGGAAAAGTTGAAGTAAAAAAAAAAAAGAAAAATTGGAAGAATTCATTTTCCAGGATGAGACTAGTCAGTCCCAAAGTATCCCATCCAGGATGCAAAATTCAGGAGCAGCATGCGTTGAAATTCTTCTCCAACATTATCATCAGCTCAATGATATGACCTTCAGCAGTGTCCGATACAGGACAAGCAGATATAATGACATCTCGTTGAAAGACTTATCTTCATGAGAGAGAGAGAGAGAGCAAGCAAGCAAACCAAAGACAAGAGTAAAGGTTCTTCTATGTACAATCCTGCCTCACAACCGGAGGTTCCAATTAAATCTGTGAAATTTCCTTGGCACAAATTCATCTCCAGTGCTACCATCAACTCAATGATAAAACCAGTAGCTGTGCCCAAACAGGATCAACAGGTGCAACTACATCACACTGATAGCCCTATCCTTCCAAAAGGGAGTACTAGTTAACATTAAGTACTAGTTTGTTCCAGGAATTGAAGGACTTCTTTATACAGTCCTTCCCTTACTATCGAGGGTACCAATGATATCCAGAAAACTATTGCATTTCTTATCCACCTTGGAAAAAAAAAAAAAAAAAAAGAAACAAATATTCCAAACACATGTTGAGCAGTAAAACCACCAGAAAATATATCATCCAACGAGAGAGGATCCTGCCAAATCCAGAGAACTCGGAGAATCACAATGTGATTCTCCGAGTTCTACATTGTATGTAGAACTCCTAATTCATAATTTCTACATAGTATTTATAGGGTATAAAAGTGCTCCTTTTTGGTGCCTCATGTAAAAAAGTGCTTCATATAGTGTTGCATATAGTGCTTCATAAAACACTTTTATTTGAAGCACTATATGAGTTGCATTATATGAAGCACTAAGAGGCACTTTTATGTTATTTTGGTTTTTAGGAGCATTAGCAACTAAGGCCATGTTGCTCCGGGAATATGTGGTGGCCATTTCCTGACCTTTCCACATTCTCTATATTTGGTGGTCACGGGCTCGAACCCCGGTCTAATCAAGAATCTACACACTGCTGCTCCTGCCCACCTGGCTACAGAGGTGCCGCACTTTTATGACTCACTGTTAAAGCACTAAATGAAGTACTATATTAAACACTGTACGTAACACTATGTGAAGAATTTTTTTAAATGTGGCACCAAAAGGAGCACTTTTATACCCTATAAATACTATGTAGAAATTCTCACTGAATGAAGCACTATTTGAAGTTCTATATGAAGCACTTTAATACAAAGCACTATGTGAAACACTATGAAGCACTATATGAGTCACTGTGTGATGCACTATACGTAGCACTTTTATATGAAGCATAATACAAAATACAGTGTGAAACACCATATAAGTACTTTAAACAAGGAACCTTACATGAAGCACTTAAATACACTATATGCACAACATACAGGTTCTCAAACACTGTGTTTCCAATTGAACTTGGTTTCTGAGTTTACCAATACAATTCAAGGTAAATATATTACTGCACTACTGTCTCATTAAAGACAATTTAGTGTAAAGTAGCAAGTCTTAATTGGTCTCTTCTCTTAAACACTCTAGATGGATAAAGTATTAAGAGCGTTAAAAGTTGAGTCAGCGTTAGTAGGAATTTATTGTCTCCATTAAGAGAGCCCACAATCTGCTCCACCACCCCCATATAGCCTGGTGTGGACGTTTGAAACTGTCTCTGATGGAGTGTTTCTAATGAACTTGCCACTTGTATAATTTAATTTAATTGTAATTGTACTACCCTTGGTGAAATTACACTCATATTCTTGAATAATATTAAAATTCAATAGCTAGACAAATTCAATAGCTAGACATCCTGTATACAAAATGACAGAGTTAATTTTCAGCTGTTAAGTATGACAAAACATCATATCATTAAGAAAAAACATTGAATGCACTGAATTAATAAAGCATTGATTGTATGCAGTGGGAAACCCAGAATTTTCAAAAGGGGATGCTAAAGCAGTTAAGAATGGGGTTTAAAGCAGTGTATTTTTTTTTTTTTTTTCTGGGAACCACTAAGTTTTAAGCATCATGTAGCAGTAAAAAAAATTCACATTGTTTTGATCATGAAGGGGGGAGCCCTTATCTCAACTGCTCCTGATTGCATAAATGGAAACATCTTGGTTTGGGTTGTTTTGAATTAGCACCAAGATATTAGGCCCCCAAAGCATTAGTGGACCATTTATGCATTTATGCATTTATTATTTATGCATTTATTATACATTTATGCTTTTTAATGATGACCCTAAAACACTAAAGGTAATGGATTTATTGTACTCTAATACCACACTTAGGATGAAGGTTGACAAGACAGAAGATACTTGGTAACATGGGACATGAATTTCTCTAGATTATAATTTGCAGGAAATATAAAAGAAGGTAGGCTCTTCCAAAGAACAGAAATATAAAGATTAAATTAGGAAGAGGAAACTTAAGTTTGGTGAGAATGATATTTAATTGTAAATAGATTTTTGTCTATTTGATGTTCAGATAGGTTTGTAAGAAAGAGGCAGAATTACAGATCTTAATACAAAAAAACTCTGCTCAATGAAACATTCAACAGAAGCTGGATGTCTGTGTGATGGGATGGAATCAGTTTTAAGTTAGAAATCATTAACATAGCCACCCTATTTTTTTGAATTTGGGAGTTTAAGAGAGGTTTTTTGTGGCACCCCCACCCTTAGATGTGGAAACGGTATTCCACAGAGGGAAGATTTGCAGATTGTAGTCAGGAGTTTTTTAGAAGAAAATTAACACTGAGATAGAAAGACAAAATATAGTTAGACAGAAAAGAGTTTTTCATGATGTAGGGGAAGTAATATTTATTATATATTTATGCCAAGAAAGATTATAAGTTAGGGTTATTCACAGCAAAGAACTGTGAATTTGTCTAGAAATCTGATCATTGTTGAAGATGGGAATGAGAGTGGCACACTCTTTTCTTGCAAAAAAATAAGATAGAGCTAGGTCTTAGAAAGTTGACTAAGTTTTCCTCTTCTCATTGGAGATGAGTTTTTAATGAACTGGTGGTGGATATTTCAGAAGTTGCAGCTGTTTGTGCATAGCAGGCTTTGTCAAACTGTGAGGTGGAATGTAGTGTACTATCATCAGATAAACTGTGGACTGGATTTTAATTATTCTCGGTGAAAGAGCAAAGCATGGATAGCTCTAGAATTAGTCAAGAAGACAGAGTGCAACCTGTATTACATGTGTCAGAGAGAAAACTGGCTACCCAATTGCAAAAAAGGGAAGATAGACCGTAGACAGATGCTTGCTTAAAAAACTTTTATGCCAAGCACAATCAAATTGAATCACATGAATTCCTCTACTTTTCTATAGAATTTGCATAGGTGACTCCAATGAAGAGTCACCTATGCCAAGTTATTGCCAGAGGGTTTATACTGATAGAATCCATATTGATGATTAGTAATCAAATAAAAGGTTTTAAGATTGAAAAAGAGTTGATGGATTTCTCCATTACCTTGGAAAGAACTGAGGTAAATGCAATTGGAAGGGAGGGATTTTTCATTCTCTTTAGGAATTTGCTGCATATGAGCAAATCTTTATGCAGAAGAAAAACCATCAGTGAAATAAGAGAGTGTAAAAAGACTACACAGGAGTTACCACTGGTGCACAGTTTATACTCTACCTGGCCACTTCATTTAGAGATCCCAGATTTTAAAAACAAAAAACCAGCATGTTGTGAAATGCAAGTCTATCTATATGTTAGAGGCAATGTTTTCAAGCACAATTCTTTTGATAGTCTTTTTAAAGAAGTGTACATGCATGAAGTAAATATACATATAATGAAATAACTATTCTAAAAAGGAACGAGACAATTCACATATGTAAAATTAACAGAAAATATTAAATATAAACAAGAAAAATACCAAAAAAAAAATCAGACAACCACTCATGTTTTTTATTAATCCCTTCCATATCCTTCGCAGTTGCTGTCCATACTCTATAATCACTAATTTGTACAACTTCTTCTCTTCCTCATGATTGACTGGTTAATGGATGACATGTTTGAAACTGCTTCTACAGGGATAGGATACACTTAAATAGAAAGGGTGCAAGAATATTTGCTGATGCTATCGAGGCAGTGTTAGGCGGATCGGAAAACTGCAAACTTGGGGGTATACAAGGACTAATAGATTAACAGTAGTTACTGGCAGAGGTGAAAGTGATTCTTGCAATGCTTCTATTGGAATGAGAAGCAGCCTGGAAAACAAGATGCAGGATATTTCAGAGACTGCTGGGAGTCATTGCGGTACAAGTAAACACATGGGTTGTGTTAGGGTGGCTAAGAGGAAGAGCAGGTGCATGTATACTTGCGTGTACACTAATGCTAGGAGTCTAGTAAATAAATTTGATGAATTTGAGGTATTGCTCAAAACATCAAAGGCAGATATTGTTGGCATTTCAGAGACGTGGTGTCACACAGATATAAGGAATGCAGAACTGGAATTTTTGGAGTACAGTGTCTACAGAAAGGATAGACAGGATAGGAAGGGAGGAGGGGTTATGCTATTAGTTAAGAAACACATAAAATCCAAGGAAGTGAAGCCAGTCGACATTGCTGGACAGTGCAGTGTCAAGTCAGTTTGGTGTGACATAAGCATTGGGAGATCAAAATTGAGAGTAGGAGTGTGCTATAGGCCTAATGACTCTGATGAGTATAATAAGAAACTGTACAGAGAAATAGAGTGGGCCAGTAAATGAGAGAGCCTTATAATGGGGGATTTTAATTTCCCAGATATTGACTGGAATTTGGGGGCTGGTCACTCACACACTAGCAAGGCTTTTGTGGATTTATTGGATGATTTGTTTTCTACATCAGCATGTTAGGGAGGCAACTAGAGGGAGTAATACTCTTGATTTGATTATCAGTAGTGATTCTTCATGCATTAAGGATCTGCAGATAAATGAACCACTAGGTGGCAGTGATCACAGTGTTCTGAAGTGGGATTTACTCAAAGAGGTAACTACCATTAGGGGTAAAGGGAAGGGGTATTGCTTTCGTAAAGGCGACTACGATGGACTGAGACAGTATTTAAATTCTATACAGTGGGACCAACATATGATGTTACCGACAACAAATTCAAAATGGGAAGCATTCAAAGAACTTACCTTGGAAGCTACTAGGCTTTACATACCAACTAAGAAATATTGTTCAAGGTTTAGGCCTAAATGGATGTCAGATGAACTAATAAGAAATGGCCGAAAAGAAAAATGCATGGGATACATATAAATTAACATGTGACACAGAAGCCTATGATAGATATAAGCTGGTCTGTAACCAAGTTACAAAGGAGGTTAGGCAGGCGAAGGCAGATTACGAGAAATCTTTGGCAAAGAATGCAAAGAAAAACAGCAAAGAGTTCTTTACTTATGTAAACTCTAAAAGGAAGGGGATGAATCAGATTGGTGCACTGGATATCGATGGTTCAACTGTTCGTGATCCTGCTCTGGTAGCTAACAAACTAAATGAATATTTTGCATTGACATTCACACATTAGGAGTTATTCAGCGAGGGGAATGCCAGAGGTGTATTCAACTCTGGCAGTAATCTAGATAATCTTGTAATAAATGAGAGTAAAGTGGAGAAGAAATTGTTGAAGATAAGCACAAGAAAGGCACCTGGGGTAGATGGGATCTATCCAGTTATATTAAAGGAGGCAGCAAAGGATGTAAGCAAACCCTTAGCCATAATTATGAGAGCTTCCTTGGACTCAGGGGAGGTACCCATAGACTGGAAATGTGCAAATGTGACACCAATTCACAAAGGAGGATCAAAGGTTGACACAAGTAATTATAGACCTGTGAGTTTAACTTCTGTTCCAGGAAAATTAATGGAGGCACTGATTAAAGAAGCACTGCAGGATCATCTAGACAAGACTTCAGTTATAGCTCGGACACAGCATGGTTTTGTTAAGGGAAAGTCTTGTCTGACCAATTTTATTGGATACTATGATGCAGTCACAAAAGAACTGGATGCAGGGAATAACTTTGTTATTATATATTTGGATCTTAGAAAGGCTTTTGATACTGTTGCACATGGAAGACTGCTGCACAAATTGGAGCAGTGTGGCATTGGAGGAAAATTGCTGCTATGGATAAAGGGATAGTTGAGGGGGAGAAGACAGAGAGTGGTAATCAAAGGACACTGCTCATCGTGGACAATGTGATTAGTGGAGTCCTTCAGGGTTCAGTGTTGAGTCCATTATTGTTTTCTGTATTTATAAATGATATTGATGATGGTATATCAAGCTTAATGTCCAAGTTTGCAGATGATACAAAGGTTAGCAGGGTTGTTAAGCACACTACTGATGCTATGCTGCTGCAACAGGATCTGGAAAGGTTGAGCAGATGGGCTGAGATGTGGAAAATGAAGTTTAACATTGACAAATGTAAAATGCTACATATGGGAAACAGCAACCCCAGAGCAACTTATCAGCTCTGTGTTACTACAGTGACAGTGGTGGAGAATGAAAAGGTCCTGGGGGTAATTGTGCAGGCAGATAGCATTAGCATTAGTAGAGGCATTTGATGCAAGAAAGCAAGCTTATGCAGCATCAACCAAAAAAAATAAAGTAAAATAAATAAATAAAAAATAACCACTTCCACTTCACCCCTCTGTTCGTTTTAAATACCTGTCCAGCGGAGCCTTAAACTTATTTAGGCTTCAACTTCCACGACAAGGGATGGAAGTCTGTTCCACCTACCAACCACCCGCTGGCTAAAGGCAAATTTCCACACGTCTATCCTACATCTGTCTTTCCTCAATTTGAATTTATGCCCTCTCAGGTGATTATTTTGAGCAAGAGGAAGAATCCCATCAGCAGTGAGCATGCTCAACCCATTCAAGGCTTTGTACACCTCTATCAGATCACCTCGCTGGTGCCTAGTCTCCAGACACTGTAATTGGCAAAACTTAAGCCTTTCTTCGTAAGAGCACCCCTTTGTTCCATTCACTAATCTTGTTGCCCTTCTCTGTACTCGTTCCAGCAGCTCTACATCCTTCTTGAAATGAGGCCTCCAGGCCTGTATACAGTACTCTACGTGTGGTCTGACTATTGCTTATACAAGGGAATAATCACCTCCTTATCCCTGCTAGAAAAATTCCTATATATCATTGACAATACACCATGAGGTACCCTTCTAGCACGTTTGCACTGCTCAGAGAACTTCATATCTGCCTGCACAACTTCCCCCCAGGTTCCTTTCATTCTCTATCACTGTCAGTGTAGTACCACAAAGTTGATACGTTGCTCTGGGGTTGCTGTTTCCCATATGTAGTACTTTACATTTGTCAAGGTTAAACTTCATTTGCCACCTCTCAGCCCATCTGCTCAACCTTTCCAGATCCTGTTGCAGCAGCATAGTGTCAGTAGTGTCTTTGCCAACCTTCGTATCGTCTGCAAACTTGGACATTAAGCATGATATACCATCATCAATATCATTTATAAATAGAGAAAACAATAAAGGACCTAATACTGAAACCTGAGGGACTCCACTAATAACATTAGTCCACGATGAGCAGTGTCCATTGATTACCACTCTCTGTCTTCTCCCCCTCAACCACCCCTTTATCCATTGCAGCAATTTCCCTCCAATGCCACAATGCTCCAATTTGTGCAGCAGTCTTCCATGTGCAACAGTATCAAAAGCCTTTCTAAGATCCAAGTATATAATATCAAAGTTATTCCCTGCATCCAGTTCTTTTATGACTGCATCATTGTATCCAATCAAATTGGTCAGGCAAGACGTCCCCTTAACAAAACAATGCTGTGTCCGAGCTATAACTGAAGTCTTGTCTAGATGATCCTGCAGTGCTTCTTTAACCAGTGCCTCCATTAATTTTCCGGGAACAGAAGTTAAACTCACAGGTCGATAATTACTTGTGTCAGCCTTTGATCCTCCTTTGTGAATTGGGGTCACATTTGCACATCTCCAGTCCATGGGTACCTCCCCGGAGTCCAAGGAAGCTCTCATAATTATGGCTAAGGGTTTGCTTACTTCCTTTGGTGCCTCCTTTAATATAACTGGATAGATCCCATCCACCCCAGGTGCCTTTCTTGTGTTTATCTTCAACAATTTCTCCTCCACTTTACTCTCAGTTATTACAAGATTCTCTAGCTTACTGCCAGAGTTGAATACACGTCTGGCATTCCCCTCGCAGAATAACTCCTCATGTGTGAATGTCGATGCAAAATATTCATTTAGTTTGTTAGCTACCTGAGCAGGATCATAAACAGTTGACCCATCGATATCAAGTGGACCAATCTGATTCATGCCCTTCCTTCTAGAGTTTACATAAGTAAAGAACTCTTTGCTGTTTTTCTTCGCATCCCTTGCCAAGGATTTCTCGTAATCTGCCTTTGCCTGCCTAACCTCCTTTGTCATTTGGTTACAGATCAACTTGTATCTATCATAGGCTTCTGTGTCACGTGTTAATTTGTATGTATCCCATGCATTTTTCTTCTCTGCCATACGCCTCATTAGTTCATCTGACATCCATTTAGGCCTGAACCTTGAACAGTATTTCTTAATTGGTATGGAAAGCCTAGTAGCTTCCAAGATAAGTACTTTGAATGCTTCCCATTTTGAATTTGCTGTTGGTAACATCATATGTTGGTCCCACTGTATAGAATTTAAATACTGTCTCAGTCCATTGTAGTCGCCTTTACGAAAGCAATACCCCTTCCCTTTACCCCTAATGGTAGTTACCTCTTTGAGTAAATCCCACTTCAGAACACTGTGATCACTGCCACCTAGTGGTTCATTTATCTGCAGATAATTAATGCATGAAGAATCACTACTGATAACCAAATCAAGAGTATTACTCGCTCTAGTTGCCTCCCTAACATGCTGATGTAGAAAACAATCATCCAATAAATCCACAAAGCCTTGCTAGTGTGTGAGTGACCAGCCCCCAAATTCCAGTCAATATCTGGGAAATTAAAATCCCCCATTATAAGACTCTCTCATTTACTGGCCCACTCTATTTCTCTGTACAGTTTCTTATTATACTCATCAGAGTCATTAGGCCTATAGCACACTCCTACTCTCAATTTTTATCTCCCAATGCTTATGTCACACCAAACTGACTTGACACTGCACTGTCCAGCAATGTCGACTGGCTTCACTTCCTTGGATTTTATGTGTTTCTTAACTAATAGCATAACCCCTCCTCCCTTCCTATCCTGTCTATCCTTTCTGTAGACACTGTACTCCAAAAATTCCAGTTCTGCATTCCTTATATCTGTGTGACACCACGTCTCTGAAATGCCAACAATATCTGCCTTTGATGTTTTGAGCAATACCTCAAATTCATCAAATTTATTTACTAGACTCCTAGCATTAGTGTACACGCAAGTATACATGCACCTGCTCTTCCTCTTAGCCACCCTAACACAACCCATGTGTTTACTTGTACCCCAATGATTCCCAGCAGTCTCTGAAATATCCTGCATCTTATTTTCCAGGCTGCTGCTCATTCCAATAGAAGCAGTGCAAGAATCACTTTCTCCTCTGCCAGTGGCTACTGTTAATCTATTAGTCCTTGTATTCCCCCAATCTAGCAGTTTCCCGACCCACCTAACACTGCCTCGATAGCATCAGCAAACATTCTTGCACCCTTTCTATCTAAGTGTATCCCATCCCTGTAGAAGCAGTCTCCTGTTAACAAGTACAGAGCAGGCTGAAAAAAATTCTACCCCTTGAGCCCTGCACAATCTTTCCAGGGCCGAATTGATCGACAGGGCTCTCATCGTATACTCCCTCCTATCGTGTCTGGGCACAATTGCAGACACTTTCAAATTCAACCCTAATTCACGGCTTTTTTTCATCAGTGATCTGTACTTTTTAAGTAATTCCGCCGGTCTCCTACTCTTAATATCATTAGTGCCAACGTGTACAACTATATCACCTTTTGTGCCCTTAAAAGATGATATCCGCTCTACAACGTCATCAACCTTTGCCCCTGGCAGACATACCCTGGTCCTGTTCCACCTATCCTTTTTACAAAGCATGTTTCCCGTTTCCCTGACAATAGAGTCACCAACAACTACTAGTTCCTTTGGGACCAGCGCATTCTGCCTTGGGGGTTGCCGCTGTGTTGCGCGATGACCAAGTGCAAGCTCTGGCATTGGTGTGGGCAGCTGAGAGCTTGATGGGCCCCTCACTTGTAATCCTTCGAGGGCATCCACCCTATCCTTCAAGCTCTCATATAGGCACATAACAACGCTGAGTTGTCACCTGATTTCCTTACACTCCTTGCATCGCACACATACAAAGACATCCCCCATGGCATTATCATGTCCCATACCTGACTGCTCCGCAAACATCAAGCAAATAGTGCATCTTAAAAGGCTGTGATTCAGAGGGCAACTGCCCCCCTCAGTTCTCCCCTGAGCCACAGCATTCCCATTAGCTTTAGCCTTTTGCTTTGCTGCTCTGGTTTGAGTCATGATTTCGATTTACTTTCAATAAAATTTCAATTTCAGTGCAAAATTAAATCCTAAACTTGTATCCCAACCTAGTTATAACGCTATATTTATGTTTCAGTAATGAGTGTTATCTACGAAATCTACGAGTGTTATCTCCGAAATATTTATGTTTCAGTAACGAGTGTTATCTACGAAATATTTGTTTCAGTAACGAGTGTTATCTCCGAAATATTTATGTTTCAGTAACAAGTGTTATCTGCGAAATATTTATGTTTCAGTAACGAGTGTTATCTTCGAAATCCCTTTATAACTTCCGTATCAATTTATGTATTAATTATTTATTTTTGCTCATTATTTATTTTACGTAACCTAAGTGGTTATATGTATAGTTAAAAGTACAATTTAATTGCCAGTGAAGTTCGACAAGATTAATAGACTTTACTGATTCATTTTCGCGTAACAATGGCGGCTATTTACGAACGGTAAACACGTGGATTTGATACCCTTTCCGATACAAAGTAATACCTACAAAATCTCTATTTAAGTTACTTTAAACTTAAGTACCGTAAATAGGAATATAAAGCTACTCTAGAAAATAAGTTAATATGTCAATTTAAACTAATAAAGCAGAAAATAAATCAGAAAAAACTTCTCTGTTCCAAGAGCGGCAGAAAGGCACGTCCGCACAGGCAACACTCGTCCTCAGATATGAAGTTCTCTGAGCAGTGCAGATGGGCTGCAAGAGTAGCTCATGGTGTCTTGTCAATGTTATACAGGAATTTTTCTAGCAGGGATAAGGAGGTGATCATTCCCTTGTATAAAGCAATGGTCAGGCCATGCCTTGAGTACTTTATACAGGTCTGGAGTCCTCATTTCAAGAAGGATGTAGAGCTGCTCAGACGAGTACAGAGAAGGGCAACAAGATTAGTGAATTCAACAAAGGGTTGCTCTTACGAAGAAAGGCTTAAGTTTCGCAAATTACGAGGTGCCTAGTCTGGAGACTAGGCACAGGCGAGGTGATCTGATAGAGGTGTATAAAGCCTTGAATGGTTTGAGCATGCTCAATTCTGATGGGAATTCTTCCTCTTGCTCAGATTAATCACCTGAGAGGGCATAAATTCAAATTGAGGAAAGACAGATGTAGAATAGATGTGCAGAAATTTGCCTTTAGCCAGCGGGTAGTTGGTTGGTGGAACAGACTTCTATCCCTTGTTGTGGAAGTCGATAGCCTAAATAAATTTAAGGCTCAGTTGGACAGTATTTTGAATGAAATGGGAGTGGTTTTTTTTTTTTTTTTTTTTTGGCTGATGCTGCATAAGCTTGCTTTCTTGCATTATATGCTAATGCTAATTGGAGCTCAAGCCGAAGATCAGTATAAAAGTGACGATCCAAGAGAATGTGGTTGACGTCCTGAACACAACCACAAAGACAAAGCCGCATAGGTGACAAACATAATTTATGCAAATTGTAATTAATACTGCTCTGGCCATACAGTAGATACATGCCATATAACCCAGAAGAGAACCATAGGTATTCCTTATTCTTGAATTCCACAACAGTAGGAAAAATTTCCTTCGTCACTTCTGTACCATTCCAGTCAGCTTGCCACTTAGCCAAGAAGAGAGAGCGAAGTCTGTTCCTTTCAGACTCACTCAAATTTAATTCAGTCACACTCAAATTTAATTGAATATTATTTAAGGATATGAGAACTGCTTTTTTCAGGTAATAATTTAAATAGCGGTACTGGATCTCATACTGTATGGGTAATTTCCATGTTATGATCTGCAGAGCTGCTGTTGAAATAGTTCTACAGGCCCTTGAATCATTAGGGTTGAATTTGAAAGTGTCTGCAATTCTGCCCAGACACGATAGCAGGGAGTATATGATGAGAGCCTTGTCGATCAATTCGGCCCTGGAAAGATTGTGCAAGGCTCAAGGGGTAGAATTTTTTTCAGCCTGGACTGTACTTGTTAACAGGAGAGATTGCTTCTACAGGGATGGGATACACTTAAATAGAAAGGGTGCAAGAATATTTGCTGATGCTATCGAGGCAGTGTTAGGTGGGTCGGAAAACTGCTAGCTTGGGGGGAGACAAAGACCAATAGATTGACAGTAGCCACTGGCAGAGGTGAAAGAGATTCTTGCACTGCTTCTATTAGAATGAGCAGAAGCCTGAAAAACAAGATGCATGATATTTCAGAGACTGCTGGGAGCCATTGCGGTACAAGTAAACACATGGGTTGTGTTAGGGTAGCTAAGAATAGAAACAGGTGCAGGTATACTTGCGTGTACACCAATGCTAGGAGTTTAGTAAATAAATTTGATGAATTTGAGGTATTGCTCAAAACATCGAAGGCAGATATTGTTGGGATATCAGAGACGTGGTGTCACACAGATATAAGGGATGCGGAACTGCAATTTTTGGAGTACAACATCTACAGAAAGGATAGACAGGATAGGAAGGGGGGAGGTGTTATGCTATTAGTTAAGAAACACATAAAAACCAAGGAAGTGAAGCCAGTCGACATCGCTAGACAGTGCAGTGTGGAGTCAGTTTGGTGTGACATAAACATTGGGAGATCAAAATTGAGAGTAGGAGTGTGCTATAGGCCTAATGACTCTGATGAGTATAATAAGGAACTGTACAGGGAAATAGAGTGGGCCAGTAAATCAGAGTGTCTTATAATAGGAGATTTTAATTTCCCAGATATTGACTGGATTTTGGGGGCTGGTTACTCACACACTAGCAGGGCTTTTGTGGATTTATTGGATGATTGTTTTCTACATCAGCATGTTCGGGAGGCAACTAGAGGGAGTACTACTCTTGATTTGATTATCAGCAGTGATTCTTCATGCATTAAGAATCTGCAGATAAATGAACCACTAGGTGGCAGTGATCACAGTGTGCTGAAGTGGGATTTACTCAAAGAGGTAACTACCATTAGGGGTAAAGGGAAGTGTTATTGCTTCCGTAAAGGTGACTACGATGGACTGAGACAGTATTTAAATTCTATACAGTGGGACCAACTGATGATGTTACCAACAGCAAATTCAAAATGGGAAGCATTCAAAGAACTTATCTTGGAAGCTACTAGGCTTTACATACCAACTAAGAAATATTGTTCAAGGTTTAGGCCAAAATGGATGTCAGATGAACTAATGAGGCATATGGCAGAGAAGAAAAATGCATGGGATACATACAAATTAACACATGACACAGAAGCCTATGATAGATACAAGTTGATATGCAACCAAGTTACAAAGGAGGTTAGGCAGGCGAAGGGAGATTACGAGAAATCCTTGGCAAGGGATGCAAAGAAAAACAGCAAAGAGTTCTTTACTTATGTAAACTCTAGAAGGAAGGGGATGAATCAGATTGGTCCACTTGATATTGATGGGTCAAGTGTTGATGATCCTGCTCAGGTAGCTAACAAACTAAATGAATATTTTGCATCAACATTCACACATGAAGAGTTATTCAGCGAGGGGAATGCCAGAGGTGTATTCAACTCTAGCAGTAAGCTACAGAATCTTGAAATAACTGGGAGTAAAGTGGAGGAGAAACTGTTGAAGATAAACACAAGAAAGGCACCCGGGATGGATGGGATCTATCCAGTTATATTAAAGGAGGCAGCAAAGGAAGTAAGCAAACCCTTAGCCATAATTATGAGAGCTTCCTTGGACTCAGGGGAGGTACCCATAGACTGGAAATGTGCAAATGTGACCCCAATCCACAAAGGAGGATCAAAGGCTGACACAAGTAATTATAGACCTGTGAGCTTAACTTCTGTTCCAGGAAAATTAATGGAGGCACTGGTTAAAGAAGCACTGCAGGATCATTTAGACAAGACTTCAGTTATAGCTCAGACACAGCATGGTTTTGTTAAGGGGAAGTCTTGCCTGACCAACTTGTATACTATGATGCAGTCACAAAAGAACTGGATGCAGGGAATAACTTTGATATTATATACTTGGATCTTAGAAAGGCTTTTGATACTGTTGCACATGGAAGACTGCTACACAAATTGGAGCAGTGTGACATTGGAGGCAATTGCTGCTATGGATAAAGGGGTGTTTGAGGGGCAGAAGACAGAGAGTGGTAATCAATGGACACTGCTCATCGTGGACTAATGTTATTAGTGGAGTCCCTCAGGGCTCAGTGTTGGGTCCATTATTGTTTTCTGTATTTATAAATGATATTGATGATGGTATATCAAGCTTAATGTCCAAGTTTGCAGATGATACAAAGGTTGGCAGGGTTGTCAAGGACACTACTGACACTATGCTGCTGCAACAGGATCTGGAAAGGTTGAGCAGGTGGGCTGAGAGGTGGCAAATGAAGTTTAACATTGACAAATGTAAAGTACTACACATGGAAAACAGCAACCCCAGAGCAACGTATCAACTCTGTGGTACAACACTGACAGTGGTAGAGAATGAAAGGGACTTGGGGGTTTTTGTGCAGGCAGATATGAAGTTCTCTGAGCAGTGCAGACGGGCTGCAAGAGTAGCTCATGGAGTATTGTCAATGATATACAGGAATTTTTCCAGCAGGGATAAGGAGGTGATTATTCCATTGTATAAGGCGATGGTCAGGCCACACCTAGAGTACTGTATCTAGGTCTGGAGGCCTCATTTCAAGAAGGATGTAGAGCTGCTGGAACGAGTACAGAGAAGGGCAACAAGATTAATGAATGGAATAAAGGGGTGCTCTTACGAAGAAAGGCTTAAGTTTTGCAAATTACAGTGTCTGGAGACTAGGCACCAGCGAGGTGATCTGATAGAGGTGTATAAAGCCTTGAATGGTTTAAGCATGCTCAATGCTGATGGGATTCTTCCTCTAGCTCAGAAAAATCACCTGAGAGGGCATAAATTCAAATTGAGGAAAGACAGATGTAGGATAGACGTGCGGAAATTTGCCTTTAGCCAGCGGGTGGTTGGTTGGTGGAACAGACTTCCATCCCTTGTGGTGGAGGTTGATAACCTAAACAAGTTTAAGGCTCATCTGGACAGGTATTTTGAACGAACAGAGGGGTGAAGTGGAAGTGGTTTTTTTTTTTTTTTTTTGGCTGATGCTGCATAAGCTTGCTTTCTTGCATCAAATGCCTCTCCAGGGCCGAATTGATCGACAAGGCTCTCATCATATACTCCCTCCTATCGTGTCTGGGCAGAATTGCAGACACTTTCAAATTCAACCCTAATTCTCGGCTTTTGTTCAACAGTGACCTGTACTTGTTAAGTAATTCTGCTGGTCTCCTACTCTTAATATTATTAGTGCCAACGTGTACAACTATATCACCTTTTGTGCCCTTAAAAGATGATATAATGGCTAAATCTATCTCCTTGAGGGTAAAGGGAAATTCATCATCAGGATCCATGTAATTAGCATTTTCTCTTTTCTCCTCCTCCTGGTGTATGATTATATCCAATATCCTGTCTATAGTAGGAACCCAGGACAAAGTATCAAAATTATCTTCTGTTCTCACTGAGGCAAAAATTTTGCCAGGAGGAATCTTATTATTTAACAATTTGTATATGAGCCCCCAGGGGTCACTATTTTTCTGAGTGCTGACAAGATTTTTCCAAGCTGCTTTTTTCCTTTTATATATCTCCTGATGGTAGTTTCGAAGAGCTTGCTTATACAGACTCTGAAGGGTGACAATCTCCAACTTAGTATGCGATATATCCCTTTTGGCCTTTTGAACTTCCCTTCTAGTTTGTCTAGTTTTTGATTTTAAATGAGAAGGTTCAAGAGACCACCACAGCACATGATACGGTTTCCTTTTCTTGTACCACATAGACTGTTTACAAGCTGTGATGATTTTATCTTGAATAGTTTCTACCTGCTGGTCAACAGTGAGTGAAGTCAGATCATTCATGTGATCTTGTGTAAGTGACTCCTTTAAGACACTATCAAAAACAACCCACTTAGCATCCCTGACATGGAATCTGTGAAGTTCAGTAGAGTCCAGCCTGGATCGCCTGACATCACAATTCAATTGAAATGTAATCACGTTGTGATCGCTTATGGACAAGCTTGTATGTAATTTCCAGTTACTAAGACTAGGAGCGAAAAGAGTTATATCTATAAAAGATAAACCCATAGGTGTGACACATGCTGGATGGTCCATGGTGTTTAAGACGGTCAATTGATGAGATAAAATAATTCAGTCAATAAATATATTTTTTTTAATAACTGCTTTACAATTGTTTTAAGCTTTTGTGATGCAGAAAATGAAACTAAAGATTTGGAAACAAGCCAATTACAATATGCAATGTTCTCCTCTTGAACAGCCTTAGCACATTTATTGGAAAACCGAAGTTTAGTTAAAAGGCGAGATTTTAAGGTGGTATGTGGAATAAAGGATAACCATCCATGGGTACTAGCAGCATGCTGCAAGTGCACCATGTTTGGATTTAGAAGTAATACATGATTTTTAATATTTTCATTATTTTTTTGAAACATAAGATATTGCATGTTTCGAAAATTTTATGAACAAAAAATTTATTCTTGCAAAATATCCTGACGGCACCCATTATTCCATCTCTACAAGAATAATTTCACTGACACGATCTGAGCAAATGTAGACATCAGAAGTTTTGACACATTAATCTGACTAAGAAAAAGAAGAAAGGAAATCTCTCTCTCTCTCTCCATATAATTTCTGTCCAGGCAAGGAACATTATCCTACCCATGGTGTTCCAGCTCTTCTCAATAATCCCCCTGTCCATGTAGTCCTTAGTACTCATATCCCAAATAGGGGGATTCATGTGAACACACTGAATAAATTTATTGATGTCAAACATGGTAGGAAATCAGTGCACAGAATGAAAAATGTGCAACTGCACTTTGTGGACATTTTCACTCAAATAGACTTTTAGATTTGTGTCTCCTGTTGTCAAGTCATCCAGTCTGGCTGTGGCACGGTGTAGCAGATGCCGGTGGCTGTAGTTGAACTAGAAATGTGTAGATGCTCTAGCATTAACATTAGCAAAGGCAGATGATGCAAGAAAGCAAGCTTATATAGCATCAGCCAAAAAAAAAAACCCTTATTTCACCCATGAACTCACTTTTGTTCCAGCAATCAACCACCTGCTGGCTAAAGGCAAACTTCCGCACATCTATCCTATAACCGTCTTTCCTCAATTTGAATTTATGCCCTCTCAGGCGATTATTCTGAGCAAGAGGAAGAATTCCATCAGCATTGAGCATGCTGAAACCATTCAAGGCTTTATACACCTCAATCAGATCACCTCGCAGGTACCTGGTCTCCAGACACTATAATTTGCAAAACTTAAGCATTGCTTCATAAGAGCAACCCTTTGTTCCATTCACTAATCTTGTTGTCCTTCTCTATACACGTTCCAACAGCTCTACATTATTCTTAAAATGAGTCCTCCAGACCTGTATGCAGTACTCAAGGTGTGGCCTAACCATTGCCTTATACAAGGGGATAATCAACTTATCCATGCTTGAAAAATTCCTGTATATCATTGACAAGACACCATGAGCTACTCTTGCAGACCGTCTGCGCTGCTCATAAAACTTCATATCTGCCTGCACAATTACCCCAGGTCCTTTTCATTCTCTACCACTGTCAGTGTGGTACCACAGAGATGATACGTTACTCTGGGATTACTGCTTCCCATTTCTATTACTTTACATTTTTCAATATTAAACTTCATTTCCCACCTCTTAACCCATCTGCTCAACTTTTCTAGATCCTGTTGCAGCAGTGTACTGTCATTAGTGTCCTTAACAACCCTGCCAACCTTCGTATTGTCTGCAAACTTGGGCATTAAGCCTGATATAACATCATCAATACTATTTATAAATAGAGAAAACAACAATGGACACAACACTGAACACTGAGGGACTCCACTAATAACATTAGTCCACAAAGAGCAATGCCCATTGATTACCACTCTCTGTCTTCTCCCACTCAACCATCCATTTATTCATAGCAGCAATTTTCCTCCAGTGCCACACTGCTCCGATTTGTACAGCAGTCTTCCATGTGCAACAGTATCAAAGGCTTTTCTAAGATCCAAATATATGATATCAAAGTTATTCTTTGTATCCAGCTCCTTTGTGACTACATCATAGTATCCAATCAAATTAGACGAGACTTCACCTTAAGAAACCCATGCTGTGTCCGAGCTATAACTGAAGTCTTGTCTAGATGATCCTGCACAATGCTTTTTTAACCAGGGCCTCCATTAATTTCCCTGGAATAGAAGTTAAACTAACAGGTCTATAATTACTTGTGTCAGCCTTTGATCCTCCTTTGTGGATTGGGGTCACATTTTCACATCTCCAGTCCATGACTACCTCCACTGAGTCCAGGG
The DNA here is from genome assembly GCF_048544385.1 of Mastigoproctus giganteus. Classification (NCBI taxonomy): domain Eukaryota; kingdom Metazoa; phylum Arthropoda; class Arachnida; order Uropygi; family Thelyphonidae; genus Mastigoproctus; species Mastigoproctus giganteus. The sequence continues at coordinate 141,057,636 of NC_143578.1, forward strand.
AAGCTCTCATAATTATGGCTAAGGGTTTGCTTACTTCCTTTGCCGCCTCCTTTAACTGGATAGATTCCATCCACCCCAGGAGATTTTCTTGTGTTTATCTTCAACAATTTCTCCTCCACTTTCCTTTCAGTTATTACAAGATTATCTAGCTTACTTCCAGAGTTTAATACACGTCTGGCATTCCACTCCCTGAATAACTCCTCATGTGTGAAATGTTGATGCAAAATATTCATTTAGTTTGTTAGCTACCTGAGCAGGATCATCAACAGTTGAACCATCGATATCAAGTGTACCAATCTGGTTCATCTCCTTCCTTCTAGAGTTTACATAAGTAAAGAACTCTTTGCTGTTTTTCTTTACATCCTTTGCCAAAGATTTCTCGTAATCTGCCTTCACCTGCCTAAACTCTTTTGTGACTTTGTTACAGACCACCTTATATCTATCATAGGCTTCTTTGTCACATGTTAATTTATATGTATCCCATGCATTTTTATTTTCTGTCACATGTCTAATTAGTTCATCCGAAATCCATTTAGGTTTGAACAATATTTCTTAGTTGGTATAAAAAGCCTAGTAATTTCCAAGATTAATTCTTTGAATGATCTAATTTTGACTTTGCTGTTGGTAACATCATCAGTTGGTTCCACTGTATAGAATTTAAATACTGTCTCAGACCACCGTAGTCACCTTTACAAAAGCAAAAATCCCTCCCTTTACCCTTAATGGTAGTTACCTCTTTGAGTAAATTCCACTTCAGCACACTGTGATCGCTGCCACCTAGTATTTGCTTTATCTGCAGATTCTTGATGCATGAAGAATCACTACTGATAATCAGATGAAGAGTATTACTCCCTCTAGTTGCCTCCCGAACATGCTGCTGTAGAAAACAATCATCCAAAAAATGCACAAAAGCCTTTCTAGTGTGTGAGTGACCAACCCACAAATTTCAGTCAATATCCGGGAAATTAAAATCGTCCATTATAAGACACTCTAATTTACTGGCCCACTCTATTTCTCTGCACAATTGCTCATTATACTCATCAGATTCATTAGGCCTATAACACACACGTACTCTAATTTTTTCTCTCCCAGTGCTTATGTCACACCAAACAGACTCAACATTGCATTGTCCACCAACATCAATTGGATGCACTTCCTTAGATTTTATGTGTTTCTTAACTAACAGCATAACCCCTACTCCCTTCCTGTCCTGTCTATTCTTTCTGTACACACTGTACTCCCAAAATTCCAGTTCTGCAATGCTTATATCTATGTGACACCATGTCTCTGATATCCGAACAATATATGCCTTTGATGTCTTGATTAGCACTTCAAGCTCATCGAATTTATTGACTATACTCTTAGCATTGGTGTACATGCAAGTAGAAATGACTCTATTTCTACTCTTCGGCGCCTCCGTAGCCAGGTGGGCAGGAGCGGCAGTGCGTAGCACATGCTTCTTGATTAAACCGGGGTTCGAACCCGTGACCACCAAATACGGAGGATGCGGAAAGGTCAGGGAATGACCACCGCATATCCCCAGAGCAATATGGCCTTAGTTGCTAATGCTCCTAAATAACAATATAACAATAACAACTATTTCTACTCTTAGTTACCCCAACACATCCCATGTATTTACTTGTTCTACTACGACTTCCAGGAGTCCTGGAAATTCCCATTTGCCTTGCTTTCCAGCCTGCTGCTCAATTGCATTTCAATAGAAGTAGTGCAAGAATCACTTTTACCTCTGCCAGCAGCTACTGTTAATCTATTAGTCTGTGTGCCCCCCCAAGCTAGCAGTTTTCCGACCCACCTGTCTCTGCCACGAGTCACCCTTTTCACGCCAAATGGGTCCCATCAATTTTTTTTTATGAAAACCCCAAACAGGAGAGGTTTTACAACCTATAGTACTTAGTACCGTGCTTGGGTTGGAGGTTGAGAAGACGAAAGAAGATATTTGTTGACATTAGACTTGAACTTCTGTAGACTGTAATTTTCAGGAAATACATATGAAGGAAGGTTGTTCCAGAAAACAGTAGTTGAATGAACGAACGAGGAAGATGAAAATTTGGTTCTGTGAGTTTGAAGTTGGAAAGTAAATGGATGTTGGCTGGTGGCGGCACATGTTTGGACTGTGTTGAAAGAGACAACAGGAATTATAGAAGCCAATTCAGAAGAACAGTGCCCATGGAAGTATCTGTAGAAAAGGCATGCAGCAGAAACAGTACGTCTATTAGACAGCGAGTGGAGAGACTCTGTTAGAGAGGAGTCATTAATTAACCTAACTGCCCTCTTCTGAATGAAATCTAGAATCCTGAGAGAGGTTTTGGGGGCACCAAACCATCTGGGAATATTGTCCCCATATGTGGGAACAATATTCCATATTGGGGCGAATTTGCAATTTGTACAGAATTAACAGCTGTTTGGAAGAAAAGTAACACCAAGAGCGAAAGAGAAAACCGAGTTTTTTAGATGCATAGGAAGCAATATTTCTAAAGTGCTTGTGCCAAGAGAGATTAGAAGTTAGGGTTATCCCCAAAAGTGATATACCATCATGCCTAGAAATCAGAGTGTCACCAAAGACAAGCATAGGAGAAGAAGAATCCTTTTTGCAAGATATAAGACAAGACTGGGTTTTAGAAGTATTGAAATCAACTAAGTTGTCTTTGCCCCACTGGAGAATTACCTGGAGATTGCCATTTAAGGAATTGGTAGCAGGTATTCGAGAAGTTGAAGCTGATTAACCAGTGCAAGGTTTCTCAAAATGGAATGCAATGTGCTGTCATCGGCAAAACTATGGATAGGATTTACAGTCAATGGAAGAAGGTCATTCTTCCATTGACTGTAAATCATCGGCAAAATGTTGATCATCAGCAAAACTATGGATAGGATTTACAGTCAATGGAAGAAGGTCATTAATATACAAGAGGAAAAGAGTGGGTGAAAGAATTGAACCTTGGGGACACCAGCATTAGTGGAGAAGTTAGAAGACAGAGAGCCATCTACCATCACTCTCAGTGGGCGATCAGAGAGAAAACTGGATAACCAATAACAAAAAACAGTTGGCAAACCATAAGATGGAAGCTTGTTTAGAAGTCCTTTAACACAATCGGAAGCCTTGGAGATGTCAAGAGCAACTTCTTGTGTTTCACTGAACGTTTCCATTGAATTTGTCCATAAATGGGTAACATAAGCCAGAATATCAACAGTGGATCGACACTGCCGGAATCCATACTGGCGATCGTTGATCAGACGGAAGGTTTCTAGGTAGTTTAATAGTTGGTGTTTAATTGATTTCTCCATTTCTTTTGAAAGAGTAGAAGTAATTGGATGGGAGGGATTTGTCACCCTTTTTAGGAACTGGCTGGATGTGAGCACATTTCCAAGCAGAAGGGAAATCACCTTTGGAATGAGAAAGTGAAAAAAGCGGCAAAGAACAGGAGTAAGTTCAGGAGCACAGGTTTTGAGAACAAGTGGAAAAATACCATCAGGACCTGGAGCTTTCTTTGGCATCAAGATTCATCAAAATTCTTCTGACATCCTTTTGATGGAAGACCACAGGAGGCATTGACTGGAGCATGTTGGGAATGGTGGGAGGTGTTTTACCAAGATCATTGATACATGAGTTGTAAGAAAAATGGGATGATAGCAGGTCAGCTTTATCCTTGGCTGAAGTGACAACAGAACCATCTGGTTTTGACAGAGGTGGGAGCAGAGATGGGTCCAAGTTGCGGCCAGTAGTTTTGACAAGAGACCAGAATGCTCGGCTACCATTAGGGCAAGAAGCAAGTTTTCTACTCTTAGCCTGTTCAAAATCTAGTTTGGACTGATTAATAACTGCTTTGCAATTGTTGCGTGCTTTGGTGTAGGCAGAAAATGAAATTGAAGAATTGGAAACAAGCCAATTATGATTTGCAACGGTCATGTTGGCTGTATGGTTAGGAGTGTCCAGGATTCTTGTAGGTAAATGAACAATCTGTGCAAGGTCATTAGTAACTGCAAAAGCCTCACCATCTCGACCACCTGGGTTGGTGTGACTAGAGAATGGAAGCCAGCGGGGATTGTGAACATTAAAATCACCAAGGAAAATTACCTCACTGTTAGGAAAGTTGGATTGGAGAAAGTCAAATTGCAAAGACTGAAAGTCAAAGAGCTCCAAGTGATTAGTGGAGTTGGGAGAATGGTAGAGACAACAAATGAATTTGACACAATGAGGTAGAAAGATTTTAAACCAGAGAAGATCGAAAAGAGGACATTCCATATTACCAAGTCTCTGACAGGGAACATCAGAGCGGACGTATGCACAAGTACCACCTTTGAGGCGAAAGGAATCGTACAGCGAATAATTTGGGCAACTGAGATGAGCAGTAGTTGATTAAGCCAATAACTGAGATTCTGTCAGAAAAATACATGGGGTTTGGCAAACTGCAAGTGGAAATGGACATTATTGAGATTAGAATTGAGACCACGTATATTTGTGAAATGAACTAGGAAGTGTTTGGGAGATTTAGATCTTTTCGCAGATAAGCTTATTTTATTAGTTTGACAATTCATGGTGTATTCAATAGTAAGAAAAATTGTGGGTGGGACATGCTGTATGAAGTAATGAAATATTTGGATATGGTGTACACATGGTAAGAATATACTCTGATCCTTGACATAACGTGGCCTTGACAATGCCCCCCCCTCCCGCATACACACTACTTGGACTCCCTCCAGTCACTGTCTGGCAGAATAGAGGAAGCAAGATTATACCCTAGCTGATCCGGAAGCTTCCAAGTTACCAATAGGTTCGGTCCCGTGTACTAACTAGCGGCCAGCCTGCAAACACCGTTTCAGAGCTGTACCCCTGAAATGTAAGGAAGATTGGATTTCGCCATGATGTTCATCATAACCTCAAAGTCATCAGTCATCAGATGGAAGAGATAGGGAAGGGTTGACCGGAACTTAGCTCTAGAGACTAAACATCAGTTCCACCCCTTCAAGCCTCCAATAAGCGAAGTGGTGGTATTGCACCAGTTGATGAGAGCCATCTAGTATTGCCTGGTAACACAGAGGGGCTGCATTCCTTCGTGTGGTGTGGGCGCCACACCTCGACCCCTGCTTACCTGTTCATACCTGAGTGGTCACCCACAGTGTGCTTGTGCATGGGGGCTATAGCCAAGATTACTAACAGTCCCACCATTTTGAAGGTGCAAGCAGAGGATTTGGCTGTCACAGATCGTCCAGACTTCGCCAAAATTGGGTTCACTTAACTTGAATGTCACCCGAATATCAGTTCCATCAGCATTTTAGACTCCCAAGTAGCAAGTACAGCTTGTCTAGCATATCTGAGAGAATGTCTATGACAACCTCAAGGACCAAATTAAGGGGGTGCCTGGTGCCCACAGGATGCAACAGTGCACATTCTATGTATTTTTGGGTTACAGTAATTCTAGTAAAATTAGAAAATAGTAATAGTAGTAGTAATGGTGGTGGTGACAAATTATGCAAGTAATCAAGCTTATATAGCATCACTAAAAAAAAAACCTACTTAGTTTACCCATCTGTACCCTCCAAGAATTTGCCAGCTTCTGCCTTGAGTTTATTCAACCCATCAACTTCCACAATAAGGGATGGAATCCTGTTCCACAATAACAGATGGAACAGACTTCCATCTGTTATTGTGGAACAAGTACAAGGCCATGTACAAGGGAATCATCACCTCTTTTTCCATGCTAGCAAAGTTTCTGTATATCATTGACAAATCCCCCATGAACTGTCCTGTAAGTAAATAGTAAGTAATCTAGTAAAATTAGAAAATAGTTAAGTAACACTAAAAATAGCATTGTTGATGCAAAGCCCTTCCCATAGAAGCTATTATTAGTGAAACTTCTTCAAAATGGTCTTTAAATATTTTGATGTATTTAGCCATGTGCAACTCTGGAACATTAGAGAACTTCTTTATAAAATTATCTACCTTTATAAAGAAGTCTCTACCTTACATAATGATCTTTAAAATAATAAAATAAATTTAATAAAAAAGCAATACTTTGTTAGTAGCACTTTTTTAAAGCAATCTTAACTTATAGTTAAGATTGCCTTTGTTATTTACCATTTCAGGTTCAGTGCACATCGAAAAGCCATATAGGATTAAATCAGGAAATGAATTCAATGGGCAGAAAAAGGAGAAAAGTAGCATCTATTGGGATGCTTAGAAAATCACGAATGTCTGAGAATGATGACTTGGTTGTTGTTCAGACCATCAAGATTACTGACAAATTTGGTTTTGACAGGACTGAACGTAAACTTATGGATTTTGATGAACCTCAAAGGCCAAGCATCAGCTCAATTGGTAAGTTCATTTATTGTTAATATCTAAGAGCATATACAGTTATCACAAAAGGTTTCTTTTTTTAATATTAACTTTTACTAAGATACAAAAATTATATAATTGATACTTGTTAAGGGGAATTCTTGTCTGAACAATTTAACTGGATACTATGATGTGGTCACAAAGGAACTGGATGAAATAATAATTTTGATATCATATATAGTAGACCCTCGCTAATCTGGATTAATTGTGGGAGAGAAGTCATCTGGATTAAACAATAATCTGGATTAGTGAAGCAAAATATTACCCTAAAAGACAAAAAACCTTAGAACACAAATAAATATAAAATTTAATGATATAGGTAGTGCTGATGAAAATAAACAAAAAAATATATCACTGTAGAACCTTTATTTAAAAACTATAAAAAGACAATACATTTATCCATCGATAGAAGACTCAGAAATTGTACAGCAGACTCTCGATTAACTGGGTTCAAGACTCCAAAGTTAAAAAAACAAAAACAAAATAATAAGTGACAAGAAGTGGCATTATGAGTTGTGATTGGGAGATGAATGTACCTATTATCCTGCGATCCCTGTTGTCCTAATACCCTCCGCACAAAAAAACAATGGAAAAAGAACAAATGTTTAGTTTTTTTTTTTTTTTTTTTGTGCGTCACATAGACTGTTTTGTTCCATCACACTGCAGAAAGACAAATTTTGTTTCGTTATTTATATCAGGAGTGTAAATTTTTTTATAGTAAATATATATATATTTTTTTTTTTTTTGTTTATAAATCGTGAAAATGATGGGTAAACACAAAATACTTTTGCTTTCAATTGAACCAAAACTTGAAATTATTCAAAAATTTTAAAATGTTGTATCTGTTAAATCTTTAAAGAATCATTATAATGTTGGTAACCAAACCATATGCAACATTGTAAAAAACAAAGGGAAGCTATTGGATTTTGTGGGCACATCTGATGTGATAGCATTAAAGGCATTAATATCAGAAAAACGATGAAACCTTCTGCATACGAGGACCTCAACAAGGCAGCGGTGTTGTGGTTTAGCCAACAATTACATAAACTCATAATATATAAAATATGGTAACTTATGGACATATATATGTATAAAGAAGTACGCAAACAAAGCGATATAAGCAATAACACCCGTCTGACTTAGTCAACAACAGTACTGAACAACATGCAAAATGGTGTGATATATGTTCTGTCTGTCTCTTCGCAGTCAGAGTGACTCATCTGCCTTCCTAAATCCCATGTGTCTTTCAAGGTACAGTATTTCTATCCGGATTATCTAACATCCAAATTAATTGTAACTGGATTAGTGAGGGTTCACTGTACTTGGATTTTAGAAAAGCTTTTGATATTGTTGCTCATGGAACACTACTGCACAAGATGGAGCAGTACGGCATTAAAGGCAAGTTGCTACAATGGATAAAAGGATGGTTGAGTGGAAGAAGACAGAGAATGGTAATCAATGAACACTGCTTGTGAAGCCAGTGGGTGGACTAATGTTATTAGTGGAGTTCCCCAGGGTTTTGTGCTGGGTCCATTGTTGTTTTGTGTATTCATCAGTGATATTGATGAAGGTATATCAGACTTAATGTCCAAGTTTGCAGATGATACAAAGGTTGGCAGGATTGGTAATGACTGTAAATACAGTATGCTACTGCAACAGGATCTAATTAAGTTGGGCAAATGGGCTGAGAAGTAGTAACCGAAGTCAAAATTGACAAATGCAAGGTGCTGTACATGGGTAGCAATAACCCCAGAGTAACTTATCAACTGTGTGTTACTACACTCAGGGTAGTGGAGAATGATAATGACCTGGGGGTAATTGTGCAGTCAGACCTGAAATTTTCTGTGCACTGTAGACATGCTGCCAAGACAGCTCATCGGGTTTTGTCAATAATATACAGAAACTTTGCTAGCTGTGATAAGGAGGTGATTTTCCTTTGTATAATTCTATGGTTAGCCTCATCTTGAGTATTGTATACACGTCTGGAGACCACACTTTAGGAAGGATGTAGATCCACTGGAACGGGTGTAGACAAGAAAAACCAGATTGGTGAAGGAACAAAAGTGCTCTTACCAAGAAAGACTTCATTTCTGCAAACTGAAGCTTCTCAAGACCAGATACCTGCAGGGGTATCTAATTGAGGTGTTTAAAGCCTTGAATGGATTGAGTAAGTTGAATGTTAATGGTATTCTTCCAATTGATGAGACTGCACATACGTACTGCAACCATCCATCCTCAATTCAGGTAGCCTTTCTTGCCTTCAGCCAGTGGGTGGTTGATTGTTGGAACAGACTTCCATCTGTTGTTGTGGAAGTGGATGGGTTTAATAAAATCAGCGGAGAACTAGACAAATACCTCGAGGCTACAGATGGGTGAAGAGAGATAGAAAGAGATACTGTATTAGCTTGCTTTCTTGCATCATTTTCCATTAATACTACTTATGGCAAATTGAAAGTGTTAGTCACCAAATACAGGGTGATTCACTACCAGTGCGACAAACTTGCAGGAGGTGTAGGGGACACAAAGACGAATCAGAATCACATAGCATTGCAGGGTCCGAAATGCCTTCATCATGCGGTAGAGGACGTTGAACAGGAGGTCGCGTGAACAGCGATCCCGCTGGAAGTCAGCATTTGCGAACCTTTTCTGTTGAAGAAACCAAGTAGCAAAAGTTCTCCGGAGTGGATAATCTGCAGGCTCCAATGATTGGACGCATTGCAGATGGTATGAACTCATTTGGTTTGTTAACAGTATCCTCCATACAGTGGATTGGGAAATACCCAATCGTTGGCCTATCGCTCGAGTACTCGTATTGCCTTCTGCAAGACGTAGGACATTCTCCTCATTGTCAGGCGTCCTCGTCGTTCGCTCTCGATTCATGGTACCTCTCGTGAAACAACCAGTCTCACATAACCTTCTGTGCACACGTGCGAAAATCGTATGATGAGGAGCACGCCTGTGCAGGAAACGTTCCTGGTACAAGCACAGAGCGGCACGCCCATTACAGTCCGCAGCTCCATATGCGAGAATTGTCTGCCAGTTCAACGTTTGAATACTCGTCTATCCTACTGCCTCGGGAACCGGTTCACAAATGCTGACTTCCAGCGGGATCGCTGCTCACGCGACCTCCCGTTCAACGTCCTCTACCACATGACGAAGGCATTTCGGACCCTGCAATGCTATGTGATTCCGATTCGTCTTTGTGCGCCCTACACCTCCTGCAAGTTTGTCGCACTGGTAGTGAATCACCCTTTATATAGATATGAAGCTGGCTATGGAGTTTTCTCAAGTGTTAAATTAAACATTTTACTTGAATTTATTATAATGGAACTCTGAGAATCTATTTGTGAGCACTGTTCAGAGAATAAGTTTTGATTCATATTAAAATGTTTGAATTTTGTACAGATCCAGTTTAAATACAGAGAGCAACATTGTTTTCTGTGTTTAAACATCATTGGGCCCATTCTTGTTTTCTGTTAAATACAGAAAACACTGAACCCTGGGGGACTCCACTAATATCATTAGTCCACGAAGAGCAGTATCCATTGATTACCACTCTGTCTTTTACCACTCAACCTTCCCTTTACACACTGTACACATTGTACTGTACACAGGAGTACAATGTCTTGTACACATTGTACTCCCCAAATTCAATTTCTGCATTCATATCTGTGTGACACCACGTCTCTGATATCCCTACAATATCTGCCTTTCATGTTTTGACCAACACCCCAAATTCATCAAATTTATTTCCCAAACTCCCAGCATTGGTGTACACGCAAGTATACATGCATTCCTATTCTTAGCTACCCTAACACAGCCCATGTATTTGCTTGTTCTGCAATGACTCCCGGCAGTCTCTGAAATCCCCTGGCAACTTGATTTCCAGGCTGCTGCTCATTCCAATAGAAGCAGTGCAAGAATCACTTTCACCTCTACCAGCGGCTACTGTTAATCTCTATTAGTCCATGTATCTCCCCCAAACTAACAGTTTTCCAACCCACCTAACTCTGCCTCGATAGCATCAGCAAATATTCTTACACCCTTTCTATTTAAGTGTATCCCATCCCTGTACAAGCAGTCTCTCCTGTTAACAAGCACAGACCATGCTGAGAAAAATTCTACACCTTGAGCCTTGCACAATCTCTCCAGGGCCGAATTGATCGACAAGGCTCTCATCATATACTCCCTCCTATCATGTCTGGGCAGAATTACAGACACTTTCAAATTCATCCCTAACTCACAGCTTTTTTTCAGCATTGTCTTGTACTTGTTAAGTAATTCTGCCGGTCTCCTACTGTTAATATCATTAGTGCCAACGTGTACAACAATATCACACTTTGAGCTCATAAAGGATGATATCTGCCCTACAACGTCATCAACATTTGCCCCTGGAAGACATACCCTGGTCCTGTTCCATCTATCCTTTTTGCACAATATGTTCCCCATTTGCCTTACAATAGAGTCACCTACAACTAGTTCCTTTGGGACCAGCACATTCTGCCTTGGGGGTTGCTGCTGTGTTGCGTGATGTTCAAGTGCAAGCTCTGGCATTGATGTAGGCAGCTGAGAGCTTGATGGGCCCCTCAATTTAAATCCTTCGAGGGCATCTACCCTGTCCTTCAAGCTCTCTTATAGACCCATAACAACGCTGACTTGGCACCTGATTTCCTCACACTGCTTACATCATGCACACACATAGTCATTCCCTTTGGCAATATCATGTCCCATTCCTGATTGCTCCACAATCATGAAAGAAGCAGTACATTTCAAAAGGCTGTGATTTAGAGGACATCTGTCCCTCCCCCTCAGTTCTCCCCTGAGCCACAGCACTCCCATTAGCTTGAGCCTTTTGCTTTGCTGCTCTGGTCTGAGTCGTGATTTCGATTCAATTTCAAAAATATAACCCTAAACTTATATATCAATGCAGTTATAACACTATATATATATATATATATATATATATTTCAGTATCGAGTATTATCTCCGAATTACGTTATGACTTCTATATCTCCTATCAAGTTATATGTATTAATTAATAATGTTATGTTTGTAAAATCTAAGTTGTTATATGTATTTAGTTAAAAAAATATAAATTAATTGACAATGAAATTTAATAAGATTAATAAATTTTACTGATTAATTGATAATACTATGCTATGCTATGCTACGGTAACAGATTTCTAATATGGTGCTACGTGTTTCGCTATCTAGTTTTACGTTAAACCTTACACTATCTAGTTCGGGATATACCCTATTTCCCCATGTATAAGACGCACCCTTTTTCGAAAAATTTGGGGTCTAAAAACTGGGTGCATCTTATACAGTGGTTGTAGATTTTTTTCCTTGCATTTACTGCTTTTACGCGCTTGTTGCCTTTGCTCATTGTTTCGCAATTGTTACCGGTATATTAGGTTACGTTTTGCCCCATTCTGCCTAGAAATGGCTCAGAAAAAATTTTCGTACAGTGCTAAATTCAAGTTCAAAGTAATCCAGTTTTCAAAAGTGAATGGAAATTGTGCTGCTGAACGTAAGTTTGGTCCTCCTTCAACTGAGAAAACAATCGGAGACTAGGCTACGGGAAGAAGAAATCCTACTGAAAACGCCACGGCAGAAGAAAGCCATGAGAGGCAAGTCAGCAAAATGGCCTGATTTAGAGTGGGAATTGAAGATATGGATTGAAGAGCAAAGGGCAATTGGAATTCCTGTGTCCACAAAGAAGTTACTGATTTCAAAGGAGGACACAATTGGTGCTTCAGGTTCATGAAATGGAACGGACTAAGCATACGTACATGCACCAGACTTGCCCAAAATATGCCTGAAAGCTATGAGCAGAAGGTCCTTGAATTTCATCATTTTGTCATTCAATATCGGAAGACACATCAGTTTGAGTTGGGACAGATTGCAAATATGGACGAAGTCCCCCTTCAATTTGATGTCCCAAGTAACAGAACTGTTGATAAGAAGGGGTGAAAACTGTAACTGTGAAGACAAGTGAACATCAAAAGAGCCATTATACAGTTGTTCTAGCTTGTTGTGCCGATGGAACCAAGCTGCCTCCTATTCTGATTTTCAAACGCAAAACAATGCCAAAAGAAGACATTTCTCGAGGAGTGATTGTCCACGTTCATGACAAGGGTTGGATGGATCAGGATGGGATGAAGATCTGGTTTGAGAAAGTTTGGAGCAGGAGACCAGGTGGGCTCTTATGCAAACCTGCCCTATTGGTGCTTGATCAGTTCAGGGCACACATAACAAAAAACACAAAGAAGATTTCTGCAGAGCAAAAAACAAAACTTGCCGTCATACATGGAGGCTTGACATCCCAGCTCCAACCACTTGATGTCAGCATTAACAAACCCTTCAAAGCTGCCATGAGAGACGAATGGAACCAATGGATGAAGTCTTCTGGGGACAATTTGACACCAGCAGGAAGAGTGAAGAAACCAACTATAGGAGAAGTTTGTACCTGGGTGAAAAGATCCTGGGATAATATCAAGATTGAGATCATTGTCAAGTCATTTAAGAAGTGTGGCATTTCAAATGCCATAGAAGGAACTGAGGACGAGGCAATATATGAAGACAGTGATTCGTCATCAGACACAGATAAGGACAAGCTAATGTATGGGAGTTTTGACAGTGATGAGGAGTTGTATGAATTTTATGATGAATAAAACTTGAGTTCAATAACTTTATTTAATACATTTTTTTTTCAAGTTTCAGGCCCCAAAATTAAGGTACGTCTTATACATGCCAACCCGCACTGGACCAGCATGGCAGATTACAGTCCATTTCCCTCGGCATGAATTGTTGAGGAGGCTTCCACCCTGCAGTGGGTTGATAATGGCTGCACTTTACTTTTTTTACTTATACATGGGGAAATACGGTACATTGTATCGTATAACAATGGTGGCAAGTTACAAATGGTAAATCTAGAGACACTAAGTATTACTTAACTTTCAAAATTACACTATCTAAATTCAAAATAAACCAAGGATCTTGACTAGGTCTATAAGCTACTTATAGAAAATAATTTAATATAACAATTAAGGCAATAAAACGGCTAAATATACCGTATTTCCCCATGTATAAGACGCACCTTAATTTTGGGGCCCGAAATTTGAAAAAAAATGTATTACATAAAGTTATTGAACTCAAGCTTTATTCATCATAAAATTCATACAACTCCTCATTACCTGAATTCAGCACTGTACGAAAATCTTTTCTGAGCCATTTCTGGGCAGAACGTGGCAAAATGTAACCTAATATACTGGTAACAAGTGCGAAACAATGAGCGCAATGACAACAAGCGGAAAACGCAAGTAAAAAAATCTACAACCACTGTATAAGATGCACCCAGTTTTTTGACCCCAAATTTTTCGAAAAAAGGTGCGTCTTATACCTGGGGAAATACGGTAATTAAAAACTTAGTGTTTGCTGCAGCTGCAAAAACTTGTCCAACACATGGATTGGATACCCTTACCGATACTAAGTAATAACCTACAAAAAATCTCCACTGAAGTTCAAATTAAACTAAGTATCATAACTAGGAATATAAAGCTACTTCTAGAAAATAAATTAATATGCCAATTTAAGTCAATAAAACAGAAAAAATTTAAGCTAAACTTCTCTATTAGCTGGAGCCATAAAAACTTCACCCGCACGAGACTACTCTTGTTTCTGATTGATTTGGAGTGAACGGATGGGTTAAATGGGAAGGGGGTTTTTTTGGCTGATGCTATATAAGCTTGCTTTCTTGAATCATGTGCCTCAACTAATGCTAATAAGGAGTGATTATCCCATTATACAACGTAATAGTTAGTTGCATCTTGAGAACTATATACAGGTACTAATATAAGATTTTGAAAGGGAAACAAAAAGGGTGCTTTTACCAAGAAAGGCTTCAGTTCTGCAAATTAAATATCTGGAGAACCTGGAGGTGATCTGATTTAGTTGTTTAAAGCTTTGAATGAATTTAGCAAGCTGAATGCTGATAACCTGTCCATTCCCTGTCCACCCTGTCCATTACCTGTCCATTCCCTCCAGTAACACTACTCAGCCTTTTAAAAAAAATTCACTGGTGTTTCCGAATCATTTTCCAATGCTGATTTCAAAAATAATAAAATGCTACTATTACCAAACTTTTATATTTAAATACATGTTGGAAACACTATTAAAAAGGTCAATGTCTGCAATAAGGCCTCTGAGGTTGGGATTATTCATACCACCAATTTTAAACACACACACCAACCGTTTATAACTGATTGAATAATGAAATAAAATAAAATAAAATGATAAAAAAGACTGTAAAATAATATTTACAAAAAACTAAACTATAACAAAAATAAAATGAGTAAATAAGTTAAAATGCATTAAAATATAAATATAAAAGCGATAAAAAAGACGATAAAAAACACTATTAGAGCTTTCGGAGGTGTCTGCCTCCTTCCTCAGTAATAGTGAGACTTAAGCGACACATCCTTAAATACCAGGTTCACGGCACACATGGATGACCAGGCGCATACTCAGCATTCCTTTCACTTGTACCAGAACCGGAAGTGGTCTGTAGACGTGGAAAATTAAAACGTTACGTGGGGGAGACAGGACGGCGTCTCAAGGACCGTCTGGGGGAACATTCACGAGCGATATGGACCGCAGAGCTCAATAAATCCGCCATTGCCGAGCACTATTGGGAAAAACAACACCAGATCTCCCCCGACAACGCTGTCATCCTTGACCGGGCGCATAGATTCTGGGACCGCAAGTGGCTGGAAAGTCTGTGGATTGGATCCTCTGGTAACAATAGTATGAATAGAGACAGGGGAGTTAGGCTTCACCCCCTTTTTGAGGCGGTGGTTTTGGCCGGAGATAAACGTTTTAATTTTCCACGTCTCCAGACCACTTCCGGTTCTGGTACAAGTGAAAGGAATGCTGAGTATGCGCCTGGTCATCCACGTGTGCCGTGAACCTGGTATTTAAGGATGTGTCTCTTAAGTCTTACTATTACTGAGGAAGGAGGCAGACACCTCCAAAAGCTCTAATAGTGTTTTTTATCGTCTTTTTTATCGCTTTTATATTTATATTTTAATGCATTTTAACTTATTTACTCATTTTATTTTTGTTATAGTTTAGTTTTTTGTAAATAATTAAAAGTTTTTTGTAAATATTATTTTACAGTCTTTTTTATCATTTTATTTTATTTTATTTCATTATTCAATCAGTCATAAACGGTTGGTGTGTGTGTTTAAAATTGGTGGTAAGGGTAATGTGGTAAAAAGTCCATGAAACACTCACTTCTCATTTTAAAACTGATCTACTGTGGGTCAATTTTTATTTTTATTTCTTTGATTCTTTTGCAGATCCTGTTTACAGTCCATCTTCATCATCAAGCAATAGTTAGCCATCGTGTTGACATTCCACCTCCCTTGGTACCTCATCCCCATGTTTTTAATGTCCTAGTGAAACATTTCACCCTGTTCTTCACTAATACTTCCTAGATTTTCTGGATATTAGTCAATGTGAGAGTCATTTTGATGTGCAAGGTTGGAAGGAGGACAGTTTTTGGATCTACCAATGGTGGTTGAAAAAAAAAAAATTCATCTTTGACACTCTTGTTACAGCCCAGAGAGGATCAGCTGGTTCTTGAAGTTTAACAACATATTTCAACTATATTCTTGTAGTCTGGATCTTTGTTATTCCCTAAGAAGTTTTCAACAACAGACCTGAAGCTAATCCATGTCTGTTTTTATCTTTAATTCATAGTTCCTTCAAAATCTCATGGCCCCAAGTGACTATAGCGATTCCTAAGCGATTTACTTAAAAGAGCGGTTGATTATAGAATAGTGTTATTTTTCTGAAGTTATTTAATTTTGCACTTCTGAAGTAAAGAAGTTAGCTCACTTGACAGAAAGGCAAGACACCTTTCTTTTTGTATATAGGAATAACTTATTAACACACTAATAACTAATCTCTCTTTATTGCTTAGTCACTGGTGGCACTGCTCCTGCCTCCACGTGGCAGGGCTGGAAGTCTGGGAGAAGAAATCCACTCTCCCAGGGCTAAAAGGAGCAGTGATGGAAAGCACAAAACAGTCCAGCTGCAGATCTACTGATCCAGATCTAGATAGGCATGACCCGGATCATGACTTAAACCCATCCCATGCCAATAGACAAAAAAAAGAAGGGACAGATTATTCTGCTCCTCTCTTTTTAATATTGCATTCCTCCACAGACCAGCCACTGAGTAAGTTATTTCCATTTTTGATTCAGAAATGTCTCGAAAATGTGGCTGGCCCTCCAAAAATGGTTTGTCAATTAAGATCTGGAGATTTATTAGTGGAGATGAAGGAACATAGACAGAAAGACTCCTGAAAATTTCTACCTTTGGTGGAATTCCCACAAAGGTTACCCCCCATGCCACCTTGAACTCCTCCAAAGGGGTAATATCAGAATGGGATCTCCTAAATGTATCGGAAGATGAATTTGTCCATGAATTAAACAACCAAAATGTAATCCATGCCAAAAGAATTTTTATCAAAAGAGATGGAGAGCTTGTCCCTACTCAGACAGTCATACTGACGTTTAAAACACCAATTCTCCCCACAACTATAAAGGCTGGATACCTCAGATGTCATGTTCGACCATATATTCCCAATCCAGTACGGTGCTTCAAGTGGCAAAAGTTTGGTCATTTGCAAACTGTATGCAGAGGTGTAGTCACTTGTGCTGCTTGTGGTTCTAAAGAACGCACACATACCAATTGTAACAAGGAAACTCATCATTCTGCCTTCTCTAAGAACTGTGATCAATGGAAACGAGAGAAGAATATTCAGAAATATAAAATAGAGCATAAGGTTTCATATCAAGAGGCAAAAAAAACACTTTACAATTCCTGTTAAATCATCTACGTACGCGTCAATTACTCAACGACTACGCTCAGTATCAACTCAAACTGACTGCTCAGTCCCTCCAAATATCTCTATATCTGGTTGGGCTAAATCAGTACTTTCTTCATCAAAGGAACACTCTTCCTCCAAATATGTAACTCAAGAAGTAAATAGACGAGTAACAGTACCTCCAGATAAGAACCCCAAACAACAACAGAAAGAACAAATCAAGAGCCCTAAAAGAAGTGATAAATACAAACTCAGATCTGATACCATTGACATCGATGAAAAGCAGGCGAAGATGATACAATTCTTGAAATTCATCCAGAAGATGACATCGACACAGGCAGACCAGTTTTCTCAAAGAAGGAAAAGGGAAAAATAGACAGGCATAAGCAGACTACTTCACGGATGTTAGCAGACACCAGTTAAAACCAAACAATGAGTACAGTTATTCAGTGGAATTGCTGTAGGCTCCGTGCTAACGTAGATGACTTTTACAATCTCTTAAGTAAATATAAGCCTGTTGCAGTATGCATTCAAGAAACCAATCTCAAAAATACAGTATCTATGACAATTAAGCATTATACTATATATAGAAAAGAAAGAAGTTCCTCTAATTCAGCTCATGGAGGAGTAGCGGTCATGGTGAACTCTGTAGTTCCCTGTAGACCTATCCCCATGCAAACATCTTTAGAGGCAGTTGCAGTTCATGTCACTATTGGTATAACAGTAACATCAGTTTCATTGTATCTATCGCCCAACCGTACATACAGCCTTGATGATTTAGATGATATAGTAAAGCAAATACCTGTTCCCTTTTGTACTTTGGGTGACTGGAGTGGCCATCACCCCCTATGGGGTTCCCAACATCTTGACTCTAGAGGACAGATAATAGAAAAATTTTTAGATAAACATAACCTAACTATTCTAAACACTGGTGATCACACATATGTACACACTCTCCATCTGGTTCAAGTTCAGCTATTGATCTTTCAATATGCTCCCGAGCGATATTTCTTATCATAGACTGGACTGTTACTGATAACCCTTGTGGTAGCAATCACTTTCCTATAATCTGTACTTTCAGCTCAAGTTCTCCTCCCCAGAGAGACATTAGGACAACCTGGAAATTTGAAAAGGCTAACTGGACTAAATACCAGGAAATAGCTCAAATAGATACTTCCGTCATTAAAAACCTCACAATTGATTCTGCAGTCAGGGTGACTACACGAAAAATAATGAAAGCATCGGAGTCTGCTATTCCAAAATCTTCATCCAAAATTCGGCTTCATCCAAAAATGTGGTAGAATAAGTACTGGAATCTGTTTTGAAAATATCCAACCACTTTAGCATTAGCATTAGCATTAGTAGAGGCATATGATGCAAGAAAGCAAGCTTATTCAGCATCAGCCAAAAAAAAACAAAAAAAAAAAAAAAAAAAAACCCACTCCCATTTCACCCCTCCGTTCGTTCGAAATACCTGTCCAGTTGAGCTTTAAATTTGTTTAGGCTATCAACTTCAACAACCAGTGATGGAAGTCGGTTCCACCAACCAACCACCCGCTGGCCAAAGGCAAATTTCCGCACATCTATCCGACATCCGTCCTTCCTCAATTTGAATTTATGCCCTCTGAGGTGATTATTCTGAGAAAGATGAAGAATCCCATTGGCATTGAGCATGCTCAAACCATTCAAAGCCTTATACACCTCTATCAGATCACCTCGCCGGTGCCTAGTCTCCAGACTCTGTAATTTGCAAAACTTAAGCCTTTCTTCGTAAGAGCAACTCTTTGTTCCATTTACTAATCTTGTTGCCCTTCTCTGTACCCGTTCCAGCAGCTCTACATCCTTCTTGAAATGAGGCCTCCAGACCTGTATACAGTACTCAAGATGTGGCCTTACCATTGCCTTATACAAGGGAATAATCACCTCCTTATCCCTGCTAGAAAAATTCCTCTTTATCATTGACAAGACACCATGAGCTACTCTTGCAGCTCGTCTGCACTGCTCAGAGAACTTCATATCTGCCTGCACAATTACCCCCAGGTCCTTTTCATTCTCCACCACTGTCAGTGTAGTACCGCAGAGTTGATACGTTGATCTGGGGTTACTGTTTCCCATATGCAGCACTTTACATTTGTCGATGTTAAACCTCATTTGCCACCTCTCAGCCCATCTGTTCAACCTGTCCAGATCCTGTTGCAGCAGCATAGCGTCAGTATTGTCCTTAACGACCCTGCCAACCTTTGTATCATCTGCAAACTTGGACATTAAACTTGATATCCCATCATCAATATCATTCATAAACACCGAAAACAACAACGGACCCAACACTGAACCTTGAGGAACTCCACTAATAACATTAGTCCACGTTGAGCAGTGTCCATTGATTACCACTCTCTGTCTTCTGCCACTCAACCATCCCCTTATCCATAGCAGCAATTTGCCTCCAATGCCACACTGCTCCAATTTGTGCAGCAGTCTTCCATGTGCAACAGTATCAAAAGCCTTTCTAAGATCCAAATATATAATATCAAAGTTATTCCCTGCATCCAGTTCTTTTGTGACTACATCATAGTATCCAATCAAATTGGTCAGGCAAGACCTGCCCTTAACAAAACCATGCTGCGTCTGAGCTATAACTGAATTCTTGTCTAGATGATCCTGCAGTGCTTCTTTAACCAGTGCCTCCATTAATTTACCTGGAACAGAAGTTAAACTAACAGGTCTATAATTACTTGTGTCAGCCTTTGAACCTCCTTTGTGAATTGGGGTCACATTTGCACATCTCCAGTCCATAGGTACCTCCCCTGAGTCCAAGGAAGCTCTCATAATTATGGCTAAGGGTTTGCTTACTTCCTTTGCTGCCTCCTTTAATATAACTGGATAGATCCCATCCACCCCAGGTGCCTTTTTTATGTTTATCCTCAACAATCTCTCCTCCACTTTCCTCTCAGTTATTACAAAATCATCCAGCTCATTGCCAATGTTTACTTTACCTACATCATTCTCCTTCCTGAATAACTCCTCATGCGTGAATGTAGATGCAAAATACTCGTTTAGATTGTTAGCCACCTGAGCAGGATCCTCAACTGTTGAACCATCAATATCCAGTGGACCAATCTGATTCATCCCTTTCCTTTTCGAGTTCAAGTATGTAAAGAACTCTTTTCTGTTTTTCTTTGCATCCTTTGCCAAGGATTTTTCATAGTCTGCCTTTGCCTGCCTAATCTCCTTTGTGACTTGGTTACAGACCAACTTATATCTATCATAGGCTTCCATGTCACCCATTAATTTGTATGTATCCCATGCATTTTTCTTCTCTGCCACATGTCTCATTAGTTCATCTGACAACCATTTAGGCCTAAACCTTGAACAATATTTCTTAGTTGGTATGTAAAGCCTGGTAGCCTCCAAGATTAGTTCCTTGAATGCTTCCCATTTTGAGTTTGCTGTTGGTAACATCATCAGTTGGTCCCACTGTATAGAATTTAAATACTGTCTCAGACCATCATAGTCGCCTTTACGAAAACAAAAACCCTTCCCTTTACCTCTGATGGTAGTTACCTCCTTGAGTAAATCCCACTTCAACACACTGTGATCACTGCCACCTAGTGGTTCATTTATCTGCAGGTTCTTAATGCATGAAGAATCACTACTGATAATCAGATCAAGAGTATTGCTCCCTCTTGTTGCCTCACGAACATGCTGATGTAGAAAACAATCATCCAATAAATCCACAAAAGCCTTGCTAGTGTGCGAGTGACCAACCCACAAATTCCAGTCAATATCTGGGAAATTAAAATCCCCCATTATAAGACTCTCTGATTTACTGGCCCACTCTATTTCCCTGTACAATATCTTATTATACTCATCAGAGTCATTAGGCCTATAGCACACTCCTACTCTCAATTTTGATTTCCCTATGCTTATGTCACACCAAACTGACTCGACGCTGCCCTGTCCATCGATGTCGACTGGCTTCACTTCCTTGGACTTTATGTGTTTCTTAATTAATAGCATGACCCCTCCTCCCCTCCTGTCCTGTCTATCCTTTCTATACACATTGTATTCCCCAAATTCCAGTTCCGCATTACTTATATCTGTGTGACACCACGTCTCTGATATCCCAACAATATCTGCCTTTGATGTTTTGAGCAATACCTCAAATTCATCAAATTTATTTACCAAACTCCTAGCATTGGTGTACACGCAGGTATACATGCACCTGTTTCTATTCTTAGCTACCCTAACACAACCCATGTGTTTACTTGTACCGCAATGACTACCAGCAGTCTCTGAAATATCCTGCATCCTGTTTTTCAGACTTCTGCTCATTTCAATAGAAGCAGTGCAAGAATCACTTCCACCTCTGCCACTGGCTACTGTTAATCTATTAGTCCTTGTATCCCCCCCAACTAGCAGTTTTCCGACCCACCTAACACTGCCTCGACAGCATCAGCAAAAATTCTTGCACCCTTTCTATTTAAGTGTATCCCATCCCTGTAGAAGCAATCTCTTCTGTTAACAAGTAAAACCACAGCCAACCTCCTACAGTTTAAGAGAGCCAGAGCTAAAGCTCGTCATATAGGATGAGAGAGTAAAAAAGAAGCATGGGCATGTTATGCTTCCACCATAAACAGATCCACAGATACTTCTATAATCTGGAAAAAAATCACACGAATTAATGGCAAATACTCGCAAACAACTTCTCCTATTCTACTTGTAAGAGGGAAGGAAATTTCTGAACCTGTAGAGATTGCCAATGTCTTAGGTACTTCATTTGAAACACTTTCAGCTGTTGCCACATATGAACCAGCATTTCAATTGTTAAAATCCCAGGCAGAAAAATACAAACTAAAATTTAATACTGCCGTCCCATATTCGTATAACCTACCTCTGACCATTATTGAATTGCGCACTGCACTTGCCCGATTAAGAACAGTGCTCCAGGCCCCGATGGAATTTTTTACACCATGATCTGTCATTTAAGTGAGGATTCGTTAACTGCCCTATTACAACTGTATAACAGAATTTTTCTAGAGGAGTATTACCCTGCTAGCTGGTGCCATTCTTATGTGCTAGCTTTCCCGAAACCAGGAAAGACCACACAGATCCCAGAAATTACCGCCTTATTTCTCTAACCAGTTGTCTGGGAAAAACATTGGAAAAAATAGTTAACGCTAGACTGACATGGTTTCTATAAACGGAAAACATTCTAAGTCCAAACCAGCATGGCTTCCGGAGAAGAAGATCTACACTTGATCTCATTATCAAAGTAGAAACAAATATCCGGAACACTTTCCTCAGAAATGAGCACTTAGTCATGATATGCGTTGACATAGAGAAAGCCTTCGATACAACATGGCGATATGGGATTCTTCAGGACTTACATAAATGTGGACTTCGGGGTCATCTGCCGATATTCATTAAGAACTTTCTAGGCAATAGATCGTTTCAGATCCGATTCCATTCATCATTGTCTCCAGCATATCTACAAGAAGAGGGAGTTCCCCAAGGTTCTGTGCCACACTCTTTGCCATTAGAATTGATGCCATAACCAAGTGTATACCCTAATACAGTTGATGCATACCTATACACTGACGATCTTGCCATCTCATGTCACTCTCAAAATATGCGACTGATTGAAAGACAACTACAAGGTACCATTAACAAAATAGTATCTTGGGCCAAAAACAACGGATATCGACTTTCTAAACCAAAAACAACTGCCATACACTTCTGTCACAAACGTTCTTTACATCCTGATCTAGACCTACAGTTAGATTCTCATCATATTACTTTCCAGCCTAGTATTAGATTCCTTGGTGTAATATTTGATAAAAAATTCTGGAACATATAAAACATATTCTTACAAGTTGTCTTAGAAAACTAAATCTTCTCAGAGTGATTTCTTCTATGTCATATGGTGCAGATCGCTACGTGTTGCTACAGCTATATCGCTCGCTGATTAGATCCAAGTTAGACTATGGGTCTCCTGCATATGACTCGACCAGACCGAGTGCACTGAAATGGCTCAATCCCGTACATTATAGTGCCCTACGAGTTGCACTGGGGGCTTTTCGTACTTCACCAATCTTAAGCCTATATACCGAAGCCTATGAGCCACCGCTACATCTTCGACGACAAGTTCTGTTACTAAATTACACAGCCAAAATCAGCAGTCTTCCACATCATCCCATATGGCAATATCTTTTTATGTCTAAATGGAGTAAACTTTATGAAAGTAAACCACGGCTCAATAAACCATCTAGCATTAGGCTTCAAGCTCTTATCACAAGCTGGGACCTGAATTTTACTAACATACTTCAGGATACTAGCATGGAAACCCAGCCATGGCAAATGCCCCCGATACATATTGATAGACACTTTCAGCAATGGGGAAAGAATAACCTTCCAGATTCCAACATTAGGCAAATTCATATGATCCACTCCTCTGAGTTTAGCACTTCCATTCAAATATATACAGATGGATCCAAAATTGGTAGTAAAGTTGGTACCGCTGTAGTATTACCAAATGTCACCATCTCCAGACAGCTTCTGTCTGAATGCAGTTCTTCTACCTCAGAATTATACGGTATTGTTCTAGCCCTAGAGAACATCAAAGAAGACTTGTATACCAAATCCATCATATATACGGACTCGTTAAGTGCTGTTAATGCTCCACAATGTAAATTCTTCCCTAGTCATCCGCTGGTACAAAAAATTTGGGCACAGCTACTAGAACTTCACAGACATGGACGGCTAATAATATTTTGTTGGATCCCTGGACACATTGGAATACCAGGAAACCAGCAGGCAAATTTAACTGCTGTTTGTTTGTTATTTGGTTTTTAGAAGCATTAGCAACTAAGGTCATATTGCTCCGGGATATGAAGTGGTCATTCCCTGACCTTTCCGCATCCTCTGTATTTGGTGGTGACGGGCTCGAACCCCAGTCTAATCAAGAAGCATGTGCTACGTACTGCTGCTCCTTCCCACTTGGCTACGGAGGTGCCTATTTAGCTGCTAAATGTGCTACAAATGTGATACCATCTAATTTCAGGACTCCTTATATTGACCATAAATCCATTATCAAACAGATGTATAAACAACAGTGGACACACATGTGGCAAGATCAAGCAAATAAAAAACTTCTTGAAATCAAGAGAGAACTCAAGCAATGGCAATCCAGTCTGAGACGAAACAGAAAGGAAGAAACCATCCTAGCCAGATTACGCATTGGTCATACATTCCTCACTCATAGCTGCCTACTAACAAACGATGATCCTCCACAATGCAGTAACTGCTTAAGCTCATTAACAGTAAAACATATCATCTTGGAATGCCTGCTATATCTGAAAGAATGGAAAACTGCTTTCTTCTCTCATTTTCATAACTCCAGCCAGTTATCATTACAGTGTGTTCTAGGAGATTGTGAGGATATGGATGATATTTTTCTCTTTCTAAAATTGATAAATAAATATCACAATATATGAGCCATATCACGCATAAGACAAACGAAGAAGATATTACACAGTAATCAGTGCATTATAGCCTAAGTTGCTGATGCACCAACAAATTTAACAATAACAATCAAAACTCTCATTTTCTCATCAATTTGTGAATTTCAGGTCCAACAAATATACCTTGTTTAAGCTTCTCTTGGGTGATCGATGGGAATTTAGTATAAATGAAGTAGTTGAAGCAAGGATTTTTCTGAGGTAAATTTTTCACAAACTGTTTCTTCAAACCCAGTATGATGAAACAGGTTTTAGGATTGTAACTAATTCCTAAATAGTTCATTAAGTCAGTTATATTACAGCAAAAAAATCATAGTTTCATCCTCAGGAAGGTAAGGAACTAGTTCTCATTTTCTGTGTCTGTACCAGGACAAAAACATCCCATGTGCTAGAAGATTTATTAACATAAGTCTGGCATAATAGAGTTCTGCAAATTCCATTTGTAAATTTAAATCTCTTATCAGATCACAGAGTTCATATACTGTGAAAACAGTTGAGGGCTAGACTCAATGTCTCCAGATGTGTAGACTTCAGTTTGATTTTCAGAAGCTTCACTTTCAGCACTCTCTGCTGCTGCACTCTCCAATATGAGTGGAGGACGTGGAATCAGCCAGTTATCTCCATGTTGGACTGGCCTAATGACAGGTGGAATATTAGGATACACAGTACCCTTCTTACTCTTTGCTTCTTACTCATCATATCCTACTAAACATAAATTAATAGTCATCACAGTAGTTTGTATGCTCTTGCCAAATCATGAGAATTGCAAATGCCATAGCCTTCTATTTACCATTTTTCTGCAATCTCAACACTTCAACAGTGGTTCGACAAACTTTATGTAGAGCCCATTGTTTATCTTGGTCACCAAGTTTTACTCCAAAATAAGCACAGTACAGGTAGTTCTCGAATTTACAAGTTAATTCGTTCATAGCACACGGCTCATAAAGCAGGAATTTATTTCCCATAGACATAATATTAAAAATAGGGATTACATTATCAACAACGAAATTAGTTAGCTAATTAGTTTATGTTTAAACAATGATTGATTTATCCAAAGAAATGAAAACGTAGCCTGTAAAATCAAGCAAATTATAATAATAGAGAAATTATTTATGACGTACAAATGTTAAGGAATGTTTATTCATCATCATCTCATCTCATCTCATCGACAGCACACACACACATTGATCACTCATTATTGGCTCATCACTCGTTGGTTTGTTGCACAAGGAGTCGCCTTCTTCAGAAATGCTTCAAGAGAATCTTGTTTCCAAGATAATCTTCTCCTTTCTTTATAAATTTGAATAACATGCATAAGCATTTTTTAACAAAATGCACAAATTGCAACTAACACAATTTGTGCGGAGTAACAAGTTTACGAAGCTTAAAAAAAAAAAGGAATGAAGAGAAGATTCTGGAAATTTATTTATGTTTTTTATATGATTGAAGATTTCAGTAAAGGGAAAACATGTTTCACCATAATAACTTTAAAAAATCACACAATTCTAGTTATCAGTATATTTGCAAATGCAATAACATAGAGTTTACCACCCATTTATAATTGCTTGCAGTAACAGAAAAGCCCA
Source organism: Mastigoproctus giganteus (assembly GCF_048544385.1). NCBI lineage: Eukaryota > Metazoa > Arthropoda > Arachnida > Uropygi > Thelyphonidae > Mastigoproctus > Mastigoproctus giganteus. Next base: position 141,083,988 of record NC_143578.1, read on the forward strand.
ATAAACAGGAAGGCACTAATTGTTTTATGGTTGTGACCTCCAGAAACATGCTTTAGAAAAATATCACAAAGCCATTCAAAATTGGTTCTTATAACAGAACATATGATAATGATGATGGTGTAGTGCATTTAATGATTTGAATTGGTAATTAATACAATTTACGCTATAAAAACGACCTTTTAGCGAGTTGTATTTTGAAAATTTCAACTTCCAAGGTCGTGGAATGAATTACCAAAAAAACAATGTGTTATTGGGTTCACATTACGATATTTTTGCGATACATTGGTAATGGATTAATATCATAAAGCAGGGTACACTGTATCGTATAGCTATGCAGGTAGTTTGAAATGCAGTATTTATGAATGTTTAACATTTATTTTTGCAATTAATGTTCATATTTTCAATTTTGTTGATACTTGGAAAAAAAAAAACTCGTAAACCCGGGAACTCATAAAGCGAGAACTGCCTGTACACATTTTGTACAAATTTTGTAATATCTTGTCTTTGCTTGAGGACTACATAACTTCCACAAAAATAAGAAAATAAGTTTGGGCCATTGAAACACTTGCTTGAAGACATTTTACTCACTTTTCTGCACAAGTTTGACACAGTAACCTCAAAAATAAACTGAGTTCACACTGATAAATACTGCTGTGTCGAACTCTCGAGGTCAAGAAACAAATGACTGATAGCAGCGTTGCCAATGCGAAGATTTATTTTACAAATTCCCAACATTTACTCCTAACTTAATAGATTCAATAATACAACTCATGACATCAACTTAGAGATTTATGAAAAAAACAAATAACATGTCTGAAATCAGCATAAAAACTGAATTAAAAACAGCTAGTAGGTTATAAACATCAGAAACCATGCTGATTGGTGTAATTTGTATAATTTTTCCTTAAATTTATTCAAACTGCCCCCTTCACAACAACAGATGGATGTTTGTAACAAACAATTAATCATCCACTGGCTGAAAGCAAACTTCTACACAGCTATGATGCAACCAGCCTTCTTCAATTTGAATTTATGCCTCCTCACATGTGCATGTAGTCTGAGCACGAGGAAGAATGCCATTACAATTGAGTTTGCCCAATCCATTCAAAGCCTTAGACACCCCAATCAAAGTAAATTGCAGTCACATGACAGAGCGGAAATTCAATTTGAGGAAAGATGGTTTCAGAGTAGATGTGCAGAAGTTTACCTTTAGCCAGTGGGTGATTGATCATTGGGACAAACATTCATCTGTTGTTGTAAAAGGGGGAGTTCAAATAAATTCAAGAAAGAAGTACATTAACTATTGGAGGGGATGGAAAGACAGGTGATGTGGGAAATGTTGACTGATTCTGTATAAGCTTGTTTTCTTGTATCATTTACCACTATTAATATCTATTTAATGGGATATGGATACCACCATACTATAGTGTAAGTGCATGCTTCATTGACCTCTTCTGCAGTCTGCTGCATCTGGAAAATGTTTTTCTTCTCTCATTTACAGTTTTTTTTTTTTTTTTCCATTGTTCAGGTGGTAGATGACTTTCATCGACCAGTGAAATACCACCATTTTGCTTATTGGAGGCTTGAAGTGATGAAACCCATGTTTAGTCTCTAGAGCAAAGTTTCCGGTATCCCCCTCCCCCCCATATTTCTCCTTCAACCCATGCACGGTACTAAGTACTATAGGTTTTGATAACTTTCGTGTTTGGGGTTTTCATAAAAAAAAAAAAAAAAAAAAAAGCAGTGAAGCTGTAAAAATCACTTGTGATCTTCAGCCGTTTTCAGTCCACTGCAGGATGAAGGCTCTCCAGCAGTTTTTCCAGTTTCTTCTATTTTGTATAATGGCCATCTATTTACTACCCAAAAACTTGTGAATTTCATCCGTCCATCTCCATTTTTGTCTTCCCGGATTTCTTTTAGCTCCTCTTGGGTACCATTCCATTATTTTCTTAGTCATCACGCCTTTGAGCTGTGTGTCCTGCCCAAGTCCATTTTATTTCTTTAGTTTTCATAAGAATGTCTCTTACTTGAGTTTGCTGCCTAATCCATGTGTTTCTCTTCTTATCCAACAGTCTGATTCCTAATGTAATTCATTCCATTCTTCGCTGTGTAGTTTTCAACTTCTCTTTCATTCTTTTGATGAGTGCCCAAGTTTCACTTCCTTTGGTGTGGAGTATACATTGGTTCGTTATTTTACGTTTCGGACAAATTGGGATATTGCTTCTCAGTATGTAACTATATTTCCTGAATTCTATCCATCCAAAATTTATGCTTTTTTTGACTTCCAGTCATTTATCATTACAGTTAATGACTTGTCCCAGATAAGTATATGAATTCATCATTACTTTTGTTTTAGCCATATTCATCTTTAGTCCAAAATCCTTACTAACTCTTCATAACTGATTAAGATTTTCTTCTAATTCTCCAGGAATGTGGCTTATGATCACAATGTCATCTGCAAATCGTAAATGGTTTAGATACTCTCCATTCACATTGACTCCTTTCGGCAACAGGTCTAATCTTCTGAAAGCTTCCTCAAGGGCAGCAGTAAACAACTTTGGAGATATTGTGTCTCCTTGTTGAACTCCTTTCTCAATTTTAAATTTGCTACTGTCTTTGTCTAGTCTAATAAAGGAAGTAGCATTCTCATATATTTTCTTCAAAATCATAATGTATGGGGTATCTATGCCTTGTCTTTCCAGCCCAAAACTTTGCCTTATGCTGTATGGAGTCAAATGCCTTTTTCATAATCCGCAAGTGCCAGGCATAATGATGTTTAATTTATTCATTTGCTTTCTCCATTAGCTGCAATATTACGTGAAGGTGATGAATCCTGTCCTAAAGGCAGCTTGCTCTTTTGGTTGATTCTCATCAAGTATTCTTTCTAGTTTGTTAGTAGTGACCCTTGTGAACAACTTGTAGACGGGACAACAAGCTAACTGGTCTGTAATTACCAATTTCTGATTTATCTCCTTTCTTATGCAGCAAAATTATGATTACATTATTCCACTCCTTAGGTGTCACACCTTTCCTAATGTATTTTGTGAAGTCTTGCCACCTTCTGTGTCATGTCTCTTCCTCCCAATTTTAACAACTATACGGTAACTTCATCTTCACCAGGAGCTTTCTGATTCTTCATTTTCTTCTATGCATGTTCTGCCTCCTCAAGAAGGATATCAGGTGTGCTGTATGTGTTGCTAATTTGTGATCCATCTTCCCAACTTCTGGCCTCATTCCCTTGCTCCTTATATAATTGTTTATAATAGTCTTCTTCTATTTGAATACTGCCTTCTTTGCTATTTATAAGTATACCATCACTATTCTTCAGATCCAGTACCATTGGTCTTTCTGTATTACTGCTCATGGCTGCTGATTTAAGTCCTTTGTTTTCCGTTAATGCTTGTTCTAATTTCTTGTGTTAAATCTTCTTATGTCCTCTCCCAGTCTCTTTCTAATGGATTTGCCTAACTCAGTATACTCAATTTTATCCTTGTCAGTGTTTATCTTGCCCTTCATTTTTTGTCTTTGGTTCACAACGACAAGTGTTTCTTGGTTACTCTTTTCTTCTTTGGATTTCTTTTTACACATAGATTTCTCAGGCTTTATCACTTTCAGAAAGTTGTATTCCTCATCGATATCTTGGTCCTGAAAGGTCTGCAGAAGTTCAAACTTGTTCTTAAGTTCCAGTACATACTGTTTCTCCTCTTCTGTTTTCTCAAAGACTTCTGTTATCTTCATATTATTTACTCAAGTCAGTTTTTTCTTCTCTTTATTTGGAGATTTTTTTAACATGTTGGTGCAAAATTACATTAGATTAACATTAAGATACTTGGCCCAAATTTACCATATTTCTTTTCTAAAATATTGTCTTCAAAAGAACATCATTCCGATATTTGCCAGGGTCAATTTAAATCATAAAATTTCGGGCATAAAGCAGCTAATACGTAATTAAAAGCAGCTAATACTAATAAAGCAGCTAATTGCGTAATGTAGTTAAATTTGCCTTAAAATCTGGGTAATAAACACAATTACCTTTCCCAGGTTAGGAATCTTCACGACAAATTAAAAAATTACCTACATCCAAACGATTGGTCTGAACACCTCCATAGATTTGCAACATGAAACACAGACCACAGAAATAAAAAAACAGACACATTAACAAATTGAATACATTATTGTGGGTATGAAGGCAGGTTCATACGAATTTAAATACATGCTCGCGAGCCTTTGGCCAAGCAGATATGCGTTTGTTGCCAATCTCCCCCCCCCCCACACACAAGCGTACAACACATGCTATCTCACGATAAAAATGCTTCACCTAGTAGTTAGGCGCCTCCGTAGCCAGGTGGGAAGGAGCAGCAGTGCGTAGCACACGCTTCTTGATTAGACCGGGGTTCAAGCCTGTCACCACCAAATACGGAGGATGCGGAAAGGTCAGGGAATGACCACCGCATATCCGGAGCAATATGGCCTTAGTTGCTAATGCTCCTAAAAAAAAAAAAAAAAACCAAATAAACAAACAGCTTCACCTAGTGTTCAAACATCCTCTTGCCCAACGTGTAACGTACCATCATATCAGCAGGTTACAAATCTTTCCCCATATAAGCTTTCGGAGGACATATTGCACTTTTATCCAAAGGATTAAATTATAATTTACCACCTCGCAAGCTACCTAAAAAAACAGTTCACAATAGATATTGAGTTTGGTCTTCGTAATGTTCCACAAAAAGATTTATTTATTCAACAAGTTAACCAAGTGGTGAATAACATAAAAGACACATAAAATACCTAAATTGAATAGATATGAAAGTTCAGCTTTAAGTGAACTGCGGAGAAATAAAGACATTATTATTCAGAGATCAGATAAAGGAGATAAAGGTTCTTAAGTTCCAGTACATACTGTTTCTCCTCTTCTGTTTTCTCAAAGACTTCTGTTATCTTCATATTATTTACTATTTAATAAAGACATTATTATTCAGAGATCAGATAAAGGAGATACAGTTGTAATACTCAATAAAACTGATTATATAAATAAGTTATATTCAAGTATATCAGATATGTCTACTTTTCATGAAGTAGACCTGGTACTATTTACCAATTTGGTCAACAGTACAATAAAATGTTAACCACGTATCGGAAAAATTACTACATTACCATGTCTCAGTTGAAGCAAATGAAGGACAGAACATACAACATTCCTGTACTTTTCAGTCAGGTAAAACTGCTTATGACTGGTTATTGAAAAATGCAAAGAATTCAATGTTCCAGTCATTTTGTGTTTTATAGATTATGCAAAAGCATTTGATTGTGTTCAACATGAGAAACTATGGGAAATGATGGCTATTGTGGGTTTCCCAATCCACATAATTCGGCTGATTAAGCTACTGTACCAGGAACAGGAAGGAACTGTAAAAACAAACATGGGAAACACGGACTTTTTCACAATAGGTAACGGTGTCAGGCAGAGCCGTATTTTGTCACCTCACCTTTTTAATCTTTGAAATCCGAAAATATCATGCGTGAAGCTTTGGAAGATTTAGAGACTGGTATCAAAATTGGAGGACTGAAGATAAATAACCTTCATTATGCAGATGATACTGTGCTAATTTGTAATTCTAAGGATCATCTTAAAGAAACTCTGAGGAGAGTATGTGAAACAAATAAGAAAAAAGGATTGTTTCTGAGTCTGTGTAAAACTAAAATTATGATGATTGGTGATAATCTCAATACCAGTAAAGTGAAGGTTAATGGGCCAGATATCGAAGAAGTTGATGAATTTGATTACTTCGGGTCAAGAATAGATAAAAATAGTGACTGCTCAAGCAATGTAAAGAGATCACAGGCAATTGCTAAAATGTTGGTCACTGATCTGATAAAATTATGGAGAGAACATGATCTGCCCCTAAAGACAAAGCTTGAGAATCATTGATTCGTTAATTTTTCCAGGTGCTACTTATGGATGTAAAGGATGGAATCTGAAAAGAGTTGACAGGAAGAAAATTGAGGCATTTGAAATGTGGTGTTGCAGGAGAATACTGTGTATTTCTTACTTAGATCGAAGAACAAATGAGTGGGTATTGAATAAAATCGGCAGGCCTAAAATTCTTCATAGCATCAACAGAAGAAAATTCAAGTTTTCTGGTCATATAGTAAGAAGGGAAAACTTATTATTATTACTAGCCATATAGTGCAAGGAAGCCTGAGGCTTATGCTGCACCAGTTAAAATAAATTTTCGAGTTACCCTGAGTGAGAGAGAGAGAGAGAGAGAGAGAGAGAGAGAGAAGTAGAAGGGAATCACCAAGAAAGAGAAGAATGATGATATCCAGCTCAGGACCCTGGGTGTGCCAAGCTGTACTCACCAGATGTGAGCCCCTGGATTTCTGTTGAAGAATATAATGGAAGGAAAAACCAAAGGGTAGAGGTGCATAGAAAGGCCTGCAACTAGGTGGAAGGATGGGATCAGTGATCTTCTGGGCATGACACTTTGCGATGCTGCTCGTATAGCACACGATCAATGCAGTTGGAGGAACTTGTTGGTGGCCACAACAACTTCTCAGGGAGCTATGTGACTGGAAGAAAAAGAAAACTGCATAAGAATGGATTTTCTTTTCACCCCATTGTTTCTTACAGAATCTCGACATTTTCATCCTTAGCCATGCATGCTTCTTCCTTTAGACAGGAGATACAATTTGGGATAAAAACTACGACATTATTTAATAACCTTAAGGACTGTGTAAACTCTGTGATAATGATAATATCATCATCATCATCATCAGCCATTTTCAATCCACTGCAGGATGAAGGCCTCTCCAGCAACTTTCCAGTTCCTTCTGTTTTGAGCACTGGACATCCATTTACTACTCAAAAACTCATGATCATATATATATGATAATATATATATATATAATATAATCTTCCTTATATACAAATGTAAATGTTGAACACAGTAGATATTAATTGGGATATGTTAAATAATAATTCTATACCAATTAATTATACGAAGCTTCCTATTACAGAAATTCCTATCACTTAAACTTTTTGTTGAAGCCAACTATATCACCTTTCGAGACAAAGTATATTAATATCAGAGGTCTATCTCTCAACGATTGAGCGTATACATTTGATGCCTTGTCTACCCCATTTCACATAATGTGGGATGTATTTAGACGTGGTTATCACTGATAGTAGCACTATTCAAGGCATTTTACATTCATTTAATAATATTTATCCTAGACTCAATTTTACATTGGAAAAAGAAAATACGGATACTAAGTCAATAAATTTTCTAAATTTCACGCTTATTCAGAACATGAATGAAATCCAATTTATCATCTATCTTAAACCAACAAACACCGGTATGCTTCTACATTATAACAACTATCACCTGTTCACCTACAAAAGGGCTATTATCTTAAATCAGTTTCTCAATGCCTATAAATATTCAATGATGGAATCTGCTTTAGACTCAGAAATGCAGATATTAACCAGCAGTTTCTTACACAGGGGTTACCCCTTGCTACAATAAACTGATGTTGTTTGGTTTTTAGGAGCATTAGCAACTAAGGCCATATTGCGCCGGGAATATGCGGTGGTCATTCCCTTGACCTTTCCGCATCCTCCGTTTTTGGTGGTGACGGGCTCAAACCCCGGTCTAATCAAGAAGCGTGTGCTACGCACTGCTGCTCCTTCCCACCTGGCTACGGAGGCGCCTACAATAAACTGAATTGGGATACAAGCTAAGGATAGGATACAAAAAACTACACCAACCAACAATAGTAACATCAAAAAATACTTTATTTCTGTCTGATACATTGAACAGTGGCACAAACAGCTTAACAGATTCATTAAAGATACTGAATTTAAAATTGTGGTCAGGCCAATACAGAAATTACACGCTATACTGAATAATCCCTCAGTCCTTTCCTCTTTCGCGACAAAAATAAATGACTTGGTATACATTTCTTGCAGTGATTGCGACTCGTCTTATCAAGTACCTACGTGATTCCCATTCATTTCGTGTAAATGAATGAATGTTCGCGTAAAACAGCAAGCATCATCAGTTCGCGTTTTGTGTTCAGCAGCATCAGAATTGACTTTTCATGCCATTAACAAAAAACATACATTCTTATTTAACAGACCAAAATACTCAGTCCAACGTAATTATACATGACTTAATTGCAGAAACGTCGAAATTAAATTACATAAGAATTCTATTAACGTTCGTCGTTCATATCTAATCTCTGATTCATGGCCTTTTGTGCATATGCGTGAAGACAAATAATCACGGCGTTTCACACACATAAGTAGGGATGAATAATCTCTATTTAAGATTGAAGCACACATTCAGTAATTTCCATTCCTTTGATCACAAAATGTGGTCGAAAAGCATTGCTTCAGGAAGGAAAATCATTTTTTAAAATTTATGTTCAACTTTATTCAATTTTTAAATTGTTTTTTAAATTTTAATTTATTTTGAATTGTGTTCAATAGAATTTTTACTGTAATCATTTTGCATTAATCTTTTATTAGTCTTAATTTCTGGCAAGTATCATCCGAAAGTGTTGTACGTATCATATTGAGCTAAATTTCTCTTATTCTTCTACAAATATTGATATCAGCGTAGAATGTATTGAGCACAATAGCTCAGTTATATTCTATCCTTTCTTTTCTCACATTTATATCAAGTGTACATTTTACCATTCTGTGATCACTTCCAACATTTAACTAGTTCACGGTGTAAGATCATTCACAATTTATCTTCTGTTAGTGAGGATGAAGTCGATTTCATTAGTTGTTAATCCATTTGGGCTCTTCCACATTCACTTTCTGTTCACCCTTTTCTTGAAAAGAAGTGTTTATTACTGACATTCCTCGAGATTCTGCAAATTCCACACGTCTTTGACCTCTTTCATTTCTTTCCCCAATTCCAAAATTTCCTAATGTTTCTCTTTCTGCACTGTTTTGTCTCTTTCCAACCTTAGCATTGAAGTCCCCCATAAGAATGGTGTGGTGAGTTTTCTGTTCATCTAAAAGTCTCTCAAATCAGTGTACATTTTTTCAACTCTTCATCATCATGGCTCAATGTTGGTGCAAAAACCATTATAACCTGAGAGGTGGCAACTGAAGTTTAACATTAACAAATCTTTATGTAGTATATGTAGTACTTTATCATTAACAATGATAAAGTACAACATATGGGAAGCAGTAACTCCAGAGTAATGTATCAACTGTGTGGTACTACACTGACAGTGGTTGAAAATGAAAAGGACCTGGGGATAATTGTGCAGGCAGATATGAAGTTTTCTGAGCATTGCAGACAGTCTGCAAGTGTAGCTCATAGTGTCTTGTCAATGATATGCAGGAATTTTTCTTGCAGGGATAAGGAGGTGATTATCCCCTTGTATAAGGCAATGGTCAGGCCACACCTTGAGTACTGTGTATTTACAGGTCTGGAGGCCTCATTTTAAGAAGAATGTAGAGCTGCTGGAATGAGTACAGAGAAGAGCAACAAGATTAGTGAATGGAACAAAGGGTTGCTGTTAACAAGAAAGGCTTAAGTTTTTACAAATTACAGTGTCTGGAGACGAGGCACTTGCGAGGTGATCTGATTGAGGTGTAATAAGCCTTGAACGGGTTGAGCATGCTCAATGCTGATGGGATTCATCCTTTTGCTCAGAATAATCGTCTGAGAGGGCATAAATTCAAATTGAGGAAAGACAGTTGTAGGAAAGATGTGCAGAAGTTTGCCTTTAGCCAACAGGTAGTTGATTGTAGGAACAAACATCCATCTGTTGTTGTGGAAGTTGATAGCTTAAATAAATTCAAAGCAGAACTAGACAAACATTTGGAGCAAGTGGATGGGTGAAATGAGAAGGGTTGTTTTTTGTTTTTTTTTTGCCTGATGCTGTATAAGCTTTCTTTCTTGCATCATGTTCATTTACTAATGCTAACCTTTAGTTTGTACCTCTTAGAAATCCAGAGAAGCAGTCTTGACACCCTTAGTGATATACTTTTGAATTCCAAAATGTTGTTTTTTATATATTTATGGACCAGAAAGCCAACTCCACCTTTGCTCTTTTCTCTGTTTCCATTTGTGTACAGCAGATTTCCACTTGATAAACTTACAAATTATTCATTTATTCTTCTTGTTTCAGCCAAACTGATGATATTCCAATTCACATTTTCTAATTTCATTTCCAGCTCTCAGAAGCGGCCTCAGGTCTATCAAGCACCCTGTGCAAGATTTTTTGGTATGCCCTCTCTGACTTGAAATTTAGAGCAAATCAGTGAATTTTTGGGGGAATTACTCCATCGTGCTTTAAACCCGCCCTGCAAACTCAATTATCCTTTCTTCATCAATGAGTGATCTTATGTTGTAACAGGCCAAGTTCAGTTTCCTTGCATAACAGCCTGGTCATACCCAGAGATTCTTAGCACCCTCTACTTTCATTCTGATCCTCTCGTTGATGTAAGAGGGGGAGTGAAAGCCACTTGGGATTGAGGGGCATTTGTTTCGTCGTGTTGTAATGTGCTGGTGGGTTTGGTCTTTTCCTCTTCAAGCTGACTAGGCATTTTGAGGAGAACCACCTCTACACATTCTTTGTAGAACGTGTAGGGTGGTGTAACAGGGCTTACCACCGAGAAGGTGTGCATGAGTGGATATTTTAGGGAGGCAGGCCAACCATACTTCCTCTAAAATAGAAAGATATTGGATCCATCAGTGTTTTAGTCTGATTGTCCGATAACACACAGAATGCCAGTTTCCCCTCAAAGGTATATACAAAGCCCCTTTAAAGGTATACATTATGCTTAGTCTCATATTTTATGAAATATCATGTATAACTTATTAAGGTTATAATATTATTTTTAGTGACTTCAGTAAAGGTATTTAAAAAATAAAATATTACTGTAAATCTATGAGCATTATTTTGTTTTGTTAGTTGATTTTTCCTTTAATGATTTTTATAAATGATGAATTACTTCATTAAAATTAATTTATTGAATTAGGTGTGCATCCTTCAAAAGATAATGCATGTATCAATTTAGTGGGACTTGTCATTGCTTCTTCACTTTTTATACTTGCTCAACTAGTCTTAATCACAGCATGGACTCTTCTATGGCAAAAACAAAGAAGAAGAAACAAATTACAAGGAATTGCAAAGAGAAAGCTTGATGTGCTGTATTCCTCATGAAAAAACCATTGGTATCGACTATTAATAAAGAAAATAATATACTGAGATAGCTTTGCATTAAGAACACACCTAACTTGTACTTGGTTGCATTACCTTAAGTTCACAGCATGGCTTGGTTGACCACACTACATCCCACAATTGCTGGGTCTTCAGGGGTATCTGGATCTGGGCATTACAGCCTTCCAGTACAAAGTAATTTCTTATTAAAAGGTACATTGGTAGTCGAAGAAGATGGTACCATAAATAAATGTACAGTCAGAAATGATGGTTCTCTGTGATGCTCCAGTGAACCATGGATCGGTAGGTACCCAGAGAACTCTCTGTCTTCCATTCAAACATGCCTCATGTTTAAGAACCTCATAGTTTGCACACTTTGCACCATGCAGACTTGTCTGTCTGCATGGTGCAATTGGAAACACAATTCAGCAGACAAGGCAATCTGTTTCCCATCATCTACTGTCTGCCACTGTAGGCTCATTTGCTTGTGGTGGGACATCAACAAGGATACCCAGTGGGCTAATAGCTGCCAATAGCCCAATTGTGATAGTGTCTGAAGCATGGGGTGTGCCAAAACAAGTCATTCCTCCATGTTGTACTACATGGCCAGCTGGAACAGCTGCATATCTGCCCTATTAGACAACAAATTGGAGTCTCTCTTCTCTTTCCTTTTGGGCAACAGTGGGTGGGTGGCCTATATGGGACCCTTGGGGTTCTTCTATGATCATGTTCACTCTTGATACGTAAGACCCAGCTGCAGATAACACTATGAATATGGCCATTTCCAAAATATTTATCCCCACTAACGTGCCTCAAAATATCATCCCCCCCCATTGGTACTCAGTTAAGTCTCTGACCCATACTTTGCATGGAACACCATTCTATTGAATACTTTAGTGGAAAATGCTGTATATGAAGTTATGTTTTGGTGGGGGGAGGGGGTTCCTAATGCAAAGCTGTTCAGTGTCAGTGTTATAAATGACCTTTCTAAATTTTGAAAAAAAAATAGTTTTAAACATCTGTTTGTTTATGAGAGTAATATGACAAACCATGGAGTTGTTGCAACATAATTCTGATAGTACAGTATTGTCAAATCAGCCTTTTTTGAGATAAAATGTTTCAGATGATAGGTGTATTTTCAGATATTTTATGACAATATTCACTAATTTTTCACTGTATTAATTTTGCAGACCATTGGAATGTAATCTAATTATACTCTGTAATGTCTAACTATCATAGCTATTAGGCTGTCAGACTATTTTTTCTGTAATAATTTATTCTCAAAAAATGGAACATGTAAGTACAGGGTCAAAGTAACATAAATAGCATAAATTTAAATAAAACAAGTAAAAATGACATCCAGATGTGAAATTAATTATGCCATAAAACAATGTAAATATTAAAATAAAATGAATACTAGGATTTTTTTTTTTTTTTCATTATTCCATAGTCTTATGGAAAGGTTGAAAACCACACAGTGGTTTTCAACCTTTTTTTTAATAACGGACCCCTAAGTAATTTATTTTATTTTGCGGCACCCCTACTCAATCTACTCAATTTTCTGCCTGTTAGATCCAATTCTCCGTGTGTGTGTGTGTGTGTATATATATGTGTGTGTGTGTGTGTGTGTGTGTGTGTGTGTGTGTGTGTGTGTGTGTGTGTGTGTGTGTGTGTGTGTGTGTGTGTGTGTGTGTGTTATATGGTAGTTATTACAATAATATAATTATAAAAATTACATTTCATAATACAAAATATATATACATATATATACAGTTTATAATAGTATATAATAATATTATTCTTTATATAGAGGTACTAAGTAAACATCAATTATAGATTGCCACAAAATTAAAAAGATACTGTATACCATTTTATAATGAAATAAACCTTTGTAACTGATTAAGAAACCGCAGCCAACTTCTGTTGCCATATTGATAAGAACATTTCAATTTTTTCACTATCGTGTTATATCAATAAGAAGGTTCGAATTTTTCCACCACTGTTATAGTATTGATATTGGCAATACTCGAAGATTTCTCTACATAGAATTTATAGCAGTTAATTATGTGACTTTATCACAGAGTTTGTAATGTAATCTAAAAAAGTTTGGTTTGTTCTACTGTTGGATTTACATGACTTTATTCTTTTTGATCTCTTAGAGTAGTGTTCTTTTTAAATAAAGTTTAGATTAAAATAATGCCTCATGGTAGAGCAGCAAAGAAAGGGGTTCAGAGTAGTTAGAATGCTTTAATTCAGGGAAGAAATCATTTCGGAAGTTGTCCGATAAATCAGGATTATGTCATGTGCTCTTTTTATGATTGCTTTTGCTTTTTTTGCTAAGCTTCCTCTGGCAGGACATGACACAGCTGTAGGGAATGCCTTTGTGTATAACAGGAGGAGATCGAGCATAACCTTGATCTCCTCCCATTCTGATGGGATTATATGAGGGCTTGAAGGTTTATGCTCTCGAAGGTAAAAAGAGGAATAAGCTTCCAAGCCCAATGCTTCTAGCATAAGACAACACAAAGACATCCTCTGTTTAGTACCATAGGAACAAGAGGAAGCAAGAGGAAGTAGCTATAGTTAGTGATCGATCATGAGAAAAACTGGAAATATATTTTGCAAAAAGGACATGTGGAATAGGATCAGAGTATATCTGCCAAAGGCAAAAGTCAATGATTGAAGAGCAGCTATCATCTTTTAAGGGTACAAAATGTGATAATGATACCAATAAATATTGGTACCAATGATATTAAGAGTAGGAGATCTGAGAATTTACTCAAGTATTATAGAAGGATTATGAAGTCAGCAGATGAAGAATATTGAGCTCCTGGGATCGGAAAAGTTTTTTTGGAAATTTTTACCATCTTTTTTGATTAATTAACATATTAAATTGTGTTTGACAAATAATTTAATTGGCTTAGTCACTTTCATTAGCTTCTTTTAAATTTAGCTAGATATTTTGTAAGTTACAACTTATTATTCATAGAGCTTTGTATCAGTCTTTTGGCACAAATATCATAGCACATAACTAGGAGAATTAGGAGTGCTGGAATTGTAGGTTTTAATTGTGATAAACTCAGAGTTTAATTTTAAACTCAGAGTTTTTTCTAATCATATATTTTGACTTTTTTTTTTTAATTTTCACCAAGAAATATTATTTTAGTAAGTATATAGCCTTAGCAGCATGTAAGAGAAGCAACAAGAGGAAGCAAGCAACGATTCTTCATATATTAAGAATCTGCAGGTAAAAGACCCACCGGGTGGCAGTGATCACAGTGTACTGATGTGGAATTTAATTAAAGACATAACTACTGTCAAGAGTAAAGGGTAAGGGTTTTGCTTTTGTAAGGGTGACTACAGTGGTCTCAGATAGTTTTAAAATTCTATGCAGTGGGACTGACTGATGACATTACCAAAAGCAAATTCTTAATGGGAAGTAACCAAAGAAGTCACTAAGCTTTTCATACCAACAAAGAAATACTTTTCAAGGCCTGATGAACTGAAGAGAGTTCTGGAAGAGAAAATAATGTGCATATAAATTATCAGGCGATACAGAAGCCAATGATATATATATATATATATATATATATATATATAAATTAGTCTGTCATCAAGTCACAAAGGAAGTTAAGTACATTACAAGAAGTTTCTTGCAAAGAATGCGAAGACTTCCATGGTTATATTAACAGTAGAAGGAAGGTTAAATTAACAGTATAAGGGGTTGAGCCATTGACGTCAATGAGTAGCAGTTGATGACACTGTTCAGGTTGTCGAAAAATTGAAAAGGTATTTTTCATCTACAATTCACACATAGGAATTCTTTAGGGAAGGGGATGCCAAAAGTTTAACAAACTGTAATGGGGAACTAAATGATCTGTGATAACTGAAAGGAAAGTGGAAGAGAAATTGTTGAAGCTAAACATAAAAAAAGACCCATGGGGTGGATAAAATCTATTCATATAGAAAGGCAGCAGAGAACGTAAGCGAACTGTTAGCCATAACTATGAGAGCATCCTTTGATTCAGTAGAGGTTGCTATGCATTGGAGACGTGTGAATGTATCCCCAGTTCACAAAGGGGGATCAAAAAGTGACATGAGTAATTCCAGATCCATTAGCATAAAGTAGGTTTCTGAGAAAATAATGGAGTCACTGGTTAAAAAAGTAATGCAAGACCATCTAGACAGGAATGCAATTATACTTCGGGCACAGCATGGATTTGTTAAGGGACAGATTAGTTTAACCACTCTTATTGGATGTGAAGATGCAGTGACCAAGGAACTGTATGCAAAAAAGTAATTCTGATATCATATAGTTGGAATTCAGGAAGGCTTTTGATACTGTTGCACATAAAAGGCTGTTCAAACTTGAGCAGTGTGACATTATGGACAAGTAACTGCTATGGGTAAATGGATGGTTGAGTAGGAGAAGACAGAGAGTGGTTATTTCACACTGTTCTTCATGGACTAATGTTATTAGTGGAATCCCCTAGGGTTCAGTGCTGGGCTCATTGTTTTCAATATTTATTAATTGTTGATGAAGGTATATGAAGCTTAATGTCTTAGTTTGGTAGAGTGATTAATGTCTTAGTTTGGTAGAGTGATTAATGAGAGTAATTAGGGTGAGCTACTGCAACAAGATCTAGGAAAATTAGGTCAATGGGGTGAGAAATGGCAGTTTAAGTTTAACATTGACAAATGCAAGTCGCAGCATATGGGAAACAGTAATCCCAGATTAACATACCAACTGTGTGGTGCTGCACTCAGAGTAGTGGAAAATGAAAAATTACTTGGGGATAATTGCCCATGAGATATGAAGTTCTCTAAGCAGTGCAAACAGGCTGCCAGGAGAGTTCGTAGAGTTTTGTTGATGATATACAGAAACTTTGTTAGTAGGAATTATCATTTTTTGAATGCCATGAGTATGCTATAGAAGTCTGCAGGCCTCACTTTAGATAAGTTGTAGATCTGATGGAATGGGTACAAAGAAGGGTAAACCAGATTGGTGTTGAGAAAAAAAAGGTGGTCTTACCAAGAATAGCTTCAGTTCTGCAAACTGCAGCATCTGGAGACTAGACACTTGTTATGAGATTTGATTGAGGTGTTTAAGGCCTTGAATGGATTGAGTAAGCTAACTATTGATGACATTCTTCCTCCTTCTGGGACTACGTACATGAAGGAGCATAAATTCAACTTGAGGAAAGTTGTAGGATAGATGTGCAGAAATTTATCTTCGGGCACAAGCAATTGGTTGGAACAAACTTCCATTACTGTGGGGGTGGGGGGGTTGAATGAAATCAAGGAAGAACTAGACAAATTCTTGGAGGATATAGATGGATGAAGTGTGTAGGTTTTTTTTTTTTTTTTTTTTGCTGATGTTTATAAGCTTACTTTCTTGCATCATTTTCCACAACTAATGCTAATAGTTGGCTAATAGTATGAAAAAAAAATTGCAAGTTAAGATTGTAATTGAAAGTTTGTTTGTTTTTTTTTTAGGAGCATTAGCAACTAAGGCCATATTACTCCGGGGATATGCGGTGGTCATTCCCTGACCTTTCCGCATCCTCCGTATTTGGTGGGCATGGGCTCGAACCCCAGTCTAATCAAGAAGCGTGTGCTACGCACTGCTGCTCCTGTCCACCTGGCTACGGAGGCACCGTGATTGAAAGTGTCTGAAATTTTGCACAGATATCATAGGAGGGAGTACACAATGAGAGCCTTGTCAAACAATTCGGCCCTGGAGAAGCTGTGCAAAGCTCATGCCATAGAATTTTTTCTTTGTGGTCTGTGCATGTTAACAGGAGAGACAATTTTTTCAGGGTTGGGAAACACTTTTTTTTTTTTTTTATGTGAACCTCAAACACGAGAGGTATTAGAACCTATAGTACTTAGTACCGTGCTTGGGTTTGAGGTTAAGAAGACGAAAGAAGATATTTGTTGACATTGGACTTGAACTTCTGTAGATTGTAATTTTCAGGAAATACATATGAAGGAAGGTTGTTCCAGAAAACGGCAGTTGAATGAATAAATGAGGAAGATGAAAAGTTGGTTCTGTGGGTTTGAAGTTGGACAGTAAATGGATGTTGGCTAGTGGCGGCACATGTTCGGACTGTTTTGAAAGAGAGAGCAGGAATTATAGAAGCCAATTCAGAAGAACAGTGCCCATAGAAGTATCTGTAGAAGGGGCATGCAGCAGAAACAGTGCGTCTATGAGACAGCGAGTGGAGAGACTCTGTTAGAGATGAATCATTAATTAACCTAACTGCCCTCTTCTGAATGGAATCAAGAAGCCTGAGAGGGGTTTTGGGGGCACCACCCCAGATGTGGGAACAATATTCCATGGCAGGGCGGATTTGCGATTTATACAGAGTGAGCAGCTGTTTGGAAGAAAAGTAACGCCGAGAGCAAAAGAGAACACCAAGTTTTTTAGATGCACCACAAAAGGTATTGGCTGATGCAGTCCAGGGTTAGAAATTCCAGGCTAATGCATTCCAGGGTTAGATGGGTCCAAAAATTGATAGATTGAGGCAGTGGGATATACAGACTAACAGAATAACTAGAGTTATGGGCAGAAGCCAAAGTGATTCTTGCACTGCTTTTATAGGAACATTTAAATTTGAAAGTGTCTGCAATTCTGCCCACACACAACAGGACGGAGTAAATGCTGAGAGCCATGTCAATTAATTCGGCCATGGAAAGATTGTGCAAGGCTTATAGGTAGAATTTCTCTCAGATGGTCTGTGCTTGTTGATAGGAGAGACTGCTCCTACAGGAATGGGACACACTTGAATAGAAGGGGTGTGAGAATATTTGCCGATGCTGCTGGGGCAGTGATAGGTGGGTTGGAAGACTGCTAGTTTGAGGGGATTACAGCTGTAGGTAGAGGTGAGAGTCATTGTTGCACTGCTGCTATTGGTAGATGCAGTATACTGGAGACTAAGCTGTTGCAGATATCAAACCTTGATTTGGATAATTATGGAACGAGTAATTACATGAACTTGAAGTGTTAATCAAATCATCAAATGTAGACATTGCGGGGGTATCAGAGATATCATACCACTCAGATATAAGGGATTCAGGATTTGAATGTAGCGAGTACATTCTGTACAGGAGAGACAGACAAGATATGGGGGGTTGTATGCTCTTAGTTAACAAGAAAATAAAATCTAAAGCAGTGCATCCAGTGGGCATAGGTGGCTAGTGCGATGTTGAGTCAGGTTGGTGCGATATAAGCATTAGGAGAACAAACATGAGGAACGGAGTGTGTTATAGGCCTAATGGCTTGTTTATGAATAGAACGAACAGCTGTAGAGGTATAAAGAGCAGACCAAGTGAATCACATTGTCTTATAATGGGGTAATTTAACTTTCCAGATTTCGACTGGATCCTGTGGATTTGGCACTCACACATTAGCAAGGCTTTTGTGAATTAATTGAATGGTTGTTTGCTACACTGCATGTTAGAGAGACAAGAGCAAGTGATATTCTTGATTTGATTGTCAGCAGTAACCCTTCTTGCATTAAGAATCTGTAGATAAAAAAACCCACTAAGTGGCAGAGATCAGAATGCACTGATGTGAGATGTACTTAAAGACATAACTGCCTGTCAAAGGAAAGGGCTTTTGCTTTTGTAAAGGTGACTTTCTCTCACAGCAATTCTGACAGTTTTGAAATTCAACACAGTGGGACGAACTTATGAAGTTACCAGTAACAAATTCTAAATGGGAAGAATTTGGGGATTTTATTGCAGAAACTACTATGCTTTTTTATACTAACTAAGAGATTTATCTTGAAGCATAGACCTAAATGGATGGTAGATATAAACTAGTCTGCAAAAAGTCACATAGGTTGTTAGGCACGTTATGAGATGTCTTTGGCAACATATGCAAATTAAAACAGCAAGGACTTCTTTATGTATATAAACACTAGGTGGAAGAGAAGGAATGGATTAACTGGCAATGATTGTACTCGGGTTTCTGACAAACTGAATGGGTATTTTGCATCTGCATTCACAAGTGAACAATTTTTAGTAATGAGCATGCCAAAAGTGAGTAAAATTCTGGTGGAGAGTTGAATAATTTTGTGATAACTGAGAGGAAACTGGAGAAGAAATTGTTAAAGCTAAATATAAAAAAATTGAATAGATCCAATCCACTTGGGGTGGATGGGATCCTTTCAGTTATTTTAAAGGAAGCTACAACAGAGGTAAACAAACCTTTAGCCATGATTATAAGAGCATCCTGTATTTGGCGAATCCCTACGGAATGGAGATGTGCAAATTTGTATATTCCCCAATTCACAAAGACACTATCATTTGCTTGCCTTCTGTTCCATGGAAAATAATTAAGTCACTGGTGAAAGAAGTAATGCTGGACCATTTAGACAAGAATGCAATCATACAGCAGACACAGTATTGATATTTTAAATGGAGATCTTGTCTGGTCAGTCTGATTGGATATTATGATATAGTAACAAAGGAAATGAATGCAAAAAATAATTTTGATGTCATATGCTTTGATTTCAGGAAAGCGTTTGATACTGTTGCACACAAAAGGCCTTTACAAATTGGAGCAGTGTAACATTCAGGTCAAGTTACTGCTATGGATAAAGGGACGGCTGAGTGGGAGAGAGAAAGAGAGCGAGCGAGCTTTTCTTCTTATCAGCAGAGACCCCCAATTCAGCTGAGCCTGTTGTTGTTTTCTGTATTTATTAATGAATGCATATCAGGCTTAATTAGCATTAGCAAAGGCACATGATGCAAGAAAGCAAGCTTATATAGCATCAGCCAAAAAAAAAACACACACATCCTTCTCATTTCACCCATCTACTCGTTCCAAATGTTTGTCTAGTTCTGCCTTGAATCTATTTAAGCTATCAACTTCTACAATGACAGATGGACACTTGTTCCAGCAATCAATCACCCACTGGCTAAAGGCAAACTTCTGCACATCTGTCCTACAACTGTCTTTCCTCAATTTGAATTTATGCCCTCTCAGGTGATTATTCTGAGCAAGAGGAAAAATCCCATAAGCATTGAGCATTCTCAAACCATTCAAGGCTTTAGATACCTCAATCAAATCACCTCGCAGGTGCCTAGTGTCCAGACACTGTAATTTGCAACACTTAAGCTTTTCTTCGTAAGAGCAACCCTTTGTTCCATTCACTAATCTTGTTGCCCTTCTTTGTACTTCTTGCAACAGCTCTACATCTTTCTTAAAATGAGACCTCCAGACCTGTAGACAGTACCCAAGGTGTGGTGTGACCATTGCATTATACAAAGGAATAATTTCCTCCCTTTCCCTGCTAGAAAAATTCCAGTATATCATTGATGAGCTACTCTTGCAGCCCGTCTGCACTGCTCAGAAAACTTCATATCTACATTCACAATTACCCTCAGGTCCATTTCACTTTACATTTGCCAATGTTAAACTTCAGTTGGCACCTCTCAGCCCCACCTGCTCAACTTTTCTAGAATCTGTTGCAGCAGCTTACTGTCATTAATGTCATTAACATTGCTGCCGACTTTCGTATCGTCTACAAACTTGGACATTAAGCCTGACATACCATCATCAATTTCATTAATAAATACAGAAAACAACAATGGACCCACTAATAACATTAGTCCACAAAGAGCAGTGTTCATTAATTACCATTCTCTTTCTTCTCCCACTTAACTGTGGATTTATTGGATGATTGTTTTCTACATCAGCATGTTCGTGAGGCAACAAGAGGGAGCAATACTCTTGATCTGATTATCAGTAGTGATTCTTCATGCATTAAGAACCTGCAGATAAATGAACCACTAGGTGGCAGTGATCACAGTGTGTTGAAGTGGGATTTACTCAAGGAGGTAACTACCATCAGAGGTAAAGGGAAGGGTTTTAGTTTTCGTAAAGGCGACTATGATGGTCTGAGACAGTATTTAAATTCTATACAGTGGGACCAACTGATGATGTTACCAACAGCAAACTCAAAATGGGAAGCATTCAAGGAACTAATCTTGGTGGCTACCAGGCTTTACATACCAACTAAGAAATATTGTTCAAGGTTTAGGCCTAAATGGTTGTCAGATGAACTAAAGAGACATGTGGCAGAGAAGAAAAATGCATGGGATACATACAAATTAATGGGTGACAAGGAAGCCTATGATAGATATAAGTTGGTCTGTAACCAAGTCACAAAGGAGATTAGGCAGGCAAAGGCAGACTACGAAAAATCCTTGGCAAAGGATGCAAAGAAAAACAGAAAGGAGTTCTTTACATACTTGAACTCGAGAAGGAAAGGGATGAATCAGATTGGTCCACTGGATATTGATGGTTCAACAGTTGAGGATCCTGCTCAGGTGGCTAACAATCTAAACGAGTATTTTGCATCTACATTCATGCATGAGGAGTTATTCAGGAAGGAGAATGATGTAGGTAAAGTAAACATTGGCAGTGAGCTGGATGATTTTGTAATAACTGAGAGGAAAGTGGAGGAGAGATTGTTGAGGATAAACATAAAAAAGGCACCTGGGGTGGATGGGATCTATCCAGTTATATTAAAGGAGGCAGCAAAGGAAGTATGCAAACCCCTAGCCATAATTATGAGAGCTTCTTTGGACTCAGGGGAGGTACCCAAAGACTGGAGATGTGCAAATGTAACCCCAATTCACAAAGGAGGATCAAAGGCTGACACAAGTAATTATAGACCTGTTAGTTTAACTTCTGTTCCAGGTAAATTAATGGAGGCACTGGTTAAAGAAGCACTGCAGGATCATTTAGACAAGAATTCAGTTATAGCTCAGACGCAGCATGGTTTTGTTAAGGGCAGGACTTGCCTGACCAATTTGATTGGATACTATGATGTAGTCACAAAAGAACTGGATGCAGGGAATAACTTTGATATTATATATTTGGATCTTAGAAAGGCTTTTGATACTGTTGCACATGGAAGACTGCTGCACAAATTGGAGCAGTGTGGCATTGGAGGCAAATTGCTGCTATGGATAAGGGGATGGTTGAGTGGCAGAAGACAGAGAGTGGTAATCAATGGACACTGCTCAACGTGGACTAATGTTATTAGTGGAGTTCCTCAAGGTTCGAGTGTTGGGTCCATTGTTGTTTTCGGTGTTTATGAATGATATTGATGATGGGATATCAAGTTTAATGTCTAAGTTTGCAGATGATACAAAGGTTGGCAGGGTCGTTAAGGACACTACTGACGCTATGCTGCTGCAACAGGATCTGGAAAGGTTGAACAGATGGGCTGAGAGGTGGCAAATGAAGTTTAACATTGACAAATGTAAAGTACTACATACGGGAAACAGTAACCCCAGAGCAATGTATCAACTCTGCGGTACTACACTGACAGTGGTGGAGAATGAAAAGGACCTGGGGGTAATTGTGCAGGCAGATATGAAGTTCTCTGAGCAGTGCAGACGAGCTGCAAGAGTAGCTCATGGTGTCTTGTCAATGATATACAGGAATTTTTCTAGCAGGGATAAGGAGGTGATTATTCCCTTGTATAAGGCAATGGTTAGGCCACATCTTGAGTACTGTATACAGGTCTGGAGGCCTCATTTCAAGAAGGATGTAGAGCTGCTGGAACGGGTACAGAGAAGGGCAACAAGATTAGTAAATGGAACAAAGGGTTGCTCTTACGAAGAAAGGCTTAAGTTTTGCAAATTACAGAGTCTGGAGACTAGGCACCGGCGAGGTGATCTGATAGAGGTGTATAAGGCTTTGAGTGGTTTGAGCATGCTCAATGCCAAATGGGATTCTTCATTTTTCTCAGAATAATCACCTCAGAGGGCATAAATTCAAATTGAGGAAGGACGGATGTCGGATAGATGTGCGGAAATTTGCCTTTGGCCAGCGGGTGGTTGGTTGGTGGAACCGACTTCCATCACTTGTTGTTGAAGTTGATAGCCTAAACAAATTTAAAGCTCAACTGGACAGGTATTTCGAACGAACGGAGGGGTGAAATGGGAGAGGGTTTTTTTTTTTTTTTTTGGCTGATGCTGAATAAGCTTGCTTTCTTGCATCATATGCCTCTACTAATGCTAATGCTAACAGTCCCTTTATCCATAGCAGCAATTTGCCTCCAATGCCACACTGCTCCAATTTGTGCAGCATTCTTCCATGTGTAACAATATCAAAAGACTTTCCAAGATCCAAATATATGATATAAAAATTATTCTTTGTATCCAGTTCCTTTATGACCACATCATAGTATATAATCCAATCAAATTGGTCAGACAAGACTTCCACTTAACAAACCCATGCTGTGTCCAAGCTATGACTGAAGTCATGTCTAGATGATCCTGCAATTCTTTAACCAGTGCCTCCATTAACTTCCCTGGAAGAGAAGTTAAACTAACAGGCCTGTAATTACCTGTGTCTCCTTTGATCCTCCTTTGTGGATTGGGGTCACATTTTCACATCTCCAGTCCATGGGTACCTTCCCTGAGTCCAAGGAAGCTGTCATAATTATGGCTAAGGGTTTGCTTACTTCCTTTGCTGCCTCCTTTAATATAATTGGATAGATTCCATCCACCCCAGGTGCCTTTCTTGTGTTTATCTTCAACAATTTCTCCTCCACATTCCTCTCAGTTATTACAAAATTATCTAGCTTACTGCCAGAGTTGAATATACCTCTGGCATTCCCCTCCCTGAATAACTCCTCATGTGTGAATGTCGATGCAAAATATTCATTTAGTTTGTTAGCTACCTGAGCAGCATCATCAACAGTTGAACCATCAATATCAAGTGGACCAATCTGATTCATCCCCTTCCTTCTAGAGTTTACATAAGTAAAGAAGTCTTTGCTGTTTTTCTTTGCATCCTTTGCCAAAGATTTCTTGCAATCTGCCTTTGCCTGCCTAACCTCCTTTGTGACTTGTTTACAAACCAACTTATATCTATCATAGGCTTCCGTGTCACCTGTTAATTTATATGTACCCCATGCATTTTTCGTCTCTGTCACATGTCTAATTAGTTCATCTGACATCCATTTAGGCCTAAATCTTGAACAATATTTCTTAGTTGGTATAAAAAGCCTAGTAGTTTCCAAGATTAATTCTTGGAATGCTTCCCATTTTGAATTTGCTGTTAATAACATCATCAGTTGGTCCCACTGTAAAGAATTTAAATACTATACAATGGGACCAACTGATGACTCAGACCACCGTAGTCACCTTTACGAAAGCAAAAACCCTTCCCTTTACCCCTGATAGCAATTTCCTCTTTGAGTAAACCCCCACTTCAGCACACTGTGATCACTGCCCTCTAGTGGTTC
This sequence comes from Mastigoproctus giganteus, assembly GCF_048544385.1. Lineage (NCBI taxonomy): Eukaryota > Metazoa > Arthropoda > Arachnida > Uropygi > Thelyphonidae > Mastigoproctus > Mastigoproctus giganteus. The sequence goes on from NC_143578.1 coordinate 141,108,455, forward strand.
CTTTATCTGCAGATTCTTAATGCATGAAGGATCACTACTGATAATCAGATCAAGAGTATTACTTCCTCTAGTTGCCTCCCAAAGATGCTGCTGTAGAAAACAATCATCCAATAAATCCACAAAAGCCTTGCTAGTGTGTGAATGACCAGTATCTGGGAAATTAAAATCTCCAATTATAAGACACTCTGATTTACTGGCCCACTCTATTTCTCTGTACAGTTGTTTATTATACTCATCAGAGTCATTAGCACAAGGCGCCTCCGTAGCCAGGTGGGCAGGAGCGGCAGTGGGTAGCACACGCTTCTTGATTAGACCGGGGTTCGAGCCTGTGACCACCAAATACGGAGGATGCAGAAAGGTCAGAGGAATGACCACTGCATATCCTTGGAGCAATATGGCCTTAATTGCTAATGCTCCTAAAAAACAAACAACAACAACAACATTAGCACTATAACGCAATCCTACTCTCAGTTTTGCTTTCCCAGTGCTTATGTCACACCAAACTTACTCGACACTGCACTGTCCAGCCATGTAGACTGGCTGTACTTCCTTGGATTCTATGTGTTTCTTAACCAACAGCAAAACCCCTCCTCCCTTCCTCTCCTATCTATCTTTCCTGTACACATTGTACTCCTCAAATTTCAGTTCTGCATTCCTTATATCTGCGTGACACCATGTCTCTGTTATCCCAACAATATCTGCCTTTGAAGTTTTGACCAACACTTCAAATACAACAAATTTATTTACCAAACTCTTAGCATTGGTGTACACACAAGTATAAATGCACCTGTTTCTATTCTTAGCTACCCTAACACAGCCTATGTATTTACTTGTTCCACAATGACTCTCAGCAGTCATTGGAATCCCCTGCACCTTGTTTTCTGGGCTGCTGCTCATTTCATTAGAAGCAGTGCAAGAATCACTTTCACCTCTGCCAGTGGCTACTGTTAATCAATTAGTCCGTGTAGGCCCCCAAGCTTGGAGTTTTCTGACCCACCTAACTCTGCCTCAATAGCATCAGCAAATAATCTTGCACCCTCTCTATTTAAATGTATTCCATCCCTGTAGAAGCAGTCTCTCCTGTTAACAAGCACAGTCCTGGCTGAGAAAAATTCTACCCCTTGAGCCTTGCACAATCTTTTCAGGGCCGAATTGATTGAGAAGGCCTATGTCTATGCTTTTTAAAACCAAAGTTGATACAAAAGTTTGCAAGGTTGATACGATTAATCAAATTAATCAGTTTGCATGATTAATCAGATTAATCATGGTAATTAGGGTATGCTATTGCAACAAGATCTAAACAAATTAAGCAGATGGGCTGAGATGTAGCAATTGAAGTTTAATATTGACTAATACAAGGTACTTCATATTGGGAGCAGCAATCCCAGGTTAATGTACCGGTACCAGCTATGTGGTACCCCACTCAGGCTGTTGTGAATGAAAAAGATCTTAGGGTAATTGTGTATGAAGTACTCTGAGCAGAGGCAACAGGCTGCCAGGATAATTCATGGAATTTTGTCAATGATATACATGAGTTTTGCCAGGAGGGATAAGGAGGTGATTTTTCCTTTGTATAAGCATTGGTTAAGCCACATCTTGAATATTGTACACAGGTCTGGAAGTTTCGTTTTTGGAAGGACATGGATCTCTTGAAATGGGTTCAGAGAAGAGCAACAAGTGTGATGGGAGCAAAAGGATGCTCTTACCAGGAAAGGCTTCAGTTTTGCAAGTTGCAGCATGTGGAGATCTGAATGAGGCACTTAAGGCCTTGAATGGATTGAGTAGGCTCAGTACCAATCTAATCCTTTCTTTTTCTCAGACTACACACATGGGGGGATAAATTCAAATTGAGGAAGAATAGTTGTAGAGATGCAGGAATTTTCCTTCAGCCAGAGGGTGGTCGGTTGTGGAAAAGACTCCCTTCCAGTATTGTGGAGGTGAGTGGTTTGAATGAATTCCAGAAAACTAGATAAACTGTTAGAGGGGATGGACAGGTGGGAATGTTTTTTTTATTATTTTTTTTTTATTCTCTGATACTGTATAAGCTGTCTTGCATCATTTTCCACTACTTTTATGGCTAATAATACATTTAAAATTTATAGTGCAGGTATTATATGCATTTGCTTAATTAAGTAGGAGAAATATTTGCATACTTGTGCAAACAATTCACATAAAAATGATTGTCAAGGCAGGAGAAGATTTTGCCACCATTATGTTCATTGTGAAATATAAGCATGATATAAACACTCTTTAATATTCTTTTCTATACTGTGATAAACAGGATAAACACTCACAGTATAAATAATACTGTGAGTGTTTTTATAAAGTATAAATCATAAAATGTATAATGTAGTATGTAATACAATAATTATAGGATTGCAGGGATATTTCATTGTAGCAGAATACTGAGTGTGGAGTACTTAGCACTAATGCTTGGGCTTATGTTCAACTTTGAGGCAAATACCATTATCCATGGTTCTGCTTAAGTTGCTGATATCTTTTTAAATTGTATAGCATCACCCAAATAGATGAGTCCATTATATGTTTAAAAAAAAAATTTAGGATATTGCCAGGATAGCTGTTTGATAAAAGCTTGTTGATTTCTTATCAGCTGGCATGCGGTCTGTGTTAGTGAACATATGCTAATATGTTGTGGTATAAATGTATGTGAATAAGTTGTGGTGTAAGTGTTCTAAGTAGTGGCCAAGTGATGTATGGAAGTAAAACGTCTATTTAAAATGAATTGCTGATGGAGGCTCTGTGAATTATGGTCTTATCATTTCAATTGCTTGCAGCATCTATGAGAATGACAATAGAGCCACAGGAGAAGACTTTTTATATATACAATGTAAATACACAAAGGTATCTTTTTCAATGCAATGAGTATGAGGAGATTAAGCATTGGGTGAAAGTTCAGTGTTTGGTGGGAAAATTTGAGTGCTTGAAGAATATGGATGCTAGGACAACAGAGCAATTAAAAGGGGGAGCCATCAAGTACTCAGCTGCATAATTCAAAGCTGTACTGCTCTGATGCCTACTATTGTGCACTCAAGTAGCAGAGTAGGATCACCAAAGGTAGAAGGTGCTGGTCCCACAGGAACAGGAAGTAGCTATTTTTGGTGACTCTATTGTCAGGGATATGGGAAATATCTTCTATGCTAACAGGATAAGTGGAATAGATCAGAGTATGCCTCCCGGGGGAAAAATTAATGATATTGCAGTTACCATATTTTAAAGGCACAAAATGTGATGCTGTTTTCCATGTTGGTACTAACTATATTAAACTTAGGTGATCTGAGGTATGAGGCAGTGTGGAAAAAAAAGCGATGAGTTAGGGCAAAATTTGAAAGTGTCTGAAATTTTGCTCAGGCATCATAGACATGTTGAAGCCTTATCAATGAATTCAGGCCTTGAGAGATTGTGCAAGGCCCACAGGGTAAAATTTTTGTCCAGCATGACCTGCACTTCTTAACAAGAGGGACGTTGGGATACACATATTATACAGGTATATTAGTGTTGGGATACAATTAAATAGAATGGCTGCAAGAATATTTTTTGTTGTGATCAAGGCAGTGTGTCAAAACACTGCTAGTTTGGATAAGAGGAGCCATAAGTACAGGTGAAATTGATTCTTTTCTAGTATTACCTGTAAAGCAAGTTGAATGGGGGATATTACAAGGGTTGCTGAGATCCTCATTTGCTTTTGTAGAAGAATGACAGAAATTAACCTCATTATTTCTGGAGAGTGTCATACAGAAATTCTGTATGACACCCTCCAGAAATAAAAACCAATATATAATTAATGCGAAATGCTTACAGTAATCAATTAAAAGGTTTAACGTAAATTTTGCCAACTTTCCTTCCTGAAGCGACAAGGATTTTTGACCATATGTCTTGATCACAGGAATAGAAATTATGGAGTATATGTGAGCTTGGATCTTAAATAGCAAGATTGTATGTTTTCATGCATACATGGAAACATTAGTATTAACATTAGTAGAGGCATACAATGCAAGAAAGCAAGCTTATGCAGCATCAGCCAAAAAGAAAAAAACCCTTCCGATTCCACCCCTCCATTCGTTCCAAATGCCTGTCCAGCTTAGCCTTAAATTTATTTAGGATATCAACTTCCACGACAAAAGATGGAAGTCTGTTCCACCATTCAACAACTGCTGGCTAAAGGCAAATTTCCGCACATCTTTTCTACAACTCTCTTTCCTCAATTTGAATCTATGCCCTCTCAGGTGAATATTCTGAATAAGAGGAAGAATCCCATCAGAATTAAGCAAGCTCAACCCATTCAAGGCTTTATACACCTCAATCAGATCACCTTGCAGGTGCATACTCTCCAGGCTCTGCAATTTGCAGAAATTAAGCCTTTCTTGGTGAGAGCACCCCCTTGTTCGCCTTAACCAATCTTGTTGCCCTTCTTTATACTCGTTCTAGAAACTCTACATCCTTCCTAAAATGAGGCTTCCAGGCCTGTACACAGTATCTAGGTGGTGCCTCCATAGCCAGGAAGCCAGTGCATAGCACGTGCTTCTTGATTAGACCGGGGTTCAAGCCCGTGACCACCAAATACGGAAGATGCGGAAAGGTCAGGGAATGACCACCGCATATCCCCGGAGCAATATGGCCTTACTTGCTAATGCTCCTAAAAACCAAATAACAAACAAACAAGTACTCTAGGTGTGGGCTGACCATTGCCTTGTATAACAGGATAATCACCTCCCTGTCCCTGCTAGCAAAATTCCTATATATCATAGACAAGTCTCCATGACCTGCCCTGGCAGCCAGTCTACACTGCTCAGTGAGCTTCATATTTGACTGCACAATTACCCCCAGGTCTTTTTCACTTTCCACTTCCCTGAGTGTAGTACCACACAGTTGGTACATTTCGCTTGGGTTATTGTTACCCACATGCAGTACTTTACATTTGTCAACGTTAAACTTCAGTTGCCACTTCTCAGTCCATTTGCCCAACTTATCTGGATCCAGTTGGAGTAGCATACTGTCTTTACTGTCGTTAACAAAGTTGCCAACCTTTGTATCATCTGCAAACTTGGACATTAAACCTGATATATGCCTTCATCAATATCATTGATAAATATACAAAACAACAGTGGGCCCAATACCCTGGGGAACTCCACTAATAACATTTGTCCATGAAGAGCAGTGTCCATTGATTCCCACTCTCTGTCATCTCCCACTCAGCTATCCCTTTATCCACTGCAGCTACTTATCCTTAATGCCATAACTCTCCAATTTGTACAGCAGTACAAACTGTTGCACATTCCATGTGCAACAATATCGAAAGCTTTCCTGAAATCCAAGTATATTATATCAAAATTATTTTTGGCATTCAGTTCCCTTGTGATATCATAGTATCCAATCAAATTGGTGAGACAAGACCTCCCTTTAACAAACCCATGCTGTGTCTTAACTATTACTCCAGTCTTGTCTAGATGATCCTGCAATGCTTTTTAACCAGTGACTTCATTATTTTCCCCGGAAAGTTACACTAACAGGTCTATAGTTACGTGTGTCACCATTTGAATCCCCTTTATGAATTGGTGATAAGTTTGCACACCTCCAGTCCATGGGGACCTCCCCTGAGTCCAAGGAAGCTTTCATAATTATAGCTAAGGGTTTGCTTACTTCCTTTGCTACCTCCCTTAATATAACTGGATAGATCCTATCCACCACAGGTGCCTTCCTTACGTTTAACTTCAACAATTTCTCCTCCACTTTGCTCTTTGATACACTTCTGGCATTCCCCTCATTGAATAATTCCTCATGTGTGAATGTAGATGCAAAATACTCATTCAGTTTATCAGCTACCTGAGCATGATCATCAATAGTAAACCCATCTATGTTAAGTGGTCCAATCTGATTCATCCCTTTCTTTCTAGAGTTTACATAAGTAAAGAACTCTTTGCTGTTTTTCTTTGCATCCTTTGCCAAAGATTTCTCGTAATCCAGCTAACCTACGTTGTGACTTGATTACAGACCAGCTTATATCTGCCATAGCCTTCTGTTCACCTAATGCCTATATATATGCATCCCATACATTTTTTTTCTCTGTCACGAGGCTCATTAATTCATATGACATCCACAGAAATGAGCACCAATCAGAGATTATATATGGACCACGAACATTAATAGAATTCTCGTGTAATTTAGTTTCAGTGGTTTCTGAAAGTAATAGTCTTGTACAATCCTTTGGATAAAAGTACAATCTGGTCCAGCGATAGCATATACGAGGAAAGATTTGTAACTGTTAATATGTAGATATGTTGGACCAGGGAGTGTTAGAATACTAGCTGAAGCATTCTGATTGTGTTTAAGCACATTTTACACATGTGGTGGGGTCATAGATGAACTCATATGTACTTGACCTAAAGCTCGCAAGATTGTGTGTAGGCACATTACATATGTGTAAAGGGATTACGGAAGTACTCCTATGAACCTGGTCACGTGTATGGAGATTGTCCCCCCTAAAGAAGACTCTCCAAAATGTATCAACTGCAAGAGACGGGGTAGAGATTACAATCATTCTTTAAGGGATGCCAAGTATCCAGAATACTTGAAAGTGATACAACTTGCAGACAGCAGAACCAAACATGAGTAATAATGGTTCAAATTCAGCAACAGAGTTGGCTGATAAGAATCCAATTTTAGATAATATGGAACCCCTTCATTATTTGCATACAGGAACCCCTTCATTATTTGCAGGTAGGGGGTTGGCCATGAAAGTTATGGGTTTTCCCACCTTGGCAAGAATTATTCATTCGTTTGACAAACCTCCAAAAAGTGCCATAGTTGTTTTAAATAATGATCTAGATCTTACCAACATTACAGGTCTGTGCATAGAAATTGTGACCTGTTTAATGATTTCTACACCTTTCATAAGTTTTTACATTGTGTCAGTTTCGTGTCCACCAACTGAAGACACAATTGACTTTCCATCATTTGGATAATATATGTACTAATTTCGCTTCTAAAAATCTTATAATAACAGCGGATCTAAGTAGCAAATCCAGCTTCTGGCACAGTGGTTTTACTGACACTAGAGGATTAGCTCTCGAGGATTTAATTTTATTGTACAACTTAAGTGTGCAAAACCTGCCTGACAAGTCGTTGACATTCTCTACTGAATGGCAAATCAAACATAGATGTCACTCTTACCATGGTTAAAATAGATGAAATTCTAATGACTGGGATGTTATTCCAAGCCTTGTGAATAGCGACCACTGCGCTATTGTATTTGGTTTGAAGCCTCGACAGCAATATAATGATTCACAGCCACAAGATCTTAGACGTTTCTCAATGAATACCATTAAATGGAACAAATTGAAAAAATTACCTTCTCACAATTTTCTCTGCAGATGTTGTAGACAGTTTAAATGTTATGACGACAATGAAATTTACAAATTTTGTCCATACCCACCTGTATTTGGCAATGGAGTACTCAGGCAAAAGAAAGCAAACCAGAACTTCTGTTCCTTGGTGATCTTCAGAATTAAGTAACCTGCAAAAGCAAGTTAAACAGGCTAGAAAAGAATTCCAACGACATAGGCACCTTTCTGCCGAGTATGTTCGGACCTACAGGAAAGCTTACAGTACCCTAAGGAAAAACTATCAAAAGGCAATTGCAAACTCAAAAGAAAGGTGTTGGAAAAATTTCGTAATGGATATCAGAAATAAAGAACCATGGAGTTTGGTTTACCGGACATCAAGGAACAAAATGTCTTGCGGTGTTTATAACAGTTAAAGTAGATGGTCAAGAGATTCAAGACTAGATGTCTACGCTGAATTCGATATTTAACAACCTATTCCCCAAAGATATATCGGATCTAGATTCACCCGAACAAATCCAAATACATCATGATAATGAAAAGTATGAAGGACCATCGGACATTGAACCCTTTACACTCCTGTATTTGGGCTCTGATGTGGCAAAGCTCAATGGTAAGAAATGCCCAGGTATTGACCTGATTGAGAATACAGTAATAGTTACATTTTTTGAAATTTTTCCACACATGCTTTTAAATTTGATGAATAAGTGTTTCCTAGAAGGAATAATTCCTCTTCAATGGAAAATAGCTCTACTAAACAGACTCAACAAGCCTGAGAAATTAATATCAGATCCATAGGCCTACAGACCTATTTCACTGGTAGCAAGCCTGTGGAAATTGTTTGAGCGAATGTTAGCCCTAAGAATCTAAAAATTGCTCGAAGATCATCAGTTATGTTCGGAAGCACAATACAGATTCAAGAAAGGATGATCAACTGAAGATACTATAAATCTTCTGACCAACTATGTGTCCAACTCACCTGCTAAATAATTTCTCGCTGCATTTGTGGACTTTCAGGACGCACTTGACACTTTATGGTGGGAAACTGACCTCAGGAGCTTGAGCTCTGCAGAGTGTGATGCTTTTATTATTATTATTATTATTATTATTATTGTTGCTCTTATATTATTTCCCACTAACTGGGGATTCTACTCCGTGACAGGTACTTCTACCAAGTACACAGGGCGGATTAATGTCTGGTGTTACTGTTGGTTGAGGAAATTAGCATTAGCATTAGTAGAGGCATTTGATGCAAGAAAGCAAGCTTATGCAGCATCAGCCAAAAAAATTAAAGTAAAATGAATAAAGAAAAAATAACCACTTCCACTTCACCCCTCTGTTCGTTCGAAATACCTGTCCAGCTGAACCTTAAACTTATTTAGGCTATCAACTTCCACGACAAGGGATGAAAGTCTGTTCCACCTACCAACTGGCTAAAGGCAAATTTCCGCAGATCTATCCTACATCTGTCTTTCCTCAATTTGAATTTATGCCCTCTCAGGTGATTATTCTGAGCAAGAGGAAAAATCCCATCAGCACTGAGCATGCTCAAACCATTCAAGGCTTTGTACACCTCTATCAGATCACCTCGCTGGCGCCTAGTCTCCAGACACTGTAATTCGCAAAACTTAAGCCTTTCTTCATAAGAGCACCCCTTTGTTCCATTCACTAATCTTGTTGCCCTTCTCTGTACTCGTTCAAGCAGCTCTACATCCTTCTTGAAATGAGGTCTCCAGGCCTGTATACAGTACTCTAGGTGTGGCCTGACCATTGCCTTATACAAGGGAATAATCACCTCCTTATCCCTGCTAGAAAAATTCCTATATATCATTGACAATACACGATGAGCTACTCTTGCAGCTCATCTGCACTGCTCAGAGAACTTCATATCTGCCTGCACAGCCACCCCCAGGTCCCTTTCATTCTCTACCACTGTCAGTGTAGTATCACAGAGTTGATACGTTGCTCTGGGGTTGCTGTTTCCCATATGTAGTACTTTACATTTGTCAATGTTAAACTTCATTTGCCACCTCTCAGCCCATCTGCTCAACCTTTCCAGATCCTGTTGCAGCAGCATAGTGTCAGTAGTGTCCTTGACAACCCTGCCAACCTTCGTATCGTCTGCAAACTCGGACATTAAGCTTGATATACCATCATCAATATCATTTATAAATACAGAAAACAATAAAGGACCCAATACTGAACCCTGAGGGACTCCACTAATAACATTAGTCCACGATGAGCAGTGTCCATTGATTACCACTCTCTGTTTTCTCCCCCTAAACCACCCCTTTATCCATAGCAGCAATTTGCCTCCAATGCCACACTGCTCCAATTTGTGCAGCAGTCTTCCCTGTGCAACAGTATCAAAAGCCTTTCTAAGATCCAAGTATATAATATCAAAGTTATTCCCTTCATCCAGTTCTTTTGTGACTGCATCATAGTATCCAATCAAATTGGTCAGGCAAGACTTCCCCTTAACAAAACCATGCTGTGTCTGAGCTATAACTGAAGTCTTGTCTAGATGATGCTGCAGTGCTTCTTTAACCAGTGCCTCCATTAATTTTCCGGGAACAGAAGTTAAACTCACAGGTCTATAATTACTTGTGTCAGCCTTTGATCCTCCTTCGTGAATTGGGGTCACATTTGCACATCTCCAGTCCATGGGTACCTCCCCTGAGTCCAAGGAATCTCATAATTATGGAGAAGGCTTTGCTTACTTCCTTTGCTGCCTCCTTCAATATAACTGGATAGATCCCATCCACCCCAGGTGCCTTTCTTGTGTTTATTTTCTACAATTTCTCCTCCACTTGACTCTCAATTATTACAAGATCATCTAGCTCACTGCCAGTGTTTACTTCATCTATGGCATTCCCTTCCTGAATAACTCCTCGTGTGCAAATGTAGATGCAAAATATTGATTTAGTTTGTTAGCTACCTGAGCAGGATCATGAACAGTTGAACCATCAATTTCAAGTGGACCAATCTGACTCATCCCCTTCCTTCTAGAGTTTACATAAGTAAAGAACTCTTTGCTGTTTTTCTTTGCATCCCTTGCCAAAGATTTCTCGTAATCTGCCTTCGCCTGCCTAACCTCCTTTGTAACTTGGTTACAGATCAACTTGTATCTATCATAGGCTTCTGTGTCATGTGTTAATTTGTAGGTATCTCATGCATTTTTCTTCTCTGCCATATGTCTCATTAGTTCATCTGACATCCATTTAGGCCTAAACCTTGAACAATATTTCTTAGTTGGTATGTAAAGCCTAGTAGCTTCCATGATTAATTCTTTGAATGCTTCTCATTTTGAATTATTTGTTGATACATCATTAGTTCGTCCCACCGTATAGAATTTAAATACGGTCTCAGACCACTGTAGTCACCTTTATGAAAGCAAAACCCTTCCCTTTACCCTTGATGGTAGTTACCTCTTTGAGTAAATCCCACTTCAGCACACTGTGATCACTGCCACCTAGTGGTGCATTTATCTGCATATTCTTCATGCATGAAGAATCACTACTGATAATCAAATCAAGAGTATTATTCCCTTATTTGCCTCCTGAACATATGGGAAACAGCAACCCCAGATAAACGTATCAACTCTGTGTAATACACTGACAGTGGCAGAGAATGAAAAGGACCTGGGAGTAATTGTGCAGGGAGATATGAAGTTCTCTGGGCAGTGCAGACGGGCTGCAAGAGTAGCTCATGGTGTCTTGTGAATGATATACAAGAATTTTTCCAGCAGGGATAAAGAGGTAATTATTTGCTTGTATAAGGCAATGGTCAGGCCACACCTTATTGCAACGACTAGTCATTAGTAGGGTAAAACTAAGAGTACTGTATACAGGTCTGGAGGCCTCATTTCAAGAAGGATGTAGAGCTGCTGGAACGAGTACAGAGAAGGGCAACAAGATTAGTGAATGGAACAAAGGGTTGCTCTTACCGAGAAAGGCTTTTAAGTTTTGCAAATTACAATGTCTGGAGACTAGGCACGGGCAAGGTGATCTGATAGAGATGTATAAAGCCTGGAATGGTTTGAGCATGCTCAATGCCGATGGGATTCTTTTTCTTTCTCAGAATAATCACCTGAGAGGGCATAAATTCAAATTGAGGAAAGACAGATGTAGGCTAGAAGTGCGGAAATTTTTGCGTTTAGCCAGCGAGTAATTGGTTGGTGAAACAGACTTCCATCCCTTTGTGTGGAAGTTGATAGCCTAAATAAATTTAATGCTCAGCTGGACAGGTATTTTGAACGAACGGAAGGGTGAAATGGGAGTGTTTTTTTTTTTTTTTTTCTTTTTTTTGGCTGATGCTGCATAAGCTTGCTTTCTTGCACTGTATGCCTCTACTAATGCTAATGTGTCATCTGACATTCCGGGTTCCTTTGCGATGTATTGTCTATAGTTTCTGGTGTTTATTACCTGGTCTTGGATGGTCAGCATGAATTCTTCAGTCTCGGGGAAGAGCATCCCGCTTGTGCACCATGCATTGGAAGCAATGTTATCGATGTGATCTTGATGGAGGTAATTTTAGTGTCTGGCATGGAGTGTCTTCTTTACCTATCTTTCTAACTTCATTTCTTGTACCGGCTGGGCAGGAGGGTGTTCCTCGCTTAGGTTGAGTGGGGTCTGCGACTTATCTATCTTCCTTGTGGCATGGTTGATTGGTGCCGGTGTTCCCCAGGGAAAACAGCGATATTTAACCTAAAGTAATCCTTCAGGTTAACTATCGCTGTCTTCTATTGCTCTATCAGGTCTATGTAGATCTTCGGGGTCTATTAGTCAGCTATGAGGTACGGAGTGGAAGGCCTTGCGGTAATCGATGAAAATCTATCAGATCCCTTCCTCCCTCTTTAGCAGCATAGGTGTTTATTGCTTTAACTATGTCCCCTCCATTCAATTTTCCTTTCAGCAGACTCCTATGTCTCTGATTATATTTTTCGGTCATGCACTTCTTGATTTCCTTGTGCTCTAAATGCTGAGCCTGCATCATCCCTAGTATTTGTAGGTTTCTCCTTCAGTCATAGCTTCGATCTCTTTACCAGTCAGCAGCTGGTAGTTTCGGCCAACTAATTTTCCCTGGTGCAGTGTGTGGGTCTTGCATTTTTCTAGACCAAATTCCATCCTGATATCCTTGCTGAATTCTTCGGTGAACTGGAGTAGTTGCTGGAGTTACTTCTCGGTTGCCGCGTAGAGCTTGATGTCATCCATGTACATCAAGTGGGTGAGGGTGTACAGGTTCTTTCTTCATCTTTGAGGTTATGTCCATACTTGCTGCCGTTAAGCATGGTGGATAACGGGTTCAGTGCTAGACAGAACCACATTCGGCTCAGAGCATATTCCTTAAAGATTCCTCTTCTAATTGGGATTGGCCTCGTGATGTTCTCACCCTTAATTGTGGTACTCCATTTCGCCATTGTTGCTCCTAGGAAGTTTGTTACTATTGGATTGAACATGTAGATATTCAGGGTTTCTATTAGTCAGCTATGAGGTACGGAGTCGAAGGCCTTGCGGTAATCGATGTAGGCCGTGTATAGGTTGCGGTGCTTCTTGTAGACTTGCTCCATAACTGGCATCTATGGTTAATTGCTCCTTGCATCCTTTCTGCTGTTCAGACATTATGTTCTGACTCTAAGTAGTTTGATATCTTCTTAGTTATGCAGCTGATCATGATGCTTTACATCGTTAGGAAGCATGTGATTGGCCTGTATTTCGTCTGGTTTCTTGTTTCTTCATCTTTAGGCTTCAGTGACTTATGTGACTCCTTCAGTGAGAAACTTTGGGATTGTCTCCGGGTGCCTTATCATTCGAGTGAACTGCTCTGCTAGGTGCTTGTGTGTGCAGGTGAGCTTCTTGTACCAGTAGTTGTGGATGTTATCAATTCCCGGGGTTCCCCCAGTTCTGGGTGTTCTTGTTGGACTGTTTTACTTTTTTTGCTCGAATCTCCCACTCTCTCATCTCTTGCATGTCCTTCGTTTTCTTCCGTTCTACTGCTATCTAGGGTGCTTTGCTGTTATGACATTATTATTATTATTATTGTATTGTATATTATTTCTCCCTGATTGGGAGTTCCACCTCGTGACGGGTATTGTTATCAAGTACATGGGGTGGTTGTTGTTATATCTGGTGTTACTGTTGGTCGAGGAACTCTGACTATCCTGCAGATGTTCAGGATTGCTAATTTCTAGAGTTCCTTGTAGCTGTTCGCTGGGAGAACTATTGCTGCTAGGCTGTTTTGTAGGGTATTTGGCACCATACCTGCAGTTGACACGATTATTATTATTAGCAATATGCTGCACCAGCCAAAAAAAAAAAATTCCCGTGTTACCCAGAGAGAGAGAGAGTCAGATGTAGAAAGGAATCACGAAGAAAGAGAAGAAGGATGATATCCAGCTCAGGACCCTGGGTGTGTCAAGCTCATACTCACCAGATGTGAGCCCATATCTACAGTTTTAAGCGATCGTACTTTATCGACAGACATTAAGGTGGTGGCAAAACATCTTACCTACTGGGGTCGGGTTTCAAGAGGATGCACCCAAGGGTCAGTGATGGGACCTCTCCTCTGGAACGCTGTGCTGGATCAGTGGTTAACGAGGGACCACAATGATATCAGTAAGACAGCCTATGCAGATGACTTGGTGATCGTTGCTGATGGAAGTACAAGGAGAATATGCACCGGGAGATCAAATATAATATTGTATCTTATATATGTGTAACGAGAATGTTAATGTGTATAAAATTGTATATATATATATCTTCTTGTAATTATTGTATATATGCGTAACTGAAGAGTAAATGTAGCCTATCTTGGATTATTTGATGGTGGGTTGCAATCGACAAACTAAAAATATCCCCAGTAAAACTAGTTTTATGACTTTTATGAACCATTTTAGCCTCAATAGACCGCCCAGAATCCGACTAAATAATCCCCAAATCCCCTATGTATCCCAAACTAAGTATTTCGGTATCGCCTTGGATGATAAATTTAGCTTTCTGCCTCATGTGTCAAAACTCCAGGACTAAATCCGTTTTTTCAGTCTCAGTTATCAGAGTCTCCAGGAAAGAGTGGGGATTATCAAACAAAACCTTGAACCTTTACTATAAAACCATATTTCTGCCTATTATATCTTATGCAGCAAGTGTTTGGTACCAAAAAGTATCAAAGATAAAAGTGAAACAAACATTTCCACACAAAGATCAGTTCTTCTGACGATCAATAATATTCCAAGGACTTTCAAACAACGCACTCCAAATACTTGGTTGTGTGATTCCTGTAGATTTATATATTGCTTTCCGGGGTTTGATTTACTACCTTAAAAAAGGACAGTCTAAGACATTGCTTGGAATTATGACTGACCCAGCCAGCGACTTTAAAACGGAGAAGAAAGGGCTTTGGAAGGAATTTACTGTTGTCTCGAATAAAAGATGGTACAAGAGCGAATTTGGGCTTGTAACAAGAAAGTATATTGCGCAAGTGGAATTCTCAACAACCACTGGAGTTATTTCGTTGTTTAGGCCTTCTATGAAAATTTCTTATCTGCTAACAGGGCATGGGTCACTCTGGGCTAAGTTATTTGAGCGTGGCCTGGAGCCTGATCCGTACTGCACATGTGTGGAATATGAAACGTGGATTCATGTACTTCTGAACTGTCCATTGTACTCTCAGCCTAAAGTGGATTTAATGTCTGCAGTTCCGAACTTATTGGAAAACAATGTAAATATCTTAGTTGAAGATCGTAATAACTTTACTGCTCTGCAAACCTTAACAGTTTTCATATTGAGGACTCAGTTAAGAACTTCAGCTTCTCCTGGGAATTGACTTCACAAAAGATTTATGTGTAAACAGAACATTTATGTGAATTGTTATTGTGCTGATTTATGTAAATTATTATTGTGTTGATTTATGTGGATTGTTATTGTGTTGAATTATGTGGATTGTTGTTATTGTGTTAATTATGTAGATTTTTATTGTGTTGATTTATGTTAATTAATTTTGAATTGATTTATGTCAACTGTTATTGTAAAGATTGGTTTATGAGAGACATTTAGTAGCTATCTCATTGCGCTCGTCAATAGGTTTGAAAGTTCTAGCGAACTGTATTGTTAATTGTTCATTGTATGTAATTTAATTGTATATTGTTTTCCTGGTTCTCAAGAATTCAGAGACTCTGAGCATATTTAAAACAAGTGTTGTATATATCTATTTAATATAATAATTACCGTTTCTCTGTGGTAGTGAGGATAATTTGTGGCAGTTCTCCATTAGTAATTCACTTGTCAGCACCCATCTGGTGGGTGCGGGACTTGTGCATTCGACACAAACAGATAACATACATCCCGGGCCTAGAGTAAGGCACTGGGCAGCAGCTGCCTTGTATTGGCGGTGATATAATACCTCACACATATTTTTAGGTTTGTTGAGGTTCTACAACAAAACAGATGAACTGGGTGATGATGCACTTTTGCCTAGGAGCCACCCTTGATTCTGGGATACACGTATGCAATGCACCGGGAGATCAAATATAATATTGTATCTTAAATATGTGTAACGAGAATGTTAATGTATATAAAATTGTATATATATATATATCTTCTTGTAAATATTGTATATATATATATGTAATAATTGTGTACAAATAAATGTAAAAAAAATGGAATGTACATGGCAATGGTCAGACCACACCTTGAGTACTGTGTATAGGTCTGGAGGCCTCATTTTAGGAAGGAGTTGCTAGAACGAATATGGATATCATCCTTCTCTCTCTCTCTCAAGATTGGTGAGAGGAACAAACAGGTGCTTTTACCAAGAAGGGCTTAATTTCATCAAGGTGCAGCATCTGAAGACTAGGTACCTGCTATGTTATCTGATTAAGATGAACAAGACATTGAATGATTTGATCAGGCTCAAGCCGCCTCCGTGGGCAGGAGCGGCAGTGCATAGCACACGTTTCTTGATTAGACCGGCGTTCGAGTCCGTGACAGCCAAATACGGAGGATGCGGAAAGGTCAGGGAATGACCACCGCATACCCCCGGAGGAATATGGCCTTAGTTGCTAATGCTCCTAAAAACAAAATAACGACAGGCTCAATGCTGATGGGATTCTTACTCTGATTAGGAACCTGACGGTGGTATAGATTCAAATTGAGGAAATACAATTGCAGAATAGATGTGTGGAAGTTTGCCTTTAGCCAGCAGTTACAATGGAATCTCGTTAATGGTAGATGACTTTCATCAACCGGTGATTTACCACCGCTTTGCTTATTGGAGGCTTGAAGTGGCAAAACCCATGTTTAGTCTCTAGAGCAAAGTTTCCGGCATCCCCCCATACTTCTCCTTCAACCCATGAACGGTACTAAGTACTATAGGTTTTGATACCTTTCGTGTTTGGGGGTTTCATAAAAAAATAAATAAATAAATAAAAAAATACAAAATTTTCACGTTTAAAATAACGAAGTGTCAAAATTTTACCTTTTTTTTTTTTTTTTTTTTTTTTTGGTACATACTGCATATCTAGGAATAATAATATCAAAAATAAATTAATAAAAAAAAACAAAGCCTTGTCTAACAATACAGTAATAAGAATAACATATATTTTTTAAAGATTGTATTTTATTTGTAAGATAAACTAAGAGAAAAGCAATATTAACGGAAATGAAAATATTGTACAGTACTGTATATATTTTGATATACAGTATATACAATTTTTTAGTATCACAGTAAAAAGAATTACAATCTTAATATAAAAGGAGACATACAAACCATTAACTTTTTAATAAATTAATCTAATTTAAAGACAGAATCCAATGTTGTTTGCCAACAATTTTTATCCTATATACATTTTTAACTACAGCACAGACATTATCAAATGCAATAGTTGCTTCTTTATCAACATTACTGCAGGCCATCACATTCTCTATTATGTTCAATGCATTTTGGGCATCTTTTTTAGATGGCAGTGTGCACGCTTCTTCGCTTTTATTGTCACTGATAACCAGTGGCATAAGAACGCCTTGGCATTGTGGCAGGTTCCGAGGGCGCTGGTATCAGAGGGGCGCCACTGACAGACCATATCAGTACCGTGTCAAGCTATTTCAACAGCTCAGGCTAGCTGACGAAATAGCGCTAGATGTCGCATCAGGATCAGAGCAGAGGGCAGGGTGAAAATAAATTTTTGCCAAATGGCGTGTTTTCAGAGGGCGATTCAAGCCTGCATTCATCCTTAAATCTGAGTACATACTGCATAGCAGAATACAACTATTTGCCGTCCAGAATGCAACTTTTAAGGGACCAATCAAGCGACCGCTTCATCGGTACATGCTCGAATGCACACCACTTCGCAATTCAAGAATACGGAGCATGCGGAAAGGTCAGGGAATTACCACCGCATATCCCCGGAGCAATATGGCCTTAGTTGCTAATGCTCCTAAAAACCAAATAACAAACAAAGCAATACAAGAACTGTGTACGTTCTGAGATACCGAATAAGTTTGAAGTTATAATGTGTATGTACTGTTTTTGTGCTATATAAACAGATGATCGTGAATATTGTGATTTTTAATTTAGGTGATACAGAAGCCTATGGTAGATGTATGCTGGTCTGTAATCAAGTCAAAAGGGAGGTTAAGCAGGCAAAGTCAGATTACGAGAAATCTTTGGAAAAAGATGCAAAGAATAACTTATGTTAATTGTAGAAGGGAGGGGATGAAACAGATTGGTCCACTTCATGTCAAGGGTTCAACTGCTTAGGTAGCTAACAAACTGAATCAGTATTTTGCATCTACATTTACTTCATGTCAAGGGTTCAACTGCTTAGGTAGCTAACAAACTGAATCAGTATTTTGCATCTACATTTACAAATGAGGAGAGGGGAATGGCAGATGTGTATTAAACTCTGGCAATGAGCTAAATGATTTCATAATAACTGAGAGCAAAATGAAGCAGAAATTGTTGAAGATAAACATAAGAAAGGCACTTGGGAGTGAATCGGATCTATCTAGTTATATTGAAGGAGGCAGAAAAGGAAGTAAGCAAAACCTTAGCCATAATTATGACAACTTCCTTCGACTCAGCGGAGGTACCATGGACTGGGGATGTGCAACTGTGACCCCAATTCACAAAGGAGGATCAAAGGGTGACACAAGTAATTACAGACCTGTTAGTTTAATTTCTGTTCCAGGAAAATTAATGGAGGCACTGGTTAAAGAAGCACTGCAGGATCATCTAGACAAGACTTCAGTTAGAATTCAGACAAAGCATGAATTGTCTTGTCTGACCAATTTGATTGGATGCAAAAAATTATTTTGATATGATATACTTGGATTTTAGGATACCTTTTGATACTGTTGCACATGGAAGACTACAAATTGGAGCAACGTGACATTAAGGGCAAGTTTCTAGAATGGATAAAGGGATGGTTGAGTGGGAGAAGATAGAGTGGTAATCAATGGACAATGCTCTTCGTGGACTTATGTTATTAGTGGAGTACCCCAGGGTTCGGTTTTGGTTCCATTGTTGTTTTCTGTATTTATTAATGATATTGATGAAGGTATATCAGACTTAATGTCCAAGTTTGCAGACGAAATGAAGGTTGGTAGGGTTGTTAATGAAACTAACGATAGTACTGTACAGCAACGGGATCTAGAAAATTTGAGTAGATGGGCTGAGAGGTTTCAACTGAAGTTTAACATAAAATTGGCAAATGTAAAGTACTGCATATGGGTAGCAGTAACCCCAGAGTAATGTATCAACTGTGTGGTACTACACTCAGGGTGGCAGAGAATGAAAGGAACCTTGGGGGTAATTGTATAGTGAGATATGAACTTTTCTGAGCAGTGCAAACCGTCTGCAAGGGTAGCTCATGGTGTGTTGTCAATGATATACAAGAATTTTTCTAGCAGGGATAAGGAGGCAATTATCCCCTTGTATATACGGGAATAATTAACTGCTGATCCCTGTATACAGCACGGAATGTTGTCAGGCCACACCTTGAGTATTGTATGCAGGTCTGGAAGCCTCATTTTTTGAGGGATGTAGAGCTGCAGGAACGAGTACAGAGAAGGGCAACAAGATTAGTGAATGGAAGAAAGGGTTGCTCTTACGAAGAAAAGCTTAAAGTTATGTAAATTACAGGGTCTACAGACTTGGCACCTGTGAGGTGATCTTATTGAGGCTTTGAATGGTTTCAGCAAGCTCGATGCTGGTGGAATTCCTCCTCTTGCCCAGATTAATCGCCTGAAGGGACATAAACATTCAAGTTCAGGAAAGGCAGTTGTAGAATTCATGTGCGGAAGTTTGGCTTTAGCCAGCGGGTGGTTCATTGCTGGAACAAACTGTCATCTGCCGTTGTAGTTGACAGCTTAAATAAATCCAAGGCAAACATTTGGAGCGAATGGATGGGCGGAATGGGAAGGGTTTCCTTTTTGGTGATTCTGTATAAGCTTGCTTTCTGGCTGCATATGCCTATGTTAATGCTAAATATAACAACAAAAGACCAATTAATTTTAGATATGCCACCAAAGAAAAAAGGCGCATATCGCGCAGAAAGACTGCATAAAGAATAAATTTAAAAAAAGAAAAAAACATTCTAATTGTTTACAGACCTGGCTTAAATTTGAATTTTATTATTATGATTATAATTATAATAATAATTTTTTTTTTTAACTGTACGAAATGTTGGAGACACTCGGATATTCAATTACTCTAACCATATAAGCAGACAGGGAGAAAATTTATGGCAAAGTGTTAGCATCAGCATTAGCATTAGTAGAGGCATTTGATGCAAGAAAGCAAGCTTATGCAGCATCAGCCAAAAAAAAAAAAAAAAAAAAACCCACTTCCACTTCACCCCTCTGTTCGTTCAAAATACCTGTCCAGCTGAGCCTTAAACTTATTTAGGCTATCAACCTCCACCACAAGGGATGGAAGTCTGTTCCACCAACCAACCACCCGCTGGCTAAAGGCAAATTTCCGCACGTCTATCCTACATCTGTCTTTCCTCAATTTGAATTTATGCCCTCTCAAGTGATACCGTACTAGATATACCGTAGGTTATATACCGTACTAGATAGCGTTAGTTGAACTTCGTTAGCAGTTAAATTGTAGGTTTAAATAAATACATATAACTACTTAGATTATAAACGTAATATAATTAATAACATAACATAATTAATTAATAAATTAATAGAATCATGACTCAGACCAGAGCAGCAAAGCAAAAGGCTCAAGCTAATGGAAGTGCTGTGGCTCAGAGCAGAACTGAGGGGGGCAGTTGTCCTCTGACTCACAGCCTTATAAAATGCACTGTTTGCTTGATGTTTGCAGAGCAATCGGGTACGGGACATGATACTGCCAAGGGGGATGTCTTTGTGTGTGCGCGATGCAAGGAGTGTATCGATATCAGGCAACAACTCGGCGTTCTTGTGGGCATATATGAGAGCTTGAAGGACAGGGTGGATGCCCTCGAAGAAACTAAATTGAGGGGCCCATCAAGCTCTCAGCTGCCCGCATCAACGCCAGAACTTGCACTTGGGTATCGCGTGACACAGAGGCAACCCCCAAGGCAGAATGCGCTGGTCCCGAAGGAACTAGTAGTTGTTGGTGACTCTATTGTCAGGGAAACGGGGAACATGCTTTGTAAAAAAGACAGTTGGAACAGGACCAGGGTATGTCTGCCAGGGGCAAAGGTTGATGACGTTGAAGAGCGAATATCATCTTTTAAGGGCACAAAAGGTGATATAGTTGTACACGTTGGCACTAATAATATTAAGAGTAGGAGACCGGCAGAATTACTTAACAAGTACAGGTCACTGTTGAACAAAAGCCGAGAATTAGGGTTGAATTTGAAAGTGTCTGCAATTCTGCCCAGACACGATAGGAGGGAGTATATGATGAGAGCCTTGTCGATCAATTCGGCCCTGGAAAGATTGTGCAAGGCTCAAGGGGTAGAATTTTTTTCAGCCTGGACTGTACTTGTTAACAGGAGAGATTGCTTCTACAGGGATGGGATACACTTAAATAGAAAGGGTGCAAGAATATTTGCTGATGCTATCGAGGCAGTGTTAGGTGGGTCGGAAAACTGCTAGCTTGGGGGGAGACAAAGACCAATAGATTGACAGTAGCCACTGGCAGAGGTGAAAGAGATTCTTGCACTGCTTCTATTAGAATGAGCAGAATCCTGAAAAACAAGATGCATGGTATTTCAGAGACTGCTGGGAGCCATTGCGGTACAAGTAAACACATGGGTTGTGTTAGGGTAGCTAAGAATAGAAACAGGTGCAGGTATACTTGCGTGTACACCAATGCTAGGAGTTTAGTAAATAAATTTGATGAATTTGAGGTATTGCTCGAAACATCGAAGGCAGATATTGTTGGGATATCAGAGACGTGGTGTCACACAGATATAAGGAATACAGAACTGGAATTTGGGGGAGTACAATGTGTACAGGAAGGATAGACAGGATAGGAAGGGGGGAGGGGTTATGCTATTAGTTAAGAAACACATAAAAACCAAGGAAGTGAAGCCAGTCGACATCGCTGGACAGTGCAGTGTGGAGTCAGTTTGGTGTGACATAAACATTGGGAGATCAAAATTGAGAGTAAGAGTGTGCTATAGGCCTAATGACTCTGATGAGTATAATAAGGAATTGTACAGGGAAATAGAGTGGGCCAGTAAATCAGAGTGTCTTATAATGGGAGATTTTAATTTCCCAGATATTGACTGGAATTTGGGGGCTGGTTACTCACACACTAGCAGGGCTTTTGTGGATTTATTGGATGATTGTTTTCTACATCAGCATGTTCGGGAGGCAACTAGAGGGAGTAATACTCTTGATTTGATTATCAGCAGTGATTCTTCATGCATTAAGAATCTGCAGATAAAGGAACCACTAGGTGGCAGTGATCACAGTGTGATGAAGTCGGATTTACTCAAAGAGGTAACTACCATTAGGGGTAAAGGGAAGGGTTATTGCTTCCGTAAAGGCGACTACGATGGACTGAGACAGTATTTAAATTCTATACAGTGGGACCAACTGATGATGTTACCAATAGCAAATTCAAAATGGGAAGCATTCAAAGAACTTATCTTGGAAGCTACTAGGCTTTACATACCAACTAAGAAATATTGTTCAAGGTTTAGGCCAAGGTGTTGTTATTCACTTCAGCAAAACAACAAATCACCCTTTGTTGGGGTACAGGAAAACCATTCTCTCATAAAACTCTAACATGATGCTTACTGTCGAAGATTGACCAGAGCCTATTGTCCGAACGTGGAATACCCTTGATCTGCCCGCTGGCTATGGACACATAGAAAGTAGTTACCAGCTCGACCTCTCAGTATGTATGTAGTAATAGCAGTAGAGGTATGTGATACAAGAAAGCAAGCTTATGTAGCATCATTTCACTCCGTGGCTGAGTTAGTCGGTCTCAGGCGTAGATAGCAAGGTTTTTCTACAAGTATCTGGGATTTTTCGTCAGCAAATCGACCATAGAACACATGCAACTGACAGACATATGACACACAGCACGGTAGATGAATTTAATTATTCGGGTGGCTTAAAATTAATAGTTTGGTTGTTTTTTTTTAAGTAGCATCAGCCAAGAAAAAAAAAAAATCCCGTTTCACACATCCATTCCCTCTAAACGTTTGTCGAATTCCTCCTTGAATTTATTTAAGCTATCAATTTCTACAACAACAACAACAGATGGAAGTCTGTTCCAGCAATCAACTACACGCTGGCCAAGCCAAATTTCCGCACATTTATTCTATAACTGTCTTTCTCAATTTGAATTTATGCTCCCTCAGGCTTGTAATCTAAACAATAGGAAGTTCTTAATCCATCAGAATTAAGCCTGCTCAACCCATTCAAGGCCTTATACCCCTCAATTAGATCACCCACTCGCAAGTGGCTACTCTTCAGAAGCTGCAATTTGCAGAACTTGAGCCTTTCTTAGTAAGAGTTTGGTTGTTTGGTTGTTGTTTGGCTGGTCACTCAAACAGTAGCAAGGCTTTTGTGGATTTATTGGATGATTGTTTTCTACATCAGCATGTTCGGGAGGCAACTAGAGGGAGTAATACTCTTGATTTGATTATCAGTAATGATTCTTCATGCATTAAGAATCTGCAGATAAATGAACCACTTGGTGGCAGTGATCACAGTGTGCTGAAGTGGGAGTTACTCAAAGAGGTAACTACCATTAGGGGTAAAGGGAAGGGGTATTGCTTTCGTAAAGGCGACTACAATGGACTGAGACAGTATTTAAATTCTATACAGTGGGATCAACTGATGATATTGCCAACAGCAAATTCAAAATGGGAAGCATTCAAAGGACTTATCGTGGAAGCTACTAGGCTTTACATACCAACTAAGAAATATTGTTCAAGGTTTAGGCCTAAATGGTTGTCAGATGAACTAATGAGGCATATGGCAGAGAAGAAAAATGCATGGGATACATACAAATTAACACGTGACACGGACGCCTATGATAGATACAAGTTGATCTGTAACCAAGTTACAAAGGAGGTTAGGCAGGCGAAGGCAGATTACGAGAGATCCTTGGCAAGGGATGCGAAGAAAAACAGCAAAGAGTTCTTTACTTATGTAAACTCTAGAAGGAAGGGGATGAATCAGATTGGTCCACTTGAGATCGATGGGTCAACTGTTGATGACCCTGCTCGGGTAGCTAACAAACTAAATGAATATTTTGCATCGACATTCACACATGAAGAGTTATTCAGCGAGGGGAATGCCAGAGTTCAACTCTAGCAGTAAGCTAGAGAATCTTGTAATAACTGAGAGCAAAGTGGAGGAGAAATTGTTGAAGATAAACACAAGAAAGGCACCTGGGGTGGATGGGATCTATCCAGTTATATTAAAGGAGGCAGCAAAGGAGGTAAGCAAACCCTTAGCCATAATTATGAGAGCTTCCTTGGACTCAGGGGAGGTACCCATTGACTGGAGATGTGCAAATGTGACCCCAATTCACAAAGGGGCATCAGAGGCTGACACAAGTAATTATAGACCTGTGAGTTTAACTTCTGTTCCCGGAAAATTAATGGAGGCACTGGTGAAAGAAGCACTGCAGGATCATCTAGACAAGACTTCAGTTATTGCTAGGACACAGCATGGTTTTGTTAAGGGGAAGTCTTGCCTGACCAATTTGATTGGATACTATGATGCAGTCACAAAAGAACTGGATGCAGGGAATAACTTTGATATTATATACTTGGATCTTAGAAAGGCTTTTGATACTGTTGCACATGGAAGACTGCTGCACAAATTGGAGCAGTGTGGCATTGGAGGCAAGTTGCTGCTATGGATAAAGGGGTGGTTGAGGGGGAGAAGACAGAGAGTGGTAATCAATGGACACTGCTCATCGTGGACTAATGTTATTAGTGGAGTCCCTCAGGGTTCAGTATTGGGGCCTTTATTGTTTTCTGTATTTATAAATGATATTGATGATGGTATATCAGGCTTAATGTCCAAGTTTGCAGACGATACGAAGGTTGGCAGGGTTGTCAAGGACACTACTGACACTACGCTGCTGCAACAGGATTTGGAAAGGTTGAGCTGATGGGCTTCGAGGTGGCAAATGAAGTTTAACATTGACAAATGTAAAGTACTACATATGGGAAACAGCAACCCCAGAGCAACGTATCAACTCTGTGGTACTACACTGACAGTGGTAGAGAATGAAAGGGACCTGGGGGTGGTGGTGCAGGCAGATATGAAGTTCTCTGAGCAGTGCAGACGAGCTGCAAGAGTAGCTCATGGTGTTTTGTCAATGATATATAGGAATTTTTCTAGCAGGGATAAGGAGGTGATTATTCCCTTGTATAAGGCAATGGTCAGGCCACACCTAGAGTACTGTATACAGGCCTGGAGGCCTCATTTCAGGAAGGATGTAGAGCTGCTGGAACGAGTACAGAGAAGGGCAACTAGATTGGTGAATGGGACAAAGGGGTTCTCTTACGAAGAAAGGCTTAAGTTTTGCAAATTACAGTGTCTGGAAACTAGGCACCAGCGGGGTGATCTGATAGAGGTGTACAAAGCCTTGAATGGTTTGAGCATGCTCAATGCTGATGGGATTCTTCCTCTAGCTCAGAAAAATCACCTGAGAGGGCATAAATTCAAATTGAGGAAAGACAGATGTAGGATAGATGTGCGGAAATTTGCCTTTAGCCAGCGGGTGGTTGGTGGGTGGAACAGACTTCCATCCCGTCTCGTGGAAGTTGATAGCCTAAATAAGTTTAAGGCTCAGCTGGACAGGTATTTCGAACGAACAGAGGGGTGAAGTGGAAGTGGTTATTTTTATTTATTTATGTTACTTTTTTTTTTTTTTTTTTTTTGGCTGATGCTGCATAAGCTTGCTTTCTTGCATCAAATGCCTCTACTAATGCTAATGCTAATGCTAAAAAGAGAGAGAGAGAGAGCCACTTCGTTCTCCTCACCAATCTTGTTGCCCTTCTCTCTGCTTGTCCCAACAGCTCTACATCATTGCTAAATTGAGGTCTGCAGTACTCAATGTGTGGCCTGACCATTGTCTTATACAAGGGGATAATCACCTCCTTATCCGTGCTCGAAAAATTCTTGTATATCGTAGACAAGATCCCATGACCTTCTCTGGCTGCCTGTCTGCATTGTTCAGAAAACGTCATAATTGACTGCACATTTACTCCCAGGTCTTTTTCCTTTTCTACCACCCTAAGTATCATACCACACAGTTGGTACGTTTCTCTGGGGTTACTTCTACCCATATGCAGTACTTTGCATTTGTCAATGTTAAACTTCAGTCGCCACATCTCAGAACAGGGAACTTCCCCCCTAGGATGGAGTAAAAAATTCTACTAATTATAATCGCAAAAGTGATTGAGATATGAACTTACACCCTCGACATTGGGACGTTTTGACTGCCTTAAAATTTTATTAGGGGTTGCCCGTTTCGGCCCTCAGTGGGGTTACCATAGAACATGTGTTTCATTAACTCCAGGGTTCTGAGCTGGATATCATCATTTTTCTCTTTAGCATTAGTAGAGGCATAAAATACAACAAAGCAAGTACAGCATCAGCCAAAAAAAACGCCCTACCATTTAACACAACCATTTGTTCCAAATGTCTATCCGGCTCAGCCTTAAATATATTTAGGCTATCAACTTCCACAACAAAAGATGGAAGACTGTTCCACCAACCAGCTACCCGCTGGCTAAAGGCAAATTTCCGCACATCTATTCTACAACTGTCTTTCCTCAATTTGAATCTGTGTCCCCTCAGGTTATTAATCTGAGCAAGAGGAAGAATCACATCAGCATCACAGCTTGCTCAACCCATTCAAGGCCTTATACACCGCAATCAGATCACCTCACAGGTGCCTACTCTGCAGGCGCTGCAACATAGCATTGGCATTAGTAGAGGTATTTGATGCAAGAAAGCAAGCTTATGCAGCATCAGCCAAAAAAAATTAAAGTAAATAAATAAATAAAAAATAACCACTTCCACTTCACCCCTCTGTTCGTTCGAAATACCTGTCCAGCCGAACCTTAAACTTATTTAGGCTATCAACTTCCACGACAAGGGATGGAAGTCTGTTCCACCTAACAACCACCCGCTGGCTAAAGGCAAATTTCCGCACATCTATCCTACATCTGTCTTTCCTCAATTTGAATTTATGCCCTCTCAGGTGATTATTCTGAGCAAGAGGAAAAATCCCATCAGCATTGAGCATGCTCAAACCATTCAAGGCTTTGTACACCTCTATCAGATCACCTCGCTGGTGCCTAGTCTCAAGACACTGTAATTCGCAAAACTTAAGCCTTTCTTCATAAGAGCACCCCTTTGTTCCATTCACTAATCTTGTTGCCCTTCTCTGTACTCGTTCCAGCAACTCTACATCCTTCTTGAAATGAGGTCTCCAGGCCTGTATACAGTACTCTAGGTTTGGCCTGACCATTGCCTTATACAAGGGAATAATCACCTCCTTATCCCTGCTAGAAAAATTCCTATGTATCATTGACAATACACGATGAGCTACTCTTACAGCCCGTCTGCACTTCTCAGAGAACTTCATATCTGCCTGCACAACCACCCCCAGATCCCTTTCGTTCTCTACCACTGTCAGTGTAGTACCACAGAGTTGATACGTTGCTCTGGGGTTGCTGTTTCCCATATGTAGTACTTTACATTTGTCAATGTTAAACTTCATTTGCCACCTCTCAGCCCATCTGCTCAACCTTTCCAGATCCTGTTGCAGCAGCATAGTGTCAGTAGTGTCCTTGACAACCCTGCCAACCTTCGTATCGTCTGCAAACTCGGACATTAAGCTTGATATACCATCATCAATATCATTTATAAATACAGAAAACAATAATGGACCCAATACTGAACCCTGAGGGACTCCACTAATAACATTAGTCCACGATGACCAGTGTCCATTGATTACCACTCTCTGTCTTCTCTCCCTGAACCACCCCTTTATCCATAGCAGCAATTTGGCTCCAATGCCACACTGCTCCAATTTGTGCAGCAGTCTTCCATGTGAAACGGTATCAAAAGCCTTTCTAAGATCCAAGTATATAATATCAAAGTTATTCCCTGCATCCAGTTCTTTTGTGACTGCATCATAGTATTCAATCAAATTGGTCAGGCAAGACTTCCCCTTAACAAAACCGTGCTGTGTCTGAGCTATAACTGAAGTCTTGTCTAGATGATGCTGCAGTGCTTCTTTAACCAGTTCCTCCATTAATTTTCTGGGAACAGAAGTTCCCAGAAACTCACTGGTCTATAATTACTTGTGTCAGCCTTTGATCCTCCTTTGTGAATTGGGGTCACATTTGCACATCTCCAGTCCATGGGTACCTCCCCTGAGTCCAAGGAAGCTCTCATAATTATGGCTAAGGGTTTGCTTACTTCCATTGCTGCCTCCTTTAATATAACTGGATAGATTCCATCCACCCCAGGTGCCTCTCTTGTGTTTACCTTCAACAATTTCTCCTCCACTTTACTCTCAGTTATTACAAGATTCTCTAGCTTACTGCCATAGTTGAATACACGTCTGGCATTCCCCTCGCTGAATAACTCCTCATGTGTGAATGTCGACGCAAAATATTCATTTAGTTTGTTAGGTACCTGAGCAGGATCATCAACAGTTGACCATCGATATCAAGTGGACCAATCTGATTCATCCCCTTCCTTCTAGAGTTTACATAAGTAAAGAACTCTTTGCTGTTTTTCTTCGCATCCTTTGCCAAGGATTTCTCGTAATCTGCCTTCGCCTGCCTAACCTCCTTTGTAACTTGGTTACAGATCAACTTGTATCTATCATAGGCTTCTGACATCTGACATCCATTTAGACCTAAACCTTGAACAATATTTCTTAGTTGGTATGTAAAGCCTAGTAGCTTCCAAGATAAGTTCTTTGAATGCTTGCCATTTTGAATTTGCTGTTGGTAACATCATCAGTTGATCCCACTGTATAGAATTTAAATACTGTCTCAGTCCATCGTAGTCTCCTTTAGAAAAGCAATCCCCCTTCCCTTTACCCCTAATGGTAGTTACCTCTTTGAGTAAATCCCACTTCAGAACACTGTGATCACTGCCATCTAGTGGTTCATTTATCTGCAGATTCTTAATGCATGAAGAATCACTACTGATAATCAAATCAAGAGTATTACTCCCTCTAGTTGCCTCCCGAATATGCTGATGTAGAAAACAATCATCCAATAAATCCACAAAAGCCTTGCCAGTGTGTGGGTGACCAGCCCCCAAATTCCAGTCAATATCTGGGAAATTAAAATCCCCCATAATAAGACTCTCTGATTTACTGGCCCACTCTATTTCTCTGTACAGTTTCTTATTATACTCATCAGAGTCATTAGGCCTATAGCACACTCCTACTCTCAATTTTGATCTCCCAATGCTTATGTCACACCAAACTGACTCGACACTGCACTGTCCAGCGATGTCGACTGGCTTCACTTCCTTGGATTTTATGCGTTTCTTAACTAATAGAATAACTCCTCCTCCCTTCCTATCTTGTCTATCCTTTCTGTAGACATTGTACTCCACAAATTCCAGTTCTGCATTCCTTATATCTGTGTGACACCACGTCTCTGAAATCCCAACAATATCTGCTTTATTATTTTCTCCACCAACCAACTGCCCGCTGGCTAAAGGCAAATTTCCGCACATCTATCCGACATCCGTCCTTCCTCAATTTGAATTTATGCCCTCTCTCAGGTGATTATTCTGATCGAGAGGAAGAATTCCCATCAGCATTGAGCATGCTCAAACCATTCAAGACTTTATACACCTATTTCAGTTCACCTCGCCGGTGCCTAGTCTCCAGACACTGTAATTCGGAAAATTTAAGCCATTCTTCGTAAGAGCACCCCTTTGTTCCATTCGTTAATCTTGTTGACCCTCTCTGTACTCGTTCCAACAGCTCTACATCCTTCTTGAAATGCGGCCTCCAGGCAACACCATGAGACATGTATACAGTACTCATGGTTTTGCCTGACCATTGCCTTATACGAGAGAATAATCACCTCCTTATCCCTGCTAGAAAAATTCCTGTATATCATTGACAAGTCACAATGAGCTACTCTTGCATCCCGTCTGCACTGCTCAGAGAACTGCATATCTGCCTGCACAATTAACCCCAGGTCCTTTTCATTCTCTGCCACTGTCAGTGTAGTACCAGAGTGTTGGTATGTTTCTCTGGGGTTGCTGTTTCCCATATGTAGTTCTCTCAGTTAAAAGATTATCTCTCGTAATTATCGCTAAGGATTTGTTTTGTTCCTTTGCTGCCTCCTTTAATATAACTGAATGAATTTCTTGTGTTTATCTTCAACAATTTTTCCTCCACTTTACTCTCAGTTATTAAAAGTACTTTACATCTGTCAATGTTAAACTTCATTTGTCACCTCTCAGCCCATCTGCTTAACCTTTCCAGATCCTGTTGCAGCAGCATAGCGTCAGTAGTGTTCTTATCAACCATGCCAAACTTTGTATGGTCTGCAAACATGGAGATTAAGCTTGATATACCATCATCAATATTATTCATAAATACAGAAAACAATAATGGACCCAACACTGAACAATGAGGGACTCCGATAATAACATTAGTCCACGATAAGCAGTGTCCATTGATTACCACTCTGTCTTTTTGCCCCCTCAACCAACCCTTTAAATGTAGGAGCAATTTGCCTCCAATGCACACTGCTCCAATTTGTGCAGCAGTCTTCGATGTGCAACAGTATCAAAACCCTTTCTAAAATCCAAGTATGTAATATCAAAATTATCCTATACATCCTGTTCTTTTGTGACTTCGCCATAGTATCCAGTCAAATTGGTTCGGCACAACTTTCCCTTAACAAAACTGTGTCCAAGCTATAACTGAAGTCTTAACTAGATGATCCTGCAGGGCATCTTTAACCAGTGCCTCCATTAATTTTTCTAGAACAGAAGTTAAACTCACAGGTCTATAATTACTTGTGTCAATCTTTGATCCTCCTTTTTGAATTGGGGTCACATTTGCACATCTTCAGTCTATGGGTACCTCCCCTGAGTCCAAGGAAGCTCTCATAATTATGGCTAAGGGTTTGCTTTGTTCCTTTGCTGCCTCCTTTAATATAACTGGATGCCTTTCTTGTGTTTATCTTCAACAATTTTTCCTCCACTTTACTCTCAGTTATTAAAAGATTATCTGGCTTATTGCCAGAGTTGAATACACATCTGGCATTCCCCTCGCTGAATAACTCCTTATGTGTGAATGTCGATGAAAAATATTCATTTAGTTCGTTAGCTACCTGAGCAGGATCATCAACAGTTGAACTATCGATATCAAGTGGACCAATCGGATTCATCCTCTTCCTTCTAGAGTTTACAAAAGTAAATAACTCTCTGCTGATTTTCTTTGCATCATTTTCCAAAGATTTCTCGCAATGTGCCTTCGCCTCCTTTGTAACTTGGTTACAGATCAACTTATGTCTATTATAGGCTTCTGTGTCACATGTTAATTTATATGTATCCCATGCATTTTTCTTCACTGCCATATGTCTCATTAGTTCATCTGCCCTCCATTTAGGCCTAAACTTTGAACAATATTTCTTAGTTGGTATGTAAAGCCTAGTAGCTTCCAAGATAAGTTGTTTGAATGCTTCCCATTTTGAATTTGCTGTTGGTAACGTCATCATTTGGTCCCACTGTATAGAATTTAAATACTGTCTCGACTATCGCAATCGCCTTTACTAAAGCAAAAACTCTTCCCTTTACCCCTGATGGTAGTTACCTCTTTGTGTAAATCCCACTTCAGCACACTGTGATCACTTCCACCTAGTGATTCCTTTATCTTCCGATTCTTAATGCATGAAGAATCAATACTGATAATCAAATCAAGAGTATTGCTCCCTCTAGTTGCCTCCCGAACATGCTGATGTAGAAAACAATCATCCAATAAATCCACAAAAGCCTTGCTAGTGTGTGAGTGGCCAATCCACAAATTCCAGTCACTATCTGGGAAATTAAAATCCCCCATTTTAAGACTCTCAGATTTACTGGCTCACTCTATTTCCCTGTAGAGTTTCTTATTATACTCATCAGAGTCATTAGGCCTACAACACACTCCTACTCTTAATTTTGATCACCCAATGCTTATGTCACACCAAACTGACTCGAATATGCACTGTCCAGCGATATCGACTAGCTTCACTTGCTTGGATTTTATGTGATTCTTAACTAATAGCATAACCCCTCCTCCCTTCCTATCCTTTCTGTTCACTTTGTACTCCCCAAATTCCAGTTCTGCATTCCTTATATCTGTGTGAAACCACGTCTCTGATATCTCAACAATATCCGCCTATAATGCTTTGAGCAATACCTCAAATTCATCAAGTTTATTTACCAAACTCCTAGCATTGGTGTTTTTTTTTTTTGGTAGTTGTTAGCGCATAGGCTTCTCTGGCCATAATGCACCTCCCAAGGTTTTTTTTTTTGCAGTACTTTGATCGAAACCCGAGGCGGGAATCGAAACCGCGACCTTTGGGTTGCCAGGCAGGCACTTTACCCACCCGGCTATCTTGCATTGGTGTACATGTAAGTATCGATGCATCTGTTCCTAGTCTGCGCGGGTAGTACAGTGGTATCGTCACTGTCCTCCCCACAGCGGGTGGAAAAGGCCTGGGTTCGAATCCCGTCCATGAAGCGAGTAACTTTAATGGGCTTTTTTCACTCCGTGGCTGAGTTAGTCGGTCTCAGGCGTAGATAGCAAGGTTTTTCTCCCCAGTAACTGGGGTTTTTTCGTCCAGCAAAAACAGGAAAATCGACCATAGAACATACGCAATTTACAGACACAAATACGGGATAATGTATTTAATTACGGGAACCCTAAAATAATAATTTGATATTTTTTTTTTTTGCCCCTGTTCCTATTCTTTGCTACCTTAACACAACCCATGTGTTTACTTGTACCGCAGTGACTCCCATCAGTCTGTGAAATATCCTGCATCTTGTTTTCCAGGCTTCTTTATTCCAATAGAAGCAGTGCAAGAATCACTTTCACCTCTGCCAGTGGCTACTTGTTAATCTATTAGTCCTTGTAATCCCCCAAGCTAGCAGTTTTCCGATCCACCTAACACTGCCTCAATAGCATCAGCAAATATTCTTGCACCTTTCTATTTAAGTGTATTCCATCCCTGTAGAAGCAGTCTCTGATGTTAACAAGTACAGACTAGGCTGAAAAAAAAATTCTTGGTGATTCCCTTTTAATTCTTCTCTCTCTTTCTCTCTCTCTCTCAGGGCAATTCAAGATTTTTTTTTTTTTTTTTTTTTTTATCTGGTGCAGTATACGCCTCAGGTTTCCTTACACCATATGCTAATAATAATAATAATCTATTGCAGCAATAAAACACGTGTTCCTGTTTCTGGTTCATCCTTTTCTGATTTGTGAAAAAATGTTCACTACTAATATATATATTAATTCTTGTTTCCTTTATATTGTAAATTTATATACATTATGTACGTGTTTTTGTATTGATGCAATACTGTTTTCTATAACCTACTTGTTAAAAAAAAATAATAGTTAAATACAAATTTATTGATGTAATTATTTGTTCCCAAGGTTTCCTCCCCCCCCCCGTTGGAAAATTTTCTGTGGACGCCCATGATTGCATGTTCATTTATTTTTTTATTACTCCAAAACAACCGAAGCCTTACAAAGGAGGAATGTAACAGTAGCAATACAGTAATAATTCTCTTTAAAGTCAGTATAAAATGTCAAATCTCAATATATATGAAATATACAAGGTCAATATACAGCCTATACAATGAATATCTTATGTTACAAGTGAGATTTGCGTTTAAGCTTTGCTTAAACGCAAATCTATGGGATGACAGAGAATTTTGTATTTCTAAACACTTTTGTTGTTATATTTTCTTGTTTGCTCACAATGAATAGTTACATTGATTGATTTGTATTATTATTATTCCGTAGCCAGGTGGGCAGGAGCAGTAATGCATAGTACACGCTTCATGATTAGATCGGAGTTCCAGCCCGTACTCACCAAATACGGAGGATGCGGCAGTTCAGGGAATAACCACCGCATGTTCGTAGCCCGGATAAAGGATGAGGGTTGGCGTCACCCATAATAATGGGAAATGGCGAGGATAAAAAAGAAAAATTATTATAGTTGTCCATTGTTTTTTTCAATTCCTACTATTAGTTCACACTCTCCCTACATATATTTATATATCTTGTTCAAATTTTCAATCGTTAATAAAAGACTTTTTATTCATCCACTCAAGTTCAAATAAATTTTTTTAAACTTGTAGTGGATGACACTTGATGTTAATACAGTTTTTTCAAATATTAATTCATTAATTAAATTTAATTAATTAATTTTAATTTTATATGTGAGAAAAAAATTTTCTCTTATATAAGATATTTAGCAGGATATAAATTTAGGAATAAATACCGTCAGGGCGAAGTGTGTAGATCGCTGGAAAAAAATTTCTTTTTCTGATTCTTTTTTCATTCTGGGTTGTAGTCTCGGTCAAGGAGGGAACAAAATGGAAAATGAAACATGTGAATAAAAATAATAGTCCAACACCATATATAGAAAGGAAAATGGAAAATTGCAAGGAAATTCGCTTTCTATTTTGCCACTTAATATTGTGATTCTGTCATATGTATATAAATATTTATATTAATTGTAATTATTTAATAAAAAGTAACTAAAATAAAATTTTTCTTTGTTGACCTAAGTAGGAATTGACTTTAATATATTTTTTTTTATGTTACTTGTTTTGTATTATTTCTTAGAATATATGCCTATTTTTTATTATTGTTATTATTAAGTTAATCATTTATTTTCATTTTCTAGTTACTTAATTGTAAAACCTTTGCAACTCTTTTTTGATATTCATGTCTTCAGCTAGAATATCAATGTTGAATTCGTTTAGCAATTTTGCAGTTCTATTGAAATAGTGGAATTTAAGTTGATCAGTTCTGAATAGATATGAGAAGACACAATATGCCAGCATATTGTGTCTTCTCAAGGCTCTTTGAGGACAGCTGAAATTGATGAGGTAGAGCAGCTCGGGGGCATCCAACTTTCCAGCCACGAGATGCATCGGGAATTTGCAGTCTGCCTCAGCCCTTCTTTGGGAGAGTGGTACCATCCCGAAGTGCATCATTCATAATAAGATTTTCTGTTCATTTCCAACCTAGATTTGTACATTCAAAATCTGACTACCTATTTTTGAATATGTTCCAGTTGTTTTATAAGAATTTTGTTTGAGGATTCCAGATCTGTGAGGCATATTCTAGAATTGGGTTAACTATCATTATGCAAGCTGTTTTTATGAGCTGTATATTGATTAAGTCGAAGCAGATTCTTTTAAGCACTCCAAGGGATTTGGAGGCCTTTGCTGTAGTCTTATTTACATGTGTGTTGAAGTTTCCCTTGTCAGAAAACTATACCCCCAAATTTGAAACCTCTTGTACCTTCATTATCTCATGGTTATTTGTTTTATAGGGATAATTAATCTTGTGTTTTTTGCGATAGTCTGCAACAGAGATGGTGCAACATTTGTCTAAGTTTAATGTTAGGCCATTGTTTGTAATCCATCAGGTGATAGTGTCTAATCCATTTTCCAGTGATTCACAGTCTTGTGTTGTAGGCGCCTCCGTAGCCAGGTGGGAAAGAGCACCAGCGCGTAGCACACGCTTCTTGATTAGACCGGGGTTCGAGCCCGTCACCACCAAATACGGAAGATGCGGAAAGGTCAGGGAATGACCACCGCATATCCCGGAGCAATATGGCCTTAGTTGCTAATGCTCCTAAAAAAAAAAAAAAAACAAACCAATCTTGTGTTTTTATGGTTTTGTATATTTTCAAGTCATCTGCGTATGAGAGCACTTTGATGTCTGTATGTTGCATACAATCTCCTATGTCGTTAATATATATGGCAAAAAATAGTGGCCCTTTAGACAAGCCAGCAGTAATAATTCAAGCACAGCATGGGTTTGTCAAGGGGTCGTTTTGTCTGATCAATTTGGTTGGATACTATGATAGTAGGGGTACGAGCACTTTGAGCAGAATTTCATGGGTGGTAGCCGTCGAAGCACTTTGAACAGATTTTCACAGCGGGTGGTCTACCACCCGCCCAGCCACTCCCCACGTCAGGGCTAGAGGGTGCACCATTTGAAATATTTTGAACCCATTTTAATTTGGACAGTCGCCGTTAGGCGGCACCATCGTGGCATATAGGTTAGGGAAAGTTTGAACCGAAGGTGATGACGTCTCAATCACGTGACTCTCCTCTCCATTGCCTTCCCATGATGCTTTTCGCGATCACCTCATCGGTTTTCACTCCCATGATCCTTTGCGCTCACTGAACTTCGTTATTTATTTATTTTTTTAATTTTTCTGCTGGATGGCGCCACAGGCTTTTTCATAAAAAGAGTTTGTGGGATTTGAACCGAACATTATAAACTTATGGGCAGGTGCCTTACCAGTGGCGACTGAGTTATTTACTTACAACACTGCAAAACTAGTACAGTATTAGAATGCAAGTCGAAATCAAATTTTTTAAACTACTATTATTTTGCACATAATGTGTGGTCTTTATTTTTATTTTTAATCAACAAATTAATGAGCAGAATTATTTCATTTATTTTGATTATTTGAACTCAGATTTTTTTAATTAACAGTATTTACTAACAAATGAATTATTTTTAAACTGTTTAATGAGCGTTATTTATTTTGAACACAATTTTAAATTAATTAGTGCTATTATTTGAACACAATGTGTTTTTTTTTTTTTTTTTTATTTATCTTGCCAACCAAAGATAACACGGAGAAATTATAAAGTTAAATGAAACAATTTCCACACTATGGTTAATTCTCAGAAAATTCAATTTTTTATTATAATGTGCCTGTAAGTTATTATGTATAAAGTTTGAAATTATTTCCAATGAGACAAATTCTAAGGAGAAATTAAAAAGTTAAAGGAAATTTCCCAAAAGTTGTGCGAAAATTATAAGGTTAGCATTGTCACTTCCAAGATATATAACGTTCTTACTATTCTGATTAAATTTCTAAAATCTTCACAGTTTTAACGAGCTTTTATTGGAATTCTAAAGAGACAATATTCACAGGTCTTTACTAAAAATAAAATTCTCAATTCCACTTTTGCATACTGTTTGAGGACAATCCATTTTTTTTCTTTTTTTTTTTTTCCCCCGTATGAAGTCTTCAAGTATAGTTCCAGAAAGTGTTCAGCACTTGTAGTATGGAAAAACTTTCGAGCCCACAAAAATTATACGTGAAATTCGTCGGTGATGCTAAGTTTAAGTACTTAGCAGTTAAATTGACTCTTCATTTTTAAGGAGTCCTTATGTGCTGTAATGTAATAACTAGATCGTATGTATA
The DNA here is from genome assembly GCF_048544385.1 of Mastigoproctus giganteus. Classification (NCBI taxonomy): domain Eukaryota; kingdom Metazoa; phylum Arthropoda; class Arachnida; order Uropygi; family Thelyphonidae; genus Mastigoproctus; species Mastigoproctus giganteus. The sequence continues at coordinate 141,145,739 of NC_143578.1, forward strand.
GCTCAGATTAATTTTCAGCACTCACCTCATAGTAATTCACTTAGCTGTGGAGAGTTTTACCACATACATAGTGGTTATAGGATTCTAATAACTTACAGGGATTATGGGTTTAAAACTAAGTTATGGGCTATAAAAATTTTCCTAAGAAAGGAAAGTGCACCTTCCATTCTATGGTTGCCTAATTAAATTAAATTAAATTAAGAAAAAAGGAAAATAGAAGCTAATAGCCGCGCACGAGCGACTTTCGTAATTCGTCCTCAGTTAGCTATAGTGGGGGGGGGGGGGGGGGAAGAGAGCGCGCTTGTCTTATAAACCGGTTGGGTTCCCGAAATGCATTTCAGTGCACCTGGAAACTTAATACGTGCTAAATTCCAAATGGGGGAGAAATTGGCGGGAATCTTTTTGTTTAAGACGTTGAGTGATGTATGTTCTCTTGGAGTTAGTTCTCTTTTAAGTTTGAATTTAAGGGTATGTATTTGATCTAAAAGGAGATATTTTTCTCTGTATCTTTTCCGTAATTCGGCTTTAATTATGGAAATAGAGACTTGGTGTATGATGAAAGGGTATTTTTTAACAGTGTTTTTGGTGCAGATACGAGCGAAATTGGGGACTATGTCATACATGAGACATTTCTTTAAGAATGTGATGTGGAGTTTGTCGGAAAAGTATTTAACTAATAGTTTCGTGAAATGGAGTTCCTATCGTGCAGATCTGAATGCATTGGGGAAATGATAGGCATGCGGAAGCGGTGTAATACAAATGTATATAGTTAAAAGATTTGTGTTAAATTGACTCTTGATTTTTAAGGAGTCCTTATATGCTGTAATGTAATAACTAGATCGTATATATACCTTAGCTTAATTTTCAGCACTCACCTCATAGTAATCCGCTTAGCTGGTGGAGAGTTTTACCACATTGCAAGATTCATTGCAGGATCATCTAGACAAGCTACAGAATCTTATAATAACTGAGAGTAAAGTGGAGGAGAAATTGTTGAAGTTAATACAAGAAAGGCACCTTGGGTGGATGGGATCTATCCAGTTATATTAAAGGAGGCAACAAAGGAAGTAAGCAAACCCTTAATCATAATTATGAGAGCTTCCTTGGACTCAGGGGAAGTACCCGTGGACTGGAGATGTGCAAACGTGACCCTAATTCACAGAGGAGGATCAAAGGGCGACACAAGTAATTGTAGACCTGTTAGTTTAACTTCTGTTCCTGGAAAATTAATGGAGGCACTGGTTAAAGAAGCACTGCAGGATCATCTAGACAAGACTTCAGTTATAGCTCAGACAGAGCATGCTTTTGTTAAGGGGAAGTCTTGGCTGACCAATTTCATTGGATACTTTGATGCAGTCACAAAAGAACTGGATGCAGGGAATAACTTAATTTCTAAGTTCTTTTTAATTTCTTCTTAATTTCTTTTTAATTTCTTTTATTTCTAAGATCCATTATATACATGGATCTTAGAAAGGCTTTTGATACTGTTGCACATGAAAGACTGCTGCACAAATTGGAGCAGTGTGGCATTGGAGGCAAATTGCTGCTAGGATAAATGGGTGGTTGAGGGGAAGAAGACAGAGAGTGGTAATCAATGGACACTGCTCATCGTGGACTAATGTTATTAGTGGATTCCCTCAGGGTCCAGTATTGGGTTCATTATTGTTTTCTGTATTTATAAATGATATTGATGATGATATATCAAGCTTAATGTCCAAGTTTGCAGACGATACGAAGGTTGGCAGGGTTGTCAAGGACACTACTGACACTATGCTACTGCAACAGGATCTGGAAAGGTTGAGCAGATGGGCTGAGAGGTGGCAAATGAAGTTTAACATTGACAAATGTAAAGTACTACATATAGGAAACAGCAACCGCAGAGCAACGTATCAACTCCGTGATATTACACTGACAGTGGTAGAAAATGAAAGGGACCTGGGGGTGGTTGTGCAGGCAGATATGAAGTTCTCTGAGCAGTGCAGACTGGCTGCAAGATTAGCTCATGGTGTATTGTCAATGATATATAGGAATTTTTCTAGCAGAGATAAGGAGGTGATTATTCCCTTGTATAAAGAAATGGTGAGGCCACACCTAGAGTACTGCATACAGGTCTGGAGGCCTCATTTGAAGAAGAAGGTAGAGATGCTGGAACGAGTATAGAGAAGGGCAACAAGATTAGTGAATGGAACAAAGGGTTGCTCTTACGAAGAAAGGCTTAAGTTTTGCAAATTACAGTGTCTGGAGACAAGGCACCGGCGAGGTGATCTGATAGAGGTGTATGGTTTGAGCATGCTCAAACCATACACCTCTATCAGATTACCCGGAGTGGTTTGAGCATGCTCAATGCCGATAGAATTCTTCCTCTTGCTCAGAATAATCACCTGAGAGGGCATAAATTCAAATTGAGAAAAGACAGATGTAGGATAGACGTGAGGAAATTTGCCTTTAGCCAGCGGGTGGTTGGTTGGTGGAATAGACTTCCATCAAGGGGCTTAGAGGGGAACAGATATCCTGTGTGTTATCAGACACTCAGCCTAAAACACTGATGGATCCAATATCTCTCTATTACAGAAGATTTAGGAGAAATCCGGTTGGCCTGCCTCCCTAAAATCCACTCATGCACACCTTCTTGATGGTAAGCCCTGTTACGTCACTTAGGTGGCAACGAACGTGTAGAGTGGTTCTCTTCAAGACGCCTGGTCAGCGCGAAGAGGAAAAGACCAAACCCTCCAGCAATGAGAGCACAACAATACAAATGGCCCTCAGTCCCCAGCAGCTTTCACTCTCCCTCTTACGGCAGCGAGAGGATCAGAGTGGAAGCAGAGGGTGCTAAGAATCTTTGGGTACGACCAGGCTGCCATGCACGGAAATTGAACTTGGCCTGTTATAATGTACGATCACTCATCGGTGAAGAGAGGATATTAGAGCTGGAAAAGGAATTAGAAAATGTGAATTGGAATATCATCGGTGTGGCTGAAACAACAAGAAGAAATGAATCACTTATAAGTTTATCAAGTGGAAATCTGCTGTACACCAATGGAAACAGTGAAAGGAGTGAAGGTGGAGTTGGGTTTCTGATCCATAAAGATTTTAAAAACAACATTTTGGAATTCAAAAGTACATCACCAAGGGTGTCAAGACTAATACTCAAGATTTCTAAGAGGTACAAGCTAAAGATTATAATGATTTATGCACCAACATCGAGCCATGATGATGAAGAGGTTGAAGAAATGTACACTGAAATTGAGAGTCTTCTAGATGAGCAGAAAACCCACTACACTATTATTATGGGAGACTTCAATGCTAAGGTTGGAAAAAGACAAAACAGCGCAGAAAGAGGAACTATAGGAAATCTTGGAATTGGTGAAAAAAATAAAAGAGGTGAAAGACTTGTGGAATTTGCAGAATCTCAAGGACTGTCAGTAATGAACACTTTTTTCAAGAAAAGGGTGGACATGGAAGAGTCCAAATGGATTAACAACTAATGAAATCGACTTCATCCTCACTAACAGAAGATATCTTGTGAATGATGTTACCGTCCTGAATAAGGTAAATGTTGGAAGTGATCACAGAATGGTAAGATGTACACTTGATATAGATGTAGGAAAGGAAAGGAAAAAATTGACTCGAGTAAATAATACAAAGGTCTTTGAAATAACAGAGGAGGACAAAAAGCAGTATGTACTGGAACTTAAGAATAAGTTTGAGCTTCTGCAGACTGCTCAGGACCAAGATATCGACGAGGAATATTACAACTTTCTGAAAGTGATAAAGCCCAAGAAACCTATAGGGAAACAGAAATCCAAAGAAGAAAAAATTAGTCAAGAAACACTTGTCATGATGAACCGAAGACGACAAATGAAGATCAAGAAAAACACTGACAGGGAGAAAATTGAGTATACTGAGTTATGCAAAGCCATTAGAAAGAGACTCAGAGAGGACATAAGAAGAAGATTTAACACAAGAAAAGTAGAACAAGCATTAAGGGAAAACAAAGGATTTAAATCAGCAGCCATGAGCAGTAATACAGAAAGACAAATGATACTGAAACTGAAGAATAGCGATGGTGTACTTATAAACAGCAGAGAAGGCATAATTCAAATAGCAGAAGACTACTATAGAGAATTATACAAGGAGCAGGGGAATGATGTCAGCAGTGGGGAACATGGATTGCAAAGTAGCAACACATACAACATACCCGATATTCTTCCTGATGAGGTAGAACATGCATTGAAGAAAATGAAGAATCGGAAAGCCCCGGGGGAAGATGAAGTTACTGTAGAGTTGTTAAAATTGGGAGGAAGAGACATAACACAAAATCTGGCAAGGCTCTTCACAAAGTGCATTAGAAAAGGTGTGATGCCTAAGCAGTGGAATAATGCAATCATAATTTTGCTGCATAAGAAAGGAGATAAATCAGAAATTGGAAATTATAGACCAATTAGCTTGTTATCCCATATCTACAAGTTGTTCACAAGGGTCACTACCAACAGATTAGAAAGAATACTTGATGAGAATCAACCGAAAGAGCAAGCTGGCTTTAGGACAGGATTCTCAACTACGGATCACCTTAACTTAATATCACAGCTAATGGAGAAAGGAAATGAATATAAAACACCATTATGCCTAGCATTTGTGGATTATGAAAAGGCATTTGACTCCATACAGCATAAGGCAATGTTTCGGGAACTGGAAAGACAAGGCATAGATACTCCATATATTATGATTTTGAAGAAAATATATGAGAGTGCTACATCCTTTATTAGACTAGACAAAGACAGTAGCAAATTTAAAATCGAGAAAGGAGTTCGACAAGGAGACACAATATCTCCGAAGCTGTTTACTGCTGCCCTTGAGGAAGCTTTCAGAAGAATAGACTGGTCGCAGAAAGGAGTCAATGTGAACGGAGAGTACCTAAACCATTTACGATTTGCAGATGACATTGTGGTCATAAGCCACGACCCCAAAGAATTAGAGGAAAATCTTAATCAGTTATGCACAGTTAGTAAGGATTTTTGACTTAAGATGAATATGGCTAAAACAAAAGTAATAATGAACAAGTATGCCACGGAAAGGGAAATAATGATTGAAGGAGCAGTAATTGAAAAAGTGGAGTCATATACTTATCTGGGACAAGTTATTAGCTGTAATAATGATAAATGGCTGGAAGTCAAGAGAAGAATAAATTTTGGATGGATAGCATTCAGGAAATATAGTCACATACTGAAGAGCAATATCCCAGTTTGTCTGAAACGTAAAATAATGAATCAATGTATACTCCCCACCATGACTTATGGAAGTGAAACTTGGGCACTCACCAAAAGAATGGAAGAGAAGCTAAGAACTACACAGCGAAGAATGGAACGAATTATATTGGGAATCAGACTGTTAGATAAGAAGAGAAACACATGGATTAGGCAGCAAACTCAAGTAAAGGACATTCTTATCAAAACTAAAGAACTAAAATGGTTTTGGGCAGGACACATAGCTCGAAGACATGATGACAGATGGAGTAAGAAAATAACAGAATGGTACCCAAGAGGAGCTAGAAGAAAACCTGGAAGACAAAGGCGGAGATGGATAGATGAACTTCATGAGTTTTTGAGTAGTAAATTGATGGCCAGTGGTCAAAACAGAAGGAACTGGAAAGTTGCTGGAGAGGCCTTCATCCTGCAGTGGATTTAAAATGGCTGATGATGATGACTTCCATCCCTTGTCGTGGACGTTGATAGCCTAAATAAGTTTAAAGCTCAGATGGACAGGTATTTCGAACGAAGAGAGGCGTGAAGTGGCAGTGGTTATTTTTTATTTATTTATTATTATTTTTTTATCAAAAAACCACTTCGAAAATAACCACTTTATCAAAATAACCATTTTATCAAAATAACCACTTCCACTCCACTTCGTGAAGTGGAAGTGGTTATTTTTTATTTATTTATTATTATTTTTTTATTTTATTATTTTTTTTTTTTTTGGCTGATGCTGCATAATATTGCTTTCTTGCATCAAATGCCTCTACTATTGCTAATGCTAAAGCTAAAGACTGCTGCAATAATTCAGACACAGCATGGGTTTGTTAAGGGAAAGTCCTGTCTGACAAATTTGATAGGATATTATGATGTGGTTACAAAGGAACTGGATTCAAAAAATAATTTTGATATCACATATTTGGATTTCAGGAAAGCTATTGACACTGTTGCGCATGGAAGACTATTGTACAAATTGGAGCAGAATGGTATTAAGGGTAAGTTGCTACAATGGATAAAAGGATGGTTAAGTGGGAGAAGACAGAGGATGGTAATCAATGGGTGCTGCTCTTCTTTGACTAATGTTATTAGTGGAGTCCCACAGGGTTCGGTGTTAGGTCCATTGTTGTTTTGTATATTTATCAATGATATTGATGAAGGTATATCGGGCTTAATGTCGAAGTTTGCAGATGATAGAAAGGTTGGCAGGGTTGTTAATCGCAGTGTGCTACTGCAACAGGATCTAGATAATTTGGGCAGATGGGCTAAGAAGTGGCAACGGAAGTTTAACCTTGACAAATGCAAAGTACTGCATATGGGTAGAAGTAACCCCAGAGAAACGTACCAACTGTGTGGTACTTAAGGTGGTAGAAAATGAAAAAGACCTGGGAGTAATTGTGCAGTCAGATATGAAGTTTTCTGAGCAATGCAGAAAGGCTGCCAGGGCAGGTCATGGGGGTTTTGTCAATGATATATAGGAATTTTGCTTGCAGGGAAAAGGAGGTGATTATCCCTCTGTATAAGGCAATTGTAAAGCACGCCTTGAGTACTGCGTATAGGTCTGGAGGCCTCATTTTAGGAAGGATCTAGATTTATTTGAGCGTGTACAGAGAAGGGCAACAAGATTGGTGAGGGGAATGAAGGGATCCTCTTATCAAGAGAGGCTTAAGTTCTGCAAATTGCAGTGGCTGGAGACTAGGCACCTGCGCGGTGATCTGATTGAGGTATATAAGGCCTTGAATGGGTTGAGCATGCTGAATTCTGATGGGATCCTTTCACTTGTTCAGATTCCGAACCTAAGGCGGCATATATTCATATTAAGAAAAGACAGATGTAGAATAGATGTGCGGAAATTTGCCTTTAGCCAGCGGGTGGTTAATTGCTGGAACAAACTTCCATCTGTCGTTGTGGAAGTTGATAGGGTGAATAAATTTAAGGAGGAACTGGACAGGTATTTTTTTTTGGCTGATGCTGCATAAGCTCATGCACTTGCTTTCTTGCATCACATGCCACTACTACCACATACATAGTGGTTATAGGATTCTAATAACTTACAGGGATTATGGGTTTAAAACTAAGTTATGGGCTATAAAAATTTACTAAGAAAGGAAAGTGCACCTTCCATGGTTGCCAAATTAAATTAAAGAAGAAAAAAAATGAAAATAGAAGCTAATAGCCGCGCACGAGCGACTTTCGAAATTTGTCCTCAGTTAGCTATGGGGGGGGGAGAGCGCTTGTGTTATATACTGGTTGGGTTCCCGAAATGCATTTCAGTGCACGTGGAAACTTAATACGTGCTAAATTCCAAATGGGGGAGAAATTGGCGGGAATCTTTTTGTTTAACACGTCGAGTGATGTATGGCGCTTAAACCATTCGATGACGAGGGCTTCGTTTTCAAGGATTTTGTAGCTGAAATTTAATTTAACTACTGTGATGGCTGAATTGATGAGTGGGTTGTGATTTTGAGATTGGACGTGTTCTGTACTTGCTGAATTAGTTTTGAAGCTATTAAAGTGGTAGTATGCACGCGTTTTAGAAATTTTTGCTGTTGTACTGCCTATGTTTGGCATCTTATCAAGCTTGGCATCTTATCAAGCATCTTGGCATCTTATATGCTTGATAAGATGCTTGGCATCTTATCAAGCATATAATGTTGTTGTGGGTAATCTTGTGTCTTGTACTCGTGTGTTCTCTTGTATGAATTGAATTTGGAACTTAATTTGTTATAAGATGTGAATATTAATTTGATATCTGTATTTTTAAAAATCTGTTGAAGTCTTCTAGCGTATTGTTGATGATATGGGAGCGCGATAAGGGGTTTATGTATCTTATTCTTGTTCACGTGGTTAATAATTTTGTTTGGGTTCTTAGTGTTGTTATGAACTTTGGTGATGGTTTCTTTTATTAGTTGTGAGGGGTATTTTCTGTCGATGAATTTTTTGGTGAGGTATTGCATTTCCTTTCTTAGGAAAATTTTTATAGCCCATAACTTACTTTTAAACCCATAATCCCTATAAGTTATTAGAATCCTATAACCACTATGTATGTGGTAACACTCTCCACCAGCTAAGCGGATTACTATGAGGTGAGTGCTGAAAATTAAGCTAAGCTATACATACGATCTAGTTAGCAGTTAAATTTAACTTATTTACATAGTTTTAACATATTACACACAAAGAGAAAGTTCAAAAGCAAGATACAAGGAATTTAAATCATAACATACAAAGCCATTCACCTAGTTTTAGTGGAGTACACTATTTCTAGTTTTAGTAGAGAACACACAAAGCTCACATTTTTTATTTCCACTGAGTAAAATTTTACACACTGAACAAGTATGGATTGTATTTGAAATTGTATGCTACCCAGAGCCACAATCGCTGATTCCTTGTCTTCCGTTTACTGCAAATATTTTATCAATTCTGGAAATTTCTACTCCACTTTAATAACAACAACAACACAAGAATCTGAATGGACGGTTGAAAATTTCACAAAAACCAACACAAGATACAGAAATTGTAATAACGATTTAACCCCAACCCCACGGATAAAGGCAACTGAAGTACAACTATGGTCACGTGCGAGTTTAACCAATCATAAACTAGCTGTGCAATTAAGTGATAACCACAACATTTTTTCAAAGGTTTTCCCAGAATTTGTGAGAAACGCTGTAATTTGCATGCTAATATGTCCATAATCCTGTCTACTTACTGGAAAACTCAAATCATTACGTTTTCAAGTGTTTTTAGATTTCATGAATAAATATGTACGGCCTTATAAACGTGCTGAACAAAGAAAGCCACTAAGTACCTGGAATTCCATGAAAAACCCGAAAAGTCATAATCAACCTGTAATCCTGCAGAGTTCTATATTTTTAAATAAACGGTCTAACCAAACAATAAAGAGCTATATTTATTTTTACTTACTTTTGATCATTACATACATTTTATCATTATAAATGATAAAACAACTTATTAGTTAACCTGTTCGTTTTTTACACAATTTTGTTAATACACATTTTGTTGGTTCTGTTAACAGCATAGATTAAGAATTTATTTTTCTGATTTAATTTTAGATCAGAAAAATAGATTTTTCATACATGAACATTCTGCTATGGCAATAGAAATGAGAAAAGTCCCCTGAAATTTGCAAATTTTTCTTATTTTCACACCCCTATTTGTACGTGTGAAATGTATTTTTTAACAATTAGGGAATAACACATAGGCAACTAGAGGAAGTAATACTCTTGATTTGATTATCATTAGGAATTCTTTATGCATTAAGGGTTATAATTTTGTACTGAAATTGAAATTAAATCGAAATCATGACTCAGATCAGAGCAGCAAAGCAAAACGCTCAAGCTAATGGGAGTGCTGTGGCTCAGAGGATAACTGAGAGGGGCAGTTACCCTCTGAATCACAGCTTTTTAAAATACACTGCTTGCATGATGTTTGTGGAGCAATCGAGTACGGGACATGATATTGCCATGGGGGATGTCTTTGTGTGTGCGCGATGCAAGGAGTGTAACGAAATCAGCGACAACTCAGCATTGTTATTGGCCAATACGAGAGCTTGAAAGACAAGGTGGATGCCATCGAAGTATCTAAAGTGAGGGGCCCATCAAGCTCTCAGCTGCCCATATCAACGGCAGAGCTTGCACTTGGTCATAACGCAACACAGCGGCAACCCCCAAGGCAGAATGCGCTGGTCCCACAGGAACTAGTAGTTGTTGGTGACTCTATTGTCTGGGAAACATGCTTTGTTAAAAGGATAGGTGGAACAGGACCAGGGTATGTCTGCCAGGGACAAAGGTTGATGACGTTGTAGAGCGGATATCATCTTTTAAGGGCACAAAATGTGATATATCGTTGTACAAGTTGGCAATAATGATATTAAGAGTATTAAGTTAAGTAATTCTGCCGGTCTCCTATGGAGACCGGCAGAATTACTTAACAAGTACAAGTCACTGTTGAAAAAAAGCCGTGAATTAGGGTTGAATTTGAAAGTGTCTGAAATTCTGCCCAGACACGATAGGAGGGAGTATATGATGAGAGCCTTGTCGATCAATTCGGCCCTGGAAATATTGTGCAAGGCTCAAGGGGTAGAATTTTTTTCAGCCTGGACTGTACTTGTTAACAGGAGAGATTGCTTCTACAGGGATGGGATACACTTAAATAGAAAGGGTGCAAGAATATTTGCTGATGCTATCGAGGCAGTGTTAGGTGGGTCGGAAAACTGCTATCTTGGGGGGATACAAGGACTAAAAGTTTAAAAGTAGCTGCAGGCAGAGGTGAAGGTGATCCTTGCACAACTTCTATTAGAATAAGTAGCCAACTGCAGCGAGGGATGTTGGGGGTTTCAGGGACGGATGGCAATCATCGTGAAATAGGTGGGTATATGGGATGTTTTAGGATAACTAGGAATAGGAGCATGTATACCAATGCTAGAAGTATAGTAAATAAATTTGATGAATTTGAAGTGTCGGTCAAGACATCAAAGGTGGATATTGTTGGGACAGCAGAGACGTGGTGTCGCACAGATATAAGGAATGCAGAACTGGAATTTTTTAAAAAGGGTCCAAAAGACACACCTGCTTCATTTCGACCAATACACAAAGCCAACCCCCGAAGCAAGATCACTGAGAACCTCCTTTACTTTCAGCTCTGCTGCTTCATGAAAAACAAATTCAGCCACATTCATCATGGCTTCCTTATGGACAGATTAACAGTGACCAACCTACTCTCCATAGAACATGACATCAAACATAGCCTTGATAATAACAATCAGATAGACATTATATATCTGGATCTACAAAAAGCCTTTGACTCGGTACCACACAAGTTGCTTCGCCTCAAATTAAAGCACATAGGTTTATCAAGTAATGCCTTATCACTTATGTCTAACTTCTTTGACAACAGGAAAAGCCGAGTTCTTTTTGAAGGAAGTTACTCCTCCACTTTCCATATACAAAGGGGAGTCCCGCAGGGTTCTCCTCTGGGGCCACTACTTTTTGCTATATATATTAATGACATACAAGATTGTATGCAAAGGTTAACATCAAAGTGCTCTCATACGCAGATGACTTGAAAATATACAAAACAACATGACTGTGAATCACTGGAAAATGGATTAGACACTATCACACGATGGATTACAAACAATGGCCTAACACTAAACTTAAACAAATGCTGCACTATCTCTGTTGCAGACTATCGCAAAAAACACAAGATTAATTATCCCTATAAAACAAATAACCATGAGATAATGAAGGTACAAGAGGTGTCAAATTTGGGGGTATGGTTTTCTGACAAGGGAAACTTCAACACACATGTCAATAAGATTACAGCAAAGGCCTCCAAATCCCTTGGACTGCTTAAAAGAATCTGCTTCGACTTAACCAATATACAGCTCATAAAAACAGCTTGCATAATGATAATCAACCCGATTCTAGAAAATGCCTCACAAATCTGGAATCCTCACACTAAAAATCTTAAAAAAAACAACTGGAACATATTAAGAAATCCATAGTCAGATTTTTAATGTACAAATCTAGGTTGGAAATGAACACAAAATCTTATTATGAATAATGCATTCACTTCTGAATGGTACCACTCTACGAAAGAAGGGCTGAGGCAGACTGCAAATTCCTAATGCATATCATGGTTGGAAATTTGGATGCCCCCGAGCTGCTCTACCTCATCAATTTCAGCTGTCCTCCAAGAGCATTGATAAGACACAATATGCTGGCACAAGAACCATTCAGAACTGATCAACTTAGATTTCATTACTTCAACAGAACTGCAAAGCCGACCGGGCTATACGGGTGGGTAATGTGCCTATTTCGAAATTCAAAGGTCGCGGGTTCGAATCCCGCCTCGGGCTTGGATCAGAGTACAAAATGCGAAAACCTTGGGAGGTGCAATATGGCCACAGAAGCCGCTGCGCCAACAACTAACAAAAAATAAATAAATAAATAAATAAAAGAACTGCAAAATTGCTAAATGAATGCAACATTGATATTCTAGATGAAGACATCAATATCAAAAAAAGAGTTGCAAAGGTTTTATAATCAAGTAACTAGAAAATGAAAATAAATGATTAAATTAATAATAAGAATAAAATAAAAATTAGGTATATTTTAGCTATAAATTTTTCAATAAACAAAGATAATAAATAACAAATATAATAATCAGAAATAATTAAAATAAATGAAAAAAAAAATTGATAACTATAAGAATAATAACACAAATCAATCAATGTAACTACTCATTGTGAACAAACAAGAAAAGATAACTATTTTAGCATTAAATCAGCTCATACACCAACCAATCAAGTAACTAGAAAATGCCATGTGATGTATGAGCTGATTTAAAGATAAAATATAAATTTGCCCAACCTCAGAGGCCTTTTTCAGGATAAGAAAAGATAACATCAAAAATGCTTAAAAAATACAATTTCTCTGTCACCCCATCTTTGCTCAAACGCAAATCGCTTGTATTGTTAGTTATTCATTGTAAACGTTGTAAATTGACCTTGTATATTAAGATCTGACATTGCATACTGAATGTAAATAGAATTATTACTTTATTGCTACTGCCATATTCCTCCTCTGTAAAGCTTCGGCTGTTTTGGAGTAAAATGATTTTTTGATTAACGTCGTGTCGAGATCCAATATTCCTTACATTTCGAGGGTACAGCTCTAAAACAGTGTTCGCAGCCCGGCCGCTAGTTAGCACACTGGGCATAACCTATTGGTAACTCTCTAGGATGCCTCCGGATCAGCTAGTGTATAATCTTGCTACCTCTACTCTGCCAGATAGTGACTGGAGGGAGTCCGAGTAGTGTGTATGCGGGGAGCATTGTCGAGGCCACGTTATGTCAAGGATCTGGGTATATTCTTACCACGTGTACGCCATATCCAAAAATTTCATTACTTCATACAGCATATCCCACTCACTTTTTCTTACTATTGAATACACCATTTAGATAATTTGGGCAGATGGGCTAAGAAGTGGCAACTGAAGTTTAACCTTGACAAATGCAAAGTACTGCATATGGGTAGAAGAAACCCAGGAGAAACGTACCAACTGTGTGGTACTACACTTAAGCTGGTAGAAAATGAAAAAGACCTGGGAGTAATTGAGCAGTCAGATATGAAGTTTTCTGAGCAATGCAGATAGGCTGCCAGGGCAGGTCATGGGGTTTTGTCAATGATATATAGGAATTTTTCTAACAGGGAAAAGGAAGTGATTATCCCTCTGTATAAGGCAATGGTCAGGCCACGCCTTAATTACTGCGTACAGTTTTGGAGGCCTCATTTTAGGAAGGATGAAGATTTACTTGAGCGTGTACAGAGAAGGGCAACAAGATTGGTGAGGGGAATGAAGGGATCCTCTTACCAAGAGAGGCTTAAGTTTTGCAAATTGCAGTGGCTGGAGACTAGGCACCTGCGCGGTGATCTGATTGAGGTATATAAGGCCTTGAATGGGATGAGCACGCTGAATTCTCATGGGATCCTTCCACTTGTTCAGATTACGAACCTAATGGGGCATAAACTCAAATTAAGAAAGGGCAGATGTAGAATAGATGTGCGGAAATTTGCCTTTAGCCAGCGGGTGGTTAAGTGCTGGAACAAACTTCCATTTGTCGCTGTGGAAGTTGATAAGTTGAACGAATTTAAGGAGGAACTGGACAGGCATTTGGTGGTAATAGTGTGATTTTTTTTTTTTTTTTTTTTTGGCTGATGCTACATAAACTCATACACTTGCTTTCTTTCATCACATGCCACTATTACTACTACTACCATGAATTGTCAAAATAATAGAGCAAGCTTATCTGCGAAAAGATCTAAACCTCCCAAGCACTTCCTAATTCATTTCACAAATATACGTCGTCTCAATTCTAATCTCAACGATATCCATTTCCACTTGCAGTCTGCCAAACCCCATGTACGTTTTCTGACAGAATCTCAGTTATCGGTTGATTCAACTACTGCTCATCTCAGATGCCCAAATTATTCGCTGTATGATTCCTTTCGCCTCAAAGGTCGTATTTTTGCATATGTCCGTTCTGATATTCCCTGTCAGAGACTTGGCAACTTGGAATCTCCTCTCTTTGATCTTCTCTAGCTTAAAATCTCTCTACCTCATTGTGTCAGATTGATCTGTTGTCTCTACCGTTCTCCCAACTCCAATAATCACTTGGAGCTCTATGACTTCCTCTCTTTGCAACTTGACTTTCTCCAGTCCAACTTTCCTAACAGTGAGGTAATTTTTCTTGGTGATTTTAATGTTCACAACTCCAGCTGGCTTCCGTTTTCTAGTCACACCGACCAGCAGGTCGAGATGCTGAGGCTTTTGTAATTACTAATGACCTAGCAGAGATTGTTCATTTACCTACAAGAATACCGGACAATCCTAACCATACAGCCAATATGCTTGATTTTTTTTTTTTCTCACAAACAACCCTTCTAAGTACACTGTTGAAGTGAGAGCTCCTTTAGGCACTTCAGATCACAACTTGGTGATTGTCTCTTCTCCAGTGGAACCTTTATCTCATGGCTATTCCCAACCTCGTATTGTTTGGCATTACAAGAATGCAAAATGGGATTACCTGCGAGACTTATTTTCTTCTTTTCCTTGGTCGGATTACTGTTTCAAAACTTCTGATGTCAACGTTTGCTCAGATCGCGTCAGTGAAATTATTCTTTGAGGAATGGAATCCTTTGTCCCACACTCCACTTTAAAATCTCGTCCTTTATCTAAACCTTGGTTTTCCAATAAATGTGCTAAGGCTGTTCAAGAGAAAAATGTTGCATATCGTAATTGGCTTGTTTCTAATTCTTCAGTTTCATTTTCTGCCTACGCCAAAGCTCGCAACAATTGTAAAGCAGTTATTAATCAGTCCAAACTAGAGTTTGAACAGGCTAAGAGTAGAAAACTTGCTTCTTGCCCTAATGGTAGCCGAGAATTCTGGTCTCTTGCCAAAGCTATTGGCCGCAGCTTTTACCCATCTGTGCTCACGCCTCTGTCCGAACCAGATGGTTCTGTTGTCACTTTAGCCAAGGATAAAGCTGGCCTGCTATCATCCCATTTTTCTTTCAGCTCATGTATTAATGATCTTGGTAAAACACCTCCCACCATTCCCAACACTCTCCATTCAGTGCCTCCTGTCGTCTTCCGTCACAAGGATATCAGAAGGATTTTGAAAGCTCCAGGTCCTGATGGTATTTCCCCACTTGTTCTCAAAACCTGCTCTCTTGAACTTACTCCTATTCTTTGCCGCCTTTTTTCACTTTCTTATTCCAAAGGTGTTTTTCCATCTGCTTGGAAATTTGGTCATATCCAGCCAGTTCCTAAAAAGGGTGACAAATCTCTCCCATCCAATTATCGTCCCATTGCAATTACTTCTTCTCTTTCTAAAGTAATGGAGAAATCAATTAACCGCCAACTCTTAAACTACTTAGAAACCTTCCGTCTGATCAACGATCGCCAGTATAGATTCCGTCAGCGTCGATCCACTGGAGATATTCTGGCTTATGTTACCCATTTATGGACAAATTCAATCGAAAGGTTCGGTGAAACACAAGTAGTTGCTCTTGACATCTCAAAGGCTTTTGATCGTGTTTGGCATAAAGATCTTCTAAATAAGCTTCCATCTTATGGTTTGCCAAATGTTTTTAGTAATTGGTTATCCATTTTTGTCTCTGATTATGTTTTCTCTCTGTTTTCTCTCAGTGAGAGGGTGATAGTAGATAGCCATCTACCATCACCCTCTCACTGAGGGTGATGGTAGATGGCTCTCTGTCTTCTAACTTCTCCACTAATGCCGGTGTCCCCCAAGGTTCAGTTCTTTCCCCCCTCTCTTTTTCTCGTTATATTAATGACCTTCTTCCATTGACTGGAAATCCTATCCATAGCTTTGCCGATGATAGCACATTGCATTCCACTTTCCGTTTTGAGAAGCCTTGTCCTGCTCAATCAGCTTCAACTTCTGGAAAATCTGGTACCAATTCCTTAAATGCCGATCTTCAGGTAATTCTCCAGTGGAGCAAAGACAACTTAATTGATTTCAACCCTTCTAAAACTCAGTCTTCTCTTATATCTCGCCAAAAGGATTATTATTATTATTATTATTATTATTATTATTAGCCACATAGTGCAAGGAAGCCTGAGGCTTATGCTGCACCAGCCAAAAAGAAAAAATAAAATTTCCCATGTTACCTTAAGAGAGAGAGAGAGAGTCAGAAGTAGAAGGGAATCTTCTGCTCGTATGCTAATCTTTAGTGACACTCCGATTTCTAGGCAAAATGATATATGTCTTTTGGGGATTACCCTGACTTCTAATCTCTCTTGGCACAAGCACGTTACAAATATTGCTTTCTCTGCATCTAAAAAACTTGGTTTTCTCTTTCGCTCTCGCCGTTACTTTTCTTCCAAACAGCTGTTCACTCTGTATAAATCGGAAATCCGCCCTGCCATGGAATATTATTCCCACATCTGGGGTGGTGCCCCCAAAACCTCCCTCAGGCTTTTTTTGATTCCATCGAGAAGAGTGCAGTTTGGTTAATTAATGATCCATCTCTAACAGAGTCTCTCCACTCGCTTTCTGCGTACTGTTTCTCTATAGACGTACTGTTTCTGCTGCATGCTTCTTCTACAGATACTTCCATGGGCACTGTTCTTCTGAATTAGCTTCTATAATTCCAGCTCTCTCTTTCGAAACAGTCCGAACACGTGCCGCCAACATCCATTTACTGTCCAACTTTAAACCCACAGAACCAACTTTTTACCTTCCTCATTTATTCATTCAACTGCCGTTTTTTGGAACAACCTTCCTTCATACGTATTTCCCGAAAATTGCAATCTACAGAAGTTCAAGTCCAATGTCAACGAATATCTGCTTCCGTCTTCTCAACCTCCAACCCAAGCACGGTACTAAGTACTATAGGTTCTAATACCTCTCGTGTTTGGGGTTCACATAAAAAAAAAAAAAAAAAAACACCCTTCCTAAGCAACCCCTCCTCGACAACACAAAACAATCAGAAAGAAAACGTCCTCACAATAATCACCCAATCACAGAACTCGACCGTAAAATCACTTCGCTCTACGACCACGTCCACTACGTGGATACAAGTAGTACCCAAATTTTAGCCGAGAAGAATCACAGAGTACTATAATTTTGGAAATGGCGGTTGTAAGGTTGCCACAAAAGCGGTATTACAGGCAACGTGCTCATTCAAATCCTATAGCTGACCATTGTTTTAAATAGTAAGATTCTTCTTATGTTGCTAAAGAAGCATTTATTCTTGGAATTTTATTATAATTTTGCTAGTTGTCTTGGCTGTTGTTAACTACATTTTTTCCTCAGAAGGGTAAGGAACTTAGCAGCGGTTTTAACTGAGTGCTCTCGAAATAATTTTTTTCGAAATAAGTACTGTACCCTTCGTGCAGCAATTGAAATCATATATCCATGAAATATATCGCATCATCGCGAGAAAAGTGACGGTACTAAAAAAAAAAATATATACATTTTTCGGAAAACATTTTTGAAGATAACGTAAATTTTATTGATATCGCTGCTTTTACATCGGTATAATTGTTACGATGTATCAGAGCTGATATCGATATTTTAAAATAAATAATTTGCGTATAAATAGATCAGGGATTATATTTTTTCTCCCAAACTCCATTTTCTGGTGGGTAAGTTGAATAAGTGGGAGAAGACAGAGGGTGGCAATCAATGGGTGCTGCTCTTCGTGGACTAATGTTATTAGTGGAGTCCCACAGGGTTCGGTGTTAGGTCCACTGTTGTTTTGTATATTTATCAATGATATTGATGAAGGTATATCAGGCTTAATGTCGAAGTTTGCAGATGATACAAAGGTTGGCAGGGTTGTTAATGGCAGTGTGCTACTGCAACAGGATCTAGATAACTTGGGCAGATGGACTAATTATTGTCAACTGAAGTTTAACCTTGACAAATGCAAAGTACTGCATATGGGTAGAAGTAACCCCAGAGAAACGTAACAACTGTGTGGTACTACACTTAAGGTGGTAGAAAATGAAAAAGACCTGGGAGTAATTGTGCAGTCAGATATGAAATTTTCTGAGCAATGCAGACAGGTTGCCAGGGCAGGTCATGGGGGTTTTGTCAATGATATATAGGAATTTTGCTAGCAGGGAGGAGGTGATTGTCCATCTGCATAAGGCAATTGTCAGGCCACGCCTTGAGTACTGCGTACAGGAGGCCTCATTTTAGGAAGGATGTAGATTTACTTGAGCGTGTACAGAGAAGGCAACAAGATTGGTGAGGGGAATGAAGGGATCCTCTTACCAAGAGAGGCTTAAGTTCTGCAAATTGCGGTGGCTGGAGACTAGGCACCTGCGTGGTGATCTGATTTAGGTGTATAAGGCCTTGAATGGGTTGAGCACGCTGAATTCTGATGGGATCCTGATGGAATTCTGATGGACTATATTTAGACGTTATTCTATTTTGCTATGGCATGGACTTTATGTTAGAAACAGATGACACTATATTCTCTTCCTGTAGGGCAATTCTGGTGGCGGACACTTGAATATGACACATTATGTTTAATAATATTGACTTATTTCCAGATATGTATTATTATTATTGTTATTTATATATTTTTTTTACTCTTCTTTACTTTCATCTGTCACACTCTACTTACCTCACTTATCTCTATAACTTTTATTTACCTATTTCTCTTATCTCTACTACCTTCATTTACTTACTTCTGTTGTCTCTATTACTTTTATTTACTATGTATGGCCGCTAGGTCCTTTCTAACTATTAGTTACCTTTGTGCATAATCAATTTCAATTTTCTTCATACTTTTCATTTTAATCTTCAATATATACAGGGTGTTTCAAAAATGATGGTCAATAATTTAAAGGCAAAAAGTACAAACTAAAATAAGCAAAAAGTCCCAGTGAATATCGGGTCGCAAATGAACCGTTTTCGAGATAATGCACATTTTCTGTTAAGATCTGCCGCTGACTATGGGAGCACTAGTTTAGAAAAAAGCTGTGAATCCTTTGCTAAGGGTGGTTTTATCAAACATAAGATAATACATTTTTAATTTTTGGTTTCTACACTACAGGATTTTACAGATGTTATATGTTACAGGATGTTCTTTCTAACACCCCTTTCTCAACATCAGGTGTTATGCTTCTGGCCCTACCTGCTCGTACTCCACGTGTGAAACGCCCATGTTCTCTAAGGCGTTGATGTACCCTGATGAATGTGTGCCTGTTGGGCTGCCTTCAGCAGGGAAATGCTTCTTGGTACAAACGTGCAGCTGAAGTGCACTGCTGTTGGCTTTATATTATTCTTCCAAACTCTTCATTGCTGTAACCTCTTTCCATGTTGACTATCCTTTGAAAGTACTAATATGCCTGCTATGTCTCAGAGCATTGAGAGATGGGAAAGGAAAGAATGAGCATAATCTAACCTAAACAAACAAGTCAATGGTGGATCCCAACTCTGTACAGTTCATCTTGTTAGTGGTGGATCCCAACTAGAAATGTGCAATATCTCGAACACGATTCACTTAAGGACCTATGTTCACTAGGCTTTTTTTGCATATTGTAGTCTGTTCAGTTCACCTTTTACCTTGCAGGCACTCTCAACCACCCAGACTGAAGGCAAAAAAGTGACAAGGAATCTTCTGTTTCTGTAATGATCAATATTTGCCTTCAGTCTGGGTGGTTGACCCTGGAAGAAATCACATAGGTTGTGGATAAATAGTGATGTTTTGTATATATTAAAATATATATTTTTTAATTTATATGTTCTATTTTATTCTTTTGTATATTATTCTTCCTTTTACTAAATTTACATTATCCGTTGTGTTTTCTATAAATCTATCAGGGTATATATGATTGTCTTCAATATTAATTACTATATACAACATAATATATACACATTATAGTCCGCCGACCGGGCTAGCCGGGTGGGTAAAGTGCCTGCCTGGCAACCCAAAGGTCGTGGGTTCGATTCCCATCTCGGGCTTGGATCAAAGTACTGCAAAAAAAAAAAAAAAAAAAACCTTGGGAGGTGCATTATGGCCATAGAAGCCTATGCGCCAACAACTACAAAAAAAAAAAAAAAAAAAAAAACATTATAGTCCTAATGCATTCATTGCTGTCACAGTGCATTGGCTTATAAGTAATTTATTAGTTACAGTTTGTTGGTTACAGTTTATTAGTTTCATATATGTATATATACAGGAAACCCTTGATTAATACGGTTTTAATTAGTGCGCAAAATTTTTTTGATACTATCCCCTTAATACTAATCAAATCAAATCTAATCAAATACTAATCAAATTTGATTAGTGCGCTGTTTTTTTTCTTGCTGTGCTTGGCAACTCACAACGGCGCCTGAAGCGGCAAATACGTGACACGCACTCACCAGGGTCTTCTAACTTAAATGAATGGGAATCGACTCCAAAACACTCGACAGCAGCACCCCATACCACTCTGAAATTGAAATTTGCTCTGGTAACTCATATTCTTTTATTATTAATATTAAACTTCTTTAATATTACGATATTAAAGAAGCAGTTGAGAACATACACAAATCGTGGGAAGAAATGACGAACAGCTGCGTGAGAGTAGTCTGGCAGAATTTTTTTTTTTTTTTTTTTTTTTTTGATTTGGTAGTTGTTGGTGCATCGGCTTCTGTGGCCATATTGCACCTCCCAAGGTTTTTGCAGTACTTTGATCCAAGCCCGAGGCGGGAATCGAACCTGCGACCTTTGGGTTGTTGAGCAGGTACTTTACCCACTCGGCTAGCCCGGTCGGCTTCTGGCAGAATCTTTTGCCTGAATGCGCAAATGATTTTTGCAGTTTCATTAATCCTGTCAACAAAGTTATTGATGAAATTACTACAATTGGAAAAGACCTCGGCTTTGAGGAAGTAGATTCAGAAAACGTTAAGAGAATTATTGGAATCGCATTCAAAAGACTTAAGTAACGACGATCTTCTTGAAATTGAGCATCAACATGCATACGAGGAAGAAGACGAAAATGAAGCAGAAGAAAAGCAATTTGCTTCCAAAGAAATTTCATTCAAAAAATTTGAACTATTTAATACACTTTAAAAAGCAAAGGAACTCATACTAGAGATTGATCCAGATGCAGAGAGAAGCATTAACGTTCGTCGAGGGTTAGATAAGCAAATTGATTGTTATTGCAAAATCATAGAGGAAAGGAAGAAAGCTACCACTGTTCAATTGAAGTTAGATAAGTTTTTTTTGGAAAAAATAAAATTTAAATCATATTATCTTTTTTAAAATTTATTCCTTAATAATTTAAGAACTATGCAGTGCATTATAGGTACGTATTGAGTAAGAAAAAATATGTTTTTACAATTTCATAATTTTCAAGGATTCATTATAATTATTCCCATTGTTTCTTAAGTTTGATTAGTGTGGTTTTAATATGTGCGGTATATTTCAAGGATTCATTAACCACACTAATCAAGTGTTTCCTGTATATATCTCAAACTGATAGTGTAAGGTATGAAGTAAAACTAGATAGCGTAATACGAAGCACTATATTAGGAATCTGTTAGCTTAGTATAGTATTATCAATTAATCAAAAATATTATTAATCTTATTAAATTTCATTGTTAATTAAATTGTATTTAAATGGAAATCATGACCCAGACTAGAGCTACGAAGCAAAGATCACAGACTAGTGATAGTGCTGTGACTTGGGGGAGAAATGACGGGGGAGATTTTCCATGCATCACAGTCTCAAAAAATGTGCGAAATATGAAATGTTTGCAGACCTTTCTAAAACAGGACATGATCTAACCAAGGAGGATGCCTTTGTGTGTGCTAGGTGTTGAGTGTTAAGAAATTATGCACCAACTCAGCATTCTGATGGGCATCTACGAGAGCTTGATGTGTAGGGTAAATGCCCTCGAAGAAATTAATACGAGGGGTCCATCAAGCTCTCAGCTGCCGAGCTCAGTGGCAGATCTCACTCTTGTGCATCAGGCAACACAGAGGCAATCTCCAAGGCAGAATGCACTGGTCCCAAATGAACTAGTTATTGTTGGTGACTCTATTGTCAGAGAGATGGGGAATATACTATGCAAGAAGGATAGGTGGAACAGGACCAGGGTATGTTTGCCAGTGGCAAAAGTTGATGACGTTGTAGAGCAGATATTATCTTTTAAGGGCACAAAAGGTGATATTGTTGTACACGTCGGAACTAATGACATTAAGAATAAGAGATCTGCAGATTTACTCAACAAGTACAGGTCAATGTTGAAAAAAAAGTTGCGAGTTAGGGTTGAATGTGAAAATGTCTGCAATTCTGCCCAGACACGATAGGAGGGAGTATATGATGATAGCCTTGTCGATCAGTTCGGCCTTGTAGAGATGGTTCAAGGGGTAGAATTTTTTTCAGCCTGGCCTGTGCTTGTTGACAGGAGAGACTGCTTCTACAGGGATGGGGCACACTTAAATAGAAAGGATGCAAGAATATTTGCTGATGCTATTGAGGCAGTGTTAGGTGGGTCGGAAAACTGCTAGCTTGGGGGGATACACAGACTAAAAGGAATTGGAATTTGGGGAGTACAATGTGTACAGAAAGGATAGACAGGACAGGAAGGGAGGAGGGATTATGCTGTTAGTTAAGTAACACACAAAATCTAAGGAAATGCATCCAATTGATGTTGGTTGACAATGCAGCATTGAGTCAGTTTGGTGTAAGCAATGGGAAAGGAAAAAATGAGAGTAGGTGTGTGTTATAGGCCTAATGAATCTGATGAGTATAATGAGCAATTGTGCAGAGAAATAGAGTGGGCCAGTAAATCAGAATGTCTTATAATGGGGAATTTTAACTTCCCAGATATTGACTGGAACTTGTGGGTTGGTCACTCTCACACTAGCAAGACTTTTGTGGATTTATTGGATGACTGTTTTCTACAGCAACATGTTCGAGAAGCAACCAAAGGGAGTATTACTCTTGATCTGATTATCGACAGTGATTATTCATGTATTAAGAATTTGCAGATAAAGGAATCACTGGGTGATAGTGATCACAATGTACTGATGTTGGAATTACTTAAAGATTTTGCTTTCATAAAGGTGACTACAAGAGTCTCAGACAGGTTTTAAATTCTGTACAGTGTAATGAACTGATGATGTTACCAATGTTGAATTCTAAATGGGAAGCCTTCAGGGACTTAATTTTGGAGGCTACTAGGCTTTTCATTCCAAATAAGAAATACTGTTCAAGGTTTAGGCCTAAATGGATGTCAGATGAATTAATGAGTGGCAGAGAAGAAAAATGTATGGGATGCATATAAAGTATCAGGTGGCACAGAAGCCTGTGGCAGGTATAAACTAGTCTGCAATTAAGTCACAAAGGAGGTTAGGCAGGCGAAGGCAGATTACGAGAAATCTTTGGCAAAGGATGCAAAGAAAAACAGTAACAGTAAACTATGTTTACTCTTTTATGTAAACTCTAGAAGGAAAGGGATGAATCAGATTGGAACACTTAACATAGATAGGTTTACTATTAGTGATCATGCTTAGGTAGCTGATAAAATGAATTATTTATTTTGCATCTACATTCACACTTGAGGAGTTATTCAATGAGGGGAGTGCCAGACATTTATTAAACTCTAACAGGGAGCTAAGTGATTTTGTAATAACTGAGAGCAAAGTGGAGGAGAAATTGTTGAAGGTAAACACAAAAAAGGCACCTGGGGTGACGGGATCTATCCAGTTATATTAAAGGAGACAGCAGAGGAAGTAAGCAAACCGTTAGCCATAATAACGAGAGCTTTATTAGCATTAGTAGAGGCATATGATGCAAGAAAGCAAGCTTATGCAGCATCAGCCAAAAAAAAAAAAAAAACCCGTTCCCATTTCACCCCTCTGTTCATTCCAAATACCTGTCCAGCTCAGCCTTAAATTTATTTAGGCTATCAACTTCCACAACAAGGATGGAAGTCTGTTCCACTAACCAACTACCCTCTGGCTAAAGGCTTCCTTGGACTCAGGAGAGGTCCCCATGTACTGGAGGTGTGCAAATGTAACACCAATTCACAAAGGGGGTTCAAAAGGTGACACAAGTAACTATAGACCTGTTAGTTTAACTTGTGTTTCAGGGAAAATAATGGAATCATTGGTTAAAGAAGCATTGATGGATCATCTAGAGAAGACTGCAGTAATAATTGTTGTCTGACCAATTTGTTTAGATACTATGTGGTCACAAAGGAACTGAATGCCAGAAATAATTTTTATATCGTATACAGTACTTGGATTTCAGAAAAGCCTTTGATACTGTTGCACATGGGGACTGCTGTACTGATTGGAGAGGGATGGCATTAAGGGTAAGTTGCTACAATGGATAAAGGGATGGTTGATTGGGAGACAACAGAGATTGGTAATCAATGGACACTGCTCTTCGTGGACAAATGTTATTAGTGGAGGTCCCCAGGGGTCGGTGTTGGGCCCATTGTCGTTTTGTATATTTATCAATGATATTTAATGGCCAAGTTGGAAGATGATACAAATGTTGGCAGGGTTGTTAACAACAGTAAAGACAGTGTGCTACTCCAACTGGATCTAGATAAGTTGGGCAAATGGACTGAGAAGTGGCAACTGAAGTTTAACGTTCACAAATGCAAAGTACTGCATATGGGTAGCAATAACCAAAGAGAAATGTACCAACTGTGTGTGTGTGTGTGTTGTACTGAACTCAGAGAAGTGGAAAGTGCAAAAGTCCTGAGGTTAATTATGCAGTCAAATAAATGTTCGCTGAGCAGTGCAGATGGGCTACCAGGGCAGGTCATGGAGTCTTGTCAATGATATATAGGAATTTTTATAGCAGTGACAGGGAGGTGATTATCCTGTTATACAAGGCAATGATCAGGCCATACCTAGAGTACTGTATACAGGTCTTGAGGCCTCATTTTAGGAAGGATGTAGAGTTGTTAGAATGAGTACAAAGAAGGGCAACACAACATATTGGTGAGGGGAACAAAGGGTGCTATTACCAAGAAAGGCTTAAGTTCTGCAAATTTCAGCACCTGGAGAGTAGGCACCTGCGAGGTGATCTGATTGAGGTGTATAAGGCCTTGAATGGGTTGAGCAAAATCAATGCTGATGGATTCTTCTTCCTCTTGCTCAGATTAAGCAGTGAGGGGGCACAGTTTCAAATTGAGGAAAGACAGTTGTAGAATAGATGTCCAGAAATTTGCATGTAGTCAGCAGGTAGTTGATTGGTGGAACAGACTTTTGTTGTGGAAATTGATAGCCTAAATAAATTTAAGGGTGAGCTGGACAGGCATTTGGAACAAATGGAGGGGTGAAATGGGAGGGTGTTTTTTTTTGTTTTTGGCTGATGCTGCATAAGCTTGCTTTCTTGCATCATATGCCTCTACTAATGCTAAAAAGTATTTTGGATGTTTAGATCTTTTTTTTTTGCAGATGTTTGTTTTATTAGTTTGAGTATTGATGATGTAATAGTAAGAAAAAGTGGCAATAACATGTACGAAGTAATGTAAATTTTTGGATATGGCTAACACATGGCAAGACTACACTCAGCTCCTTGACAAAACATGGCCTCGAGAGTGCTCTCTGCATACACAGCTGAGACCTCTTCCATTCAC
The DNA here is from genome assembly GCF_048544385.1 of Mastigoproctus giganteus. NCBI lineage: Eukaryota > Metazoa > Arthropoda > Arachnida > Uropygi > Thelyphonidae > Mastigoproctus > Mastigoproctus giganteus. The sequence goes on from NC_143578.1 coordinate 141,171,644, forward strand.
TATCTGGCAGAATAGAGGCAGTGAGATTAGACCCTAGCTGATCTAGATGCCTGCTTAGAGAGTTACCTATAGTTTTTGGTCTGGTTGACTCTCTAGTGGTAGTAGCTGTACCCCCGTCACAATGCCCACCATACCTTCAAAAGACATCAGTTGTACTGCATGATTGAAGTGATAGGAGTTGCCGAACCTTTGCTTTGGAGTCTAAACATGGTTTTCACTACTTCAAGCATTCAGTAAGCAAAGTGGTGGTATTGCACTGATGACACAGAGCAGTGGCATTGCTATGTGTGGATGCTACATATCATTTTATGTAAGGCTTGCGAACGCGATGTTGCTTGTGAAGACACACAAACACATTTATATATATATATATATAAATTAAACTTCAAGGAAATATATATATATATATATATATATATATATATATATATATATATATAGTAAAGAATAATTGTATTAAGAAGCTAATTAGTCATAGGGGTGGAATATATATATTTTAGAATTTAAGTAATAGATACAGGAGTGGTAATGACTTTCAGCCATGATATATACGTTAGCATTACAATTAACATGACTTCAGAACATCAACAATAAACTAAAAAGCCTGGAATCTTTTTACCACGTGCTACGTATATTTCATGTTAGAAACAGAGGCATTACTTTTTGCTGCATTTTGATTGGTTTCGATGGCTGGCCCTCGTTAATGACATTGAAAGCATCTGAAATACAGCACTACATACTTATAATATTTTTGACTCTTTGTTGTAGGTTCAAATTGTGTTATTTTATAACTGCCTTTCTATGTTATCTAGCCCATTGGTTGATTACACTACCTGCTGTTCTCTCCACATTAAAAGCATAACCTACTAGCATATATATATATTTTATATATATATATATTTTATATAGAGTGGAGAGAGAGAGAGAGAGAGAGAGAGAGAGAGAGAGAGAGTGTCTTAAAAAAAGGCTATATGGTGTATAGAATAATAAATATTATACTGTAGTAATTAAACTGAACAGTTAAGTTCCAAGAACTATAGAATTTTATTACATGTTCTATAAAGTTATAATTTTAGTAATTACTTTTTTTGATATTTACTTTTCACTTCAGTTAATCACAGAAAAAAAAAAAAAAAAATTTAATTTCAAGAAAAAAATAATGTGCCTGAAATGTAACATACTTCATGCATTACCTACTTGTAATGGAAATACATTCATTATTTACCTACTTGTAATGGAAATACATTCGTTATTTACCTACTTGTAATATGTTATCAGATGTAATATGCTTCATACATTACCTACTTGCGATATGTTATCAGATGTTTAGACATATTTAATTAAGAAAAGTTTAGTCGATGTCACATTTTCAGGATATATTTCTTTGGTCCCTGGAAAGTTTTTAAGATCAATCATAGTCTCCATTTCTCCCACCCCACCACAGAAATCTATTCAAAAACAAAAGTTTGTTTATGCCTTAATTTACAAGATAAATGCAGATTGCTACCAAATTGTCATCCTAGAACCATCCCTCTTGGGTGTTTCTAAGTTCATTTCTGATTTCATAGCATTTTCCTTCCCAGTTTCCCAACAGGAATATTATTATAAATTTGGAACGGTAGCTCTGATCCAGATCAAAACTTCAATGCCTGCTTAGAATATTTTAGAAATATTTGTAACAAATTTTCATGCCGATGGATTAACTTAATTTGTTATAAATTATGGTTAATATTTGATAATGCTCCTGAAATGTAATGCACTGTGTACATTAACTAACAAGTTTTTTTGTTTTATGCATTGCCTTGTGTATTAATTTTTTTATGCAAATTTTATGGATACATTTATTTTAGAAGTATTTTAGTTTCTGAACTGAAATGAAGTAGGTTGCTTTGGGGCTCCTTCAACTTATCTCCAGGTGCATTTTTTTCTGAATATATTGAGTGATATGGTGTACACAGTGGTGCAGCTGTTAAAAGTCCCACTGTGTGGATCTTCTACTTTTTGTTAACTAGACTGTTTAGTTTGACTAAAGTGGTAGGAAAAATTTTAAAGATAGTGATTAAGAGTGCAATCAAGAGACATTTAGAGAGAGATGGCATTCTGAAGGAAACACAACATGGTTTTGTTAAGGGTAAATCATGCTTATCTAACAAAGTAGGCTATTTTGATGCAGTTATTCATGAGCTGGATTTAGAGAATAATTTCAACCTAGTTTATTTGGATATTAGCAAAGCATTTTACTTCCTCCCTCATGGGAGGTTGCTCTATTTTTAGGGTAAGTGCCCTCGAAGAAAGTAATGTGAAGGGCCCATCAAGCTCTCAGCTTCCCATCTGAACGCCAGACCTCACTCCTGTGCATCAGGCAACACAGCAACAATTGCCAAGGCAGAATGCATTGGTTCCACAGTTATTGTTGGTGATTCTATTGTTAAGGAGGCAGGAAATATATTATGCAAAAAGATTAGATGGAACAGGACCAGGGTAGTCTGCCAGTGACAAAAGTTGATAACGTTTTAGAGCAGGTATCAGCTTTTAAGGGCACAAAAGGTGATATTGTTGTACATGTTGGCACTAATGACCTTAAGAGTAAGAGATCTGCTGATTTTCTTACAAGTACAAGTCAATACTGAAAAAAAGTTGCGAGTTAGGGTTAAATCTGAAAGTGTCTGCAATTCTGCCCAGACACGATAGGAAGGAGTATATGATGAGTGCCTTGTCAATCAATTCGGCCCTAGAGAGAATGTGCAAGGCTCAGAGGGTAGAATTTTTTTCATCATGGTCTCTGCTTGCTAACAGAAGAGACTGCTTCTACAGGGATGGGATACACTTAAATAGAAAGGATGCAAGAATATTTGCTGATGCTATTGAGGCAGTGTTAGGTGGGTCGGAAGACTGCTAGCTAGATTGGATTCACAGACTAAAAGATTAACAGCCACAGGCAAAAGTGATTCTTGCACTGCTTTTATTGTAATGAGCAGTAGCCTAGAGAGTAAGTTGCTGGGGATTTCAAGAACTGCTGAGAATCATCATGGAAAAAGTAAATACATGGGCTGTGTTAGGGTAACTAAGAGTAAGAACAGCTGCATGTATACTTTCATGTACACGAATGCTAGAAGTATAGTAAATAAACTTGACGAATTTGAAGTGCTGATCAAGACTTCAGAGGCAGATATTGTTGAGATATCAGAGACATGGTGTCACACAGATATAAGCAGGGCAGAATTGGAATTGGGGGATACATTGTGTACAGAAAGGATAGACAGGGTAGGAAGGAAGGAGGGGTTATGCTGTTAGTTAAGAAATACATAAAATATAAGGAAGTGCATCCAGTTGACATGGGTGGACAGTGCAATGTTGAGTCTGTTTGGTGTGACATAAACACTGGGACTGGGAAAATTCGAGTAGGAGTGTATTATAGGCCTAATGACTCTGATGAGTACAATGAACAGTTGTGCAGAGAAATAGCGTGGGCCACTAAATCAGAATGTCTTCTAAATGGGGATTTTAACTTTCCAAACATTGACTGGAACTTGTGGGTTGGTCACTTCAAGCGCTAGCAAGACTTTTGTGGATTTATTGGAGGATTGTTTGTATTACTCTTGATCTGATTATTCATGTATTAAGAATTTGCTGATAAAGGAACCACTAGGTGATAGTGATCACAGTATATTGATGTGGGATTTACTTAAAGATGTAACTACCATCAAGGGTAAAGGGAAGGGTTTTAGTTTTCATTAAGGTGACTACAGTGGTCTCAGACCGTTTTTAAATTCTATGTATTGGGATCAACTGATAATGTTACCAACAGTGAATTCTAAATGGGAAGCCTTCAGGGACTTAATCTTGGAAGCTAGTAGGTTTTTCATACCAACTAAGAAATACTGTTCAGGTTTCAATCCTAAATAGATGTCAGATGAATTATTGATGCTCATGGCAGAGAAGAAAACTGCATGGGATGCATATAAAGTATCAGGGACACAGAAGCCTATGGCAGGAACTGAGGCTAGTCTGTAATCAAGTCACAAAGGTGGTTAGGCAGGTGAAGGCAGATTATGAGAAATCTTTGGCAAAGGATGTAAAGAAAAACCACAAAGAGTTCTTTACTTATGTAAACTCTGGAAGGAAGGGGATGAATCAGATTGGTCCACTAGATATCAATGGTTTGACTCCAGATGATCCTGCCCAAGTAGCTGATAAACTGAATGAGTATTTTCCACTACATTCACACATGAGGAGTTATTCAAGGAGGGGAATGTCAGAAGTTATTGAATACTAACAGGGAGCTAAGTGATTTTGTAATAACTGAGTGCAAATTGGAGGAGAAATTGTTGAAGTTAAAGATAGAAAAAAGTCCGCTGGGGCAAAGTCCGTTGTAGGCTCAGTAGAGTTCAGGGAGGTCGTACGTGATATGGACTCTTTGATTTTCATCTGTTTCGTATGTTTTTTTTTTTTCCTCTTTATAAATATCGTGATAAGCAATCTTGAACTTTTCTTTCTATTTTCAAGAAACGTTCGGTGTTTTCATACATTCAATCAAACATAGAGACCTTTCTGAATTTTATGAAATGCTTCTGCCATTTCCTTTAATTTGAACTGCTTCTTGGGTAGGTGCCTCCGTAGCCAGGTGGGAAGGACAGCAGTGCGTAGCACACGCTTCTTGATTAGACCAGGTTCGAGCCCGTCACCACCAAATACGGAGGATGTGGAAAGGTCATGGAATGACCACTGCATATTCCCGGAGAAATATGGCCTTAATTGCTAATGCTCCTAAAAACCAAATAACAACAACAACAGCTTCTTGGGTTTCCCCATTTCCTCAACGGGTTTTGGCTCTCCCTTCCTCCTCAACTATTTGCATGTTCAACTGGACTAGGTCTTCTGTTTTTAAATCTTCACCTCGTTTATCCACAAGCTCATCTACATCTGGAATTTCTGGGCTAAGTTTACAATTTCTTTGGTAACAGAAGACATCAGCTCATCTTCGTTGAAGTCTTCGTTGTTAAGCTTAGAAATTTTTAGAAGATTTTTCCAAACCCTGCTCATACAAGTTGTCATATCATTCCAGGCTCTTGAAATGTTCTGTATTTCATCAAGGATGTTTAAGGTCTAGAGCAGTGGTTTTCAACCGGGATGCCGCGGCACCTTAGAGTGCAGCAACAACATTCCAGGTACCCAGGGGTGCCACGCAATTTGGGTTTAAGTTACTTAAACTTATTATTTTTTTAAAAAATTTATATGTTTATTTCATTATAAAATAGTGTACAGTATCTTTTTAATTTTGTGGTAATCTATAATTGATGTTTATTTAGTACCTCTATATATTTTTTAATATTTTAGATATATAAATATATATACAGGGTGTACATAAATTAGTTGGGCAAAATAAATGGTTTATTATGCATAGGTATACAGCCAAACATGAGAGTACACATGATTATAAGATAAACACATAAAGTTTACATTTTTCACAAATGATCGATGTGGCTGCCCTTTGTTACTCTGCAAATGTCCCATCAGTAAATCAGTTCTAGCCATATGTTTCTGAGCATGTTCACATCGATCAAACCAAGTGTAGTGCTGATTCGTGATTTCAATTCAGGAATGGATGTCGGAAGCGGCGGCCTCTAACTGCAAACTTATGATACAATACTACTCAACTGCCATCGAACTGGTACCTTACAGTTTATCTTTTGCAAATTATTCAGTTACTATATTGCCCAACTAATTTGTGTCTACCCTGTATAACAAATTACTCCCAAAGATCTAACGAACAAGAGTGTTACCTTATTGTGGCTCATAAAGACCAAAATTCTGGCGAAAAATGCGAAAAATCGGAATTAACCGATTGTGACATGGACTTGGATAACCTTCCTTAGGTTGATGTAACTAAAATCACGGAGGATGATTGCCAAATGAGGAAAATACAGCAGAACTAGCAACTTGTCTCCCAGGTTCCCTTAATATAAAAAGTGCCAGAAAGGGGGGGGAACAACCTGAGGACAAAGAAAGTACAGAGCCTGATTTTCAGAAATCAGAGGAAAAGAAAAAAATTAGAGGTATTAAATGCCATAACTGATCCAATAAAGCAAATAAAGGAGATAAAGTTGTATCTAAAAGAATTCTTACTTAGTTAACCAGGCAAACTGGGTCACATCTGCAACAAGATTGCAGATAGTGAACTGTTGGACCCTACTGGAACAAATTATAATAGAATTAAATGCAGAGAATGAAGTACTAAAGGCAAGTATAGAGTTTGTAACTGAGGAAAAAGAATTATAAAACCATGACTACTCAGTTATGCTGATAGGAAGCAGTAAAACACAGATGGCTCAGCCCAGACGGTAGACAAAAGAAAAACCCTAAAACCAAGGAAAATAACATAGTAATCCTAAAGCAAAACCTGAATCAACACTTAAATCTAGTGAGGCAGTGAGGGGAAACTGTTATGACCAAACTGAAACCCTCACATAAAAGACATAAAGGTGAACAATATTAGAAAAACTAGAAACAATGGAGTTTTAATTAAATTAGCTAACAAAGAAGACCTAAATAAAATAGAAAGCAACCCAGAAGTGACCAATTTGGGATTAGAAGCTGAAAGGCCCAAAGGGAGAAATCCCAATATAATTATCTTTGGTATCATAGAAGTATCATTAATTCCCTTGAAAGGGAATTAATGATGGATCTATATTATAAAAACTTAAGGATAATATGACAATAGAAGAATTTGCTAGAGAATTTATATTGAAAAGGAGAACCAAGAGCAGAAAAAAAAAAGGTTAGTTAAATGTAATTGTGGAAATATTACCAAGAATATAGACAGCCCTAAAGCAACAACGGAGAATCTATGCTGGCTGGACCAGCCATAGGTTCAGGGAACCCCCCCCCCCTATAAGTTCTATAATTGTCGTAAATATGGTCATCCTGCCAGGGACTGCAGCTAGAAAACCACTGTCTGTGGTTTTCTAGCTGCAAGTTGTGCACGTCGATTGTTGTGTTCCGTTACAGCGCAAAAGGACAAATTTTGTTTTGTTATTAATGTCAGGGATGTCAGAATTTTTAGAGTAAAATTTTTTTTTTTTTTTTTTTGTTTAGAAATTGCAAAAATGATGGGTAAACGCGAAAGAGTTGTGTTTTCAGTTAAACAAAAACTCGAAATTATTCAAAAGTTTGAAAACGGTGCATCTGTTAAATTTCTAATGAACTATTATAATGTTGGTGACCAAACCATATGCAACATTGAAAAAATAAAGGGAAGCTATTAGACTTAAAATCGACATTGCAAAAAATAAAGGGAAGCATCGTATTGGACACATGAGTAGTGCATGGTAAGTTTTTTATCTATTGCCATATTTTTTACGTAGGTTGCTGAACATTTTTCGATACAGTAAGTCCCCGATATACCCAACTATGGTTTTACGTAAATTTTTTTTCACTCTATTCTTTTTTTTTTTTTTTTAGGATTGTAAAATTTAAAACAAACAAAAATAATAATTAAATAAAATAAGCAATCAATAACGACGATCATGGCATGCACAAGTGAGATACCGAGTAACAAGCAAAAAAAAAAATAGGAAAGAAGAGAAGATTCTTACAATTTATTTTATTTTATTATTTTTTTTTTATATGACTGAAGATTTCAGTTAAGAGGACACATTTCACCACAATAATGTAAAACCCCACACAATTTCAGCTATCGGTATAATCGAAAATGCAATAAGATCGAGTTTACTACCTGTTTATAATTAGATGCACGAACAGAAAAGCCCAGTAACCCGGAAGTTGCAAATTGTTTAATGGCAGTGACCTCCAGAAATGTGCTTTAGTAAAATGTGATTTCACGTGAGACGATAATAGTGTGTTTCCCCTTTAACCCTGTGAAGTTTTTTTCAGAAAATTTCAGTTTCACCGTTATCATGGTGCCGACTAAGAGAATTAAGTGACAGTGCTACTAGTAAATCAATCAACAAAAGGAAAGCCATTGATTTCGATCAGAAAATTAAACTGATAAGGATGTATGAAAATGGCCAAACATTAACAAGTATTTTGTGGAATTCAGATTTGTCAAAAATAATATAGTAGCAATATGTTATTAGCCATTCCCAAATTACGTAAAACTCGCCAAAGTAAGAAGTCCCGGAATGTATCTCTTACTTATGTCGGGGACTTTTGCATTTTTGGATTAACCAGGAAATCGATTATCCGGGATTTGTTTTTTACAATCTATCCTGAAAAATTGAGAGTCTACTATAATAACTAATAAGAGAAAATTGTTGGATAACCAGTTACTATAGGGAATGGTAGTGAGCAAACTTTAACTTGGGCTGACTCTGTGAACAAGATCCCGGACAGCCTCTTTCCACAGGAAAAAATGGACATGGAGACGCTACATCAAAGGCAAATTGTTTCCAAAAATTTTTACAATATAAAGCAGATGTTCAAGAAAGAGAATTTACTTTTGATGAGTTAACTTTGGCAATGGACTGGACAAAGGACGGCAAGTCACCAGGGCTGGATAAAATCGAAGTTATTGTTATGAATTCACTAACTCCGGAGCTGTATTTAAGTATGTATAATAAGTGCTTAGAGGGGAACTGGTATCCTGTGTGTTATCAGACACTCAACCTAAAACACTGATGGATCCAATATCTCTCTATTACAGAAGATTTAGGAGAAGTCCGGTTGGCCTGCCCCCCTAAAATCCACTCATGCACACCTTCTCGATGGTAAGCCCTGTTACGTCACTTAGGTGGCAACGAACGTGTAGAGTGGTTCTCTTCAAGATGCCTGGTCAGCGTGAAGAGGAAAAGACCAAACCCTCCAGCATATGACAGCACGACAAAAGAAATGGCCATCAGTCCCCAGCAGCTTTCAGTCTCCCTCTTACGGCAGCGAGAAGATCAGAGTGGAAGCGGAGGGTGCTAAAAATCTCTGAGTATGACCAGGCTGCCATGCACGGAAACTGAACTTAGCTTGTTATAACGTAAGATCACTCATCGGTGAAGACAGGATATTAGAGCTGGAAAAGGAATTAGAAAATGTGAATTGGAATATCATTGGTTTGGCTGAAACAAGAAGAAGAAATGAATCACTTATAAGTTTATCAAGTGGAAATCTGCTGTACACCAATGGAAACAGTGAAAGGAATGAAGGTGGAGTTGGGTTTCTGGTCGTAAAGATTTTAAAAACAACATTTTGGAATTCAAAAGTACTTCACCAAGGGTGTCAAGACTAATACTCTAGATTTTTAAGAGGTACAAGCTAAAGATTATAATGATTTATGCACCAACATCGAGCCACAATGATGAAGAGGTTGAAGAAACGTACACCGAAATGGAGAGTCTTCTAGATGAGCAGAAAACCCACTACACTATTATTATGGGGGAATTCAATGCTAAGGTTGGAAAAAGACAAAACAGCACAGAAAGGGGAACTATTGGAAATTTTGGAATTGGTGAAAGAAATGAAAGAGGTGAAAGACTTGTGGAATATGCAGAATCTCAAGGAATATCAGTAATGAACACTTTTTTCAAGAAAAGGGTGAACAGAAAGTGGACATGGAAGAGTCCAAATGGATTAACTTTTTTTTTTTTTTTTTATGAAAACCCCAAACATGAAAGGCATCACAACCTATAGTACTTTGAAGGAGAAGTATGGGGGGAGGGGGATGCCGGAAACTTTGCTCTAGAGACTAAACATGGGTTTCACCACTTCAAGCCTCCAATAAGCAAAGTGTGGTGGTATTTCACCGGTTGATGAAAGTCATCTACCACCTAATGAAATCGACTTCATCCTCACTAACAGAAGATATACTGTGAATGATGTTACCATCCTGAATGAGGTAAATGTTGGAAGTAGTAAGATGTATACTTGATACAGATGTAGGAAAGGAAAGGAAAAAACTGACTCGAGTAAATAATACGAAGGTCTTTGAGATAACAGAAAAGGACAAAAAACAGTATGTACTGGAACTTAAGAACAAGTTTGAGCTTCTGCAGACTGCTCAGGACCAAGATATCAACGAGGAATATTACAACTTTCTGAACGTGATAAAGCCCAAGAAACCTATAGGGAAAAACAAATTCAAAGAAGAAAAAATTAGTCAAGAAACACTTGTAATGATGAACCAAAGACGACAAATGAAGAGCAAGAAAAACACTGACAGGGAGAAAATTGAGTATACTGAGTTATTCAAAGCCATTAGAAAGAGACTCAGAGAGGACATAAGAAGAAGATTTAACACAAGAAAAGTAGAACAAGCATTAAGGGAAAACAAAGGATTTAAATCAGCAGCCACGAGCAGTAATACAGAAAGACAAATGATACTGAAACTGAAGAATAGCGATGGTGTACTTATAAACAGCAGAGAAGGCATAATTCAAATAGCAGAAGACTACTATAGAGAATTATACAAGGAGCGAGGGAATGATGCCAGCAGTGGGGAACATGGATTGCAAAGCAGCAACACATATGACATACCCGATATTCTTCCTGATGAGGTAGAACATGCATTGAAGAAAATGAAGAATCAGAAAGCCCCGGGGGAAGATGAAGTTACTGTAGAGTTGTTCAAATTGGGAGGAAGAGACATAACACAAAAACTGGCAAGGCTCTTCACAAAATCCATTAGAAAAGGTGTGACGCCTAAGCAGTTTAATAATGCAATCATAGTTTTGCTGCTTAAGAAAGGAGATAAATTGGAAATTATAGACCAATTAGCTTGTTATCCCACATCTACAAGTTGTTCACAAGGGTCATTACTAACAGATTAGAAAGAATACTTGATGAGAATCAACCGAAAGAGCAAGCTGGCTTTAGGACAGGATTCTCAACTATGGATCACCTTCACATAATATCACAGTTAATGGAGAAAGCAAATGAATATAAAACACCATTATGCCTGGCATTTGTGGATTATGAAAAGGCATTTGACTCCATACAGCATAAGGCAATGTTTAGGGCACTGGAAAGACAAGGCATAGATACCCCATATATTATGATTTTGAAGAAAATATATGAGAGTGCTACCTCCTTTATTAGACTAGACAAAGACAGTAGGAAATTTAAAATTGAGAAAGGAGTTCGACAAGGAGACACAGTATCTCCGAAGCTGTTTACTGCTGCTCTTGAGGAAGCTTTCAGAAGATTAGACTGGTCGCAGAAAGGAGTCAATGTGAACGGAGAGTACCTAAACCATTTACGATTTGCAGATTACATTGTGGTGATAAGCCACGATCCCAAAGAATTACAGGAAAATCTTAATCAGTAATGTATTGTTAGTAAGGATTTTGGACTAAAGATGAATATGGCTAAAACAAAAGTAATGATGAACAAGTATTCCACAGAAAGGGAAATAATGATTGAAGGAGCAGTAATTGAAAAGGTGGAGTCATATACTTATCTGGGACAAGTTATTAGCTGTAATAATGATAAATGGCTGGAAGTCAAGAAAAGAATAAATTTTGGACGGATAGCATTCAGGAAATATAGTCACGTACTGAAGAGCAATATCCCAGTTTGTTTGAAACGTAAAATAATTAACCAATGTATACTCCCCACCATGACTTATGGAAGTGAAACTTGGGCACTCACCAAAAGAATGGAAGAGAAGCTGAGAACTACACAGCGAAGAATGGAACGAATTATATTGGGAATCAGACTGTTAGATAAGAAGAGAAACACATGGATTAGGCAGCAAACTCAAGTAAAGGACATTCTTATCAAAACTAAAGAACTAAAATGGTCTTGGGCAGGACACATAGCTCGAAGACATAATGACAGATGGACTAAGAAAATAACAGAATGGTACCCAAGAGGAGCTAGAAGAAAACCTGGAAGACAAAGGCGGAGATGGATGGAAGAAATTCATGAGTTTGTGGGTAGTAAATGGATGGCCAGTGCTCAAAACAGAAGGAACTGGAAAGTTGCTGGAGAGGCCTTCATTCTGCAGTGGATTGAAAATGGCTGATGATGATGATGAATAAGTGCTTAAATGATGGTATTTTCGTGTGGAGTTGGAAGGAAGCACAATTGAAACTTATATTGAAAGGAACATATAGACTAATGAATGATACTGGTGCATATCATTTAAGGGCACAAAGGTGATATAGTTGTACATGTTGGCACTAATGATACTAATCTGCGGAATTACTTAACCAGTAGAGGTCACTGTTGAAAAAAAGCCGTGAAGTAGGGTTGAATTTGAAAGTGTCTGCAATTCTGCCCAGACACGATAGGAGGGAGTATGTGATGAGAGCCTTGTCGATCAATTCGGCCCTGGAAAGATTGTGCAAGGTTCAAGGGGTAGAATTTTTTTTCAGCCTGGACTGTACTTGTTAACAGGAGAGATTGCTTCTACAAGGATGGGATACACTTAAATAGAAAGGGTGCAAGAATATTTGCTGATGCTATCGAGGCAGTGTTAGGTGGGTCGGAAAACTGCTAGCTTGGGGAGAGACAAAGACTAATAGATTAACAGTAGCCACTGGCAGAGGTGAAAGAGATTCTTGCCCTGCTTCTATTGGAATGAGCAGAATCCTGATAAACAAGATGCAGGATATTTCAGAGACTGCTGGAAGTCATTGCGGTATAAGTAAACACATGGGTTGTGTTATTGTAGCTAAGAATAGAGACAGGTGCATATATACTTGCGTGTACACCAATGCTAGGAGTTTAGTAAATAAATTTGATGAATTTGAGGTATTGCTCAAAACATCAAAGGCAGATATTGTTGGGATATCATAGACGTGGTGTCACACAGATATAAGGAATGCAGAACTGGAATTTGGGGAGTACAACATCTACAGAAAGGATAGACAGGATAGGAAGGGAGGAGGGGTTAGGCTATTAGTTAAAAAACACATAAAATCCAAGGAAGTGAAGCCAGTCGACATCGATGGACAGGGCAGTGTTGAGTCAATTTGGTGTGACATAAGCATAGGTAAATCAAAATTGAGAGTAGGAGTAGGCCTAATGACTCTGATGAGTATAATAAGATACTGTACAGGGAAATAGAATGGGCCAGTAAATCAGAGAGTCTTGTAATGGGGGATTTTAATTTCCCAGATATTGACTGGAATTTGTGGGTTGGTCACTCACACACTAGCAAGGCTTTTGTGGATTTATTGGATGATTGTTTTCTACACCAGCATGTTCGGGAGGCAACTAGAGAGAGTAATACTCTTGATCTAATTATCAGTAGTGATTCTTCATGCATTAAGAATCTGCAGATAAAGGAACCACTAGGTGGCAGTGATCACAGTGTGCTGAAGTGGGATTTACTCAAGGAGGTAACTACCATCAGAGGTAAAGGGAAGGGTTTTTGCTTTCGTAAAGGCGACTATGATGGTCTGAGACAGTATTTAAATTCATTACAGTGGGACCAACTGATGATGTTACCAACAGAAAATTCAAAATGGGAAGCATTCAAGGAATTAATCTTGGAAGCTACCAGGCTTTAAATACCAACCAAGAAATATTGTTCAAGGTTCAGGCCTAAATGGCTGTCACATGAACTAATGAGACATATGGCAGAGAAGAAAAATGCATGGGATACATATAAATTAATGGGTGACATGGAAGCCTATGATAGATATAAGTTGGTCTGTAACCAAGTCACAAAGGAGATTAGGCAGGCAAAGGCAGATTATGAGAAATCTTTGGCAAAGGATGCAAGGAAAAACAGAAAAGAGTTCTTTACCTATTTAAACTCGAAGGAAGGGGATGAATCAGATTGGTCCACTGGATGTTGATGGTTCAACAGTTGAGGATCCTGCTCAGGTGGCTAACAATCTAAACGAATATTTTGCATCTACATTCACACATGACGAGTTATTCAGGAAGGGGAATGTCGTAGGTGAAGTAAACATTGGCAGTGAGCTAGATGATTTTCTAATAACTGAGAGGAAAGTGGAGGAGAAATTGTTGAGGATAAACATAAAAAAGGCACCTGGGGTGGATGGGATCTATCCAGTTATATTAAAGGAGGCAGCAAAGGAAGTAATCAAACCCCTAGCCATAATTATGAGGGCTTCTTTGGACTCAGTGGAGGTACCCATAGACTGGAGATGTGCAAATGTAACCCCAATTCACAAAGGAGGATCAAAGGCTGACACAAGTAATTATAGACCTGTTAGTTTAACTTCGGTTCCAGGAACATTAATGGAGGCACTGGTTAAAGAAGCACTGCAGGATCATCTGGACAAGAATTCAGTTATAGCTCAGACACAGCATGGTTTTGTTAAGGGCAGGTCTTGTCTGACCAATTTGATTGGATACTATGATGTAGTCACAAAAGAACTGGATGCAGGGAATAACTTTGATATTATATATTTGGATCTTAGAAAGGCTTTTGATACTGTTGTGCATGGAAGACTGCTGCACAAATTGGAGCAGTGTGGTGTTGGAGGCAAATTGCTGCTATGGATAAAGGGATGGTTGAGTGGCAGAAGAGAGAGAGTGGTAATCAATGGACACTGCTCTGCGTGGACTAATGTTATTAGTGGAGTTCCTCAGGGTTCAGTGTTGGGTCCATTGTTGTTTTCTGTATTTATAAATGATATTGATGATGGTATATCAAGCTTAATGTCGAAGTTTGCAGACGATACAAATGTTGGCAGGGTTGTTAGGACAATACTGATGCTATGCTGCTGCAACAGGATCTGGAAAGGTTGAGCAGATGGGCTGAGTGGTGGCAAATGAAGTTTAACATTGACAAATGTAAAGTACTACATATGGGAAACAGTAACTCGAGATCAACGTATCAACTCTGTGGTACTACGCTGACAGTGGTAGAGAATGAAAAGGACCTGGGGGTAATTGTGCAGGCAGATATGAGGTTCTCTGAGCAGTGCAGACGAGCTGCAAGGGTAGCTCATGGTGTCTTGTCAATGATATACAGGAATTTTTCTAGCAGGGATAGGGATGTGATTATTCCCTTGTATAAGGCATTGGTCAGGCCACACCTTGAGTACTGTATACAGGTCTGGAGGTCTCATTTCAAGAAGGATGTAGAACTGCTGGAAAGAGTACAGAGAAGGGCAACAAGATTAGTGAATGGAACAAAGGGTTGCTCTTACGAAGAAAGGCTTAAGTTTTGCAAATTACAGAGTCTGGAGACTAGGCATCGGCAAGGTGAACTGATAGAGGTGTATAAGGCTTTGAATGGCTTGAGCATGCTCAATGCCGATGGTATTCTTCCTCTTTCTCAGAATAATCACCTGAGAGGGCATAAATTCAAATTGAGGAAGGACGGATGTTGGATAGATGTGCGGTAATTTGCCTTTAGCCAGCGGGCAGTTGGTTTGTGGAATAGACTTCCATCACTTGTTGTTGAAGTTTATAGCCTAAAGAAATTTAAGGCTCAGCTGGACAGGTATTTCGAACGAACGGAAGGGTGAAATGGGAGTAGTGGTTGTGTGTTTTTTTTTTTTTTTTTTTTTGGCGATGCTGAATAAGCTTGCTTTCTTGCATCATATGCCTCTACTAATGCTAATGCCGACTGATTGCTCTCTTTTTGGTTCTGGGCAAAGTTTATGAACGTGTGGGCCGATTGATGATTAAATATACAGTCGATTCCGGTTATTTGGGACACATCGGGACTAGTGCATTTTGGCCCGATTAAGCGGCTGCCCCAATTATCCGAAGTTTCACGTAAATAGTTAAAAATACAATTTATCCCCCCCCCCCTTTACAATTAGTTCACTGTACAATCAAATCACGTTACGACGAACCACCGTTCATTATACGATGTGTATTAAACAGCGATTCTCATTAGCGAAAATAGGAGGAATATTATCCACAGGCTATAAAAGTAAAGATATATTAAGCACAAATTTACTCTTTATTACCTTTTACTAATTAAAAAAATTAAATGATATGTGAAAATCAGAAGAATATACAGTACGTGATAATCGGAATAATTAATACGTACATACTAACTAGTTGACATTTCTGTTCACTGACATTTGTGGGTGGGGATTAAAATTTAAAACAGTAAAAAGATAAGCAATCAATAACAAAGAACACGGCACACACAAATTGCAAGTAACACAACACGCGCAACTGAGAACGGAGTAACAAATTACGAAGCTTTAAAAATAGGAATGAAGAGAAGATCTGAAAATTAATTTTTTTATTTGATTGAAGAGTTCATGGAAGTGTAAACACATATTTTACCATAATAACCCACAGAATTCCAGCTGTCGGTATTACCGCAAATTCAGTAAGATCGAGTTTACTGTCCGTTTATGATAGATTGCACTAACACAAAAGCCCAATAAACAGGTGACTGCTAATTGTTTTTATTGTTTTATGGTTGTGACCTCCAGAAATCCGACCGAATTACGTGGTACGGTCGGAGACAATCGTAGGGTAATCTCCAGTGCTGAGGTCTCCTGCCCCGATTAAACGGCATTTTGTCCCAATTAAGCGAAGTAAACCCTGGCTATTTTCTCGATTGGTTTTTGTTTTTTAAGATTTGCCCCAAATAAACGGCTGCCCCGATTAACCGGTGGCCCAAATAACCGGAATCCACTGTATTGAAAAATCTATGTCCTCAGAAAGCCAATATGACTTCAAAAAAGGATTAAGTGCTGAGGATGCAGTGTATAGATTAGTCTGGACTGTAGGGGAGTGTGATTCGAGATATGTACTAGCAATCTATGTTGATTTCAAGGGTGCTTTTGACTGACTCTGGTGGAAGAGTGTTATAGCAAGAATCAGAATAACTGAATCTTCTGGTACCTGATATTCAGTGTTTAGAGACTATTTTGGGATTGAAGAATTGTAGTTAAGACACTATATACTGAAATTACAAGAAGTGTATTATGTGGATGTCCTCAAGGCTCTGTGATAGGTCCCTTCGTCTGGAATATTGTCTTAGATGAATTTTTAAATAAAGTCATAGAAGGAACAAGATGTATAGCCTATGCCTATGATTTAGCAATTCTGATTACCGGGAATTCTCCTTCTCAATTAGAGAACAGAGCTGAAAATGTATTAACAGAATTGTACAGATGGCCAAGAATAAATAAGTTGCAGATTTTGCAAGAAAAGACTGTGCAAATGCTATTGAAAGTTAAGTTAAGCATGGATAGAGCACTGACTGTCAGGCTGAATTGGGGGGGGGGCAGTTCGGTATGTGAAAGTCCCAAAATATTTAGGAATACAAATTGAAGAAAGGCTGTTCTTTACTGAGCATGCTAAATATCTTAAGAATAAGATTCAAACATTGTAAGCCAAGCTTCAGAGGGTTATAAGGTCTGATTGGGGTATAAAAGGCTGGACCATAAAACCTTTTGTGTGAATGTCTACTTGTCCCAATATCACATATGCCTCAGGAGCTTGGGTACATAGAAGAAATAAGGTGGTAATGCAAAAATGTACTTTATACGCACAGAGATTTGCCTTATTGGGTGTGACTAGGTCATGCAAAACTGTCTTCTCACAGGCTCTACATATCTGTGAAAATGCCTATTAAGTATGTTATACTGCTGAGTGGTTTATTATATTATACCAAGAAAAATATAAGAAAGACTATTCTGGGAGTGTCATCTTGCCCAGATAAAAATAAAGTTTATGTGCGATCGGATCTTAAAATCGAGAAAGCATGAATATTGCAAAAACTGATGGCTTTATAGCAAAATGACTGGTGAAATTCTAATAAAGGAAGGCTTGGCATATAGATTGTTCCGACTAGGTTTAAAAGAGCAAGGAACTTATTATTATTAGCCATATGGTGCAAGGAAGCCTGAGGCTTATACTGCACCAGCCAAAAAAAAAAAAAAAAAAATCTGAGAGAGAGAGAGAGAAGGAAGGAAGGAAGGAAATCACCAAGAAAGGGAAGAATGATTATATCCAGCTCAGAACCCTGGGTGTGCCAAGCCCATACTCATCAGATGTGAGCCCCTGGGGTTACTTCTCAACACTATTGTCGAGTGTTGGAATACTCAACATAATACATTCGACATTCCAACATAATATATTATGTTGATTTAGGACTAACCTTGGAGATGTCTTCTGGTGTGGACTTAAAAGAGGCTCTCTGGGCATTGTTCACAGAGAAAAGATTAAGTATTTTAATGACTTTGTAAGTGCTGTGTTTAGAAGATGGAAAAAGTTATTACTAGATAGTAGAAGCCAGCCTCCTTGTTGAAGGGATGGAAACTTCTTTGACTAAAAAAACATGGATTAAAAAGTTATCAAGACATATCTTCGTCGGACTGGAAATAACCGGAAACGGGACTCATCGGACCAGGAGACCCGTCTCCTGGTCCGATGAGTCCTGTTTCCGGTTATTTCAAGCAGACAGGAGGGTGTGTATCTGGTGGAAACTGCACAAAGCTGTGTACCCGTCATGTCAACAAGGAACTGTTCAGGTAAGTGGACAGTTGGTAATGGTCTGGGGTGTGTTCAACTGGCACACATTGGGACCTCTGGTACATCTAGATGTATCTCTAATGGTCAAAGTTACATGTCTATCCTTGCAGACCATCTGCATCCCTTGAAGGTTGTTGTGCACCTACAGGGCAATGGGCTCTTCCAGCAGGACAGTGCACCTCCCCATAGGGCCATGGTGACTAGAACATGGTTCTAAGAGCAGATGGAATGCTGTGGAAAGTCCGTTACAGATTTGGATCATCCATCCAGGAATGCGATGGAATTATGGGCAGCTGGCATGGATGGAAATACCTGTGGAATGCGTTTGTGAACTAGTGGACTCAATGCCTCGCCATGTGACTGCCCTTATCCAGGCGAAAGGTGGGCATGTCCGTTATTAGGTAGATATCCCATGATTTTTTTTTTTTTTTTGTTAGTTATTGGCTCATTGGCTTCTGTGGCTATAATGCACCTCCCAAGGTTTTTTTTTTTGCAGTACTCTGATCCATGCCCGAGGTGGGATTCGAACCCGCGACCTTTGGGTTGCCAGGCAGGCACTTTACCCACCCGGTTAGCCCAGTCGGCATCCCATGATTTCTGTCCACTCAGTGTATATTAATTAAGCAGTGTACATAATCGTAAATTTATTTTGCTAACCTGTGGTTCTTCCAATTTTTCATGTATCATATAATTTTATTAATTGGTAAGGTAAAATAAAAGTATAAATTTGTGCTTTATATCTTAATTTTTATAGCCTCTTGATAATATTCCTCTGATTTTTGCTTATTACAATTGCTGTTTAATAGAATAAAAATTCAACCTGTAAATGTAATCGCAATAGCTGGTGCTTACTGCAGTTATTTTATGGCACCAGCATAAAAAAAATAAATAAATAAACACTGGCTTTTTCGGATTATTGACATTTGGATTTTCGATGATGTATGTAGCTCTAACCAAAATCAACAAAAGCCGTGGTTTTGACCTTCTAGAGGTTGAAATCATCAGAAACTTAGCTGAAATAGCACCTTATACAACTACTGCACGACAGCGGGAACATTCCCAAAAATCTGGAAAAAGGCAGTACTAAGATTAATCGTGAAGAATGTAGAGAAACCTCCCACTGATCCGAAATCATACAGACCAATAGCTCTGCTCCCAGTACTAGGGAAAATATATGAAAGAATAATTTACAATAGGGTACCTGTGTATTATACTCCACAGACGATTCCATGCACCACCTACTGACAATAGTGAAAAATACAGAGGAAAAGTTCAAGTTGGCAATTTCTGTAGATTTTGCTGGGGCATTTGACTCACTCTGGTGGCCTTAGGAGACCGCCACACAAATACCCTATGAAACCTCTTTATTGGTAATTAACAGCTACCTTAAAGAAAGAAATGTTTCAGTTCACACAAGGTTCCAGGAATTGACGTACCCTGTGAAACAAAGGTTGTCCGCTCAGTCCTTGGCCTTTTCTTCTGGACAATTGTTTTAGACGAATTTCTGTCCCTGGATCTGGGTGCAATTGAAAGCTTAACCTTGTAAAAGGAAACACAAGAGTGGTTGTAGAGTAAAGATCAAATGCTGCCCTCATGCAACTGCAGGAGTTTTTTTTTTTTTTTTTTTTTTTTATGTGAACCCCAAACACAAGAGGTATTAGAACCTATAGTACTTAGTACCGTGCTTGGGTTGGAGGTTGAGAAGACGAAACAAGATATTTGTTGACATTGGACTTGAACTTCTGTAGATTGTAATTTTCAGGAAATACGTATGAAGGAAGGTTGTTCCAGAAAACGGCAGTTGAATGAATAAATGAGGAAGATGAAAAGTTGGTTCTGTGGGTTTGAAGTTGGACAGTAAATGGATGTTGGCTGGTGGCGGCACGTGTTCGGACTGTTTTGAAAGAGAGAGCGGGAATTATAGAAGCCAATTCAGAAGAACAGTGTCCATGGAAGTATCTGTAGAAGACGCATGCAGCAGAAACAGTGCGTCTATGAGAAAGCGAGTGGAGAAACTCCGTTAGAGATGAATCATTAATTAACCTAACTGCCCTCTTCTGAATGGAATCAAGAAGCCTGAGAGAGGTTTTGGGGGCACCACCCCAGATGTGGGAACAATATTCAATGGCAGGGCGGATTTGCGATTTATACAGAGTGAGCAGCTGTTTGGAAGAAAAGTAACACCGAGAGCGAAACAGAAAACCAAGTTTTTTAGATGCAGAGGAAGCAATTTTTGTAATGTGCTTGTGCCAAGAGAGATTAGAAGTCAGGGTAATCCCCAAAAGAGATATATCATTTTGCCTAGAAATCGGAGTGTCACTAAACATAAGCATAGGAGCAGAAGAATCCTTTTTCGAGATATAAGACAAGACTGAGTTTTAGAAGGGTTGAAATCAACTAAGCTGTCTTTGCCCCACTGGAGAATTACCTGAAGATCGGCATTTAAGGAATTGGTAGCAGATTTTCGAGAAGTCGAAGCTGATTGAGCAGGACAAGGTTTCTCAAAATGGAAAGTTGAATGCAATGTGCTATCATTGGCAAAACTATGGATAGGATTTCCAGTCAATGGAAGAAGGTCATTGATATACAAGAGGAAAAGAGTGGGGGAAAGAACTGAACCTTGGGGGACACCGGCATTAGTGGAGAAGTTAGAAGACATCTACCATCACCCTCAGTGAGCGATCAGAGAGAAAACTGGATAACCAATTACTAAAAACAGTTGGCAAACCATAAGATGGAAGCTTATTTAGAAGACCTTTATGCCAAACACGATCAAAAGCCTTTGAGATGTCAAGAGCAACTACTTGTGTTTCACCGAACCTTTCCATTGAATTAGTCCATAAATGAGTAACATAAGCCAGAATATCACCAGTGGATCGACACTGACGGAATCCATACTGGCAATCGTTGATCAGAAGGAAGGTTTCTAGGTGGTTTAAGAGTTGGCGGTTAATTGATTTCTACATTACTTTAGAAAGAGTAGAAGTAATTGCAATGGGACGATAATTGGATGGGAGGGATTTGTCACCCTTTTTAGGAACTGGCTGGATGTGAGCAAATTTCCAAGCAGAAGGAAAAACACCTTTGGAATAAGAAAGTGAAAAAAGGCGGCAAAGAATAGGAGTAAGTTCAGGAGCACAGATTTTGAGAACAAGTGGAGAAATACCATCGGGACCTGGAGCTTTCTTAGCATCAAGATTCATCAAAATCCTAATATCCTTTTGATGGAAGATCACAGGAGGCATTGAATGGAGCGTGTTGGGAATGGTGGGAGGTGTTTTACCAAGGTCATTAATACATGAGCTGGAAGAAAAGTGGGATGCTAGCAGGTCAGCTTTATCCTTGGCTGAAGTGACAACAGAACCATCTGGTTTGGACAGAGGTGGGAGCAGAGATGGGCAAAAGTTGCGGCCAATAGCTTTGGCAAGAGACCAGAATGCTCGGCTACCATTAGGGCAAGAAGCAAGTTTTCTACTCTTAGCCTTTTCAAACTCTAGTTTGGACTGATTAATAACTGCAGTGGGCACAAATGTACTTACGCAGGATATCACCTGAAAAAACTAATTCCATACTTTTAAAAGGAGACCCCCTCAAATTAAAATTAATGGAAAAACTGTAAAAATAGTATCAGAACTAAAATTTTTGACTCAACATAACTTTTTATCCCCATTTGGCATACTTGTCAAAAAAAGTGAGGAACTATGCAGGCATTATTGCTGGTATCAGTCGATCTTACTGGGACTCAAAAGAAGGACCCTGGCAATCATGTATTGAGCAGTTTTCTTGCCTGTCATCACCTATGGAGCCATTGTGTGGTTTCCCCGTTGTGTTGTCAGAAACAGAGACAATGCAGAGAACAGTACTTCTCACTATCATCAGAGCATGTGGCATTGTGTGTACACCGAAACTGCAGGTGTTGACTGGTGCTCTCCCACTTTATTTGGGTGTAGCCAAAAGAGGCTTATGTACCATAAAAAGGGCATATGAATTTCTGGGGGATAGCCCTTGACACAGCCAACACCATCAAGGCTGAAAGAAAGAGAATAGCTACAACTCTGTGAGCTATGGCAAACAAATTGGGAGCTGGAAACCAGAGGTCTGGTTACCAAAGGTTTCTTCCACAGGTGGCAATGGTTAGTCCAAAGCCACCAAAGTGGTATGCTCCTGGACTTTTCACAGTACAGTCGATTCCGGTTATTTGGGACACATCGGGACTAGTGCATTTTGGCCTGATTAAGAGGCTGCCCCAATTATCCGAAGTTTCACGTAAATAGTTAAAAATACAATGTTACCCCCCTTTACAATTAGTTCACTGTACAATCAAATCACGTTACGACGAACTCACCATAGTAAAGTACCGTTCACTATACGATATGCAGTAAGTGTCGGTTATTGTGATCACGTTTGTGAATTGAATTTTAATTCTATTAAACAGCGATTCTAATTAGCGAAAATAGGAGGAATATTATTCACAGGCTGTAAAAGTAAAGATATATTAAGCACAAATTTACCCTTTATTACCTTACCAATTAAAAAATTAAATGATAAGTGAAATTCGGAAGAATATACGTGATAATCGGAATAATTAATACGTACTGTAATATGTACATACTAACTAAACTAGTTGACATTTGTGGTCAGGGGATAAAATTTAAAACAGTAAAAAGATAAGCAATCAATAACAAAGAACATGGCACACACAAATTGCAAGTAACGAGTTACAAAGCTTTAAAAATAGGAATAAAGAGATGATCTGAAAATTAATTTTTTTATATGATTGATGATTCCATGGAAGTGTAAACGCATTTTACCATAATAACCCACAGAATTACAGCTGTCAGTATTATCGCAAATTCAGTAAGATCGAGTTTACTATCCGTTTATGATGGATTGCACTAACAGAAAAGCCCAATAAACAGGTGACTGCTAATTGTTTTTATTGTTTTATGGTTGTGACCTCCAGAAATCCGACCGAACTACGTGGTAAGGTCGGAGACAATCGTAGGGTAATCTCTAGTGCTGCGGTCTCCTGCCCCGATTAAACGGCATTTTGTCCCAATTAAGCGAAGTAAACCCTGGCTATTTTCTCGATTGGGTTCTGTTTTTTAAGATTTGTCCCAAATAAATGGCTGCCCCGATTAACCGGTGGCCCAAATAACCGGAATCCACTATATTTATATTGACAGCACAGCTCCCTAAAGGCCGAATTAACTTCCTTAGGGTTGACCGATAACCCTAACTGTACTTGTAACGATAGTGAAGAGTGGGCACACATTACGATCCTTACTGTAATGTTCTTAGGTACACCTTTACAAACCCTTCATGCCATTCTCTATGAATGTATAATAATTTATGATATACCAAGAACCCAATTTACAGCAGAAATTGGTTCCCTACCCAGGGGACAAGAACATTTATTTATTAGTAGAAGAAAGTAACTATAAAGCTTTCACAAGCTTTACACAAAAAAGTATTTGAAAACTGTAGAAGCATCCTGAGTTGGGCCTTACAACCCCCACAGCAAAACAATATTCCATAGCCAAAGTGCCCAAGTCTTTCAAACCGTCTAGATATGGCTTTTTAAATTGGAAGGGTAGCTGTGTCCAGCTCCCTGACAGATACCATAGAGGGCCCTAGTGGCCCCCTGTCTATCCAAGTAGACACAATGCCATTGCTAGTTAGCAGGCGTGGTGTGGAACACTGACCAACAGGGCTTGCCCCTTGGCCAGTGTGGGCTAGAAAACCAACGCAGGTGCTCCAGCATATGGATCCTTTTCCCTATGATCCTTCATTCCTATCACCTAGGTTGCTTGTTCTCTCATTCCCCCATCCTCCTCCTCCAGCCTGGAGGGAATGAATTTTTTTTTTTTTTTTTTTTTAGCTGGGCTCTCCTTGTCTATAACCTTGGCCACCACAGTGCTTTACATGTTCCACTGCCCGGCTCACCTCCTCGTGATGCTGGACAGTAAACCAGAGGTTTTTGTGTGAAAACGCATGCACATAGGCTAAGAGGCCGGCTAAACAACACAATCCCACACTAATACTCCATGAACACTCACTAACCTAAATATATCTGAGTTGGGGGAAACCCCTGTAGCTGCATTACAGTTAACATTATACACTATGTTGTAAATAATTCCAAAACGAAGGGCCATAATTTCAAATTGCGGGGGTTGAGGTTTAGATTAGATTGTAAGAAGTTTACTTTTAGCCAATGATTCATTGATATCTGACAGTTGTTAATATCGAGTCGTTGGGACAAACAAGTTGACCATGCAGGTAGTTGAGGCTGACAGTTTGAATTAATTCAGAGGTCTACTGGTTACTTCCTGTGTGAGGAGGCAAGCAAAAAATTTGTTTTCTTATCTATTTGTTGGTTTTTGTTTTTTTTTTTTCCCAGTGCAGCAAAAGCCTGTGGCTTCCTTGCACTATGTGGCTATTACTATTAGTACTGAACCACCTGCTCAAAAGGATCCTAAAAAAAAATTATTTAATACTGTTATAGCTCTTCTTTTATACTCTTTTTTTTTTTTTTTTGACTCAGAAATGAAAGTTTCTGTCCCTGCAGAAAACCAGTATTCTCTAAAATTAATTTTCCACATTATTATCAAGATTTCTTAACTTAAAATTGTTTTATTTATGTCACTTGACTGAACAATGATAATACTAGCATATTTGTAAACATGTTTCTATTTCAATTCACATAAATTTGCTTTTGTGTTTCATTTTCTTGTGCTTTTTTGTTTACCCACCAAGCAACATGCCCTTGAGGGCTTGTACCCAGGAGTTAAATCTCTTTGGTATAAGGTCCTGTTGACTTCCCACTCTCTATGGCTTTTTTGGCGTAGTTGCGAGGCGTCTCCGTAGCCAGGTGATAAGGAGCAGCAGTGTGTAGCACACGCTTCTTGATTAGACCGGGGTTCAAGCCCATCACCACCAAATACGGAGAATGTGGAAAGGTCAGGGAATGACCACCGCATATCCCAGAGTAATATGGCCTTAGTTACTAATGCTCCTAAAAACCAAATAACAAACAAACAAACAGCATAGTTGCAGCAGGTATCTTAAGTATATTTGAAGTACCTTGCCCAACTGTGTGTGATTGCATCATATATGAGGCCCGAACTATGTCAGAGGTCGCTTGATTCTGGCACAACATAACCCTAGCACAACATTTATAAACATATTTTTATTTCATTATGACCTAAGTTTACTTTGATGCCCTGTTAGTAGTTTTATTTTCTTGTTCTTTTTTCCTTTCGTATAATCTAGCCCTGTTTCACCAGATCAAATGGAATGGTTTTCTTATTTCCCGAAGCTTTATCGATCTTTTCCAAATAAAGAAGAAACCTGCAAATCACAGGTAGAATTTGTTGATGTTGGATGTGGCTATGGAGGCTTGCTTGGTAAGAAAATACATATAATATTTAATCTATAATGTATTGATAAAATGTGTTCTAGGTCACAGTACATTTTAGTTATACAGGGGTATACAACCTGTTTTGACTATTGAGATAAATGCTGAGAAGTAGATGTCATGGGCTTTTGCAGGTGTCTTCTTCCTGGCCAGCAAGAACAGTTCCTTATGCATTTTTCAAAAAAAGATTTAATTTTTTTTTATCAATGTGTGTATTTAAGGTTTAGTTTTCTCTACATTTAATAATTAAATATGAAAATCCAACAATTATTATATGATACTAATAATATTCTTATTACATGGTTGTAATAATGATAAATATTGAAAAGATACATAAAGATCATAAGAAAGGACTGCAGAAAATGAACTCCCTGTCGAAGCTCTTTAGCGATCCTTCAGGAAATGAGAAAAATGGTCATTATATCAACAGTTCATAAAATCTGCAAAAGAACAAGAAAAGTTTGAACATTTAATGTAATTATAGTAATACAATGTAGTATAATGTACTTCAGAATATGCACTACAATAATAGACAAAATGAAGATTGTACATTTTGCATTGATTATAAAGTGTAGTTAGATTAATTTTTAAATTATATATGTACAGTAATTACTGTATGCATTAGTATATATAACATCTATATACAAAAAAGAATAAATGCACAAGGCGTATTAGGCTAGAGATTGATAATTCAATATAAGAATATCAGTGATATATCACCATAGTTTTCCTTAGTAGTAAAAAACTACAGTAGTAGTAAATGGCATTGATTTAATTGTACAATCTGTCCCCGACTTATGTAAGAGATACGCTCCAGGACTTCTTATGTAAGTCGATTTTTACGTAACTCGGGAATGACTAATAAGATATTGCTACTATATCCCTGGTATGTCAAAACTACAAAAACCACATAATATCCTCAGAAGAATGAAGAAAAATAGTTATATACCATAACAATTAAAAACTTTATCTGGGGAGAGCAGTGGATTAACTGGAGGGGCACATAAGAAAAGAAACCATAAAAGGAAGAAAAAAACGCATGTTATTGTATTGTAAAAACTGATATGTATTTCATAGGGTGTATAGGCTTTATAAGGGCTGCTAAGGGAATCAGTACCAAAGTGTACATATTTAAGAAAATTGGTCTACACCACACAAAGAATCAAAGTTTATACACTCCAGGTGTGATGAACTGGAGGTAACTTAAAATGGACATAAAGCATTAATAATAAGACACATTAATCACAGGGTGTTGTAGGCTCAGTAGAGTTCAGGGAGGTCGTACGTGATATGGACTCTTTGATTTTCATCTGTTTCGTATGTTTTTTTTTTTCCTCTTTATAAATATCGTGATAAGCAATCTTGAACTTTTCTTTCTATTTTCAAGAAACGTTCGGTGTTTTCATACATTCCATCAAACATAGAGACCTTTCTGAATTTTATGAAATGCTTCTGCCATTTCCTTTAATTTGAACTGCTTCTTGGGTAGGCGCCTCCGTAGCCAGGTGGGAAGGACAGCAGTGCGTAGCACACGCTTCTTGATTAGACCGGGTTCGAGCCCGTCACCACCAAATACGGAGGATGTGGAAAGGTCATGGAATGACCACCGCATATTCCCGGAGAAATATGGCCTTAATTGCTAATGCTCCTAAAAACCAAATAACAACAACAACAGCTTCTTGGGTTTCCCCATTTCCTCAACGGGTTTTGGCTCTCCCTTCCTCCTCAACTATTTGCATGTTCAACTGGACTAGGTCTTCTGTTTTTAAATCTTCACCTCATTTATCCACAAGCTCATCTACATCTGGAATTTCTGGGCTAAGTTTACAATTTCTTTGGTAACAGAAGACATCAGCTCATCTTCGTTGAAGTCTTCGTTGTTAAGCTTAGAAATTTTTAGAAGATTTTTCCAAACCCTGCTCATACAAGTTGTCATATCATTCCAGGCTCTTGAAATGTTCTGTATTTCATCAAGGATGTTTAAGGTCTAGAGCAGTGGTTTTCAACCGGGATGCCGTGGCACCTTAGAGTGCAGCAACAACATTCCAGGTATCCAGGGGTGCCCCGCAATTTGGGTTTAAGTTACTTAAACTTATTATTTTTTTAAAAAATTTATATGTTTATTTCATTATAAAATAGTGTACAGTATCTTTTTAATTTTGTGGTAATCTATAATTGATGTTTATTTAGTACCTCTATATATTTTTTAATATTTTAGATATATAAATATATATACAGGGTGTACATAAATTAGTTGGGCAAAATAAATGGTTTATTATGCATAGGTATACAGCCAAACATGAGAGTACACATGATTATAAGATAAACACATAAAGTTTACATTTTTCACAAATGATCGATGTGGCTGCCCTTTGTTACTCTGCAAATGTCCCATCAGTAAATCAGTTCTAGCCATATGTTTCTGAGCATGTTCACATCGATCAAACCAAGTGCAGTGCTGATTCGTGATTTCAATTCAGGAATGGATGTCGGAAGCAGCGGACTGTAAACCTGATCTTTTACAAAACCCCATACACTGAAATCTAGGGGTGAAAGGTCTGGTGATCGTGGTGGCCAATCCAAACTATGACTTCAGCACTGAGGTAAGAAGTAACCGCTGTGTGGAAGTGACAGGGTATGCCATCTTGTTGGAAAATGAAACTTTTCTGGTATTCTTGACCGAAATTTCGTTGCACTTGCACAGCGGAAGTTTCATGAAACCACAGACAGCATTTCGCTTTTTCAGCGGCGTTATACGTCTCTATCATTACAAGAACACAGAAAGAATGATGAACAACCATGAACTATATCTCACTCATATGTGAGGTAATGTAGACAATACTACTCATCTGCCATTGAACTGGTACCTTACAATTAATATTTCGTAAATTATTCAGTTACTAAATTGTCTAACTAATTTGTGTCCACCCTGTATATATATATATATATATATATATATATATAATAATAATACTACGGATAATATAAAAAATCCAACAATAATACCATCAGGGACCTAAGACAACGCAAAAAAAAAAAAAAAAATTTATCGCTCTTTACCGACAATCTAGATGACGTCAACTGGGGCCAACCACCCAGAATGAAGGCAAAAAACGACAAGGTTCTCTGTTTCTGTGATGATCAATATATGCTAAGTAATTTAAATCTAAACCAGTATAGGCCAAAAATAAATCGAATATAAAGATGATAATAAAAATTTAGAAATATTAGAAACAAAGGTAAGAAATATATATATATATAGGTAAAATATAAATATAAGCATATATTAATCATCGTTGATCCGACAGAGAACGTAATTTAATGATTTAAATAAGATTAAATATATAATAAATATATAATACATACTACATATTGACCGTATCTAGGACATAATCTAATAGTCGTCAAAATAATATGTGGTGCCCCCTATGTGATGGATACGGTAAAAATAAATAAATAATTAAATTAAATTAACGCATAGAGAAACATGCAGATAGTAAGAAGAAAAACTAAAGGAGTAGGAATAATAGAACCTGAACTCCACAAAGACGAAAAATAGTGGTATAGATAAGAAATAGTTTCTCCTACGTCCTCGGATTGCCCTAATAATTTCGGAGAAATAAAAATAGAGTGTAGGACAGTTTAAAGACATTACAAGATATAAGTTGTGGCTCGGGTATGCCCGGGATCGCAAACCCGTTCCTATAGTAGGACCCTGAGCTGAATTTGCATGTTATCTCAGCGTGAATTTAAGTAAATTTAAATGAATTTAACTATATATTAACTATATATTAAAAAAAAAAAAAAAAAAAAAAAAAAATGATACACTGTAATTTGCAAGCCGGTGGGTACAAGTTTTCTACGCCGTAAGACACCAAGAATGCAAAGTGTATCCTATTTACATATATACATGGCACTAAATATACGATTATATTGAAAATTACACTACAACAATAAAACAATAGGTTCAGAAAACAAATTTTTGAAATTAATAATGTTTATCGCTTTCTTGAAATGATATTTCAGGTAAGCGATAGGAAAATTATTATTGATCAACTTGCCGTACAACACTGTTAAGCCCGCTGAACAATTTTTATTACTATTGCAGATATAAGCAATCCTTAGACATTGTGATAAAATTATATTAGCATGCACTGATTTAGATATGTTAGATTTCCAATTTGTAAGGCTTACTACGTTAAAATTGAATGCATCTCTTTTATTATATACGTTTATGTCTATATTATTATTATGCAATATTTCTATATGAAGATCCAGATAATTAGCTATAGTATCAGAACTATTAGTTTTTTCCAGTACAAGTTCCACTGGGTACAACTTAATGTAATCCTGGACAAAATGTGAACAATTAAAAACACATATATCGTCTACGTATCTATATATAAGTAGGTTATCTTGGAAGTCTCTTTCTGTATAATGTAGATAAAGGTTTGCGATTATGCTAGATGCTGGACTTCCCATGGGGTGCCAGTCACTTGTAGGTATAACGATGTTCCGTCATATACATAATTATTAAAGATGCATAATTTTATTAGAGAATTCCAATAGGTTAAATCAACCTTTATAGAATTTTTATTTTCTAAATATAGATTCTGGAGGACGACTTCTAAGTTATCAAGATTAATGCTCGTAAATAGACTGTTAAAGTCAAATGTTTGTATTTGATGAATATTATTATTTTTTAGAGCATTTATAATAGGTAAGTTATTATTTATTATAATAGTTTTATTTAAGTTATTTAATATAATTTTAAGTAACTTTTCTAACGTTTTTCCGGGAAATTTAGCATAACTATCTCTACATGATGTTATGAATCTAAAAGCAATTGGTGTTTTGTGAAATTTGGGTATGCCATATATAAATGGAAATTTTAGGTTATTATACTTTAACTTTAATTTTTTATGCAATGCAATTAATTTTTTGATTATTATATTATGGGAAGATGCTATCTGTTTATATGTATGGCTAGACTGTAGTTCATTTTTAATGATTTCTATATAATATGATTTACATATGATTGCATAATTACAAGCAGCTTTATCAACGGGAGTAATCACAAAATGTTCATGTATATCTTTGAGCTGCCTATTTATTAATTTGGTATTATATAGATTATCTTGTATGAATTTCAATTGATTATATTTGCTAGATATGATATTAAGCATTGTAAATAGCCACATGTGATATGCTTCAACCGGTATGTTATGGTTGTATGCTGATCTTATGCAATATTTAAGTAAATCTAGATATAACAATTTTTTAAAATTTGATTTATTAATAGGTAAATTAGGTCGAAATTTAAAACCCAGTGATAAAATATCTCTAAGTTCAGGATATGGGATTATATCTAAATTGCCGGTTATAATGTGATTATGGTTAGGGTCCACGTACCTATGAAATGAAGGTTTGTGGCAAACACATATATCTTGTCCGATGTTAATATTGTGAAGGTTTGTAGCTATTGTTTTATAGTTACACGCTTTAAGACCAAATGGTCTAGAATATCTAAATCTGATATTAATATGTAAGTTATTAATAGGCAGCAAGTCATTACGTAAATTAATAGTTTTATGTATATCTAAATCATCCATTAATTTATTTTGAAAGTATAAGATGAGGACAGAATTTTCCGGCTGCTTGCTAACATTCAAAATATGACATCTGAATTTGACAATGTCTGATATGATGTGCATAAGATGAGAAGATACAAAGACGTAATCGTTGGTTTTTCTATTTAGTGCTTTGAGTACACTGAGTTTAATAGTGAAAAGTGTGTTGTGTATTTTACTAATATTTATATGATCCGTGTCCCACATTTTGAATAAATTTATGAAGTCTCCTAGATGTTCTCGGTTGCTATTATATGTGTTAGATTTACTATATTTCCTATTGCGATTATATTTACGGAGTTTGGCAATTTGAAACATATTATAAACGCAAATATCTTTTAAATTATTCGTCAAATATTTTTGATTAAATTTATTATTTAGACCGTATGGATATAGTGTTTTATATTGTAATCTTCTTGCAATAATCTATCATTTGCGTTATTAATTACGTTAAGTATTGAAATGAAAATATTACCAAAAGTATGTTTTTGGAAATGTCTGAATTCAATATCATGTTCCAAATTACCTGTTTTCTTGCTAGATTTGTTATTATAAGTTTTAATATCGGAACGATGAAGGTTCATTCTAATGTTTAGTTTATTGCTAGTTTGACCAATATATTTAACATTGCAAGTACGACATGTGATCATATATATGACGTTATTCATTTTACAGAATATATGTGAATTCGTATTAATTGTAGCATGATTTGGATGCATATAGGGGCAAGTAAGACATAATTTGTTGTTACAAGGTTGAAATTTAAGAGATGATGATCGGATATTAGTGCCAGAAGCATTATATGCTAAACTGCTCTGTAAAGTGTGTGATATTTGTGTATGTGTTGATGTATTAACATGGTTAGGACTACTACCCAGGGCAACAATAGTATCCTCGGTCACTTTTATCCTACTCTGCCGATGTAGTATATTATTATTATTATATTTACGTGACATAATAAGAGAAAAGTTAATATAAAATAAAAGCAAAGTTAATATAATATAAAATAAAATCAAGATGCGCAATCATAAATCCATGAAGGTAAAATTAAGAAGGATCGATGCAGTTAAGAAATAAGCTTTGCTTGGGTTAAGTATACACTACCTAAGATTGCTTTTTCTTCTTTTTCTATTTTCTTAACTGCATCGAAGGAGCTGACATGCCCATGCAAGGTGCAGGTTCTTGTGTCTACCAGTGTGTATGGGTACTCACGATGGCTCTCAACTGCCTCAGCCTATAGAAGCTACTGTCTGATGGATATTGGGCTTGCTGTTCCTGCATTGTATTGTTTGATTAGTTAGGGGATTGTGCAGCACTGTTGTGTTACAAGATGAAACACACAATGATTATCATTCATGGATGTTAACTACACGTGACTGTCCTATATGTGACATTTGGTGGTTGTTCAATTGCTATTGAGCCAGTCACAGCATATTTGTTAACCACAGAATAGGAGACCTTAACCATTGTGGCTGTTGTTGAGAGATGGGGACCTGCATACCTTGTCCCCACAATTATTTCATGTTCAAAGTTGGAATGATCTTGATGTTGACCCATTCTTTCTTGCATACTCAAAAACTGATCACCATATGTGCAAACTACATATTATATCAGCTGTTATGGTGGTATTGGGCCTTCAACAGCATCACAGACCAGCTCATTTGGCCCTGGAGAGATTGTGTAAGGCTCAAGGGGTAGAATTTTTCTCAGCCTGGTCTGTGCTTGTTAACAGGAGAGACTGGTTCTACAGGAATGGGATACACTTAAATAAAAAGGGTGCAAGAATATTGCGACCCACCTATAACACTGCCTCGATGCTGATGCTATCGAGTCAGTGTTAGGTGGGTCGGAAATCTGCTAGCTTGAGGGGATACACGGGCTAATAGATTAAAAGTAGCCACTGGTAGAGGTTGAAAGTGATTCTTGCACTGCTTCTATTGGAATGAGCAGAACCTGGAAAACAAGATGCAGGATATTTCAGAGACTGCTGGGAGTCATTGCAGTACAAGGAAACACATGGGTTGTGTTAGGGTAGCTAAGAATAGGAATGGGGGCATGTATATTTGCATGTATACCAATGCTAGGAGTTTGGTAAATAAATTTGATGAATTTGAGGTGTTGATCAAAACATAAAAGGCAGATATTGTTGGGATATCAGAGATGTGGTGTCACACAGATATAAGGAATACAGAACTGGAATTTGGGGGAGTACAATGTGTACAGGAAGGATAGACAGGATAGGAAGGGAGGAGGGGTTATGCTATTAGTTAAGAAACACATAAAATTCAAGGAAGTGCAGCCAGTCGACATTGCTGCACAGTGCAGTGCGAGTCAGTTTGGTTTGACAGAACCTCTGGGAATTAAAAATTTAGAGTAGGAGTATGTTATAGGCCTAATGACTATGATGAGTATAATAAAAACGCTACAGGGAAATAGAGTGGGCCAGTAAATCAGAGAGTCTTATAATGGGGGATTTTAATTTCCTGGATATTGACTGGAATTTGTGGATTGGTCACTCACACACTAGCAAGGCTTTTGTGGATTTATTGGATGATTGTTTTCTACATCAGCATGTTCGGGAGGCAACTAGAGGGAGTAATACTCTTGATCTGATTATCAGTAGAGATTCTTCATGCATTAAGAATCTGCAAGGAACCACTGGGTGGCAGTGATCACAGTGTGCTGAAGTGGGATTTACTCAAAGAGATAACTATCATCAAGAGTAAACGGAAGGGTTTTTGCTTTCATAAAGGTGACTACAGTGGTCTTCTGAGACAGTATTTAAATTCTATATGGTGGGAACAACTGATGATGTTACCAACAGCAAATTCAAAATGGGAAGCATTCAAAGAATTAATCTTGGAAGCTACTAGGCTTTAGATATCAACTAAGAAATATTGTTCAAGGTTTAGGCCTAAATGGATGTCAGATGAACTAATGAGACATGTGGCAGAGAAGAAAAATGCGTGGGATACATATAACTTGTTTGTTTATTTGGGTTTTAGGAGCATTAGCAACTAAAGCCATATTGCTCCGGAGATATGCAGTGGTCATTCCTGACCTTTCCATGCATAAGCTTGCTTTCTTGCATCATATGCCTCTACTAATGCTAATGTTAATTCCTACACAAGGGGGCATTATTAATGCAAAGCCAAGGTCTAACCATAGATAGGAAAATTGGTTTCGGACTTTTAATCTGTCAAAATGCTCTGTTTCAGCGGCAGAGTAACTTTTAAAGGAAAATTAAAAATGCTCATGAGAGCAATTAATTCAATTTCATAGTTAGGCTGTGCTTGAAAAAATAATGTACTAGTTTTAATCCTCTCTCTTTTAATTGCTGAGGTACGTAAAGATTGATAAACTTTTTGCATGTAGACTTCCATTCTGGACAAAAACGTTAAGAGTAAATGTCATTCATATTTCAAGATCATCTCTTTGCAGCTGCTGCTGATAACTGATCTTGTATGGATAATATTGGATTAGTTTCCAAAGAATTTTCCACACAGTGTAATATGGGAGATCCTATTGCCTTGCTACTCTCTGTGCACTGCTACTAGTTCCAGCAGGATCCAAGCATCCATGAATTGGTCGACGATAGCTGTTGCAACTTCCTGTGCTATGAAAAAGGCTTTCTTCCTCTTGCAGGCTTAACAACAAAGGACCCAGTTTCCTCAAATTTGTTAATCATCCTTCTAACTAACACAGCTGATGAAGGACCTTGATGTAAGTTCTTACGCTTCTAAATTCACGCAGTGCGGCTGCTGCATTGCATCCATTAACATAGAAGAACTTCACAATTATAGCACGATCAGGCAGAGTGAGGCCCATTGTTAACAGTAAAATTGCAGAATACACTTGTGATATTTGTGTTGTGCCTTTATACCTCTTTGCTGCTGGGAAAATAAAATTAACTCAGATTTATGCAAATTTTCTGCTCTTTTAGGTATCTTATTTTTTAGTTTGGATTACAATCTTTAGTGCAATTCAGTTTCTTTCTGTTTTTTTTCAAAGGGCACAAATAAAATTTTGTAATTTCAATAAGGTTTGTCTTCGTTATTTATTTGTTGGTACTTTGTCATATTAATCCCAGAGGCTCACATCTGTGAGTATGGGCTTGGCACACACACAGGGACCTGAGCTGGATATCATCATTCTTCTCTTTCTTGGTGATTCCCTTCTACTTCACTCTCTCTCTCTCTCACACACACTCAGGGTAATAACTTGGAAATATTTTTTAGCTGGTGCACCATAAGTCTCAGGCTTCCTTGCATTATATGGCTAGTAATAATAATAATATCTTTCCTCCTGTACAGCACCATATTATCTCCTACTGGCAGATTTTGGAACAAATTTTTTTTTCACGGGATCTTTCTCCCCATTCCATGAATAGTTTACTTACTTTGGTGGCATTCCGCTTATTACTTAGAGCTACAGAGAGTTCTGAATAGGGATACTTTAATTATGGCCACCCTGTACTTGTTTTACTGGAACATTGTGGCTGCAACATTGGCCTTATTTTGGAGGTTCTTAATGTCCCTACTACAGCATATGGCTTACTTGAATTTTCAGTGAGAAAAGCATTGGATGTATGGATGAATGCGAACGTTTGTTGGGGTGCATCTGTCGAGCAACTATTTCAGCCGAGGTTGGCCATTTTTTCCTTGGTAGTTAACTGTATCTGATGATGGTACATAGCTCATAGTTATATCTCTATTTTTGCTGATTCTTGAGTGGGTTCTTTTTGTAGTGTTTGTCATTTTCCCATTTACATTAGTGATTAAGTTTTATGAATGGGATTATCTGTAGCCTAGACAACAGGTATAGTATCAGTTATTCTTTTGTAGACTGGGTCTCAGAGACATCGGCATGCTCCTCTTTTTGGTGAATTGAAGAAAGTGGATTAGTCACCCTTGCTGTGATTGTGCTATAGTTGGTAGTCATTGTGTCTGAGGCTGTACTTTTAGCTTTCAACTGTGGCAGAGCAGTGTTGGTGACAGTGAAGTGTTCGATGGCCTGTTTGCTTGCCAGCTCTTCATGCATATTTGTGGTTTGAAGCACTTGTGGAAGGCAAGTTTCTGGCAGGAGACAGAGATGATCAATTTTAGTCCTGATAACCTCAATTATTGATATTCTGAGGTTTCCTCCTGTTTAGTATCTCTTCTAGTTGTAAATTGCTTTGAGTGGTCAGGACACTTATGGATTGATGGTCACAGTTTTGGTGAATTTTTAGCAAGTTTTTTAAACTCTGGCTCAGCACCAACATTATTTAGCTCTCGATGAAGTTCTGCAGTGTACATGGATCCATGTACACTGCAGTGGCTGTGCTAATAGAGGAGATTGACAACAAATGCAATAGTAATGTTAGAGAGGTGTCTGAGTTTTCGGTTAATTTTCTCAGATCTATTATTAAGTTGCATTCTCTTGCTGGAGTCATGAGTTTCAGTTTGATTTAGAGTCGTCATCTGGTGTGGGATTTGTGGAAACTTTCATTGACACTGGTCCGAGCTGAAGGTGATCAGAAGTGCTTTCCATTCTTTCTGAGCTGTGTTATGGCAGTGAGCACTTAAATAGCAGCTCTTTGAAAGCCTTTACATTTTAAAAATTTGTGCTGTGTAATTCTATTATATTAGCATTAATAGAGGCACATGATTCAAGAAAGCAAGCTTATACAGCATCAGCCAAAAAAAAAAAAACCCTTCCCATTTCACTGATCCATTTATTCCAACTGTTTGTCTAGTTCTGCCTTGAATTTATTTACGCTGTCAACTTCCACAACAACAGATAGAAGTTTGTTATAGCAATCAACTACCCTATGGCTAAAGGCAAACTTCTGCATATCTATTCTACAATTATCTTTCCTCAGTTTGAATCTATGCCCCCAAAAGTTTATAGTCTGAGCAAGAGGAAGAATCCCATCAGCATTGAGCCTGCTCAGTCCATTCAAGGTCTTATACACATCAATCAGATTGCCTCACAGGTGCCTAGTCTCCAGAAGCAGCAATTTGCAGAATCTTTTGCCTTTCTTCATAAGAGCACCCCTTTGTTCCCTTCACCAGTCTTGTTCCCTTCTCTGTACTCTTTCTTGCAGCTCTACATCCTTCCTAAAATGAGGCTTCCAGACCTGTACGCATTACTCAAGGTGTGGCCTGACCATTGCCACATACAAGGGGATAATCACCTCCTTTATCCCTGCTTGCAAAATTCTTATTTATCATTGACAAGAGGCCATGTCCTACTCTGGCGGCCTGTCTGAATTGCTAAGAAAACTTCATATCTGACTGCACAATTACCCCCAGGTCTCTTTCATTCTCCCCTACCCTGAGTGTAACACCACATGGTACATTTCTTTGGGGTTACTTCTACCATATGCGGTACTTTGCATTTGTCAATGTTACACTTCAGTTGCCACTTCTCAGCTCATCTGCCCAACTTTTCCAGATCCTGTTGCAGCAGCATACTGTCATTACTGTTATTAACAATCCTGGCAACCTCTGTATCATCTGCAAACTTTTACTTTAAGCTTGATATACCTTCATCAATATCATTATAAATATACAAAACAACAATGGGTCCAACACCGAACCCTGAGGGACACCACTGATAACATTAGTCCATGTAGAGCAG
Source organism: Mastigoproctus giganteus (assembly GCF_048544385.1). Lineage (NCBI taxonomy): Eukaryota > Metazoa > Arthropoda > Arachnida > Uropygi > Thelyphonidae > Mastigoproctus > Mastigoproctus giganteus. The sequence goes on from NC_143578.1 coordinate 141,209,693, forward strand.
TACTTATTGATTACCACTCTCTGTCTTCTCCCCTTCAACCACCCCTTTATCCATAGCAGCAATTTGCCTCCAATACCACACTGCTCCAATTTGTGCAGCAGTCTTCCATGTGCAACAGTATCAAAAGCCTTTCTAAGATCCAAGTATATAATATCAAAGTTATTCCCTGCATTCAGTTCTTTTGTGACTGCATCATAGTATCCAATCAAATTGGTCTGGCAAGACTTCCCCTTAACAAAACCATGCTGTGTCCAAGCAATAACTGAAGTCTTGTCTAGATGATCCTGCAGTGCTTCTTTAACCAGTGCCTGCATTAATTTTCCTGGAACAGAAGTTAAACTCACAGGTCTATAATTACTTGTGCCAGTCTTTGATCCTCCTTTGTGAATTGGGGTCACATTTGCACTTCTCCAGTCGTGGGTACCTCCCCCCGAGTCCAAGGAAGCTCTCATAATTATGGCTAAGGGTTTGCTTACTTCCTTTGCTGCCTCCTTTAATATAACTGGATAGATCCCATCCACCCCAAGTGACTATCTTGTGTTTATCTTCAACAATTTCTCCTCCACCTTACTCTCAGTTATTACAAGATTCTCTAGCTTACTGCCAGAGTTGAATACATCTCTTGCATTCCCCTCGCTGAATAACTCCTAATGTGTGAATGTCAGTGCAAAATATTCATTTAGTTTGTTAGCTACCTGAGCAGGATCATCAACAGTTGACCCATCGATATCAAGTGGACCAATCTGATTCATCCCCCTTCCTTCTAGAGTTTACATAAGTAAAGAACTCTTTGCTGTTTTTCTTTGCATCCCTTGCCAAAGATTTCTTGTAATCTGCCTTCGCCTGCCTAACCTCCTTTGTAATTTGGTTACAGATCAACTTGTATCTATCATAGGCTTATGTGTCACATGTTAATTTATATGTATCTCATGCATTTTTCTTCTCTGACATATGTCTCATTAGTTCATCTGACATCCTTTTAGGCCTAAACCTTGAACAATATTTCTTAGTTTGTATGTAAAACCTAGTAGCTTCCAAGATAAGTTCTTTGAATGCTTCCCATTTTGAATTTGCTGTTGGTAACATCATCAGTTGGTCCCACTGTATAGAATTTAAATACCGTCTCAGACCATCGTAGTCGCCTTTACGAAACAATAACCCTTCCCTTTACCCCTGATGGTAGTTACCTATTTGATAAATCCCACTTCAGCACACTGTGATCACTGCCACCTAGTGGTTCCTCTATCTGCAGATTCTTATTGCATGAAGAATCACTACTTATAATCAATTCAAGAGTACAGTAAACCCCTGCTATTCGTGGGTTTGCGATCGCCGATTTAATATAAAATGAAACCTAAAAAAATGTGAATTTTAAAGCGCTGTGAATATTTTCTGCCATAAAAAACATGGGCATGGCTAAAATTATCTTTCCCGGTCAAAACAGCGCTCAGTGGGTGGGGGGAGAGGGGTGACAAAATCGCAAGCGTGGGTGTTTCTCGCTAATCCTTGTTCAGTATGTGTTATGCGCTTGTCATGGAAGGTTTCGTTGTTTGCTTTTAATTTATATGCTTATAAATTGAATAAATTTATCAATTTATAAATTGATAAGCTTACAAAAATGATAAATCTACCGTTTTGCAGTGTAAAACAGACTTTTTCGAGTGTGTTAACGGAAGAAAGTGACTTTATTGTGGACAAGTTCTTTCTAACCCCTACAAAAATATGGCTACGAATAACAAGAGAAATGTGAAAATATCAAAGAAGGTGATGACATTAGCGTTATTAGATAAAATTTCTAATGGTGAAAGTGTCTCCTCAGTGGTAAAACATTATAAAATCAATGAGTCAACGGTACGATCAATCAAAAAATCGGAAGAAAAAATCCGCCGTAGTGTCTGTGAAAACGCGCTACTTGCTTCAAAAATTTGCTCTGTAATTCGTGATGTTAAATTAGAAAAGATGGAAAAGGCTTTAAATCTGTGGATAGAAGACCGAACTTAAAATAAAATTCCGTTAAGTTCACTCATCATTCGTGAAAAGCCAAAACACCTTTATCAACACTTTAGCGAAACTGGTGATAGCACTGGCGGGATAAGTTTTTTTGCTAGCAAAGGTGCTGGTTTGAAAGATTAGTTTGAAATTTCTAATAAATATTACATTTAATATTAAGTTTTTTCTTATTTTCATTTCGATGCCATATGCTTGCATGTACATAGTCATATTACGAAGGTACATATAATACATACATAGACAAAATTTTAGACTAGTTTTTCTTATATATTTCATACTTTGGAATGGAACCCCCTTTATTACTATGGGAGCCATAACTCAGTATTCGCGTTTTCGGTATTCGCGACATTTCTCAGGAACGTAACCCCCGCAAATAGCGGGGGCTTACTGTATTACTCTCTCTAGTTGCCTCCTGAACATGCTGATGTAGAAAACAATCATTCAATGAATCCACAAAAGCCTTGCCAGTGTGTGAGTAACCAATCCACAAATTAGGTAAATATAGAGGTAATAATAAGAAAGAGGTCATGGATGGAGATGGAATGAGAGATGAAGGATGATATAAAGGTAAAATTATTCAGACAATTTGCAAAAGTTATGGGGATTTGTGAAAACTTTGATCATTGACACTGGATATACAAGAAGTGTTACAGTTTATGGCATGAAGACATAAGGAAAGTTGTAAGGAATATGGAATGAGAATAAATTTTTATAAGAACTAAAATTATGATGGTAATGGTTATGATGGGATGGAATGAAAACAATATGACTGTTAAAAGGATGATAAGAGTATTATCATCCATTTAATAGTTAGCATTAGCAAGGGCACATGATGCAAAAAAGCAAGCTTATATAGCATCATCCAAAAAAAAAAAAAAAACATGCACCCTTTCTCATTTCACTCATCCACTCACTCCAAATGTTTGTCTAGTTCTGCCTTGAATCTGTTTAAGCTATCAACTTCTACAATGACAGATGGAAATTGTTCCGGCAATCTTAACCCGCTGGCTAAAGGCAAACTTCTGCACATCTATCCTACAACTGTCTTTCCTGAATTTGAATTTATGCCCTCTCTGGTGATTATTCTGAGCAAGAGGAAGAATCCCATGAGCATTGAGCATGCTCAAGCCATTCAAAGCCTTATACACCTCTATCAGTTCACCTTGCCGATGCCTAGTCTCCAGACTCTGTAATTTGCAAAACTTAAGCCTTTCTTCGTAAGAGCAACCCTTTGTTTCATTCACTAATCTTGTTGCCCTTCTCTGTACTCATTCCAACAGCTCTACATCCTTCTTAAAATGAGGCCTCCAGACCTGTATACAGTACTCAATGTGTCGCCTAACCATTGCCTTATACAAGGGGATAATCACTTCCTTATCCCTGCTAGAAAAATTCCTGTATATCATTGACAAGACATCATGAGCTACTCTTGCAAACTGTATGCACTGCTCAAAAATGTTCATATCTGCCTGCACAATTACCCCCAGGTCCTTTTCACTCTCTATCTCTATTAGTGTACTACCGCACACAGTTGATACGTTACTGCTTCCCATATGCAGTACTTGACATTTGTCAATGTTAACCTTCAGTTGCCACCTCTCAGTCCATCTACTCAACTTTTCTGGATACTGTTGCAGCAGCATACTGTCATTAACAACCCTGCCGACCTTTGTATCGCCTGCAAACTTGGACATTAAGCCTGTTGTTTTCTGTATTCATTAATGATATTGATGATATACCATCATCAGTATCATTAATGAATACAGAAAACAACAGTGGACCCAACACTCAATCCTGGGGGACTCCATTAATAACATTAGTCCACGAAGAGCAGTGTCCATTGATTACCACTCTCTGTATTCTCCCACTCAACCATCCCTTTATCCATAGCAGCAATTTGCCTCTAAATACCACACTGCTCTAATTTGTGCATCCATGTGCCACAATATCAGAAGCCTTTCTAAGATCCAAATATATGATATCAAAATTATTCTTTGCATCCAGTTCCTTTGTGACTACATCATAGTATCCATTCAAATTGGTCAGACAAGACTTCCCCTTAACAAACCCATGCTGTGTCTGCCCTATAACTGAACCAGTGCCTCAATTAATTTCCCTGGAACAGAAGTTAAACTAACAGGTCTGTAATTACCTGTCTCCCCCTTTGATCCTCCTTTGTGGATTGGGGTCACATTTGCACATTTCCCATCCATGGGTACCTCCCCTGAGTCCAAGGAAGCTGTCATAGTTATGGCTAAGGGTTTGCTTACTTCTTTTGCTGTCTCCTTTAATATATTCTATCCTGGATAGATTCCATCCATCCCAGGTGCCTTTCTAATGTTTATCTTCAACAATTTCTCCTCCACTTTATTCCCAGTTATTATAAGATTATCTAGCTTTCTGCTAGAGTTTAATACACCTCTGGCATTCCCCTCCCTCAATAACTCCTCATGTGTGAATATTCATTTAGTTTGTTAGCTACCTGAGGAGAATCATCAACAGTTGAACCGTCGATATCAAGTGGACCAATCTGATTCATCCCGTTCCTTCGAGAGTTTACATAAGTAAAGAACTCTTTGCTATTTTTCTTTGCATTCTTTGCCAAAGATTTCTCATAATCTGTCTTTGCCTGCCTAACCTCAGTTGTGACTTGGTTACAGACCAGCTTATATCTATCATAGGTTTCTGTGTCACCTTTTAATTTATATGTATCCCATGCATTTTTCTTCTCTGCCACATATCTCATTAGTTCATCTGACATCCATTTAGGCCTAAATCTTGAACAATATTTCTTAGTTGGTATGAAAAACTTAGTAGCTTCCAAGATTATTTCTCTGAATGCTTCCCGTTTTGAATTTGCTGTTGGTAACATCATCAGTTGGTCCCCCTGTATAGAATTTAAATACTGTCTCATACCACCGTAGTCGCTTTTACGAAAGCAGAAACCCTTCCCTTTACCCCTGATGGTAGTTACCTCTTTGAATAAATCCCACTTCAGCACACTGTGACCACTGCCACCTAGTGGTTCCTTTATCTGCAGATTCTTAATGTATGAAGAATCACTACTCATAATAGTTAACTAGTAATCAGCACTAGTAATCAGAAATTTTACTGAAGATAGATCAAAAAGTAAAGACAATTTTTATGTAAAACTAACACCCTGTGTCAGAACACACTTTTAGGGCTATCTTGCCTACTAAAACATGTAAATGTGTTGCCAATTGCTTGTAATGTCTGTTTTTATACAATCAAGGTGCAAACATGTTGGCTCTGCTTTTCAATTGCACTGTTAGTGAATAATGTGCTATGATCATATTTTTGTGATTGAAAGGGCAGAAGTGTCATAACAGTTGTGGTTGTGAAAAAGACCATTCAGTCTAACTGATAACTTCAGTAATGGTAAACAGTACTAATCAAGTTAATGTTCTCATTTGTGAAACAGTCTGATTACTTTTTGTGCTATTGGTGGAAGTCTGGACATCAGCTATGGTCTGCATACTTGGTCATCATAACACCCTCAAATATTGTAGTTTGTTCAAGTTGGCTCCTCAGACTTCTCATGAATGAGCATAAATAAATGCCTCTGGGGATATACATTCAAGTTTTGAAGCTGTTGCAATGAAGAAGAGGCATTCCTATGGTGAATTGTTATGGATGATGAAAAAGGTGAACTACAAGGTGAAAGCAAGTAGCAAAGCATGGAGTTGAAATACATGTCAAAAAAAATAAATCAGTATGCTTCTTTTGGCAGAATCACGTCAATGTTGTTTTGTGATTCGAAAAAGGGATATTCTATAATGTGAACAGGAATATGGAGAGACTGTCAATATTGTGCCATGTTGGAAGAGAAACTTAAACGTACTAATCACAGTAAATGTAGAGGTTTGATGCTAAAAGGTAAAATGACAATACTGACAATAAAACAGTGCAACTGTTGAAATGATCTCAAAACTTGATTTTGAATTTCTTCCCTCACCGAGTATACAATCTAGATGTTACCTTTTTGGAATGTCATTGTTTTTGACCCTCTGGAAAAATCATTATTGGATGTCATTTTTCAAGATGGCAAAGTCAAAGCAGCAGTGCATAAGTGTCTTCAAAAACAACTGCAGTTTTCTTAGATGGCATGAAGAATATTGTGGGCCAATGTGAGAAATAATGGATTATGTAGAAAAGCAAAATTAAAATTGTTGCATATTTTAGTTATCCTTGATTTAATAAAAAAAAAAATTGCCTTTACTTTTTTGTTACAACCCTCATACAATTGCAGTGGGTAAGATAGCCTTTGAGGAGAAGAATATTCGGATGTTTACAGAATGAAGAGGTTAATTAAATGTATTGTGTCATGCTTTATCCAATTGGAACATGAGCACTAAAGGTTTTAGAGGAATTGAACTTTCTGATATGTAGTGTGGAGGAGGTTTGAAAGAGTGAAATGTACATACAGATAGAGTTTGGGGTGGGAGGAGAGTTTAATCCTTAAACTCTCCTCCCAGATTAAACTTGCAAATTACCTAACTGAAGGTTAGGTAATTTGCAAGAGAATGAGATAAAGGAGAATTGGTTTGCTGGATGATTTGATAGAGACTGACATACTGAATGAGAGGGCGAAGGAATAGAGAGGCAGAGGTGTTACTGTGTTTGTTCTCTGCTGTGGCAGAGAACATATAATGATGGATATTTTGTCTTCCTTTTATCATTCTGCTATTCTTATGGTGATTGTTGATAAATGTGATATTTTGGATATATTAAAATTCACTGTAGCAGGTGTGACTTAATAATTAGATACTCAGTTGTCTTAGTTAAAAATAACATATAATAACCTTTTGATGTGTTCTTTAGTGGAATTGTCATCTCTGTTTCCTAATACCTTGATTGTTGGCCTTGAGATTAGAGTCAAAGTTTCTGATTATGTCCAGAATCGTATACAAGCTCTTAGGGCACAACATTCTGGTCAGTATGAAAATATTGCATGTATACGTACCAATGCTATGAAGTATATGCCGAATTATTTCAGGAAGGGACAGGTAAGTTTAAATTTTTAATTGTGAATTTCTATAAATTAATAAGCTTTATATGTAAACAAGTCAGTTCAGGTCTCTAACACTGTAAGTTGACTTACAGTGTTAGTTGTATGCTTTGAATTGTTCTGTTTACATATTTTGTTACACGATTTTTTTTTTGTGCAATTTTTATAAAAATTATGTGCATTTTGATTTTTGTTTGGTCTCTGTCCAAGGCTTTCAAGGCAATTTTAATTAGATAGATGAAAGTTTGTGGGGTTTGTTGGAATAATAAGATTTTTTACCATAAGTTGCAATTCAGAAGGCAATTTCAGAAAGCCATTGACTGTCTTAATTCTTGGGCAGTGGCTAATGGATTCAAGTTTTCATTCCAGAAGACCATTTTGTCAAAGTGTCCACTTTGTCAGAAGTGGAACCTTCACCCTGAACCATAAGCAAAATTCGGACAAAACACAATCTGAGTAGCACCTGAAACAAAACTCCATCAGCTTATATTCAATAAAAAGTTGATATTTCTTCAACGCATTCCATTGTGCTTTGAACAAAGTGCACAAAGGATATTGCCCATAATTGTCTACATATTATGGGCAGTATCCTCGAACAAGAGGGATGCAGATCTTTGCATGTTACTTCAACTCTCTCGTGCACTTGTGCATACTAAACTATACAGTTGATGGCTTGCCAGTCCATCATGAGGCCATTTGTATTGGGGGTTTTCCTGGTCATCTTCTGTTCAGTCTATATGTTGAAGCAATTGAACTGTCTTTTGAAGAAAGCAGTTGTCATTACACTGCACCTTTAAACTAAGATTCCTGCCAGACCATTTGTTTTGAGTCACGTTTAGAAAAACATCTAATGGCCACAAGATTACCAACCATCCCTTTGCTATCTATATCCAAGAGCTACTGAGAGAATTGAACATTACAGTAAACAGTGTTGTTGAGTTATCAAGACCACCACTTCTATCCTTGTCATACAACTTTGCTATTATAAATTGGGGAGAGGCTACCACTCTTGTCTTCTCTCTACCTACAACTCTCTGTTGCCCACTGAACTGAATACTGTGACTTCTTGCCTATCTTCACTGCTGGCCCAAAGGCAGTTTATTGGTCGGGTCTGCTGCCAGCTTCCCAGATAACACTGTCTGAGAAGATTCCCAATGAATGTATGCCATGGAGTTAACCGTAGACCACATTAAAAGTCGCATTTACCAAAGATGTTATGTGGTGTACACAGAGTATTATATCTCATCCATTCCTGGCCAAGATCAGCAGATGCTACATTCTTTCTGAATTCAACATCCATTTCTGCTGGATCCCGAGCTATTGGGATTGAGGGTAATGAACTGGCAGATGTTGTGTTCAGATCACCACATTCTCATAAACACTCCTAGCCTGTTGGTCCCCTATACAGACTACAGACAAGTAATATGCAACAGATTGTTTTCTCCAAATGGAAATAGAAATGGCCAGGTAATGAACAAGCTATATCAGATAAAGCTTGTATTCAAATGCTGGCAGTGTAGTCTTTGCAGGAATCATAGAGAGGAAATTGTTGCTTGCCTCTGCATAGGATATATAGTCATCTTATATAGTCATTCCTTCCTGTTAAGGACAGATGACTCCTTTGTGTGTGAGAACTTGACACCTTTTTAACAATTTAACAATAACGCAATCATTGATTAAAGAAGTAATGCAGGACCATTTGGACAGGCATGCAATTATACTGCAATCAGAATATGGAGTTGTCAAGGGGTGATCTTGTCTGGCCAATTGAATAGGTACTATGACACAGTGACCAAGGAACTGGATGCAAAAAATAATTTTGACATCATATACTTGAATTTCATACCTTTTATGTAGGACTGGAATTCTCTCAACACTCACAGTAGATGTAATTATATGATTATAAGAATAAATGTCTCATATTTAATATTAAATAAAATCAATTACAAAAACTACATTAAAATTATTTAAATAGATAGTATTAAAAGATTGTCATGCATTCAATTCTCATCCCCAACATAACGCATCGAGCAAATCCAGGGAAGCCGACAGCCATCAACACCCCCCAAAAACCGAACTAATATCGCATGTTAACACCAAAACTGAAAACAATTTTCAAGTTAATCCTTAAGAAACATGAAATAAATGTACATCGAAATTAAAATATCTCTAAAAACAATAAAAAAGGGCTAAGCTAAAATAAGGGATCAAACTTATTCGGATACTCCATGCTCACAAGGAGTAGTGTTTTTCACAAATGAAATCCCCTGTTATATATACATAAACCTATCAAATACCTGATATGAGATTATTTACACTAACCAATACGTGAATTACCATTCACAGATGTGTGAAAAAGTCCACGAGTCTGAAATAGTTTAAGGCCTATGAACATTAATGGAATTTGCATTTAATCTCATTTCCAGAGTTTCAGCTATTAATAACAATATATATTTCTTGTTGTGTGTTTAAAATTTTTGCTTCATTAAAAAGGAACACATGGCTATCATTGATAGCATGGAAAGCAAGTTCCGAGGCACATGTCCTTCTTGCCCTAACCGATGCTGCACGTTGTTGTATCCTCATTGTGTCAAACCAATGCATGAGGAATTGCATTCACCGCAAGAAATATTATAAACAACATTGTAAGCATCCATGGTTGAAATGGAGCTGACTGCTCTATGCTTCAAAACATCATGGTATTTACTAGTGGGTTGGGCAACAATCTTAAATTCAGTGTTCTTAAAGATATTAATGAATTGTTTCTACCAGTACTGTATATATGGAACTTTAATAAAATGTTTCCACTCAGACCTGTTATTCCTGATACCAGTCTCTAGTTTGACTTGTTTGTTGCCTGATCTTCATAATGGTACAAAACGTATAACCCCTATTGAGAAATCTTCTTGTAAGTTCTATAAGTACTGTACATCTAATAATAACTTCTGAGTAGAGTTTATGTGTGTTGTAAAACTGATTAAAAATAATGCTCCGTTTAAATGTAAATGGATGATAGCTGGAACAGTAAAAATTTGCCAGTATTTGTAGGCTTTCTATAAATTTCAAAATGTATATTCTCGTTAACTCTAGTTAAAGTGAAGTTTAGGAAATTTATAGCTTTTTTTCTATGGATTTTCCATTTCTAAAGTAAAATTAAATCTGGTATGTATCTTATTTAATAAATCCAAAACATAATTTACTATATTATCCTTTGTAATTATTAAGATATCATCCACGTATCTACCATAAAATGTTAGATTTGGGAGAAACGGTGTTAAATGTAACTGTTCGATTTTATTAAGATAAATTTTGGCAATAGTTCGCTCAGGCTAAGACCCATCAATAATCCTAATATTTGTTTATAAATTTTAGATTGGAAATGAATATAATTGGCTTGAACAAGAAACTTAATTAGGTAAAATATTTCATTATTTGGTAAATCAGACTTATTTAAAATTACTGAATCATCGTTAATAAGATCCCACATTGTGTCCAATTCATACGCGACATGTACATTCGTGTGTAAAGAAACTACATCTAGAGAGAATAATTTATCATCTGTCTTTAACTTTTTCTCTTTTAACTGATTAAACAACATATCCGAATTCTTTAAGTTAAATATTAGTGTCGAACGTAAAGGTTTGATAATCCAATATAAATATGTCGCAAGTGATGAAAAGGCTGAATTTCTATAAGCGACAATGGGTTATAAAGTATTTAAGGGCAAAGGCCTCTTGCTACGAGGTAGAATGACTAATATGTAGGTTAGTGCAAATGCATCATTTTAACGTAGCTATCTACCAAAGTAGTTAAATTAATTAATTAAATTGGCATCATTTTGGTTATATCTCATATTGTGACTGCCTTCACAACAGCCGCCCCCGTAGCCAGGTGGGAAGGAGCAGCAGTGCGTAGCACACGCTTCTTGATTAGACCGGGGTTCGAGCCCGTCACCACCAAATACGGAGGATGCGGAAAGGTTAAGGAATGACCACCGCATATCCTGGAGCAATATGGCCTTAGTTGCTAATGCTCCTAAAAACCAAACAACAAACAAACAAACAGCCTTCACAACAAGTTGCCATGGTATTGTACTACCTCGAGTAAATAACACTTCACTAGTGGAGAAGACTATTGTTATTTATTCTCAGTGGATACCACCATCCAGACGGCACCATTTCAAAGCTTGTTGGCTTCTCTTCGGTGGGTGGGCAGGTACCCTGGTGTTGCAATAGTCTTCTCCACTGGTGAAGTGTTATTTATTCGAGGTAGTACAATACCGTGGCAACTCGTTGTGAAGGCAGTCACAATATGAGATATAACCAAAACGATGCCAATTTAATTAATTAATTTAACTACTTTGGTAGATAGCTATGTTAAAATGATGCATTTGCACTAACCTACATATTAGAGACAATGGGTCTAATATTAGAGACAATGTCCCATTTTGTGCAACTTCACCTGTCCAAAAAGAGTGGGTACGTTATTAGTTTTAGCTTTTAGATTTTTTAGCAGTGCCATCAAAATGTAATCTTTTTTCCTGTATTCAGTTAACATTCTACTAAACTGTTTGATTAAATCATCAAATATTGTTTTTTCTACCAGTTGGTAAATGAAACTATCATACAATACTCATGAGGTTGTCTGTGTAATCACTTTTATTTAAAACAACTACTGTATCTCCTTTATCTGCTTTTTTGTATGATAATATTGTTATTCTCTTAATTTCTGTAGCTCAATATCTCTTCTTAAGAAAACTTAGGTTTATAAGGATCCCTAGATTGATTAATAACCCCATTAATCTGCTGTATTAGTCCCTCCCTATTTTTTGCATTTCTTAACCCATATTCAAATTCAATAACTGTTTTTTTATGGGGAGTCGTCTAGGAGGTAATTAATACCCCTACTTAAAATATTTATCTGAGGTGCATAAAAATCATACGAAGATAAATTAACAGTAATGTTATCCTGTGTGTGTATGTGTTTCTTTAAATTTAATAGTATTATTTTGCGTCACTATATCTGAAATAATCTGTTGTATATTAGTGGTGTACCTACCTCCCCATCAACTTGCCTCGTTCCATTACCTGTTTGCAATGCAGTTTCCATAATGTATTTATTTTTCATAAGGAGTAAACAGTGTATTTTATTAGTGTCTGGTATTTATTTCATCTGATAGTGCTTGTTTCCTAATTTCGATAACTGATTTTAAATAACCCCAATCATTATCATATAGGTACCTCTTTACTTTATTGCATAAACGTTGTAATTGGCAAAAATACCTTTTCTTTTTGCAAACCCTAAAATCTAAGGTCATCCTAACAATTTTTTGTGAGACCATAAACGATAATTTCTTTATACCCGAAATTCTCTGTATTAGGGACACTCTTGCAAATTTTGGAATTAAGTTCTCACTTAAGCAATATTTTAAAAATCTCATGTGAAATTTCTGTGCTTCATATTGCATTACAATATCAATATATGTGTGGACTAAATGGTATAATCTCTAATGTTGGCACAATGAAAATCTGTCTTAAACGAACTAACAAGATATACTTAAGTATGAATACTTACAAGAAATTACTAACAAGAAATGGCACTAGTAATCAGAAATTATACTATATCGTGTGAGGGAGAGAACTGAATAATAAGCCAAATTATTCAATCTGTAGAATACTAATTAAGATCGTAAGAGCGATAGCTCAATATTCCCTACTAATGTTATTCTTATAAACTATAAAAGAAAACCTCATATCTTTATGTAAGACCAGAATTCTCTCAACATTCACAGTAGATGTAATTATATAATTATAAGAATAAATGTCTCATATTTAATATTATATAAAATCAATTAGGAAAACTACATTAAAATTATTTAAATAGATATGTATTAAAAGATTGTCACGCATTCAATTCTCATCCCCACCATAACGCATCGAGCAAAGCCAGGAGAAGCCGACAACCATCAGTACCCCCAAAAACCCAACCAATATCACATGTTAACATTAAAACTGAAAACAGTTGTCAAATTAATCCTTAAGAAACATGAAATAAATGTACATTGAAATTAAAATATCTAAAAACAATAAAAAAGGGCTAAACTTCTTATAAGGGATTAAACTTATTCGGATACTCCATGTTCACAAGAAGTAGTTTTTTACAAATGAAATCACCTGTTTTTCACGAATGAAATCCCTGTTATATATACATAAACCTATCGAATACCTGATACGAGATTATTTACACTGACCAATGCGTGAATTACCATTCACAGATGCGTGAAAAAGTCCATGAGTCCAAAAAAGTTTAAGACCTATGAACATTAATGGAATTTGCATTTAATCTCATTTCCAGAGTTTCAGCAATTAATAACTTAATATATTCTCCTTATATTAATGATGTTTTGAAGCATAGAGCGGTCAGCTTCGTTTCAGTCATGGATGCACACAATGTTGTTTATAATATTTCTTGTGGTGAATGCAATTCCTCGTACATTGGTTCGACACAAAATTATCTCTGGATGAGGATAAAATAACATGCGGCATTGATTAGGGCAAGAAGGACATGTGCCTCGGAACTTGCTTTTCGTGCTATCAATAATAGCCATGTGTTCCTTTTTAATGAAGTGAAAGTTTTAAACACACAACAAGAATATATTAAAGTATTAATTGCTGAATCTCTGGAAATGAGATTAAATGCAAATTCCATTAATGTTTGTAGGCCTTATACTATTTCAGACTTGTGGACTTTTTTGCACATCTGTCAATTCAATCATTGGTTAGTGTAAATAATCTCGTATCAGGTATTCGATAAGTTTATGTATATTTTAAAGGGGGATTTCATTCACAAAACACGCTACTTCTTGTGATCACGGAGTATCTGAATAAGTTTGATCCCATATAAGATGTTTAGACAATTTTAATTTCGATGTACATTTATTTCATGTTTCTTAAGGATTAATTTGACAATTATTTTCAGTTCTCATGTTAACATTGATATTGGTTGGGTTTTTGGGGGTGTTGATGCCTGTCGGCTTCTCCTGGCTTTGCTTGATGCATTATATTGTTGATGAGAATTGAATGCATGACAATCTTTTAATACATATCTATTTATATAATTTTAATATAGTTTTGTAATTGATTTTATTTCATATTAAATATGGGTAATTTATTCCTATAATCATATAATTACATCTACTGTGAGTGTTGAGAGAATTCTCATCCTACATAAAGGTATGAGGTTTTCTTTAATAGTTTATAAGAATAACATTAGTAGGACCTATTGAGCTTTTTCACTCTTACGATCTTAATTAAATTGAATTTCAGGAAAGCTTTTGATACTGTTGCACATAAAAAACTGCCATACACCCGGAGCATTGTGGCATTTAAAGCAAATTACTGCTATGAATGGTTAAGTTGAAGAAGACAGAGTGGTTATCATTGGCACTGCTCTTCATGGACTAATGTTATTAATGGAGTTTCCCAGGATTCAGTGCTGAGTTGATTGTTGTTTTCAATATTTATCAATGATATTGATGAAGGTATATCAGGCTTAATGTCTAAGTTTCCAGATGATACAAAGATTGGCACGGTTGTTAATGACAGTCATCAGGGAGAGTTGTTACAACAAGATCTGGAAAAATTGGGTCAATGGGCTGAGAAATGGCATTTTAAGTCAAACATTGACAAGCAATTTACTGCACACGGATAGCAGTAACCACAGAGTAACTTATGAACTGTGTGCTACTACGCCCAGGGTAGTAGAGAATGAAAAATACCTGGGGATAATTGTGCAATCAGACCTGAAATTCTCTGAACAGTGTAGACATGCTGCCAAGACAGCTTATGGAATTTTGCGAATAATATACAGAAACTTTGCTAGCAGTGATAAGGAAGTGATTTTCTCTTTGTATAAGCCTCATCTTGTATAATTTTCCCTTTGTATAAGCTGCTATACAGGCCTAGCTTTAGGAAGGATGTAGATCTGCTGGAACTGGTGCCAAGAAGAGCAACCAGATTGTGAAGGAAACAAAAGGGTACTCTCACCTAGAGAGGTTTCAAATTACCTAGAAATTCTGCAAATTGCAATGTTCTGAGACCTGACATCTGTGTAAGGTTTTGAGACCGGAGATGTTTAAAGAGATGTTTAAAGCCTTTACTGGATTGAGTAAGCTGAATGTTAATGATATTCTTCCATTTACTGAGAGTACACATATGAGGGAGCATCAGTTCAAGTTGAAGAAAGATGGTTGCAGGATAGATGTGTGGAAGTTAGCTCTTCAGCCAGCAGGTGGTTGATTGTTGGAACAGGCTTCCATCTGTTTGTGGAAGTGGATGGGTTGAATAAATGCAAGGGAATTGTATGGGCGAATTGTGTTTTTTTTTTTTTTTTTTTTTTTGGCTGATGTTATATAAGTTTGCTATCCTGCATTATTTGCCATTATTACTACTAATTCAGTGCTTTATCTGAATGTCCACATTTTAGACACAAACTTGATTTATACATATGTCCACATTTTAGACACAAACTTGATTAACTTTCAAGTGAGCTTTATACACTCAGTCAGATTTTATCCATCAAGGAGCAAGTGTGAGCCATTTTTAGTTATTTAAATGCATTAAAACTTTTTACTCTTATTTAACATGTACCTTTTATACAGTCTTTACACAAGCATAATTTAATTATATATACATAACTAATGATATATATGTATGAAATAAAAATTACATACTGAGAATTGTATAAATAAAAGTGCTAAAAACTGTATATATACAGCAAACAAAAATAAATTATGCAAAAGCAATATAACACTTTGTGAGAAGCTTTCAAGGTGTTGTACCTCTTTGTCAACTCAAAACAAGAAACGCGGCAGTATGTCAATATATTAGCAGAAGATGCCTATTAAGAAGGCTGTTATTTTACCACGTGATGAGAAATGGTGGTCTAATCGCATCGCCAATATCCGCTGTGCTGAGTTAGCAGGATGTAGCAAGTAATGTTCTTCTTCTCTTTCACATTCCACCACCCCTTTCCATTTCTCACTTTTTCCCCCTCCCTTCTGCCAACTAATGATTTGCACATGATCCTGCTGTTCTTCTGCCAAATATATTGACCTGCTGTAGTGTTTTTTTTTTTATTTTGAGTTGACAAAGAGGCACAGTCCCTTGAAAGTTTCTCATAAGGGATTTATATTGGTTTTGTGTATTTAATTTTAGTTTTTTGCATATAGTGTTTAGCACTTTTTTTATACAATTCTCAATACAGTGGTACCTTGGTTTGCAAGAATAATTCGTTCCGGAAATGTGCTTGTAATCCAAAGCACTCATATATCAAAGCGAATTTTCCCATAAGAAATAATGGAAACCCGGATGATTTGTTCCAAAACTCAAAAATATTTATATAAAAATGATTAATACAAAATACATATATACCTTTTTATATTTTTAATATTTAAATTTACTATACATAAAACAATCAAATTTATTAATTATTGGGTAGGACGACTTTCACTGTCACTAATGGAATCACTGCTGTCTGTTGACTCTTTCTTTGCCTCCTTTTGAGGATTTCACGGAAATAAGACATTGCATTGTCGTTAAACAGATTCATCACTCGCACCTGTCACAGCCATACTCGGGTGGTGCTTTTCTACAAAATTTTGCAGTTTCCCACATTTTACACACTTCCCTAATCTCATTTGAAGAGAGGGATGTCTCAGTTTTTTTTCTCCTCCTCCTCAGACGAGATCTCCATAACCTCTTGCTGTTGCTCGCGAGGCAGATACATCAGTTCGTCGGTAGTAAACTCCTGGCCATGTTCCTCCACCAGCTCTTGAGTGTCGTCCTTATTCACTTCCAGTCCCATGGTCTTCCCCAAGGACACAATTTCATCGACAACAGGCAGCTCCTGTTCATGAGCAAACCCCTCAACGCAATCAGACCACAGTTTTCTCCAAGCAGAATCGAGGGTTCTCTTGGTGACCCCCATCCCAGGCTTTATCGATGATCTTGAGGCAGTTTACGATGTGGAAATGATTTTTCCAAAACTCTCGGAGGGTAAGGTTAGTTCCTTCAGTCACCTTGAAGCATCGCTGAAATAGTGCCTTGATGCAAAGCTTTTTAAAGTTCGAAATGACCCGCTGATCCATGGGCTGGAGTAGAGGAGTAGTGTTGGGAGGAAGGAACTTGACCTTAATGAATGAACTCAAATTCTTCCAGTAAGTCATCCTCAAGGCCTGGAGGATGAGCAGAAGCATTATCCATAAGCAGCAAGACTTTGAGTGGCAATTTTTTTTCTAAAAGGTATTTCTTCACTGCAGGACCGAAGACCTTGTTGATCCACTCAACGAACAAGATACGAGTGACCCAAGCCTTGCTGTTGGACCTCCACATAACGTTTAACTGGCTCTTCTGCACCTTGCATTTCTTGAAGGCTTGTGGATTCTCAGAATGATACACAAGCAGGGGCTTGACTTTGAAATCACCGCTTGCATTAGCACACAGCAAGAGGGTGAGATGGTCTTTCATGGGCTTGTGACCGAGCATTGCATTCTCTTCTGCTGTAATGTAAATCCTCTTTGGCATCTTTTTCCAAAAATGCCCCGTCTCATCGCAATTAAAAACTTGCTGCAGCAGGTAACACTCGGAAACCATGAGCTTCTGGAACTCGGCAACGGACGCCTCAGCTGCCTTAGCGTCCGAACTCGCAGCCTCTCCATGCCTCACAACACTATGGATGCTACTTATCCTCCTAAAGTTATCAAACCATCCCCTGCTCGCCTCGAAGCCTTCTTAGTTTTCTGTAGACGTACCTGGCAGTTTACTTACGAGGTTGGCGTACAAGGCCTTTCCCTTCTCACAGATCAAGTTCTCGGTTACAGTATCACCTGCTAGTTGCTTCTCATTTATCCACACCAAAAGCAACTTTTCTACATCTTCCAGAATACGTGGCCGTTGCTTTGATATTCTCGTGACTCCTTTTGCTACATCTAGCCCCCCTTAGTTCTTCTTTAATACTATGCAAATCATTGACGTAGACTTCTTATAAAATCTTGCGATGGCGGCCATTTGTACACCTTGTTTGTGCTTTCCGATGATTTTCTTCTTAACTTCTACTGTAATCATCTCCTTCGTACTGCCTTCCTTTTCAACACTTTTCTTCATTGGGGTCATTGTCGTAGTACTGTTAATAAAGAACAGTCGCTACATTTGGACACAAAATAAAAAAATGCTTTACGCATATACACATGGTCACAACGCTAGCACGAATGTTGACTATATGAATGAGGTATGCCGACTGAGACTGAGCATGCGAGACGATTACCCACAATCCCGAGCGGCTTTTGATCACGTGACGCTCGCAGACAAAGCATATAGGTAATACTGTACTCGTATTGCAAGACCTTGCTCATTTATCAAGATAAAATTTATTAAAAATTTTTGCTCGTCTTGTAAAACACTCGCATACCAAGTTACTCGTAATCCACGGTACCACTGTATTTAATTTTTACTTTATGTGTATATGTAATTAAAATTCTCTGATTAAAATTATTTATTTTGAACTAGTTTGCTGCCGACCGGGCTAGCCGGGTGGGTAAAAGTGCCTGCCTGGCAACCCAAAGGTCGCGGGTTCGATTCCCGCCTCGGGCTTGGATCAATGTACCGCAAAAACCTTGGGAGGTGCATTATGGCCATAGAAGCCAATGCGCCAACAACTACCAAAAAAAAAAAAAAAAAAACTAGTTTGCTGGCTGGTACAATATTAGCATTAGTAGAGGCATTTGATGCAAGAAAGCAAGCTTATGCAGCATCAGCCAAAAAAAAAAAAAAAATACAAATAAATAAATAAATAAATAAAAAATAACCACTTCCACTTCACCCCTCTGTTCGTTCGAAATACCTGTCCAGCTGAGCCTTAAACTTATTTAGGCTATCAACTTCCACGACAAGGGATGGAAGTCTATTCCAGCAACCAACCACCTGCTGGCTAAAGGCAAATTTCCTCACGTCTATCCTACATCTGTCTTTCCTCAATTTGAATTTATGCCCTCTCAGGTGATTATTCTGAACAAGAGGAAGAATCCCATCAGCATCAAGCATGCTCAAACCATTCAAGGCTTTATACACCTCTATCAGATCACCTCGCCGGTGCCTAGTCTCCAGACACTGTAATTTGCAAAACGTAAGCCTTTCTTCGTAAGAGCACCCCTTTGTTCCATTCATTAATCTTGTTGCCCTTCTCTGTACTCGTTCCAGCATCTCTACATCCTTCTTGAAATGAGGCCTCCAGACCTCCAGTACTCTAGGTGGGGTCTGACCATTGCTTTATACAAGGGAATAATCACCTCCTTATCTCTGCTAGAAAAATTCCTATATATCATCGATAACACACCATGAGCTACTCTTGCAGCCCGTCTGCACTGCTCAGAAAACTTCATATCTGCCTGCACAACCACCCCCAGGTCCCTTTCATTCTCTACCACTATCAGTGTAGTACCACAGAGTTGATACGTTGCTCTGGAGTTGCTGTTTCCCATATGTAGTACTTTACATTTGTCAATGTTAAACTTCATTTGCCACCTTTCAGCCCATCTGCTCAACCTTTCCAGATCCTGTTGCAGTAGCATAGTGTCAGTAGTGTCCTTGACAACCCTGACAACCTTCGTATCATCTGCAAACTTGGACATTAAGCTTGATATACCATTATCAATATCATTTATAAATACAGAAAACAATAATGGACCTATTACTGAACCCTGAGGGACTCCACTAATAACATTAGTCCACGATGAGCAGTGTCCATTGATTACCACTCTCTGTCTGCTCCCCCTCAACCACGCCTTTATCCATAGCAGCAATTTGCCTCCAATGCCACACTGCTCCAATTTGTGCAGCAGTCTTCCATGTGCAACAGTATCAAAAGTCTTTCTAACATCCAAGTATATAATATCAAAGTTATTCCCTGCATCCAGTTCTTTTGTGACTGCATCTTAGTATCCAATCAAATTGGTCAGGCAAGACTTCCCCTTAACAAAACCATTCTGTGTCTGAGCTATAACTGAAGTCTTGTCTAAATTATCCTGCAGTGCTTCTTTAACCAGTGCCTCCATTAATTTTCCAGGAACAGATGGTAGGTGGTAGATGACTTTCATCAACCGGTGAAATACCACCACTTTGCTTATTGGAGGCATGAAGTGGTGAAACCTATGTTTAGTCTCTAGAGCAAAGTTTCCGGTACACCCCTCCCCCCCCATACTTCTTCTTCAACCCATGCACAGTACTAAGTACTATAGGTTTTGATACCTTTCATGTTGGGGTTTTCATAAAAAAAAAAAAAGTTAAACTAACAGGTCTATAATTACTTGTGTTGCCCTTTAATCCTCCTTTGCGAATTGGGGTCACATTTGCACATCCCCAGTCCATGGGTACTTCCCCTGAGTCCAAGGAAGCTCTCATAATTATGGCTAAGGGTTTGCTTACTTCCTTTGCTGCTTCCTTTAATATAACTGGATAGATCCCATCCACCCCAGGTGCCTTTCTTGTATTTATCTTCAACAATTTCTCCTCCACTTTACTCTCAGTTATAACAAGATTCTCTAGCTTACTGCCAGAGTTGAATACACCTCTGGCATTCCCCTCGCTGAATAACTCCTCATGTGTGAATGTCAATGCAAAATATTCATTCAGTTTGTTAGCTACCTGAGCAGGATCATCAACAGTTGACCCATCGATATCAAGTGGACCAATCTGATTCATCCCCTTCCTTCTAGAGTTTACATAAGTAAAGAACTCTTTGCTGTTTTTCTTTGCATCCCTTGCCAAAGATTTCTCGTAATCTGCCTTCGCCTGCCTAACCTCCATTGTAACTTGGTTACAGATCAACTTGTATCTATCATAGGCTTCTGTGTCACGTGTTGATTTGTATGTATCCTATGCATTTTTCTTCTCTGCCATATGTCTCATTAGTTCATCTGACATCCACTTAGGCCTAAACCTTGAACAATATTTCTTAGTTGTTATGTAAAGCCTAGTAACTTCCGAGATAAGTTCTTTGAATGCTTCCCATTTTGAATTTGCTGTTGGTAACATCATCAGTTGGTCCCACTGTATAGAATTTAAATACTGTCTCAGTCCATCGTAGTCGCCTTTACGAAAGCAATAACCCTTCCCTTTACCCCTAATGGTAGTTACCTCTTTGAGTAAATTCCACTTCAGCACACTGTGATCACTGCCACCTAGTGGTTCATTTACCTGCAGATTTTTAATGCATGAAGAATCACTACTGATAATAAAATCAAGAGAATTACTCCCTCTAGTTGCCTCCTGAACATGCTGATGTAGAAAACAATCATCTAATAAATCCACAAAAGCCTTGCTAGGGTGTGAGTGACCAGCAACCAAATTCCAGTCAATATCTGGGAAATTAAAATCCCCCATTATAAGACTCTGATTTACTGGCCCACTGTATTTCCCCATTCAGTTTCTTATTATACTCATCAGAGTCATTAGGCCTATAGCACACTCCTACTCTCAATTTTGATCTCCCAATGCTTATGTCACACCAAACTGACTCGACACTGCACTGTCCAGCAATGTCGACTGGCTTCACTTCCTTGGATTTTATGTATTTATTAACTAATAGCATAATCCCTCCTCCCTTCCTATCCTGTCTATCCTTTCTGTAGACATTGTACTCCACAAATTCCAGTTCTGCATTCCTTATATCTGTGTGACACCACGTCTCTGAAATCCCCACGATATCTGCCTTTGATGTTTTGAGCAATACTTCAAATTCATCAAATTTATTTTCTAAACTCCTAGCATTGGTGTACATGCAAGTATACATGCCCCTGTTCTTTTTCTTAGCTACCCTAACACAACCTATGTGTTTATTTGTAACCCAATGATTCCCAGCAGTCTCTGAAATATCCTGTATCTTATTTTCCAGGCTACGGCTCATTCCAATAGAAGCAGTGCAAGAATCACTTTCACCTCTGCCAGTGGCTACTGTTAATCTATTACTCCTTGTATCAACCCAATCTAGCAGTTTTCCAACCCACCTAACACTGCCTCGATAGCATCAGTAAACATTCTTGCACCCTTTCTATTTAAGTGTATCCCATCCCTGTAGAAGCAGTCTCTCCTGTTAACAAGTACAGACCAGGCTGAAAAAAATTCTACCCTTTGAGCCTTGCACAATCCTTCCAGGGCTGAATTGATCGACAGGGCTCTCATCATATACTCCCTCCTATCGTGTCTGGGCAGAATTGCAGGCACTTTCAAATTGAACCCTAATTCACGGCTTTTTTTCAACAGTGACCCGTACATGTTAAGTAATTCCGCCGGTGTCCTACTCTTAATATCATTAGTGCCAACGTGTACAACTATATCACCTTTTGTGCCCTTAAAAGATGATATCTGCTGTACAACGTCATCAACCTTTGCCCCTGGAAGACATACCCTGGTCCTGTTCCACCTATCCTGTTTACAAAGCGTGTTTCCCGTTTCCCTGACAATAGAGTCACCAACAACTACTAGTTCCTTTGGGACCAGCGCATTCTGCCATGGGGGCTGCTGCTTAGGGCCTTTTTTATAGTACCCACTTTACATATTTTTTATTGTTATACATTTTTGCATTTCTTCTGTATTCTTTTTTTTCTTTTAAATAATTTAATTTAAAAATAAAAATACATAGATATTAAAATAAAAGAAGCAATACTGTTATGAACATAAAAGATATTAAAAGAAAGAAAGAAACCCTAAACGTTTGTTTCTTAGACTGGGGGGGATAAGAAAGAAACCCAAGAAGGACGATGAATTGATAATGTGCATAAAATAACTTGGTTTTCAGGTGATTTAAAAATTGATTTACCAAAGTGTTTCCAAGTGTTGGAAAATCGCGTCAAGTGCATCACCTCTGTTGCTTCCCTCTGTAACTATGCTTATGAAGAATATGATTACTGCAGAATGCGATTTCGTCATTTTGTGAATTGGAAAAAAAAAAAAAAAAAGTGTTATTAAGAGAGATCTGATAATAAGTGGTTACTGAGATATACCGTATTTCCCCATGTATACGATGCACCTTAATTTTGGGGCCTGAAATTTGAAAAAATGTATTACATAAAGTTATTGAACTCAAGTTTTATTCATCATAAAATTCATACACCTCCTCATCACTGTCAAAACTCCCATCCATTAGCTTGTCCTCATCTGTGCCTGATGACGAACCACTGTCTTCATATATTGCCTCGTCCTCAGTTCCTTCTATGGCATTTGAAATGCCACACTTCTTAAATGACTTGACAATGATCTCAATCTTGATATTATCCCAGGATCTTTTCACCTAGGTACAAACTTCTCTATAGTTGGTTTCTTCACTCTTCCTGCTGGTGTTAAATTGTCCCCAGAAGACTTCATCCATTGGTTCCATTCGTCTCTCATGGCAGCTTTAAAGGGTTTGTTAAGGCTGACATCAAGTGGTTGGAGCTGGGATGTCAAGCCTCCAGGTACTGCGGCAAGTTTTGTTTTTTTGCTCTGCAGCAATCTTTGTATTTTTTGTTATGTGTGCCCTGAACTGATCAAGCACCAATAGGGCAGGTTTGCGTAAGAGCCCACCTGGTCTCCTGCTCCAAACGTTTTCACACCAGATCTTCATCCCATCCTGATCCATCCAACCCTTGTCATGAACGTGGACAATCACTCCTCGAGGAATGTCTTCTTTTGGCATTGTTTTGCATTTGAAAATCAGCATAGGAGGCAGCTTGGTTCCGTCGGCACAACAGGCTAGAACAACTGTATAGTGGCTCTTTTCAAACTGTAACTGTCTTCACAGTTACAGTTTTCACCCCCTTCTTATTAACAGTTCTGTTACTTGGGACATCAAATTGAAGGGGAACTCCGTCCATATTTGCAGTCTGTCCCAACTCAAACTGATGTGTCTTCCGACATTGAATGACAAAACGATGAAATTCAAGGACCTTCTGCTCATAGCTTTCAGGCATCTTTTGGGCAAGTCTGGTGCGTGTAGACGTGCTTAGTCCATTCCGTTTCATGAACCTTAAGCACCAATTGTGTCCTCCTTTGAAATCAGTAACTTCTTTTTCATCAGCAATTCTTCTTGCCTCATGCTGAACCATCTTTGTGGACACAGGAATTCCAATTGCCCTTTGCTCTTCAATCCATATCTTCAATTCCCTCTCTAAATCAGGCCATTTTGCTGACATGCCTCTCATGGCTTTCTTCTGCCGTGGCATTTTCAGTAGGGTTTCTTCTTCCCGTAGCCAGTCTCTGATTGTTTTCTCAGTTGGAGGAGGACCAAACTTACGTTCAGCAGCCCGATTTCCATTCACTTTTGCAAACTGGATCACTTTTAACTTGAATTCAGCACTGTACGAAAATCTTTTCTGAGCCATTTCTAGGCAGAAATGGCTCAGAAAAGCCATTTGGCAAAACGTAACCTAGTATACCGGTAACAAGTTGAAACAATGAGCTCAAAGACAACAAGCGCGAAAAAGCAGGAAATGCAAGTAAAAAAAATCTACAACCGCTGTATAAGACACACCCAGTTTTTATACCCAAAATTTTTCGAAAAAAGGTGCCGTCTTATACATGGGGAAATACGGTAACTATTTGAATTTTGAACAAGTTATGTGATGTACATAGTTCGTTACATTTCAGGCTCATTAGCAAATAGATTCATGAATAGAACAGGTATAAATTCATAATTTATAACTGTTTCTAATTCATTCTTCTAACCAGCACATGGTGACAAGCAATAGCTGCAATTTAGAAATGTTTCAGCTAAAATATGAAAAAAAAAAAAGAAAATTATATTTCATTCTTAAAGAGTGAAATATAAAATGTCATGATAATTTATTACATCCAGACAGGTGGACAGTTAAAAAAATAATAATTATCTGTTTTCTGTTAGTCCAGTTTCAATGAAATTTTTGGCATGGCTAAACAAATCTTTCTAAGTAGGTCCAAATTTAAAATTTTATAAAAATCCACCTTCTCAGAGTCAAGTTATTACATGTGGATCAACAAAGGCAAAGGAATAATAATTGTTGGATTTCTGTTGATGCAATTTTAATGAAATTTGAAGTGGTCTGAAAAAAACCTAAAAATGGTTATGGAGTTAACAATGATAAAAAATAATAATGAAATATTAAAAAGAAAACAATAAGCAGACATATACATGGTGTGAATAATTTGTGCTTTATTTGGTACATGGATGCTATTCATTTTTTTATTATTATTTTTTTCATGCACATACAATTTTTATTAATATTATGAATATTTTTCTTATTTGGAATGATTGCAGAAATCACCCTGAGGTTATACTGTGCATACAATGTCAGGATGTAATCTGCCCTGTAGAAAGTATAGTATAGTAGGCCCTCGATTTAACGGACTTCGGATTTAACAGACAAAACATTTCTGTCCTAAAGGAAAAATTTAGAACTTTTTTGTTTTTTTATTCGCAAATAGAGCATGTTAAAAGGTTAGGTCAATGAGTCAGCATTATCTTATCATGCATCCGGTGTTGGGCTCGGGGTATTACGTCATCTAGGTGAGGGAGGGGCTTAATAGAGGTGGAGTGATTAGCGGTGTGTGTCAACACTGTCAGTCTTCCGGTACAGTTCATCCTGTTCTATTGTTTACATTTTGGTTGTTTTTGTGAATTATGAAATATTTGTCTATCATTATGGCCTTGTGTGATAAAGAACTAAAGTGTAAACGTGTTAACTTAAGTGTTGCACAAAAATTAGAACTGATTGAGAAGCTTGAAAGTGGTGTAACTGTTGCACGTGTGTGCGAGATTTATAGAGTCAAAAAGCAAAGTTTCAGACATTTGCAAAAATAAAAATAATAAAAAACTTAAGGAGTATGCATTAAAATACAGTGTAGATGGTTGTTCCAAGATTACTTCTACAGTTGTTGGTAGGAAACATATGCAAGTGGCCGAAGATAAAAACCTAGAGGAAGCAGTGTATAAGTGGTTTGTTCATCAGTGCTCAAGTGGTGTTGTTGTTGTTAGAGGTGTTGAGTTAAAGTAAGCTGCTGAAAGGCTTGCTAAGCATATGGGTCTAAAATTTCAGTGGAGTAATGGATGGCTGTGGTGTTTTTTTTTACTTTAACTATTTTTAAATTCTAAATTCTTTAACTATTTTACTTTAACTATTTTTAAATTCTGAAAATCGTAAATTACCATTTACGATTTTCAGATGACATTGTGGTTATAAGCCACGATCCCAAAGAATTAGAGGAAAAGCTTAATCAGTTATGCACAGTTAGTAAGGATTTTGGACTAAAGATGAATATGGCTAAAACAAAAGTAATGATGAACAAGTATGCCACGGAAAGGGAAATAATGATCGAAGGAGCAGTAATTGAAAAGGTGGAGTCATATACTTATCTGGGACAAGTTATTAGCTGTAATAATGATAAATGGCTGGAAGTCAAGAGAAGAATAAATTTTGGATGGATAGCATTCAGGAAATATAGTCACATACTGAAGAGCAATATCCCAGTTTATCTGAAATATAAAATAATGAACCAATGTATACTCCCCACCATGACTTATGGAAGTGAAACTTGGGCACTCACCAAAAGAATGGAAGAGAAGCTGAGAACTACACAGCGAAGAATGGAACGAATTATATTGGGAATCAGACTGTTAGATAAGAAGAGAAACACATGGATTAGGCAGCAAACTCAAGTAAAGGACA
Organism: Mastigoproctus giganteus; assembly: GCF_048544385.1. Classification (NCBI taxonomy): domain Eukaryota; kingdom Metazoa; phylum Arthropoda; class Arachnida; order Uropygi; family Thelyphonidae; genus Mastigoproctus; species Mastigoproctus giganteus. The sequence goes on from NC_143578.1 coordinate 141,236,461, forward strand.
TTCTTATCAAAACTAAAGAACTAAAATGGTCTTGGGCAGGACACATAGCTCGAAGACATGATGACAGATGGACTAAGAAAACAGAATGGTACCCAAGAGGAGCTAGAAGAAAACCTGGAAGACAAAGGCGGAGATGGATAGATGAAATTCATGAGTTTTTGGGTAGTAAATGGATGGCCAGTGCTCAAAACAGAAGGAACTGGAAAGTTGCTGGAGAGGCCTTCATCCTGCAGTGGATTGAAAATGGCTGATGATGATGATGTGGTGTTTTTGAAAGCACAACAGCATTGTTAATAAAAGAACATGTGGTGAATCTTTTGGTGCAGATGAAGAACAAGTTGATGCTTTCAGAAAATATCTAAATAAGCTCATTAAAAATGAAGGCCTTATTTTATCACAGCTTTATAATGTTGACGAGACTGGACTTTTTTATTGTGTGTTCCTGAAAATACCCAGGCTTACAAGCATGAAACAAGCACCCCTGGTCATAAGCTAAATAAGGAGCGAATTTCAGTTTTATTTTGTGCAAATGCTGATAGCTTGTATTGGCTTAAGCCTATGATAGTTGGTAAGGCAAAAAAAACCTCATGCTTTAAAGGATTTAATGAACCAGTTTACTGCTGATATATTCCCACTCAAAAAATGCCTGGTTTACAATGGATATTTTCTGTGACTGGTTCTTTAGCCATTTTATTCCTGATGCACAATGCTATCAGACAGATGTGCTGAAAATTCTTTCTCATGAAATAAAACGTGTTTTACAGCTAGATAATGCACCTGCTCACCCTAATGCTGAGAGGTTAGTTAGCAGGGATGGGAGAATTGTGTGTTTTTCTGCCTCCTAACACTACTTCACTGTTACAGCCGATGGATCAAGATGTAATCATTGCATGTAAGAGGTTGTATAAGAAGTTTTTGGAAGAGGTGATGGTTGTTTTGGAAGAAACAGAAGATGCAGAAGCACCAGGACACTCCAAAATTTACATGCATGCAACATCAGATCTGCTATCTTCAACTTAACAGCTGTGTGGAAAGATATGAAAATTTCTACCTTGTCCAATGCTTCGAAGAAGTTGTTGTAAGAGGTAGAACCTGGAATGGCCGACTGGGCTAGCCGGGTGGGTAAAGTGCCTGCCTGGCAATGCAAAGGTCGTGGGTTTGAATCCTGCCTCTGGCTTGGATCAGAGTAAATTCAAAAACTTTGGGAGGTGCATTATGGCCACAGGAGCCGATGTGGCAACAACTAACAAAAAAAAAAAAAAAAAAAAAAGAACCTAAAATGGACTTTGAGGGAGTTGAGGCATTTAATTTTTGGGCCACTCTTCTGAGGGCCGGCAAAAAAATGCAACTGAGTATGAAGTGGAACAGTGGCTCGAAAATGATGAAGGTGATCCGGGCTATCAAATTTTTTCTGAGGTAGCGATTGCGGAAAATGTTCTTCATGGAGAACAAGAGGTCGATGATGACAAAGACGAAGAATCAGTTGCACCTCATCCTAAATTGTCTGTTATTAGAAAACATATGGATGACATAATACATTATATTGAATCTTCATCAGACACTGATAAGTAAAAATAGCCTTGTTTATTAGGAAAGTGTTACTTATTAGAAGCAGTACAACGACAGACAACTCGTGAAGGCATTCGCAATACGAAATTCAACAAAACGATGTCTTGTAAATAACTTCAGTTATTTTTATTACATCCAGAATTGATACATAGCACCAACTTGTATGTCAGAAATCTTTTCTGTAGTTTGAGGCTTTTCAGTCCTAAATTTTGACTTATGAACATTTTAGAGAATTTCGATCTACATTAATAAGGAAGCAGCACCAAGGTGTAAGGCAACTGAAGCTTGATGATTTCTTCAAGACCACTTCATCAACTGGATCTGTTTCACCAGAACCCTCTACCAGGCAAGGAATTAACAGCTCTCCCTCCATATGACAGTTGTTTATGACTCTGAAAATTGTGATTATTTCAGTTAATATTGAATATTATGTAGCTTTTTTTTGATGTTTTTTATTAAGTGGAATTTAAGAATTTTAAAGTATTTTTTTCCCATCTAAAATCGATTTAAATGAAAAAAACTAATGTTCACATTGAAAACAACTTTGTGTGAGCTTTAAGACAAAAAAAAGTTTGGGAAAACTCCATTAGCTATATTGTATAGTTTTTGACATGGTTAATTAAGATAAAGTTTGGTTCCTCTCATAAATTTATTTTTATATTTTTAACAAATGTTTTAGTGGAGTGTGTAAATTACTCAATGTACATTATAATAATATTTTATTCATACTTATAGTATTAGTAATGGCCACACGGTGCAAGGAAGCCTATAGCTTATGCTGCACCAGCCAAAAAAATAATAATAATAATAAATAAAAAAAAATAATAACAATAAAAACAAATTAATGATAATAAGAAGAAAATGAAAAACAAAAATAATAAAAATTAATAAGAGAAAAGAAAATGGACAACCTATGCATTTCCCTCCTCCCTTAGGTAATTATCCAGCTGACCTTTGAATTTCCCCAAACTGTCAGCCTCTACCACCCATGTAGGCAGTGGTGAGCTGTGAATATTTTAACAATGGGCTTGCAGTTTTCTGACTTTCTACCGAGTAAATTTGATCGATCACGGAAGTGACATCATCTGCGCCTTCCACCAGAGGAGCTTCCCACATTCGCACTACAAATAGTGTGATTAGAGCGCGTGACATATTTTTCGTGACCAGTATGATATCTCGATTCAGGGTCGTGGACAGATGGGGCTTATTACCCCTTAACCATGTGTATAAGTGAATGTGTAAAAGTTCCTAGGTCTATCAAAAAAAAAAAAAACAATTTAAAAACCTGGTTGTCATGGCCCCCTTTACGATGATAACTGGATACGATAGTGTCTAGAGTTCTAACTTTTTGAATTCTTGAATAGTATGACGTCACAATCATACTTCTTGAAGTTACTACTGCAGTAAGCATGACTGCTACAATACAAATATTTGTCAACAATTTCTTTTTTTTGTCTTGATCTACTGCGCATGCTCGGTAGATGGTCTTTTTTTTTAACAAATAGGGAAATATAATGGATACATTTTTTTCATGATGAAATTTTAAAATTCAAATAAAAAATAACATGAAATATTTCCCCTATAACAAATAACATAAAAACTATCACAAAACATTCCACAATATAAAACCAAATATTACATAAAAAACAAACTTTCTAGAAAAAGTACACAAAAAATTATTACACAAATATTCAAGAAAAATTTATTCTAAAAATTGCCATATACAATTTACTTCTCTATAAATATTTGTTGTTGATCTTCTGCTTTGCTCAATAGCGACGATTACAGAGGAATAATTTGACGTAACAATCCTGATCCAGTTGAAGCGATGGTTTTACATTTAGATGTATGGTCATCGTAATCTGCAATGTTTTTAATTGTCAACATTATTCATTATGCTGAAAGCTACTCAGCTTCAGCACTGCTAATCGCAGTGGTTTCAAAGATATTTCTGGCTTTCTTAATTGAAAAGGAAATTTCACTCGATTTTAAAGATAAACTGTCTTTGACAAAATCTCTAAAATCATTAATTTTTATTGAACAGCCTTAGCACATAAATGTGCTAAGGCTGTTCAAGAGAAGAATGCTGCGTATCGTAATTGGCTCGTTTCTAATTCTTCAGTTTCATTTTCTGTCTGCACCAAAGCTCACAACAATTGCAGTTATTAATCAGTCCAAACTAGAGTTTGAAAAGGCTAAGAGTAGAAAAGTTGTTTCTTGCCCTAATGGTAGCCGAGCATCCTGGTCTCTTTCCAAAGCTATTGGCCGCAACTTTTGCCCATCTCTGCTCCCAACTCTGTCCAAACCAGATGGTTCTGTTGTCACTTCAGCCAAGGATAAAGCTGAACTGCTAGCATCCTGTTTTTCTTTCAACTCATGTAAGCCGGGTGGGTAAAGTGCCTGCCTGGCAACCCAAAGGTTGCGGTTCGATTCCCGCCTTGGGCTTGGATCAAAGTACTGCAAAAACCTTGGGAGGTGCATTATGGCCATAGAAGCCTATGCGCCAACAACAACCAAAAAAAAAAAAAAAAAAACAATCAACTCATGTATTAATGATTCTGGTAAAACACCTCCCACCATTCCCAACATGCTCCATTCAATGCCTCCTATGGTCTTCCGTCAAAAGGATGTCAGAAGGGTTTTGACGAATCTCGATGCTAAGAAAGCTCCAGGTCCTGATGGTATTTCTCCACCTGTGCTCCTGAACTTACTCCTGTTCTTTGCCATCTTTTTTCACTTTCTTATTCCAAAGGTGTTTTTCTTTCTGCTTTAAAATTTGCTCATGTCCAGCTAGTTCCTAAAAAGGGTGACAAATCTCTCCCATCCAATTATCGTCCCATTGCAATTACTTCTACTCTTTCTAAAGTAATGGAGAAATCAATTAACTGCCAACTCTTAAATACCTAGAACCCTTCCGTCTGATCAACGATCGCCAGTATGGATTCCATCAGTGTCGATCCACTGGTGATATTCTGGCTTAAGTTACCCATTTATGGACAAATTCAATGGAAAAGTTCAATGAAACACAAGCAGTTGCTCTTGACGTCTCAAAGACTTTTGATCTTGTTTAGCATAAAGGTCTTCTAAACAAGCTTCCATCTTATGGTTTGCAAACTGTTTTTTGTAATTGGTTATCCAGTTTTCTCTTTTATTGCTCACTGAGGGTGATTGTAGATGGCTCTCTGTCTTCTAACTTCTCCACTAATGCTGGTGTCTCCCAAGGTTCAGTTCTTTTCCCCACTCTTTTCCTCTTGTATATTAATAACTATCTTCCACTGACTGGAAATCCTATCCATAGTTTTGCTGATGGTGGCACATTGCATTCCACTTCCAGTTTTGAGAATCCTTGCCCTGCTCAATCAGTTTCAACTTCTTGAATATTCACTACTAATTCCTTAAATGCCGATCTCCAGGTAATTCTCCAGCGGGGTAAAGCATGTCATATAGCATGTCCCACTCACTTTTTCCCACTATTGAACACAACATGAATTGTCAAACTAATAGAGCAAGCTTATCTGCAAAAAGATCTAAACCTCCCTATAATTTTAAGAGAGGCAGCAACCAAGTGCATTGAACCATTGAGGCTAATTATGCGAGCATCACTAGACTCTGGGGAGATTCCCTTGGATTGGAAAAGTGCAAATGTATCTCCCATACATAAGGGTGGCTCTGAAAGTGAAGTTGGAAATTATCGACCTGTCAGTCTGACTTCAGTAGTAGGGAAAATTATGGAGGCAATGATCAAGGGTGGAATTCAGGATCATTTGGATCGAATTGAAATTCTCAAGGATACTCAGCATGGTTTTGTAAAGGGAAAATCATGTTTAACAAATCTGGTTCGCTATTTCGAAATGGTCACTCACGAGCTGGATTTAGGGAATAATTTCGACATTGTTTATTTAGATTTCAGCAAAGCTTTTGACTCAGTCCCACATGAGCGGTTGCTTTATAAGCTGGAACAGGTTGGAATCACTGGGAAAATCCTTAGATGGATAGAAGGATGGCTTCAGGGCAGGAGGCAGAGGGTTGTGATAAATGGCTATTCCTCAGATTGGGTTGATGTAAGAAGTGGGGTTCCCCAAGGATCAATATTAGGACCACTGTTGTTTTTAATTTTCATAAACGACATTGATGAAGGGATAGAGGGCGTGATGTCTAAATTTGCAGATGATGTTAAAATTGGTAGAGTAGTTAATGTTCACAGTCAAGCTGAGCTTCTTCAGAGAGACCTAGATAGACTTCAAGAATGGTCAGAAAAATGGCAGCTGTGCTTTAATCCAACAAAGTGTAAGGTATTACACCTGGGAAACAGTAATCCCAAAACTTCACTTGGTGGAGTTCAACTAAACCCAGTACTGGAGGAAAGGGTCTTAGGTGTTACGATACGGTCAGACATGAAATTCTCTGAGCATTGTAAACAGGTTGCAAGGAAGGCCCATGGTGTCCTGTCGATGATCTATCGAATTTTTGCAAGTAGAGATAGGGACGTGATAATCCCATTATATAAGGCTTATGTTAGACCACACTTGGAATACTGTGTTCAAGTATGGAGACCGCACCTAAAGAAAGACATCGAGCTTCTTGAAAGGGTGCAAAGAAGGGTAACTCGCCTGGTGAGATCGGCAAAAGGGCGTCCTTATGAAGAAAGACTTCGAATATGTGGGTTGCAGAGTTTGGAAACTAGACACCTTAGAGGAGATTTGATTGAGGTGTTTAAGGCTCTGAGAGGCATCAGTAAAATGAATGAGGACAAAATTTTCAAGATTATAAATGATGCTAGAACTAGGGGACATAAATTCAAGTTACGGGGGGAAATGTTTAGATTGGACTGCAGGAAGTTTTATTTTAGCCAGCGAGTTATAAATTACTGGAATAAGTTGCCTTCATGGGTGGTAGAGGCCGACAGTTTGGGGAAATTCAAAGGTCATCTGGATAGTACTTTCGGGTAAGGGAAGCGCATAGGATGATAGGTTTAATTTCCGTTTTATTTATTTTTATATATTATCTATTTTTTGTTTTTATCATTGTTTTGTTCGGATTTTTTTTTTTTGGCTGGTGCAGCATAAGCCATAGGCTTTCTTGCACCATGCAGCCGTTACTAATACTAATACTCCCAAGGACTTCCTAATTCATTTCACAAATATACGTGGTCTCAATTCTAATCTCAACGATGTCCATTTCCACTTGCAGTCTGCCAAACCCCATGTACTTTTTCTGACAGAATCTCAGTTATCGGTTGATTCTACTTGTGCTCATCTCAGATGCCCAAATTATTCGCTGTATGATTCCTTTTGCCTCAAAGGTGGTAATTGTGCATATGTCCGTTCTGATATTCCCTGTCAGAGACTTGGCAATTTGGAATCTCTTCTCTTTGATCTTCTCTGGCTTAAAATCTCTCTACCTCATTGTGTCAAATTCATCTGTTGTCTCTACCGTTCTCCCAATTCCACTAATCACTTGGAGCTCTTTGACTTCCTCTCTTTGCAACTTGACTTTCTCCAGTCCAACTTTCCTAACAGTGAGGTAATTTTCCTTGGTGATTTTAATGTTCACAACTCTAGCTGGCTTCCGTTTTCTAGTCACACCGACCCAGCAGTTCGAGATGCTGAGGATTTTGCAATTACTAATGACCTATCACAGATTGTTCATTTACCTACAAGAATGCCGGACAATCCTAATCATACAGCCAATACGCTTGATCTTTTTCTCACAAACAACCCTTCTAAGTACATGGTCGAAGTGAGAGGTCCTTTAGGCACTTCAGATCACAACTTGGTGATTGTCTCTTCTCCAATGGAACCTTTATCTCATGGCTATTCCCAACCTCGTGTTGTTTGGCATTACAAGAATGCAAAATGGGATGACCTACGAGACTTCTTTTCTTCTTTTCCTTGGTCGGAATACTGTTTCAAAACTTCTGATGTCAACGTTTGCTCAGATCGTGTCAGTGAAATTATTCCTGCAGGAATGGAATCCTTTATCCCTCACTCCACTTTAAAATCTCGTCCTTTATCTAAACTTTGGTTTTCCAATAAATTTGCTAAGGCTGTTCAAGAGAAGAATGTTGCATATCGTAATTGGTTTGTTTCTAATTCTTCAGTTTCATTTTCTGCCTACACCAAAGCTCACAACAATTGTAAAGCAGTTATTAATCAGTCCAAACTAGAGTTGGAACAGGCTAAGACTAGAAAACTTTCTTCTTGCCCTAATGGTAGCCGAACATTCTGGTCTCTTGCCAAAGCTATTGGCCGCAACTTTTGCCCATCTCTGCTCCCACCTCTGTCCAAACCAGATGGTTCTGTTGTCACTTCAGCCAAGGATAAAGCTGACCTGCTAGCATCCCATTTTTCTTCCAGCTCATGTATTAATGACCTTGGTAAAACACTTCCCACCATTCCCAACACGCTCCATTCATTGCCTCCTGTGGTCTTCCATCAAAAGGATATCAGAAGGATTTTGATGAATCTTGATGCTAAGAAAGCTCCAGGGCCTGATGGTATTTCTCCACTTGTTCTCAAAACCTGTGCTCCTGAACTTACTCCTATTCTTTGCCGCCTTTTTTCACTTTCTTATTCCAAAGGTGTTTTTCCTTCTGCTTGGAAATTTGCTCATATCCAGCCAGTTCCTAAAAAGGGTGACAAATCCCTCCCATCCAATTATCGTCCCATTGCAATTACTTCTACTCTTTCTAAAGTAATGTAGAAATCAGTTAACCACCACTCTTAAACCACCTAGAAACCTTCCGTCTGATCAACGATCGCCAGTATGGATTCCGTCAGTGTCGATACACTGGTGATATTCTGGCTTATGTTACTCATTTTTGGACTAATTCAATGGAAAGGTTCGGTGAAACACAAGTAGTTGCTCTTGACATCTCAAAGGCTTTTGATTGTGTTTGGCATAAAGGTCTTCTAAACAAGCTTCCTTCTTCTGGTTTGCCAACTGTTTTTAGTAATTGGTTATCCAGTTTTCTCTCTGATCGCTCACTGAGGGTGATGGTAGATGGCTCTATGTCTTCTAACTTCTCCACTAATGCCGGTGTCCCCCAAGGTTCAGTTCTTTCCCTCACTCTTTTCCTCTTGTATATCAATGACCTTCTTCCATTGACTGGAAATCCTATCCATAGTTTTGCTGATGATAGCACATTGCATTCAACTTTCCATTTTGAGAAACCTTGTCCTGCTCAATCAGCTTCGACTTCTCGAAAATCTGCTACCAATTCCTTAAATGCCGATCTTCAGGTAATTCTCCAGTGGGGCAAAGACAACTTAGTTGATTTCAACCCTTCTAAAACTCAGTCTTGTCTTATATCTCGCAAAAAGGATTCTTCTGCTCCTATGCTTATGTTTAGTGACACTCCGATTTCTAGGCAAAATGATATATCTCTTTTGGGGATTACCCTGACTTCTAATCTCTCTTGGCACAAGCACATTACAAAAATTGCTTCCTCTGTATCTAAAAAACTCTGTTTTCTCTTTCGCTCTTGGTGTTACTTTTCTTCCAAACAGCTGTTAATTCTGTACAAATCGCAAATCTGCCCTACCATGGAATATTGTTCCCACATCTGGGGCGGTGCCCCTAAAACCTCTCTCAGGATTCTTGATTCCGTTCAGAAGAGAGCAGTTAGGTTAATTAATGATTCATCTCAAGCAGTCTCCCCCCACTTGCTGTCTCATAGATGTACTGTTTCTGCTGCATGCCTCTTCTACAGATATTTCACGGGCACTGTTCTTCTATAATTTGGCTTCTATATTTCCCGCTCTCTCTCTTTCAAAACAGTCCGAACACATGCCGCCACTTGGCAACATTTACTGTCCAACTTCAAACTCACAGAACCAACTTTTCATCTTCCTCATTTATCCATTCAACTGCTGTTTTCTGGAACAACCTTCCTTCATATGTATTTCCTGAAAATTAGTCTACAGAAGTTCAAGTCTAATGTCAGCAAATATCTTCTTTCGTGTTCTGTACCTCCAACCCAAGCATGGTACTAAGTATTATAGGTTCTAACATATCTCGTGTTTGGGGTTTACATAAAAAAAAATGAAGAAAACTTAAATTTCTTGTGTGTGTTTAAGAATTTTTGTTAAGGTTTTAACTGTAATCATTAATCAGGTAGATTTCTACCCAATTACATGCTCAGTTTATAGATTGCACTCATGTCAACTCTGGCAGGAACTGTATTTTTATTCTTATTTTCGGTTTACACTGTCTTGCCACCGAGATGAAAGTTTTTCATATTCCAAGATTACGGGTAGCATATGTTTAAAATTTCTTTCAATAGTATCGTTATTTTCTTTATTTAATTTAAAATCACTCTGTTGCATTAATAACTTATCCTTCAAGGATAAAACTGCATTTAATAACTTTTGATGAGGTAATTTTTTTACTTTCAATTTTGATTCCTTCAAATTCTTTCCACTTCAACATGCTCTCAATTTTATCTTTATAATTTCCTTCAGAATTTTTCAAGCTAACAATAGCATTGATAGTTCGAATAATTAATTTAACTGCTTTTATCATAGTGATTCTGTAAAGCTTCCGAAAGGTAAGTGAGCTCCTGTAGGATGTCGAATTTATTAGTGGTAAATGGTTAAGAAATTCCAGATTTAAAAGTCGATTTAATAATCTAGAATATTAAACTTCTGATTCAAAAAGTTTGCACAAAGCTGGATAAGTCCTCCAACCTGCAATTGCCGTCTGCAAGCTACAAGCTGGTCATCGTGGCCTGAACACATCACCGATCTTTATAGTTTCAACATCAAATTCTTTAGCAATCATCCCTAATTTGTGCTGGTTTTTTTGAGATTGGTGATACATTTTTTTTAAAATTTATTGCCTGTATGCCATTATATTTTAGAACATTTTCTACACGGTGAAAGCCTCCACGAAGTTTCAAAATCTGTCAACATTTCATAAATTTTATATATCTTAGTTGCCTCAATCCCCTGCCCCCTTTATGTTGCTACTGTCATTAGTTCTTTGAATATTGTGCAAAATGTCGGAATCACACAGTATTCAGCTACTGTGACCAAGTAAACATAGACGGGAGAAATTTACTTTTACTGGAAGGCGCAGACACTCACTTCTCCGAAAAACATCTGCCTGTGTGTTGCAGTAAAGGGGGGAAACCACAAACAAATTGACCAGAGGCTATTATCCGTGTCGGGAATCTTCTTAATCCTCTGAGCTATGGAAAGCATATTGACAAGCGTGACTTCTCGGTATGTGACTACATATGTTTTACAGACACCACTAATATTGTGAAAAGGTAATCCATTTCACCCTTAATTCGCGCTTTCTAATTACCCAAATTGCCTAAAGGCAGGCAGTGAGAACAAAGCATACAAATTTGTCTCTCCTAATCTGTTAGTTACATGGAAATTTTCTTCGTTCAACAGAAGCCATTTTAAATGTATTTACCAAGGGAATTCAAAAAAATTTGCTATAAAAAAGTTAAACAGAGGTCCGATTGTAATTAAATCAAAAATGAAGCAATTTTAAAATACATAACTGATCGATTGTGCCATTAAAATGCTGTGGGTGGGTCCCCGCTCGTCCCACTTTAGTTTCAACTCTGGATACTCAATATTTGAATTCAGGATTTTGTGAAATAAATGATCGTCTCAACAATTTTTCAAAAAAAAAAATAACAATGGGTTCTCGCGAGCCCACTTTAGCGCACCACTGCATGTAGGTAACCCATTCCAGTAATTTATAACTCGCTGGCTACAATAAAACTTCCTACAATCCCATCTAAACAACTTCCCCCCCTGTAACTTGAAATTATGACCTCTATTTCTAGAATCATTTATAACCGTGAAAATTTCGTCCTTATTCATTTTCCTTATGCCTCTCAGTCTTAAACACCTCAATCAAGTCTCCTCTAAGGTGCCTAGTTTCCAAGCTCTGCAACCCACATATTTGAAGTCTTTCATCATATTGGTACCCTTTTGCCATATTAGTTAAACATGATTTTCCCTTTACAAAACCATGCCGAGTATCCTTCAGAATTCCATTTCTATCTAAGTAATCCTGAATTCCAACCTTGATCATAGTTTCCATGATTTCCCTATTACCGCACTTAGTCTAACTGGCTGCTAATTTCCTACTTCACTCTTAGAACTGCCCTTATGTACTGGAAATACATTGGCAATTTTCCAATCCAACGGAATCACTTCCGAGTCCAGTGATGCTCTCATAATTAGCCTGAATGGTTCAATGCACTCACTTGCCACTTCCCTTAAGATTATAGGGTAAATGCCATCAACCCCCAGAGCCTTACTGGCCTGTAGGCTCGAAAGATTTTTCATTAAATAAACGTTTGAAATTTCAACATCATTAATTACATTTTTTTCAACTTCACTCCCATAATTTATCTTTGACGTGAAGGGTTTTCTTCTATAAATATAGATGCAAAGTAACTGTTGAGTTCATCTGCAACTTCAGCTGGGGTATCTAATACTACCCCACAAGGGTCCAATCTGGTTTTTCCTTCTCTTCTTTGCATTTATATATGTGAAGAATTCCTTATCCCCCTCCACCCTTTGCTCTCTTTGCCAGCAATTTCTCATAATCTGCCTTTGCCAGCCTAACCATTTCAGTGGTACTATTCCAGATCAATTTGTAGCTGTTATAGGCTTCAGTACTTTTTATTGCTCTGTAACTTTTCCATGCTGTTTTAATCTGGCAACCTCATTATTCATTCAACTTGGAACCCTCATGGAGTATTTTTTTAATGGTATATGAGCATTCAATGCACATTAATGTTTTAAAGGTATACCATAATTTAATTGTATTTGCTTGCTGTGAGATATCTACCCAGTTAATAGAGGCATGTAGCACTTAAGGCATTGTAATTTCCTTTCCTAAAATTATAACGTATTCCTTTTCCTTTAACTACTGCTATCTCTCTCTTCATCGTCCACTGTAGAACTCCATGATCACTTCCTGCTACTAGTTCCTGTACTGTCAGCCCTATTGTGTCATCTGGTTCATGGGTGATGATGAGGTCTAGAGTGTTCTTATTCCTAGTACTTTCCCTGACATGTTGATACAAATAGCAATCATCTAGTTGATTTAAAAATTTGTCCCCCTGTGGAGTTTCCTTCCCATTTCTTCACAATCACCTGGCCTGTAGATTACTCCCACTCTCATTATACCTTTGCTTCCAACTATATCACACCATATAGATTCTATACTAGCATGCAAAATGTCTGAATCCCAGAAAGCTTTCATCATGCTCAGGCTAAGAAGCATGACCCTATCACCCCTTCTATCTTCCCTGTCCTTCCTAAATATATTATACATACCATACTGAAACTCATCATCCCTTATCTCTGGGTGGCACTGCGTTTCTGTATGTCCTATTATGTCAGTATTAGTTGTTCTAACCAGCAGTTCAAATTGACTCATTTTATTGACAACACTTCTGACATTATAATGTAATGTACATCCTGTACATTATAAGTTTGTTTTTAAAATACATTAGATTTAACAGACATTCAGCAATAGCGGACACCCCTTCTCCCAATTAGTCTGTTAAATCGAGGGCCTACTGTATTTTTACAAGTTTTAATATTTAAAAATTTTTCATGCTGAATTTTAAAGATGAATTTAAATTACTCTCACTGCCAGATTTTGACAGTTTGGAGCCTTGGCAAACACATTTTTGAAGTCCATAAGCATAAGATAAATTTTGTAAAATTATTTTTTTTAAAATTCATAACTTCTTTTTTGGCTTCTTGGAAAATTTTTTTGCACATCCTATTTTTTTTTTTTTTTTGGTAGTTATTGGTGCATCGGCTTCTGTGGCCATAATGCACCTCCCAAGGTTTTTGCAGTACGTTGATCCAAGCCCGAGGCGGGATTCGAACCCGCGACCTTTGGGTTGCCAGGTAGGCACTTTGCCCACCCGGCTAGCTCGGTCGGCGCACATCCTATTGTGCCATTAGATATGCCATCACATCTTCCACATAGTTTTATATAGCAAGCTTATACAGCATCAGGCAAAAAAAAAAAAAAAACCTTCCCATTTCACTGATCCATTCATTCCAAATGTTCTTTGATGAATTTATTTAAGCTATCAACTTCCAGAACAACAGATGGAAGTTAGTTCCAACAATCAACTACCCACTGGCTAAAGGCAAGTTTCTGCACATCTATTCTACAACTGTCTTTCCTTAGTTTGAATTTGTGCCCCCTCAGGTTTGTAATCTGAGCAAGAGGAAGAATCCCATCAGCACTGAGCCTGCTCAATCCATTAAAGACCTTATGCACCTCAATCAGATTGCTTTGCAGGTGCCTAGTCTCCAGAAGCTGCAATTTGCAGATCTTAAGCCTGCCTTCATAAGAGAACCACTTTGTTCCCCTCAGCAGTCTTCTTGCCCTTCTCTGTACTCGTTCCAACAGCTCTACATCCTTCTTAAAATGAGGATTCCAGACCTGTATACAGTACTCAATGTGTGGCCTGACCATTGCCTTATACAAGGGGATAATCACTTCCTTATCCCTGCTTTTTATATATATATATATATATATATATATATAGAATATTAAGGATAATATAAAGAATTATTAGAAAAAGTAAATCAATCCAATAATAATACCATCAGGGACCTAAGAAAACGCCAAAAAAAAAAAAAAATAATATTCCTTTTTACCGACAAACTAGATGACTTCAACTGGGGTCAACCACCCAGAATGAAGGCAAAAAACGACAAGATGTTCTCTGTTTCTGTGATGATCAATATATGCTAAGTAATTTAAATCTAAACCAAATATAAACCAATATAAGCCAAATATAAATTGAATGATAAAAGTTAAGAAAATTTAGAAATATTAGAATCAAAGGTAAGAAATATAAGTAAAATATAAATGTAAGCATATATTAATCATCGTTGACCCGACAGAGAACGTAATTTAATGATTAAAATAAAGATTAAATATATAATACATACTACATATTGACCGTATCTAGGACATAATATAATAGTCGTCAAAATAATATGTGGTGCCCCCTATGTGATGGATACGGTAAAAATAAATAAATAATTAAATTAATGCATAGAGAAACATGCAGATAGTAAGAAGAAAAACTAAAGGAGTAGGAATAATAGAACCTGAACTCCACAAAGGCAAAAAATAGTGGTATAGATAAGAAATAGTTTCTCCTATGTCCTCGGATTGCCCTAATAATTTCAGAGAAATAAAAATAGAGTGTAGGACAGTTTAAAGACATTACAAGATATAAGTTGTGGCTCGGGTATGCCCGGGATCACAAACCCGTTCCTATAGTAGGACCCTGAGCTGAATTTGCATGTTATCTCAGCGTGAACTTAAGTAAATTTAAATGAATTTAACTATATGTATATAAAAAAAAAAAAAAAAAAAAAAGATACACTGTAATTTGCAAGGCGGTGGGTACAAGTTTTCTACGCCGTAAGACACCAAGAATGCAAAGTGTATCCTATGTACATATATACATGCCACTAAATATGACAATTATATTGAAACAATAGGTTCAGAAGACAAATTTTTGAAATTAATTATGCTTATCGCTTTCCTAAAGTGATATTTCAGGTAAGCGATAGGGAAATTATTATTAATCAACTTGCCGTACAACGCTGTTAAGCCCGCTGAACAATTTTTATTACTATTGCGCAATCCTTAGACATTGCGATAAAATTATATTAGCATGCGCTGATTTTGATATATTAGATCTCCAGTTTGTAAGGCTGACTACGTTAAAATTAAATGCATCTCTTTTATTATATACGTTTACGTCTATATTATTATTATGGAATATTTCTATATGAAGATCCAAGTAATTTGCTATAGTATCGGAACTATTAGTTTTTTCCAATACAAGTTCTACTGGATATAATTTACTGTAATCCTGGACAAAATGTGGACAATTAAACACATATAGATCATCTACGTATCTGAATATAAGTAGGTTATCTTGGAATGCTCTTTCTGTATAATATAGATGAAGGTTTGCGATTATGCTTGATGTTGGACTTCCCATAGGGGTGCCAGCCACTTGTAAGTATAACGATGTTCCGTCATATACATAATTATTAAAGATGCATAATTTTATTAGAGAATCCCAATAGGTTAAATCAACCTTTATAGCATTTTTATTTTCTAAATATAGTTTCTGGAGGACGACTTTTAAGTTACAAGATGCTTGTAAATAGACTGTTAAAGTCAAATGTTTGTATTTGATGAATATTGTTATTTTTTATAGCATTTATAATCGGTAAGTTATTTATTATAATAGTTTTATTTAAGTTATTTAATATAATTTTAAGTAACTTTTCTAACGTTTTTCCTGGAAATTTAGCATAACTATCTCTACATGATGTTATGAATCTAAAAGCAATCGGTGATTTATGAAATTTGGGTATGCCATATATAAATGGATATTTTAGGTTATTATACTTTAACTTTAATTTTTTATGCAATGCAATTAATTTTTTTGATTATTATATTAGAGGAAGATGTTGGGGCACCTTCGTAGCCAGGTGGGAAGGAGCAGCAGTGCGTAGCACACGCTTCTTGATTAGACCGGGGTTCGAGCCCGTCACCACCAAATACGGAGGATGCGGAAAGGTCAGGAAATGACCACCGCATATCCCGGAGCAATATGGCCTTAGTATTTTGAATAAATCTATGAAGTCTCCTAGATGTTCTCGGTTGCTTTTATATGTATTGGATTTACTATATTTCCTATTGCGATTATATTTACGAAGTTTGGCAATTTGAAACATATTATAAACACAAATATCTTTTAAACTATTCATCATATATTTTTGATTAAATTTATTATTTAGACCGTATGGATATAGTGTTTTATATTGTAACATGCTAATTACTTCTTGCAATAATCTTTCATTTGCGTTATTAATTACGTTAAGTATTGAAATGAAAATATTACCAAAAGTATGTTTTTGGAAATGTCTGAATTCAATATCACATTCCAGATTACCTGTTTTCTTACTGGATTTGTTATTATAAGTTTTAATATCGGAACGATGAAGGTTCATTCTAATATTTAGTTTATTGCAAGTTTGACCAATATATTTAACATTGCAAGTACGACAAGTGATCATATATGTGACGTTATTCATTTTACAGAATATATGTGAATTCGTATTAATTGTAGCATGATTTGGATGCATATAGGGGCAAGTAAGACATAATTTGTTGTTACAAGGTTGAAATTTAAGAGATGGTAATCGGATATTAGTGCCAGAAGCATTATATGCTAAACTGCTCTGTAAAGTGTGTGATATTTGTGTATGTGTCAATGTATTAACATGGTTAGGATTACTATCCAGGGCAACAATAGTATCCTCGGTCACTTTTATCCTACTCTGCCGATGTAGTATATTATTATTGTTATATTAAAGTGACATAATAAGAGCAAAGTTAATATAAAATAAAATAAAAGCAAAGTTAATATAAAATAAAATTACTTAGCATATATTGATCATCACAGAAACAGAGAACATCTTGTCGTTTTTTGCCTTCATTCTGGGTGGTTGGCCCCAGTTGAAGTCATCTAGATTGTCAGTAAAAAGCGATAAGATATATATATATTTTTTTTGCATTTTCTTAGGTCCCTGATGGTATTATTATTGGATTGATTTACTTTTTCTAATAATTCTTTATATTATCCTTAATATTCTATAGACATTATGGGTGTATTGCATGATTGCTTGCAATTGCATTGACCCATAAATATTAGTTACATATTAGTTACAGTTATTGTCGTTTTAACTTTCTTTCTTTCCTTTTTTATCAATAATTATATATATATATATATATATATATATATATACACACCCACATTTATTTCTTTATTTCTTTTTTTTTACTATTATTATTTATTTATTTTTTGTTGTTTACTATTATTATTATTTTTGTTTTATTTTATTATTATAATTATTATTATTATATTTTAACACCACAGGAACACATACTTTCTTCCATTTCATTCCTTATTATTTTTTTCTCATCTGGAGCGGGCCCCCCAGAGGAATCTGTATCACCTTTTGGCAACATCAAGTGGGTCAGTCTCAAATTAAGACAGTACGAGCATTATGGGGCTGGCCCACCTTCCCGTGGTGTGGACGAGTACCCAGAATCATCTCTCCAGGTGATTGATGTTTCTGTGTAGCCAAGCGGCCAGACACAACAACAAAACATACACACACAAATTTATTTTTTTATTATTTATCCCAAACACAAAAGGCATTAGAACCTATAGCACTTAGTACCGTGCTTGGGTTGCAGATTGAGAAGATGAAAGAAGATATTTATTGACATTAGACTTGAACTTCTGTAGAGTGTAATTTTCAGGAAAGACATAGGAAGGAAAGTTGTTTCAGAAAATGGCAGTTGAATGAATAAATGAGGAAGATGAAAAGTTGGTTCTGTGAGTTTGAAGTTGGACAGTAAATTGATGTGGGCTGGTGGCGGCACATGTTTGGATTGCTTTGAAGAGAGAGCGGGAATAATAGAAGCCAATTCAAAAGAACAGTGCCCATGGAACTATCTGTAGAAAAGGCATGCAGCAGAAACAATAAGTGTATGAGACAGCAAGAGGAGAGACTCTGCTAAAGATGAGTCATTAATTAACCTAACTGCTCTCTTCTGAATGGAATCTAGAAGCCTGAGAGAGATTTTGGGGGCACCGCCCCATATATGGGAACAATATTTCATGTTAGGGTGGACTTGCGAATTGTAAAGAGTGAACAGCTGTTTGGAAGAAAAGTAACGCCAAGAGTGAAAGAGAAAACGAAGTTTTTTAGATGCAGAGGAAGCAATATTTGTTATGTGCTTGTGCCACGAGAGATTTGAAGTTAGGGTAATCACCAAAAGAGATATATTAACTTGCCTAGAAATCGGAGTGTCACCAAAGATAAGCATAGGAGCAGAAGAATCCTTTTTGCGAGATATAAGACAAGACTGAGTTTTAGAAGGATTGAAATCAACTAAGTTGTCTTTGCCCCACTGGAGAATTACCTGGAGATCGGCATTTAAGGAATTGGTAATGAATATTCGAGAAGTTGAAGCTGATTGAGCAGGGCAAGGTTTCTCAAAATTGGAAGTGGAATGCAATGTGCTATCATCAGCAAAACTATGTTTACGATTTCGAGTCAATGGAAGAAGGTCATTAATATACACGAGGAAAAGACTGGGGGATACCAGCATTAGTAGAGAAGTTAGAAGACAGAGAGCCATCTACCATCACCATCAGTGAGCAATCAGAGAAAAAACTGGATAACCAATTACAAAAAACAGTTTGCAAACCATAAGATGGAAGCTTGTTTAGAAGACCTTTATGCCAAACAAGATCGAAAGCCTTTGAGATGTCAAGAGCAACTGCTTGTGTTTCACCGAACTTTTCCATTGAATTTGGCCATAAATGGGTAACAAAAGCCAGAATGTCAACAGTGGATCGACACTGACAGAATCCATACTGGCGATCGTTGATCAGATGGAAGGTTTCTAGGTAGTTTATGAGTTGGCGGTTAATTGATTTCTCCATTGCTTTAGAAAGAGTAGAAGTAATTGCAATGGATAATTGAATGGGAGGGATTTGTCACCATTTTTAGGACATGGTTGGATATGGGCAAATTTCCAAGCAGAAGGGAAAACACCTCTGGAATAAGAAAGTGAAATAAGGCGGCAAAGAACAGGAGCACGGGTTTTGAGAACAAGTGGAGAAATACCATCAGGACCTGGAGCTTTCTTTGTATCAAGATTTGTCAGAATTCTTCTGACATCCTTTTCAGAGCACAGGAGGCATTGAATGGAGCATGTTGGGAATGGTGGGAGGTGTTTAACCAAGATCATTAATACGTGAGTTGGAAGAAAAATGGAATGCTAGCAGGTCAGCTTTATCCTTGTCTGAAGTGACAACAGAACCATCTGGTTTTGTCAGACTTGGGAGCAGAGATTTGCAAAACTTGCGGCCAATAGCTTTGGCAAGAGACCAGAATGCTTGGTTACTATTAGGGCAAGAAGCAAGTTTCCTATTCTTAGCCTGTTCAAAATCTAGTTTGGACTGAGTAAACCCTCACATCTGGTGAGTATGGGCTTGGCACACCTAGGGTCCTGAGCTGGATATCATCATTCTTCTCTCCTTTGGTGATTCCCTTTTACTTCTCTCTCTCTATCTCTCTCTCTCTCTCTCTCTCTCTCTCTCTCTCTCTCTCTCTCTCTCTCTCGGGGTGGTTCAGAAAATTTTTTTTGGCTGGTGCAGCATAAGCCTTAGGCTTCCTTGTACCATATGCCTAATAATAATAATAACTGCTTTACAATTGTTGCGAGCTTTGGTGTAGGCAGAAAATGAAACTGTAGAATTGGAAACAAGCCAATTACGATCTGCAACGTTCTTCTCTTGTGAACAGCCTTAGCACATTTATTGAAAACCAAAGTTTAGATAAAGGACGGGATTTTATAGTGGAGTGTGGGATAAAGGATTCCATTCCTGCAAGAAAAATTTCACTGACAGGATCTGAGCAAACGTTGACATCAGAAGTTTTGAAACTGTAATGAGACCAAGGAAAAGAAGAAAAGAAATCTTGCATGTCATCCCATTTTGCATTTTTGTAATGCTAAACAATATGAGGTTGGGAATAGCCATGAGATAAAGGCTCCATTTGAGAAGAGACAATCACCAAGTTGTGATCTGTGGTGCCTAAAGGACCACTCACTTCGACTGTGTACTTAGAAGTGTTGTTTGTGAGAAAAAGATCAAGAATGTTGGCTGTATGTTTAGGATTGTCTGGTATTCTTGTAGGTAAATGAACAATCTGTGCAAGGTCATTAGTAATTGGTAAAGAATCAGTATCTCAAGTAGTATCTCTAGTTTGGACTGAGTAATAACTGCTTTACAATTGTTGCGAGCTTTGGTGTAGGCAGAAAATGAAACTGAAGAATTGGAAACAAGCCAATTACGATCTGCAACGTTCTTTCTTGTGAACAGCCTTAGCACATTTATTGGAAAACCAAGGTTTAGATAGAGGACGAGATTTTATAGTCGAGTGTGGGATATAGGATTCCATTCCTGCAAGAATAATTTCACTTACAGGATCTGAGCAAACTTTGACATCAGAAGTTTTTGTCGGTGTGACTAGAAAACGGAAGCCAGCTGGAATTGTTAACATTAAAATCGCCAAGGAAGGTTACCTCACTGTTAGGAAAGTTTCACTGGAGAAAGCCAAGTTGCAAAGAGAGGGAGTCAAAGAGCTCCAAATGATTGGCGCATTATAGCCTTAGTTGCTAATGCGCCAGTAAAAACCAAACCAAATCCAAATGATTAGTGGTGTTGGGAGAACGGTAGAGACAACAGATGAATTTGACACAATGAGCAGAGGCAGATTAAGGTCGGTTGAGGCCCCGGGCACAGAAGAAAATATTGGCCCCCTTAAAAAAAAGAGAGACAGGGAAAATAAAAATACATGTTAACCATTTTTTTAAATAAATAAAAAATATTATGTACTATTAATGTTTTATTTCCAATAAAATTTGAATATAATATATGTATAATATAATTAATAATAGCATAATAATAATCACAAAGTTTTGAACTAATCGTTGAGCATATGTAATAGTATTATTATAATTATTGATAGTATACATATAATAGGAGTAACAATTAGAAATTTGAACAAAAAAATCATAGAATTTTACTTGAAATTAAAATTACAAATGTGAAAATATTTAAATAAATTTATTTCTTGCTTTTCGTTTTGCACTTAAACTATCTCATTTCAATCAATAATTTCAAGTAAATCGCTCTCTATATATAAAATAGTCATATTATTTAGTCTTTCCTCCGAAATTGAATTTCTTAGATAATTTTTTATTCTTTTTTAGACAAGAAAATGAGCATTCCCCCGATGCATTTGAAATTGGCATGGTTAACAAAATTTTAAAAATAATTTCCACATTTGGAAAAGTTGCTTTCATATCTAATGCTTTTTTGTATATATTATTAATTGATCGCTTGTTTTCTTCATCTAAAGAGATTAAAAACTGTTCCAACTCATCTTTAAAATTACTTGAATCAATGTCCTCTTTACTATCAGGTTTTACCGCTGATTGTAAACTTGTACGTAATTAAAATTGCACATATGAAACCAAACTTGGTGTCATTAGAAAAAAGTGTAAAGTTGGGGATTAGCGGGGCCCTTCAGAAGTCGGGGCCCATGGCATCCGCCCGGTGTGCCCACCATTAAATCCGCCTCTGGCAATGAGGTAAAGAGATTTTAAGCCAGAGAAGATCGAAAAGAGGAGATTCCAAATTACCAAGTTTCTGACAGGGATCATCGAAACAGACATATGGACAAGTACCACCTTTGAGGCAAAAGGAATCATACAGCGAATAGTTTGAGCATCTGAGATGAGCAGTAGTTGAATCAACTGATAACTGAGAGTCTGTCAGAAAAAGTACATAGGGTTTGGTAGACTGCAAGTGGAAATGGATATCATTGAGATTAGAATTGAGACCACGTATATTTGTGAAATGAACTAGAAAGTGTTTGGGAGGTTTAGATCTTTTCACAGATAAGCTTACTCTATTAGTTTGACAATTCATTGTTTATTCAATAGAAAGAAAAAGTGGGGGGGGGGGACATGCTGTATGAAATAATGAAATTTTTGGATATGGCATACACATGGTAAGAATATACCCAGATCCTTGACATAACGTGGCCTCGACAATGCCCCCTGCATACACATTACTTGGACTTCTCCCAGTCACTATCTGGCAGAGTAGAGGTAGCAAGATTACACAGTAGCTGATCTGGAAGCCTCCTAAAGAGTTACCAATAAGTTCGGTCCAGTGTACTAACTAGCGGCTGGCCTGCGAACACCGTTTTAGAGCTGTACCCTCGAAATGTAAGGAAGATTAGATCTCGCCACAGTGTTCATCGTAATGTCAAAAGTCATCAGTCATACTGCACGATGGAAGAGATGTGGAAGGTTTGACCGGAACTTAGCTCTGGAGACTAAACATGGGTTTAGTCTTCAAGCCTCCAATAAGAAAAGTGGTGGTATTGCACCAGTTGATGAGAGTCATCTACCACCTAGTATTGCCTGGTAACACAGAGGGGTGGCATTCGTCCATCTGTGGGCACCACACCTCGACCCCTGCTTACGTTGGTTCACACCTAGGTGGTCACCCACCGTGTACAAATCTAAGTCACACACATATCTGGCCCATTTGTAGTGATACTGTTCTTCACAGGAATATGAGGTGGAGTTGAACTGACGTTCTAGGAGCCGCCGTTTACAAAACACATGTCCTTCTAGCCTGTCACTTTTTCTATTACTGAGGTGCAACTGCAAAACATAGTGTGTATGAGTATCATCAAGCTGATTTCTTTCTTTTTTCTTTATTGCAGTCATGGTTTAAAAGGTGATTTTGCATGAAATTGGTCGTTGAAATTGATAGTAAAACTGTATTTACTTTTCATACAGTGCTGTAAATTCAGTCTTGAGATTCAGCCTAAATTGAGACACATTTTCATTGAGTTGAAGGCTCGGTTTAATCTTGAATCTGAAGTCTAAAGTCTAAATCGGTGTTAATCAGCTTGTTGTTTTCATATACTGCAAGCAGATCTATAACCCACAAATTTTCTAATTGTAATAGACGTTGAATGCTTGAGAAAGAGCTTCTTCTCAGGATTTATTCCATTATTAGTAATAAGGTTCTCCTCAACGTAACATCGAAAAGTCATTCCTTTATTCTTTTTTTCTATTTTCTTCTGTCTTCCCGATCTCCGTCCACCGGTCCTCTTCTATTTGTTGGTTGCTCTCACGCCCTCTATCCACGTCCTTCTTGGTCTTCCTCTCCACGGCTCCTCTGGGCAATCTGTCGTCCTCCATTCTCTTCACATGGCCAAACCACTCCAGTCTCTTTTATGCTCTATTTTATTATTGATGGTTTTTTGGGCATATTGTATTCTTTATCACCTCATTTCTAACTTTTTTGGTCCTAGGCTTTCTTGCCGATCTTCCCCAAAAATCCATCTCAATGGCCAGGAGTTTATTTTCTCACTTCCATATAATAAAACACTTTGTAATATTGCATTATATATTTGATGTTTATTTTGTTAATAATATTTTTATTCCCTAGCACAGAATTAAGCATTCCTATGACCTTTATACCTTCACCCAGTCTTCTCTCAATTTCCTGTGCAGATGATCCATCAGCCTGAATAACTGCACCCAGGTATTTAAATTGCTGTACAGTTTCATCTGTATTCCATCGAAATCCAGAACCCCCTCACTACGATTCATGTACTCTGTCTTGTTAAAATTAACTGTCAGTTCCCATGTTTTATATTCTTCTAGTAACTTTCTGCCCATGTAGTGGGCAGAAAGTTACTAGAAGACATCATCATCGTCCTATGCTACCACATCTTGGTCATTTGCAAACAGTAGATTGTAAAGGTACTTATTGTGACCAAGGCGAACACCCATTTAACTGCACTTTTGTGACTATGGTCTTAGAACAACTTCCAGGTACAAAGTAGGTGAGAAAGAGTTTCAATTGGATATCAGTTCTCTGAGTAGTGCAGATAGGCTGCCAGGACAACTAATGGAGTTTTGTCAATGATATATATACAGGAATTTTGCTAGCAGGAATAAGGAGGTAATTATCCCATTGTATAAGGCAATGGTCAGACCACATCTTGAGTCCTGCATAAAGGTCTGGAGGTCTCATTTTAGGAAGGATGTAGAGCTGCTCTAAAAAGTATATTCAGCCTTGAGATTTAGCCAAAATTGATACACACTCATTGAATTAAAGGCTGGTTTTAAGCAAATGATCTACAGATTTCCTAATCGTACATATTCCTCTGTTGGGTGGCAGTGTTGGGACGGTTGTCGTTTGTTATATTTATCAGTAATATTGATGAAGGTATAACAGGCTTAATGTCCAAATTTGCAGATAATACAAAGGTTGCAACGTTGCGAATGACAGTCACGATGATACTGCTGCAACAGGATCAGGAAAAGTTGGGCAGATGGGGTTGAGAGGTGGCAACCGAAGTTTAACAGTGACAAATGCAAAGTGCTGCATATGGATAACAGTAACCCCAGAGTAATGTACCAACTGTGCAGTACTACACTCAGGGTAATGGAGAATGAAAAAGTAATTATGCCATCATATATGGAGTTTTCAGAGAAGTGCAGA
Organism: Mastigoproctus giganteus; assembly: GCF_048544385.1. NCBI lineage: Eukaryota > Metazoa > Arthropoda > Arachnida > Uropygi > Thelyphonidae > Mastigoproctus > Mastigoproctus giganteus. The sequence continues at coordinate 141,261,251 of NC_143578.1, forward strand.
CAGACTGAAAGAGCAGCTCACAGAGTCTTGTCAGTGATATACAGGAACTTTGCTAGCTGGGATAAGGAGGTGATTATTCCTTTGTATATGGAAATGGTCAGGCCTCACCTTGAGCAATGCATACAGGTCTGGAGAGGCCTCATTTTAGGAAGGATGTAGAGCTGCTGGAATAAGTACAGGGAGGGGTAACAAGATTAGGGAGAGAAACAAAGAGGTGTGCTTACCAAGAAAGGCTTAAGGAGACTAGGCACCTGTGAGTGATCTGGCTGAGCTGTAGAAGGGTTTGAATGGTTTGAGCAAGCTGATTGCTAATGGGATTCTTTCATTTGGTTAGATTATGTACTTGAGCAGGCATACATTTAAATTGGGCAAAGACAAGTGCAGAAGAGATGTGTGGAAATTTGACTTTAGCCAATGAGTGGTTGATTGCTAGAACAAACATCCATCTGTCATTGTGGAAGTTGATAGCTTAAATAGAATCAAGGAAGAACTGGACAAACTTTTGGAGTAAATGGATAAGTGAATGAAAGTTTTTTTTTTTTTTTTTTTTTTGGCTGATGCTGTATAAGCTTGCTTTCTCACATCATATGCCACTGCTAATACTAGTGCTCAGTACAGATAAGCAATGAAATTGTTGAGTGGAGCAAAGGGATGCTCTTACCAAGAAAGGCTTTAGTTCTGCAAATTGCAGCATCTGGAGACTAGACACCTGCAAGGTGACCTGATTGAGGTGTTTAAGGCTTTTGAATGGATTGAGCAAGCTCAGTGCTGATAGGATTCTTCCTCTTGCTCAGACTACATACATGAGAAGGATACAAATTCATTGGGAAGAACAGTTGCAGAATAGATGTGTTGAAGTTTGCCTTTAGCCAGTGGGTGGTTGATTGCTGGAATAAGCTTAAATGAATTCAAGGAAGAACCAAATAAACTATTGGATGGAATGAACAAGTGAAATGGGAAGTGTCATTATTGTTTTATGGTTGATGCTGTATAACCTTGCTTTCTTGCATCATTTGCCACCTAATATTAATATGTTGGATATTTCGGAGACTGCTGGGAGTCATTGCTGTACAAGTAAACACATGGGTTGTGTTAGGGTTGCTAAGGAGAAGAACAAGTGCATGTATACTTGTGTGTACACCAATGCTAGGAGTTTGGTAAATAAATTTGATGAATTTGAGGTATTGCTCAAAGCATCAAAGGCGGATATTGTTGGGATGTCAGAGACGTGGTGTCACACAAATATAAGGAATGCAGAACTGGAATTTGGGGAGTACAACGTCTACAGAAAGGATAGGCAGGGAGGAGGGGTTATGCTATTAGTTAAGAAACACATAAAATCCAAGGAAGTGAAGCCAGTCGACATCGCTGGACAGTGCAGTGTCGAGTCAGTTTGGTGTGACATTAGGCAATCAAAATTGAGAGTAGGAGTGTGCTATAGGCCTAATGACTCTGATGAGTATAATAAGAAACTGTACAGGGAAATAGAGTGGGCCAGTAAATCAGAGTGTCTTATAATGGGGGATTTTAATTTCCCAGATATTGACTGTAATTTGTGGGTTGGTCACTCACACACTTAGCAAGGCTTTTGTGGATTTATTGGATGATTGTTTTCTACATCAGCATGTTCGGGAGGCAACTAGAGGGAGTAATACTCTTGATTTGATTATCAGTAGTGATTCTTCATGCATTAAGAATCTGCAGATAGAGGAACCACTAGGTGGCAGTGATCACAGTGTGCTGAAGTGGGATTTGCTCAAATAATTAACTACCATCAGGGGTAAAGGGAAGGGTTATTGCTTTCGTAAAGGCGACTACGATGGTCTGAGACAGTATTTAAATTCTATACAGTGGGACCAACTGATGATGTTACCAACAGCAAATTCAAAATGGGAAGCATTCAAAGAACTTATCTTGGAAGCTACTAGGCTTTACATACCAACTAAGAAATATTGTTCAAGGTTTAGGCCTAAATGGATGTCAGATGAACTAATGGGACATATGGCAGCGAAGAAAAATGCATGGGATACATATAAATTAACAAGTAACACAGAAGCCGATGATAGATATAAGTTGATCTGTAACCAAGTTACAAAGGAGGTCAGGCAGGCGAAGGCAGATTACGAGAAATCTATGGCAAGGGATGCAAAGAAAAACAGCAAAGAGTTCTTTACTTATATCAACTGTAGAAGGAAGGGGATGAATCAGATTGGTCCACTTGATATCGATGGTTTAACTGTTGATGATCCTGCTCAGGTAGCTATCAAACTAAATGAATATTTAGCATCGGCATTCACACATGAGGAATTATTCAGTGAGAGGAATGCCAGAGATTCAACTCTGGCAGTAAGCTAGGTAATCTTGTAATAACTGAGAGTAAAGTGGAGGAGAAATTGTTGAAGATAAACACAAGATAGGCACCGGGGGTGGATGGGATCTATCCTGTTATATTAAAGGTGGCAGCAAAGGAAGTAAGCAAACCCTTAGCCTAATTATGAGAGCTTCTTGGGACTCAGTGGAGGTACCCATGGACTGGAGATGTGCAAATGTGACCTCAATTCACAAAGGAGGATCAAAGGGCGACCCAAGTAATGATAAACCTGTTAGTTTAACTTCTGTTCCAGGAAAATTAATGGAGGCACTGGTTAAAGAAGCACTGCAGGATCATCTAGACAAGACTTCAGTTATAGCTCAGACACATCATGGTTTTGTTAAGGGGAAGTCTTGCCTGACAAATTTGATTGGATACTAAGATGCAGTCACGAAAGAACTGGATGCAGGGAATAACTTTGATATTATATACTTGGATCCTAGAAAGGCTTTTGATACTGTTGCACATGGAAGACTGCTGCACAAATTGGAGCAGTGTGGCATTGGAGGAAAATTGCTGCTATGGATAAAGGGGTGGTTGAGGGGGGAAAAGACAGAGAGTGGTAATCAATGGACACTGCTCATTGTGGACTAATATTATTAGTGGAGTCCCTCAGGGTTCAGTGTTGGGTCCATTATTGTTTTCTGTATTTTTAAATAATATTGATGATGGTATATCAAGCTTAATGGCCAAGTTTGCAGACGATACAAAGGGTGGCAGGGTTGTTAAGGACATTACTGATGCTATGCTGCTGCAACAGGATCTGCAAAGGTTGAGCAGATGGGCTGAGAGGTGGCAAATGAAGTTTAACATTGACAAATGAAAAGTACTACATATGGGAAACAGCAACCCCAGAGCAACGTATCAACTCTGGTACTACACTGACAGTGGTAGAGAATGAAAAGGACCTGGGGATAATTGTGCAGGCAGATATGAAGTTCTCTGAGCAGTGCAGAAGGGCTGCAAGAGTGGCTTGTGTTGCCTTATCAATGATAAACAGGAATTTTTCTAGCAGGGATAAGGAGGTGATTATTCCCTTGTATAAGGCAATGGTCAGGCCACACCTTGAGTACTGTATACAGGTCTGGAGGCCTCATTTCAAGAAGGATGTAGAGCTGCTGGAATGAGTAAAGAGCAGGGCAACAAGATTAGTGAATGGAACAAAGGGTTGCTCTTACGAAGAAAGGCTTAAGTTTTGCAAATTACAGTGTCTGGAATTGAAGCACCGGCGAGGTGATATGATAGAGGTGTATAAAGCCTTGAATGGTTTGAGCATACTCAATGCCGATAGTAATCTGCTTCTTGCTCAGAATAATCACCTGAGAGGGCATAAATTCAAATTGAGGAAAGACAGATGTTGGAGAGATGTGCAGAAATTTGCCTTTAGCCAGCAGGTAGTTGGTTGGTGGAACAGACTTCCATCCCTTGTTGTGGAAGTTGATAGCCTAAATAAATTTAAGGCTCAGCTGGACAGGTATTTTGAACGAACAGAGCGGTGAAGTGGAAGTCTTTTTTTTTTTTTTGGCTGATGTTGCATAAGCTTGCATTCTTGCATCAAATGTATCTACTAATGCTAAAATGCTAATGTTCACAAATAATTCTCCTAATGCTTATGATATTCAATTTTGCTGAATCCATAAAATCAGAAAATAAAGAAAACATAATTTTTTCATGTACTTGCTTGCATGCCAAAGTATTAACTTTTTTAACTCAGTCTCTTGTTCAAATTAAAAGCAGCTGTCATGTGCCCTTGAAGGCTGAGCTTCACTCATGTACATGGGAAACTATATTAGATAAATATGCTAATTTGTTTATCCATTCTTTGCAACTGAAACAGCTAGGAAATGCATTTCTTTTTCCATGTAAATGCAGTCGAATTTGGTTATAAAGAGCATCAAGGGACCGGCATAATTTTGTTGTTACAACCGTCTCACTATATCACTATATCAGTGATGAGTTAAATCTACCTCCTATTTTTTTTTTTAATTCTCAATAACTTGGTAAAAATACAGATTCAAAAAACAAGAAATATTAGAGAAAAAAAATATTAGTATATATGTACATATTATTTCTATTAATATGCTTGTATTCTGTTTTTTAATTGATCCAGCCAACTGCAACAACAGTTGGCTGGATCCATACAAAATTGTCGCATCCAAATTGTTTAGCAAATTTTTTCCGCTTGATCCTTCAAGATCGGACCTATTGAAAATCCAGCATTTCTCTTTGTAGTAAACCATTGATGCAACGCTTCATCGGTGTTTGTAACTTCACGCTTTCTAAATTTTTTATCATTATTTTTTTCTGGTTATGTCCTTTTCCCGTGCCGATATGTAAACATACACAATGTCATTACTGCTGAAGAGGACAAAAACGTTTTACACACTTCAACATTTTTTTGCACCAAGTTCTAACTCACGAATAATTTCGAATTTTTTGCAATCGACAGACACCTTCTTTTGTTAGTAGAAATGTTTCCGAAGGAAGGGTTTGTTTCTAACTGATTTTATCTAAAATGACAGTAAAGTGATCTGCATACAAAATTCTTAGAAGTCCTGAAATGCATACAAATTCTTATAGGTCCCGAAATAAATTTATGGTTCAGTGAATACAAGACAATCGACCCCGATTGTCTTGTATTTGACAATTTTCGACCCCGAGCAATTAAGTCTGTTTGCATAGTTGCCAAAATTTGTACGGTATATCAGTGTAGAATGCTCATTATAACAAGAAATATTAGAAATTTTTTTTTATGTAAACCCCAAACATGAGAGGTGTTAGAACTTTTAGTACTTAGTACCCTGCTTGGGTTGGAGGTTGAGAAGATGAAAAAAGATATTTGTTGACATTGGACTTGAACTTCTGTAGACTGTAATTTTCAGGAAATACGTATGAAGGAAGGTTGTTCCAGAAAAGGGCTGTTGAATGAATAAACGAGGAAGATGAAAAGTTGGTTCTGCGAGTTTGAAGTTGGACAGTAAATGGATGTTGGCTGGTGGCAGCACATGTTCGGACTGTTTTGAAAGAGAGAGAGAGAGCAGGAATTATAGAAGCTAATTCAGAAGAACAGTGCCCATGGAAGTATCTGTAGAAGAGGCATGCAGCAGAAACAGTACGTCTATGAGACAGCGAGTGCAGAGACTCTGTTAGAGATGAGTCATTAATTAACCTAATTGCCCTCTTCTGAATGGAATCAAGAAGCCTGAGAGAGGTTTTGGGGGCACCTTCCCACATCTGGGGTGTATCCCAATATTCCCTACCATGGAATATTGGGAACAATATTCCATGGTAGGGCGGATTTGCGATTTATACAGAGTAAGAAGCTGTTTGGAAGAAAAGTAATGGTGAGAGCGAAGGAGAAAACCAAGTTTTTTATATGCAGAAGAAACAATATTTGTAATGTGCTTGTTCCAAGTGAGATTAGAAGTCAGGGTAATCCCCAAAAGAGATATATCATTTTGCCTAGAAATCGGAGTGTCACTAAAGATAAGCATAGCAGCAGAAGAATCCTTTTTGCGAGATATAAGACAAGACTGAGTTTCAGAAGGGTTGAAATCAACTAAGTTGTCTTTGCCGCACTGGGGAATTTTTTTTTTTTTTTTATGAGAACCCCAAACACGAGAGGTATTAGAACCTATAGTACTTAGTACCGTGCTTGGGTTGGAGGTTGAGAAGACGAAAGAAGATATTTGTTGACATTGGACTTGAACTTCTGTAGATTGTAATTTTCAGGAAATACGTATGAAGGAAGGTTGTTCCAGAAAACGGCAGTTGAATGAATAAATGAGGAAGATGAAAAGTTGGACAGTAAATGGATGTTGGCTGGTGGCGGCACGTGTTGGACTGTTTTGAAAGAGAGAGCGGGAATTATAGAAGCCAATTCAGAAGAACAGTGCCCATGGAAGTATCTGTTAGAAGAGGCATTCAGCAGAAACAGTACGTCTATGAGAAAGCGAGTGGAGAGACTCTGTTAGAGATGAATCATTAATTAACCTAACTGCCCTCTTCTGAATGGAATCAAGAAGCCTGAGAGAGGTTTTGGGGGCACCACCCCAGATGTGGGAACAATATTCCATGGCAGGGCGGATTTGCGATTTATACAGAGTGAGCAGCTGTTTGGAAGAAAAGTAACGCCGAGAGCTAAAGAGAAAACCAAGTTTTTTAGATGCAGAGGAAGCAATATTTGTAATGTGCTTGTGCCAAGAGAGAGAGAGATTAGAAGTCAGGGAAATCCCCAAAAGAGATATATCCTTTTGCCTAGAAATTGGAGTGTCACTAAAGATAAGCATAGGAGCAGAAGAATCCTTTTTGCGAGATATAAGACAAGACTGAGTTTTAGAAGGGTTGAAATCAACTAAGTTGTCTTTGCACCACTGGAAAATTACCTGAAGATCGGCATTTAAGGAAGTAGTAGCAGATTTTCGAGAATTGAAGCTGATTGAGCAGGGCAAGGTTTCTCAAAATGGAAGGTTGAATGCAATGTGCTATCATCGGCAAAACTATGGATAAGATTTCCAGTCAATGGAAGAAGGTCATTGATATACAAGAGGAAAAGAGTGGGGGAAAGAACTGAACCTTGGGGGACACCGGCATTAGTGGAGAAGTTAGAAGACAGAGAGCCATCTACCATCACCCTCAGTGAGCGATCAGAGAGAAAACTGGATAACCAATTACTAAAAACAGTTGACAAACCATAAGACCGAAGCTTGTTTAGAAGACCTTTATGCCAAACACGATCGAAAGCCTTTGAGATGTCAAGAGCAACTACTTGTGTTTCACCGAACCTTTCCATTGAAGTAGTCCATAAATGGGTAACATAAGCCAGAATATCACCAGTGGATCGACACTGACGGAATCCATACTGGCGATCGTTAATCAGACGGAAGGTTTCTAGGTAGTTTAAGAGTTGGCGGTTAATTGATTTCTCCATTACTTTAGAAAGAGTAGAAGTAATTGCAATGGGACGATAATTGGATGGGAGGGATTTGTCACCCTTTTTAGGAACTGGCTGGATATTAGCAAATTTCCAAGCAGAAGGAAAAACACCTTTGGAATAAGAAAGTGAAAAAAGGCGGCAAAGAATAGGAGTAAGTTCAGGAGCACAGATTTTGAGAACAAGTGGAGAAATACCATCAGGACCTGGAGCTTTCTTAGCATCAAGATTCATCAAAATCCTTCTGATATCCTTTTGACAGAAGACCACAGGAGGCATTGAATGGACCGAGTTGGGAATGGTGGGAGGTGTTTTACCAAGTTCATTAATACATGAGCTGGAAGAAAAATGGATGCTAGCAGGTCAGCTTTATCCTTGGCTGAAGTGAAAACAGAACCATCTGGTTTGGACAGAGGTGGAAGCAGAGATGGGCAAAGGTTGTGGCCAATAGCTTTGGCAAGAGACCAGAATGCTCGGCTACCATTAGGGCAAGAAGCAAGTTTTCTACTCTTAGCCTGTTCAAACTCTAGTTTGGACTGATTAATAACTGCTTTACAATTGTTGCGAGCTTTGGTGTAGGCAGAAAATGAAACTGAAGAATTAGAAACAAGCCAATTACGATATGCAACATTCTTCTCTTGAACAGCCTTAGCACATTTATTGGAAAACCAAGGTTTAGATAAAGGATGAGATTTTAAAGTGGAGTATGGGATAAAGGATTCCATTCCTGCAAGAATAATTTCACTGACACGATCTGAGCAAACATTGACATCAGGAGCTTTGAAACAGTAATCCGACCAAGGAAAAGAAGTCTCGCAGGTCATCCCATTTTGCATTCTTGTAATGCCAAACAACACGAGGTTGGGAATAGCCATGAGATAAAGGTTCCATTGGAGAAGAGACAATCACCAAGTTGTGATCTGAAGTGCCTAAAGGACCTCTCACTTTGACCGTGTACTTAGAAGGGTTGTTTGTGAGAAAAAGATCAAGCGTATTGGCTGTATGATTCGGATTGTCCGGTATTCTTGTAGGTAAATGAACAATCTGTGCTAGGTCATTAGTAATTGCAAAAGCCTCAGCATCTCGACCTGCTGGGTCGGTATGACTAGAAAACGGAAGCCAGCTGGAGTTGTGAACATTAAAATCACCAAGGAAAATTACCTCACTGTTAGGAAAGTTGGACTGGAGATAGTCAAGTTGCAACGAGAGGAAGTTAAAGAGCTCCAAGTGATTAGTGGAGTTGGGAGAACGGTAGAGACAACAGATGAATTTGACACAATGAGGTAGAGAGATTTTAAGCCAGAGAAGATCAAAGAGAGGAGATTCCAAATTGGCAAGTCTCTGACAGGGAATATCAGAACGGACATATGCACAAGTACCACCTTTGAGGCGAAAGGAATCATACAGCGAATAATTTGGGCATCTGAGATGAGCAGTAGTTGAATCAACCGATAACTGAGATTCTGTCAGAAAAAGTACATGGGGTTTGGCAGACTGCAAGTGAAAATGGACATCGTTGAGATTAGAATTGAGACCACGTATATTTGTGAAATGAATTAGGAAGTGCTTGTAATGCTAAACAACACGAGGTTGGGAATAGCCATGGGATAAAGGTTCCGTTGGAGAAGAGACAATCACCAAGTTGTGATATGAAGTGCCTAAAGGACCTCTCACTTCGACTGTGTACTTGGAATGGTTGTTTGTGAGAAAAAGATCAAGCGTGTTGGCTGTATGATTAGGATTGTCCAGTATTGTTTTGCTCATGATCTTGTTATAACCAAGTTCAACTGCATAATTCAACTTCATTAGCATTAGTAGAGGCATACGATGCAAGAAAGCAAGCTTATGCAGCATCAGCCAAAAAAAAACCACTTCCATTTCACCCCTCTGTTCGTTCGAAATACCTGTCCAGCTGAGAATTAAATATATTTAGGCTATTAACTTCCACAACAAGGGATGGAAGTCTGTTCCACCAACCAACTACCTCTTTGAGTAAATCCCCCTTTTAAATCCCTTTTTGAGTAAATCAAATTGCCTCTTTGAGTAAATGCCATTCAGCACACTGTGATCACTGCCACCTAGTGCAAGTGATCACTGTGTTGAATGGGAAGGATTCTTTGGATGCTTCCCATTTTGAATTTGCTGTTGGTAACATCATCAGTTGGTCCCACTGTATAGAATTTAAGTACTGTCTCAGACCATCGTAGTCGCCTTTACGAAAGCAATAACCCTTCCCTTTACCCCTGTGGTAGTTACCTATTTGAGTAAATCCCACTTCAGCACACTGTGATCACTGCCACCTAGTGGTTCCTCTATCTGCAGATTCTTAATGCATGAAGAATCACTACTGATAATCAGATCAAGAGTATTACTCCTTCTAGTTGCCTCCCGAACGTGCTGATGTAGAAAACAATCATCCAATAAATCCACAAAAGCCTTGCTAGTGTGTGAGTCACCAACCCACAAATTTCAGTCAATATCTGGGAAATTAAAATCCCCCATTATAAGACTCTCTGATTTACTGGCCCACTCTATTTCCCTGTACAGTTTCTTATTATACTCATCAGAGTCATTAGGCCTATAGCACACTCCTACTCTCAATTTTGATCTCCCAATGCTTATGTCACACCAAAGTGGCTCGACACTGCACTGTACAGCGATGTCGACTGGCTTTACTTCCTTGGATTTTATGTGTTTCTTAACTAATAGCATAACCCCTCCTCCCTGCCTATCCTTTCTGTAGACGTTGTACTCCCCAAATTCCAGTTATGCATTCCTTATATCTGTGTGACATCACATCTCTGATATCCCAACAATATCTGCCTTTGATGTTTTGAGCAATACCTCAAATTCATCAAATTTATGTACCAAACTCCTAGCATTGGTGTACATGCAAGTATACATGCACCTGTTCTTTTTCTTAGCTACCCTAACACAACCCACGTGTTTATTGGTACCCCAATGACTCCCAGCAGTCTTTGAAATATCCTGCGTCTTGTTTTCCAGGCTGCCACTCATTGCAATAGAAGCATTGCAAGAATCACTTTTACCTCTGCCAGTGGCTACTGTTAATATATTAGTTCTTGCATTCCCCCAATCTAGCAGTTTTCCGACCCACCTAACACTGCCTCGATAGCATCAGCAAACATTCTTGCACCCTTTCTATTTAAGTGTATCCCATCCCTGTAGAAGCAGTTTCTCCTGTTAACAAGTACAGACCAGGTTGGAAAAAATTCTACCCCTTGAGCCTTGCACAATATTTCCAGGGCCGAATTGATCGACAAGACTCTCATCATATACTCCCTCCTCTCGTGTCTGGGCAGAATTGCAGACACCTTCAAATTCAACCCTAATTCACGGCTTTTTTTCAACAGTGACCTGTACTTGTTAAGTAATTCTGCCGTTCTCCTACTCTTAATATCATTAGTGCCAACGTGTACAACTATATCACCTTTTGTGCCCTTAAAAGATATCTACTGTATAATGTCATCAACCTTTTCCTCTGGGAGACATACCCTGGTCCTGTTCCACCTATCCTTTTTACCAAGCATGTTCCCCCGTTTCCCTGACAATAGAGTCACCAACAGCTACTAGTTCCTGTGGGACCAGCGCATTCTGCCTTGGGAGTTGCCGCTGTGTTGTGTGATGACCAAGTGCAAGCTCTAGCATTGATGTGGGCAGCTGAGAGCTTGATGGATCCCTGAATTTAGATCCTTCGAGTGCATCCACCCTATCCTTCAAGCTCTGAGAGTAAGAATATTTCCATATTCTTACTTTAGTTCAAACAATGCTTTCAAAACTTTTCCTCTCAATAGCTATCGAACTTATGCAAATAGTAAGTGCGCATGATCAGTGCCCATTTCTTCTAATGAGATAGAAAAAAGTTGTGAATTCTTTACATAAAATGTACAATTTTTACTGATTGCATGAGTATGTCTTTTAGCTTTCTTGTTGCTAAATCCTTTGCTCAACAGTATCATTGGAAGAAGGTGTTCTCTTTTTGGCCCCAACTGTTGATCCTAAAACTTCATTACAAACTTCAAACAAGGTTTTATCAATTCTTCACCAATTGAATATGGTGTCTTGCATTTAGCAATGAGAAAGCTTTGCAGGTTTCAAGCATTCATTTAATAGAATATTTCCATAAATTAGACAATGTGGTTTTTGTTAAAAGCATTTCTGCCTCTGGACATACAGTGAAATCAAATTTTAAATATCCATTATTATATCTCTTAACAAAACTAGTTTGTTCTTACTGATTGATGGATTTGTAGTATTTGGCTTGTCTTTACAAAAAAAAAATAAATAAATAAATAAGCAATGTTCCTTTCTTCCATTTGTCACTCATTTTAAACAACATTGGTTATCAGTATTTGATTATCAATTATTTTACCGTTCTGAGTTTTAATGAGAAGTTACAAGTCTGCAGAAAACAAGCTTCTCATTAAAATTTATTATAAGTAAAAACAAAATGAAGTGTTCATAAAAGTAAAGTAAAAAAGTAAATTGCAGCCATTATCAATCCACTGCAGGATGGAAGCCTCCTCAACAATTCATGCTGAGGGAAATGAACCATAATCTACCACGCTGGTCCAATGCGAATTGGCAGATCGACCGTATTCAGCAGTCAGGGGCTTGAACCCCGGTCTACTCAAAGAGCGTGTGCCACTGCACTCCCGCTCCTGACCACTTGGCTACGGAGCTACGGAGGAAGTGTTCATATTATATAGTAATTATTTACAGTAAATTAAATATTGGTAATGTCTTATTTTGTAGGCAGCTTTAATTTAATTAAATGGAATTACACTAATGATGAAAATATCATATTTGAGCAATTTAGCTATTTAAAAAAATGAAAAATGACTTTACAACTTCTGACTTCTTATACATAGGTTGTATGAATTTTTGAAATTACCACACAATTCAGCCAATATTTATTTTACTTAATTTATAGATATTATTAGTTGTTTTAGTTGTTAGTTATCTGATATTAGCTGTTTGAATAGTTAGTTATCTGATATTAGTTGTTTGAATAGATCACCAAAAAACACTACTAATCTGTGCATAAGAAAGAGCACAGTGCAAAAACGTAGAGTTTTTCCTTCAGTAACTAGCAAGCCAAGACTGGCAGAGGAGTGCACAAAATACTTTTTCAGTGATGAAAAGTTATGGGTAATAACCTTGAGAGTAAATGTCACTGGAAAAAACCCTTTTTAATTAGCTTAAATTAATTAGTTAAGTTGTTTAAAAGTCTGGCTTTTGTAAAATAGATAAGTACAAATAAAATGTTTGTAAAACAATGTATTCAGCAAAACCACTTGAATACCACATGTAAGCAAAAATTCATCAAAGGAGGGGAAAGGTTGGGGGCTTGTGAATTCTACAGTCAAATGTAACAAGAAAGGGAAAAGGGCGAAAGATCATAGGGCCTTTTTTCATCCTCCTTTAAAGTACAGGACTTCAGAGGTATACAGCTTCTCTTAAACTTTCTACAGGGTTTTGCTAATCAGACTGGCAAGTGATAGGCCATGGGCTGGTGCCAGTTCACAGACTGGTTGTTAACACGTTGAATGCCGACTACGAGTTAATTTGTACTTGGCGATCTGGCCCAGGATGCCGACTACGAGTTAACTCGAACTGCTTTGACTTGCCTTTCAGACGCAGCTACGAGTATATTCATAGCAAATATATGCAACTGATGGATAGTTGGCTTCTGAGATAAGAATGAAAAAATGAACCACAGCATCAGCATACAGAATTTAGTCACAAAAAGAAATTTTCTTCACACAAAGAGCTAGCTTCTCTTAGCGCACTGGACAATAATAGCATGTTCCGTGGCATTTTTTATTTCTCGTACATACTCAGCACAGCTTAGTCGGCCGTGGTTTAGAATTTTTTCTCCAATCAAAGATTCAATGTAACTTTTCCGTCAAGTTACGGGTTCCACCAAAAACGTCCGAAATTCAGAGAAATTGGTAACTTGACGGAAAAGCATGTATGTGTTATGCATATATATTTCTATAATATGTAATGCAGTTTTTTTGGACATCTCATGGTTTTTCTTAGCGCTAAATAATACGAGAGCATTTGATCTGATCGATCTGTGAACCAGGACCGTATGACTCGTCAAAAAACTTCAAAATCCGAGTCACTCATATTAACATAGAGCTCAAGCTCTTCTTTGATCACTGGTCTCTTCTTATCCGTGTTTTAGGTTCTTTTTAGTACGTAACGAAGTAGTAAATACAACGTACATGGCAAAGTCTGTGTCACTGCAGCAGGATTAAGCACAGCACTGATTCATATACAGAGAATTCTGCAAGTTACAACACATCTGATTTAATCGAGTTAACTCATAGTTGGCTGCCATGAAAAATTTTCTATTACATACGCCAACTACAAGATAATTCACGATGCTTTTTTTACAACATTAAGCTTTTTTTATAAGTTTTGGTGATAAATATATATTATAATTTGGATTTTGAATAATTTAACCTGCCTAACTCAAATTGGTGTCGGAGACTAGTTCACCCAAATAAGCCTTGGCAGTCAATGTGTTAAAAGACACTGATCTAGATGGCTCTGCATTACTTCTTTAACAAGTGACTCCATAATTTTCCCTGGAAAAGAGGTCAAGGTAACAGGTCTGTAATTGTTATGTTAAAATTTGATCCCTTCTTTGTGAATTTGGGATATATTTGCATATTTCTAGTCCCTGTAAACCTCTGCTGAATCAAAAATGCTCTCATTATTGTGGCTAAAAGATTGCTGATATTTTATTTTTTGCCACTTTCAGTATAATTTGTTAAATGCCTGTCTGCCCCAAGTGCCTTTTTTGATGCTAATAAATGGAAAATATCCAAATATATTCCAAAGACTATAAAAATAAAGATATAAGGCACAAATTTACACTTTATTACCGAATAATATTACCAATTAAATGATACATGAAAATCAGAATAATATTATCCACAGGTTAGCAAAATAAAAATGAATTTATACTTACATACATAGCTTAATTAATATACATAATTAAACATAGCACTTTGTAATATGATTATAATTTAAAAGTCACTTATTTTTTAGATTGCTTTAAATTATCACTACAAAGTTTTTTTATAGATTTTATAATAGTCTATATTCACGATCACTTGCACCAGTTTCTTTTAACGCTCTCCCTAGGATGGCTATAGCTTCATGAGTTTGACATTTTGTAATTGGAATTTGTTCGGGTTCATCTTCATTTTCCTCCTCCTACTTGGTGAAATTATGAGTAACAGACTGGGCAATTCTTCATCTGTTAAGGCTGTAGTAACTCCAGATCACCAGCTATGTCCATCCAATCATTAAACTCTTGTTTGCTTATGTCTTCAGGCTTTTCAGTATCGTGATTTAGTTGATCATCATGAATAATTAATCCACATTTTTTGAAACAATTGCTAATGTAGGTTTTGGAAACTTCATTCCAGGAACTCATTGTCATATGAAGTGCATCTAGAACAGTCATCTGCTTTGTGATATCAGATGATGATGTTTCCAAACCTTCATCTATAGACTGGATGATTCTTCACCTCATATCTGATCTATAAAAGGTCTTAAAGGTTTTTGTTATTCCCTGGTCGAAAGGTTGAATCAGTGATGTGGTATTCGAAGGTAGAAAAACTAATTCAATGTTTTTGAAAGTCAGCTTTGGATGAACTAAGCAGTTGGCCAAAGCCAATGCCATTTTTCTGTTTTTGTTATCCAATTACAAATCCCATTTACAAAGAAAATATTCAAATAAAGAAGCTGTCATCCAAGCATTGGCATTGTTGGCGTATTCAACAGGCAGCTGTTTTACTCCTTTAAAACATCTAGGCGATTTCCTCTTGCCTATAATTAATGGCTACATCTTGATTGTTCCCATCATGTTGCATGTTAAAAGAACTGTAATCATGTCTTTGATCCTATTTCTGCAGACGTAGAGGAATTTTTAAAAATCATGCAATGGTCTGGGATAGCCCAGTAGTACAACCCTGTTTCATGTGTATTAAAAATGTCTTCAGGATTATGAGTGCTTAACACAGTTTTCCAAGAGGTTTTCAACCAGTTGTCACTTGCAGAACTATTGGAATCCTGTTTTTCTCTGTGAAGTTTTTTGTAAACAATATTATGCCTCTCCTTCCATCTTGTCAGCCATCTGTCCATCGCCTTAAACTCTGTAGTTTTTCAGCAAAATCATTAGCTTTTTAAAGAAGAATGCTACGATTCATTGGTGCATTAAATGAGCGGGCCTGTTTGAACCAAACAAGCATTCATCTACTATCAGTAGAGCTTCACCTACTATTTTGCATTTACCTTCATGCTTCCCTTTTCTGGTTTCTCTAATTACATTAGTGTTTAATGTGTGATCTGATTTTAATAATTTTGAAAAAGATGACTGAGGCGCTCCTAATTTTACTGCCTCTTCCCTTTGAGACTTACTGCCTAAGTTTAATTTATCTTATGTTTCTATAATTCATAACTTTTCTTTTACACTCAAATTCATGCTCTTTTCACTGACATCTTTTTTTTTGGTAGTAAAATTTAAAATAGTAAAAAAATAAGCTTCAATTAATAACAAAGCACACACAAATTGGAACTAACACGACACGCGCAAGTGAGATGAAGTTTAGTTATAGAAATGAAGAGCAGATTTCAGTGAAGGGAAACACATTTCACCATAATAAAGTGAAAACAGAATTTCAGCTATTGGTCTTATTGCAAATGCAATAAGATTGAGTTTATTGCACTAACAGAAAAGTCCATAAACTGGAAATTGCAAATTGTTTTTATTGTTTTTTGAATGTAACCTCCAGATATGTGCTTCAGAAAAATATCACAAATTGATTCTTATAACCAAAGATGTGATTCTAATTAACAATGAAAATGTAGTGCATTTTATTGTTTTGAATCGGTTCTTTGAAATTTGATTCTGTAAAGCAGCTGATTCTAATAACCAGTGATCACTATAACTGCCGGCACTTACTGTATATATAGAGAGTAAAAATTATACAGTTGTAATTAAATTGAATGGCTAAGTTGAATGGCCTTGTAAAACTATATGGTTTTATTAAGTATCGTATAAAGTTATAATCTTAGTAATTAATTTATGGAGATAACTATATTTACTTTTCACTTCTAATTAATTATTTTCACAATTAATTTATAAGGAGATAACTATGTTTACTTTTTACTTCTGCTAATCACAGAAAAAGAAGAAAAAAACAATTTAAGAAAAAAAATTAAACATGCCTGAAATATGATGCATTGTGTACTTTCTTTACTGAAGTTTTCAAGCCTGAATACAACATCCCAAATGTGTTCTCACAAAAATTTGGTAAGAGAAATAACATCTTTCTTCTTGCTAGCAAAGGTCTTGTAGATCTTGATAATATGCTCCGAGTTTTCTTGACCACCTGACTACAGTAAGGAGAAACTTTATATCTGCTTTTATCCACTTAAAACTTTCTCATTGTAGGTGCCTCCATAGCCAGGTGGGCAGAAGCAGCAGTGCGTAGCACACACTTCTTGATTAGACCGGGGTTCGATCCCGTGACCACCAAATATGGAGGTTGCGGAAAAGTTAGGGAATGACCACCGCATATCTCCGGAACAATATGGCCTTAGTTGCTAATGCTCCTAAAAACCAAATAACAACAACTCTCAACTTTCTAATTGCGAATCATCTTAATTCATTGTCCCTCACATTTGTATTCACCCTCAGTAGATGAAGCGGTTGTTTTTCCCTACTGCTGCCAGGGACATAGTAGTCTCCACATCTTGCGTTGTTACTCTGTCTAGTAGGAATTAATTACATCATATTGAATCTTTTGATTTTCCATAGGTTTATCACCTGTGTGGTGCACATAACTGTCACAATTGAGTTCTAACAATTGTGTAATTCATCATTGTTATTATCAAGTCTTTAAACATTCAAAGTGTGGACTCTCACTTTCATTTGACTGGCCTATCTAGTTTATGGTTAGCATGCAAATTTTCTTAAAGCAAAATGCATTAAATAATGTTATGTGTTGATTATTCTTAAATTCTCATGATTATTACTGTGACTTATTTCAGCTGAGCAAGATGTTTTTTCTCTTTCCTGACCCTCATTTCAAAAAGCAAAAACACAAGTGGAGAATTATCAGTTCGCAGCTATTGGCAGAATATGCTTATGTTCTTTGTGAAAGTGTAAGTGTTTAAGTGTTTTTTTTTTTTTTTTTTTTGTTACATTACAAGCTGTGTTACCTGACAGTGTTTCTTATAAAATATCAATTTAATATTTTGAAATTTTATTTTCGATATATCATAAAATCATAAGCTATGGTTCTATGAATGTACTACTTCTGTAATAATCTCTCTACATTATAATTTTTTAGTGTGCATTAATTAATGCCAGCTAATGGCTGTTTCAGGAACTAATAATAGCTCAGGTAGTTTTTTTTTATTATAATGAATTGTAGCTAATACTTGCCATACTGAGATAGTCCTTAGTGTTATTTCAACCATGTTAACAACCAACCTTCACTGCCATTTCACATTTGTACTTAGTTTTTGTTAAATACAAAAATTGGTAAAAAAAATAAAATATCTAAAAAAACTACATTAAAAATATAAAATGTTCAAAATACATTTGTTGTAAATAGTTTCATTTCTGAAAGCTGATTAGTTTCCACTTTATGAGGTGGCCACTTTATGAGGTTCATAAAGTGGTCACCTCATAAAGTACTACTATATATGAGTATATGAGGTTCATAAAGTGGTCACTGAAGAGAAGGAATAATCATGGTGATGGATTGGAATGCTAGAGGAATTCTGAGGCATTTTCCTGGAGGGAGGGAGGGAGGGAGGGAGGGAGAGAGAGAGAGAGAAGAGTAGCTGTGTGTGCTAGTTTGTGTTTGCATGTGTGGGTAACTACTGAACATCAGTCTGACTTCAGTGTTAGGGGAAATACTGGAAGTAGCAATCAGAATTGCAGTACTGGATCATTTAGATAGAAATGGAATTGTGAAGAACTGAAAAGAATGTTGAACCAACCTGATTAGCTATTTTGGCAGTCACTCATAAGCTGGATCTAGGAAATAATTTTGCCATTGTTTACTTGGATTTCAGCAAAGTATTATTTCAAATCCTACATGAAACATTACTCTATAAACTTCAATGTGCTGGAATTATCTCTGAGCGGGCGAAGATTTTATGGCTCCAGCCATAAAATCTCCAGCTAACATGCAGTTTTTCTTAAATTTTTGCTGTTTTATTGACTTATTGGCATATTAATTTATTTTCTAGAAGTAGCTTTATATTCCTAGTTACACTACTTAGTTATTTTTAATTTAGATAGAGATTTTGTAAGTTAGTACTTAGTACTGGAAGAGCATTGTACCATTCAATACTTGCCGCCATTGCTGTAGTATATTAGATCGATATGGAATAGCGTAATGTATATCTCAAACTTGATAGCATAAGGTATAACTAAAACTAGATAGCATAATACGTAGCATTGTATTAGGAATCTGTTAATATAGTATTGTCATTTAATCAGTTAAATTTATAAATCTTATTAATTGTTATTTTTAATTACATTGTATTTAAACAGAAATCATGCCCCAGACTAGAGCACCAAATCAACTTGCACAAAGTAGCGGAAGTGCTGTGTTTCGGGAGAGAACTGAAGGGGGCGATTCTCCAACACATCACAGTCTAAAAAAAATTGTAATATGCTTGCGGATCTTTCTGGAACAGTACATGATTTAGCCATAGACGATATCTCTGTGTATGTGCTAGGTGCACACACTAAGAAATTAGGTGGCAACTCAGCATTCTGATGGGCATCTATGAGAGTTTGAAGAGTTGGGTAGACACCTTCGAAGGAATTAAAACGGGGAATCAAAAAGCTGCCCACCAAGCTCTCAGCTGCCCAACTCAATGCCAGAGTTCCCTCTTGTGCACCAGACAATACAGTGGCAATTTTCAGAGCAGAATACGCTAGTCCCACAGTAGCTACATATTGTCAGTGACTCTTATGCTACTTATTGTTAGGGGAAATGGGAAATATATTGTGCAAAAAGGATAGGTGGAATGGGATGACGGTATGTCTGCCAAGGACAAAAGTTGATGACTTTGTAGAGCAGATATCTTTTAAGGGCACAAAAGGTGATATCGTTGTAGACATTGGCACTATTGACATTAAGTGTAGAAGATCTGTGGATTTACTTAACAAGTACAGGTTAAGGTTGAAAAAACGTCTCGAGTTATAAAGAGTAAAATTTGAAAGTGTCTGGAATCGTGCCCAGACACAATAGGAGGAAGTATATGATAATAGCCTTGTCAACCAATTCAGCCCTGGAGAGATTGTGCAAGGCTCATGGGGTAGAATTTTTCTAAGCCTACTCTGTGCTTGTTAACAGGAGAGAGTGCGTCTACAGAGATGGGATACACTTAAACAGAAGGGGTGCAAGGATATTTGCTGATGCTATCAAGCAGTGTTAGGTGGATCAGAAAACTGCTAGCTTGGAGGGGGATATACAGACTAAAAGATTAACAGTTGTCACAGGCAGAGGTGAAAGCGATTCTTGCATTGCTTCTACTGGAATGAGCAGCAGCCTGGAAAGCAAGGTTCTAGGGATTTCAACTGCTTCTGGGAGTCATCATGGAACAAGTAAATACATGGGTTGTGTTAGGGTAACTAAGAGTAAGGTGCATATATCCTAGAAGTATAGTACACCAATCCTAGAAGTATAGTTAATAAATTTGATGAGTTTAAAGGGCTGGTCAAGACATCAAAAGTAGACATTGTTGGGATATCAGAGATGTCGTGTCACACGGATATAAACAGGCCAGAATTGGAATTTGGGGAGTGTACAGTGTATACAGAAAGGATAGATAGATAGGTCAGGAAGGGAGGAGGAGTTATGCTGCTAGTTAAGAAACACATGAAATTTTTTAAAGAACTAACTGCATCCAATTGACATTGGTGGGCAATGCAATGTTCAGTCAGTGTGGTGTTGACATAAGCACTGGGAAAGGGGAAATGAGAGTAGATGTGTGTTTTAGGTCTAATGAATATGATGAGTATAATGAGCAGTTATGCAGAGAAATAGTGGGCGAGTAAATCAGAATGTCTTATAATGGGAGATTTTAACTTTCCAGATATTGACTGGAACTTATGAGTTGATCACTCGCGCACTAGAAAGACTTTTGTGCATTTATTGGATGACATGTTTTTTACAGTAACATGTTCAAGAGACAACAAGAGTAACTCTCTTGATCTGATTATCAGTAGTGATTATTCATGCATTAAGAATTTGCAGATAAAGGAACCACTGAGTGACAGTGATCACAGTGTATTGATGTAGGATTTACTTAAAGGTGTTACTACCATCAAGTCTAAAGGGAAAGGCTCTTGCTTTCGTAAAGGTGACTACAGTGGTCTCAGACAGTTTTAAATTCTATACAGAGGGATCAACTAATGATGCTACCAACGTGAATTAGAATTAACATTAGCATTAGCAAAGGCACATGATGCAAGAAAGCAAGCTTATATAGCTTCAGCCAAAAAAAAACCAAAAAAACCCCTTATTTCACCCATCCACTCACTCCAAATGTTTGCAAGTCATGCCTTGAATCTATTTAAGCTACCAACTTCTACAATGACAGATGGAAATTGTTCCAGCAATCTTAACCCGCTGGCTAAAGGCAACTTCCGCACATCTATCCTACAACTGTCTTTCCTCAATTTGAATTTATGCCCTCTCAGGCGATTATTCTGAGCAAGAGGAAGAATCCCATCAGCATTGAGCATGCACAAACCATTCAAGGCTTTATACACCTCAATCAGATTACCTTGCAGGTGACTAGTCTCCAGACACCTGGGAAAGGCACCTGGGTTTAAGTTTGCAAAAAGGCTTAAGTTTGCAAAACTTAAGCCTTTCTTCGTAAGAGCAACCCTTTGTTCCATTCACTAATCTTGTTGCCCTTCTCTGTACTCATTCCAACAACTCTACATCCTTCTTAAAATGAGGCCTCCAGACCTATATACAGTACTCAAGGTGTGGCCTGACCATTGCTTTATACAAAGGGATAATCACCTCCTTATCCCTGCTAGAAAAATTCCTGTATATCATTGACAAGACACCATGAGCTACTCTTGCAGACTGTCTGCACTGTATGTAGTACTTTACATTTGTCAATGTTAAACTTCATTTGCCACCTCTCAGCCCATCTGCTCAACCTTTCCAGATCCTGTTGCAGCAGCATAGCGTCAGTAGTGTCCTTAACAGCCCTGCCAACCTTTGTATCATCTGCAAACTTGGACATTAAACTTGATATACCATCATCAATATCATTCATAAACACCAAAAACAACAACGGACCCAACACTGAACCCTGAGGAACTCCACTAATAACATTAGTCCACGTTGAGCAGTGTCCATTGATTAGCAGTATCCATTGATTACCACTCTCTGTCTTCTGCCACTCAACCATCCCCTTATCCATAGCAGCAATATGCCTCCAATGCCACACTGCTCCAATTTGTGCAGCAGTCTTCCATGTGCAACAGTATCAAAAGCCTTTCTAAGATCCAAATATATAATATCAAAGTTATTCCCTGCATCCAGTTCTTTTGTGACTACATCATAGTATCCAATCAAATTGGTCAGGCAAGACCTGCCCTTAACAAAACCATGCTGCGTCTGAGCTATAACTGAATTCTTGTCTAGATGATCCTGCAGTGCTTCTTTAACCAGTGCCTCCATTAATTTACCTGGAACAGAAGTTAAACTAACAGGTCTATAATTACTTGTGTCAGCCTTTGATCCTCCTTTGTGAATTGGGGTTACATTTGCACATCTCCAGTCTATGGGTACCTCCCCTGAGTCCAAAGAAGCTCTCATAATTATGGCTAGGGGTTTGCTTACTTCCTTTGCTGCCTCCTTTAATATAACTGGATAGATCCCATCCACCCCAGATGCCTTTTTTATGTTTATCCTCAACAATTTCTCCTCCAATTTCCTCTCAGTTATTACAAAATCATCTAGCTCACTGCCAATGTCTACTTTACCTACGTCATTCTCCTTCCTGAATAACTTCTCATGTGTGAATGTAGATGCAAAATACTCGTTTAGATTGTTAGCCACCTGAGCAGGATCCTCAACTGTTGAACCATCAATATCCAGTGGACCAATCTGATTCATCCCTTTCCTTCTTGAGTTTAAATAGGTAAAGAACTCTTTTCTGTTTTTCTTTGCATCCTTTGCCAAAGATTTTTCGTAGTCTGCCTTTGCCTGCCTAATCTCCTTTGTGACTTGGTTACAGACCAACTTATATCTATCATAGGCTTCTATGTCGCCCATTAATTTGTATGTATTCCATGCATTTTTCTTCTCTGCCACATGTCTCATTAGTTCATCTGACAACCATTTAGGCCTAAACCTTGAACAATATTTCTTAGTTGGTATGTAAAGCCTGGTAGCTTCCAAGATAAGTTCTTTGAATGCTTCCCATTTTGAGTTTGCTGTTGGTAACATCATCAGTTGGTCCCACTGTATAGAATTTAAATACTGTCTCAGACCATCATAGTCGCCTTTACGAAAACAAAAACCCTTCCCTTTACCTCTGATGGTAGTTACCTCCTTGAGTAAATCCCACTTCAACACACTGTGATCACTGCCACCTAGTGGTTCATTTATCTGCAGATTCTTAATGAATGAAGAATCACTACTGATAATCAGATCAAGAGTACTGCTCCCTCTTGTTGCCTCACGAACATGCTGATGTAGAAAACAATCATCCAATAAATCCACAAAAGCCTGGCTAGTGTGTGAGTGACCAACCCACAAATTCCAGTCAATATCTGGGAAATTAAAATCCCCCATTATAAGACTCTCTGATTTACTGGCCCACTCCATTTCCCTGTACAATATCTTATTATACTCATCAGAGTCATTAGGCCTATAGCACACTCCTACTCTCAATTTTGATTTCCCTATGCTTATGTCACACCAAACTGACTCGACACTGCCCTGTCCATCGATGTCGACTGGCTTCACTTCCTTGGATTTTATGTGTTTCTTAACTAATAGCATAACCCCTCCTCCCCTCCTGTCCTGTCTATCCTTTCTATACACATTGTATTCCCCAAATTCCAGTTCCGCATTCCTTATATCTGTGTGACACCACGTCTCTGATATCCCAACAATATCTGCCTTTGATGTTTTGAGCAATACCTCAAATTCATCAAATTTATTTACCAAACTCCTAGCATTGGTGTACACGCAAGTATTCATGCACCTGTTTCTATTCTTAGCTACCCTAACACAACCCATGTGTTTACTTGTACCGCAATGACTCCCAGCAGAATACCTTCTTCATCTAATAGAATAACTCTGAAAGTTCTAGTCAAATTTGATTCACTTTTCTGATTTCATTTTTTCCATTTTTTTCTATTAGCAGATAATAATTCGATTCAATTTCATTACTTGTGTATACCCTGGCATCCGTAATCATATTTGCTATTTTCCTATTGCCAATAATATAATTTATTACACTTCTAACATTGCTAACTTCCCATGTATACTTGTGACATTCTTTATGTTTAAAAAATGTATTTATAATTTTTAATTCATTACCGATAACAAAATCTCTTAATCCATTCTCATTTTTATTACAAATTGATTCTCCATTTGTCCCTATATTAGCTCCATATGGGGTATTCACTCGGGCATCATATTACCCATTATAAGAAGATAGTCATTAGTATTAACCTCAACTTTGATCCTTTGTAACTGTAAATAAAACTGATCATTGTCTCCTCCTCTTCCTTCCTCAGGTCATAGAAGCCAATAATTATGAGATATCCTTTACAGGAATTACCCGACTTATGTAAGGGTTGTGTTCCGTGGAATGATAGGCCATGGTAAGTTAGGCCATGCTTGTGCAGCACTCGCAACTATGTTCGCTGAATTGATTGAATCAAAAAAGAAATGTTCAACGAACATGTAAATAGAATTATTTATTGTATTTATTCAATTTTTTATCTCAGGTGCAGGAAAAATTAGAAAAGCGTGCAATTTAAAAAAAAAAAAATTTAATTATAAAATTACAAAAAAACTGCAGAGACAGGCCAGGCATAATGTCAGTAAGTTTTACCTCTCGAGCATCATTGCCAGAATCAATGTATTCAACTGATAAGTATGCCGCTGCAGAGGTTGAGGGCTGTGGAGATTTAGAAGCCACTCAACCTTATGAAAGGAACATATTAATGGATGACTGGACGATGGCTTTTTTCTTTTTATCATAGATTTATTTGTAGCAAGCAAGCATATCATTCACCCTTCTTTTAACTTTTAAGAATTGTTCGTTGCCAGGATCCATCTTCTCAAACCTCGTCATTGCCGATGCAATTTCACGTGATGAAACGTCTTGGCACCTCATTTGGTTCATTTTAAGCTTCGTCAGCATTTTCTTCTTTTACTATCGCTGCCTGCAAGTCAATAAGTTCTTCATTAGATTATTCCTTCTCTTCTTTCTCAATTAACTTCTCCATGTCTTTGGCATCAACCTCCAACTGAAGTTCCTCTGCAACCTTTACAATCTTATCTGTAACCGCTTCGTATGATACCATCTTTTTCAAATCCTTCAAAGCCTTTTACGTGCCATGGCATATTTTCTTCCATGGGCCATTTAAACAACTTTTAGTAATTTCCGCCCAGGCCTTATTAATGTTTAAGATGGCATGGTAAATATTGTAAGATTTCCAAAAGTCTCTTAATGTAAAATATTTCTCAAAGTCTAATGCCTGAGCAAATGTTGTGCGTAATTAGTATGCTTTTAAATTTAAAATAATACCCTGATCCATAGGTTGGATGAGTGAAGTCGTGTTTGGCGGTAGAAATGCGACTCACATTCGAATTGAAATTATCTAGAAGCATAGGATGTCCAGGAGCATTATCTAATAGAAACAAAATCTTGAAAGGAACGTTGCTGTCTTTACAATATTTTTCAACCTTGGGAATGAAGCAGCCTCTCTTGGTAAGAGAATCCCTTCATTCCCCTCACCAATCGTGTTGCTCTTCTCTGTACACGCTCAAGCAAATCTACATCCTTCCTAAAATGAGGCCTCCAGACCTGTACGCAGTACTCAAGGCGTGGCCTGACCATTGCCTTATACAGAGGGACAATTACCTCCTTTTCGCTGCTAGCAAAATTCCTATATATCATTGACAAAACCCCATGACCCGCCCTAGCAGCCTGTCTGCACTGCTCAGAAAACTTCATATCTGACTGCACAATTACTCCCAGGTCTTTTTCATTTTCTACCACCTTAAGTGTAGTACCACACACTTGGTACGTTTCTCTGGGGTTACTTCTACCCATATGCAGTACTTTGCATTTGTCAAGGTTGAACTTCAGTTGCCACTTCTTAGCCCATCTGCCCAAATTATCTAGATCCTGTTGCAGTAGCACACTGCCATTACTGTCATTAACAACCCTGCCAACCTTTGTGTCATCTGCAAACTTCGACATTAAGCCTGATATACCTTCATCAATATCATTGATAAATACACAAAACAACAGTGGACCCAACACCGAACCCTGTGGGACTCCACTAATAACATTAGTCCACGAAGAGCAGCACCCATTGATTACCACCCTCTGTCTTCTCCCACTTAACCATCCTTTTATCCATTGCAGCAACTTACCCTTAATACCATTCTGCTCCAATTTGTACAATAGTCTTCCATGCGCAACAGTGTCAAAAGCTTTCCTGAAATCCAAGTATATGATATCAAAATTGTTTTGTGCATCCAGTTCCTTTGTGACCACATCATAATAACCAATCAAATTTGTCAGACAAGACTTTCCCTTAACAAACCCATGCTGTGTTTGAATTATTGCTGCAGTCTTGTCTAGATGAACCTGCAATGCATCTTTAACCAGCGACTCCATTATTTTACCCGGAACAGAAGTTAAACTAACTGGTCTGTAATTACTCGTGTCACCCTTCGATCCACCTTTGTGAATTGGGGACACATTTGCACATCTCCAGTCCGTGGGAACCTCCCCTGAGTCCAAGGATGCTCTCATAATTATGGCTAAGGGTTTGCTTAGTTCCTTTGCTGCCTCCTTTAATATAACTGGATAGATCCCATCCACCCCAGGTGCCTTTCTTATGTTTAACTTCAACAATTTCTCCTCCACTTTGCTCTCAGTTATTACAAAATCATTAAGCACACTGCTACAATTTGATAACCTTCTTCCATTTTCAAATTGTAATAATTCCTCACGTGTGAATGTAGATGCAAAATACTCATTCAGTTTGTTTGCTATCTGAGCAGGATCATCAACAGTCGAACCATCGATGTCAAGTGGACCAATCATATTATCCCCTTCCTTTTAGAGTTTATATAAGTAAAGAAATCCTTGCTGTTTTTCTTAGCATCTTTTGCCAAAGATTTCTCATAATCCGCCTTCGCCTGCCGAACCTCCTTTGTGACCTGATTACAGACTAGCTTATATCTGCCACAGGCTTCTGCGTCACCTGATAATTTATATGCATCCCATGCATTTTTCTTCTCTGTCACGAGTCTCATTAGTTCATTTGATAACCATTTAGGCCTAAACCTTGAACGATATTTCTTAATCGGTATATAAAGTCTAGTAGCTTCCACGATTAATTCTTTGAATGCTTCCCACTTAGAATTTACTGTTTGTAACATCGTCAGTTGATCCCACTGTACAGAATTTAAAAACTGTCTGAGACCACTGTACTCCCCTTTACGGAAGCAAAAACCCTTTCCTTTACCCCTGACGGTAGTTACCTCTTTGAGTAAATCCCACTTCAGCACACTGTGATCACTGCCACCTAGTGGTTCCTCTATCTGCAAATTCTTAATACACGAATGATCACTGCTGATAACCAGATCAAGAGTATTACTTTCTCTGGTTGCCTCTCGAACATGCTGCTGCAGAAAACAATCATCCAATAACTCCACAAAAGTCTGACTAGTGTGTGAGTGACCAACTCACAAGTTCCAGTCAATATCTGGGAAGTTAAAATCCCCCATTATGAGACATTCTGATTTACTGGCCCACTCTATTTCTCTGTACAATTGTTCATTGTACTCATTCAAGTCATTAGGCCTATAACACACTCCTACTCTTATTTTTCCTTTCGCAGTGCTTATCTCACACCAAACTGACTCAACAGAGCACTGTTCATCTATATTAACTGGGTGCACTTCCTTTGATTTTATGTTTTTATTAATTAACAGCATAACACCCCCTCCCTTTCTGTCCTGTCTATCCTTTCTGTACACATTGTACTCCCCAAATTCCAGTTCTGCATTCCTTATATCTTTGTGACACCACGTCTCTGCTATCCCAACAATATCTGCCTTTGATGTCTTGACCAACACTTCAAATTCATCAAATTTATTTACTATACTTCTAGCATTGGTATACATGCAAGCATACATGCTCCTATGCCTATTCCCTGTTACCCTAACACATCCCATATACCCAACTGTTCCATGATATGGTGTTTCCATGATATGGTGAACATCATTCCATGATGTTCTGTACTTGTTAACAGGAGAGACTGCTTCTACAGGGATGGGATACACTTAAATAGAAAGGGTGCAAGAATGTTTGCTGATGCTATCGAGGCAATGTTAGGTGGGTCGGAAAACTGCTAGATTGGGGGGATACAAGGACTAATAGATTAACAGTAGCCACTGGCAGAGGTGAAAGTGATTCTTGCACTGCTTCTATTGGAATGAGCCGCAGCCTGGAAAATAAGATGCAGGATATTTCAGAGACTGCTGGGAATCATTGGGGTACAAGTAAACACATGGGTTGTGTTAGGGTAGCTAAGAAAAAGAACAGGTGCATGTATACTTGTGTGTACACCAATGCTAGGAGTTTAGTAAATAAATTTGATGAATTTGAGGTATTGCTCAAAACATCAAAGGCAGATATTGTGGGGATTTCAGAGACGTGGTGTCACACAGATATAAGAAATGCAGAACTGGAATTTGGGGAGTACAATGTGTACAGAAAGGATAGACAGGATAGGAAGGGAGGAGGGGTTATGCTATTAATTAAGAAACACATAAAATCCAAGGAAGTGAAGCCAGTCGACATCGCTGGACAGTGCAGTGTCGAGTCAGTTTGGTGTGACATAAGCATTGGGAGATCAAAATTGAGAGTAGGAGTGTGCTATAGGCCTAATGACTCTGATGAGTATAATAAGAAACTGTTCGGAGAAATAGAGTGGGCCAGTAAATCAGAGAGTCTTATAATGGGGGATTTTAATTTCCCAGATATTGACTGGAATTTGGGGGCTGGTCACTCACACAGTAGCAAGGCTTTTGTGGATTTATTGGATGATTGTTTTCTACATCAGCATGTTCGGGAGGCAACTAGAGGGAGTAATACTCTTGATTTGATTATCAGTAGTGATTCTTCATGCATTAAGAATCTGCAGATAAATGAACCACTTGGTGGCAGTGATCACAGTGTGCTGAAGTGGGAGTTACTCAAAGAGGTAACTACCATTAGGAGTAAAGGGAAGGGGTATTGCTTTCGTAAAGGCGACTACAATGGACTGAGACAGTATTTAAATTCTATACAGTGGGATCAACTGATGATATTGCCAACAGCAAATTCAAAATGGGAAGCATTCAAAGAACTTATCGTGGAAGCTACTAGGCTTTACATACCAACTAAGAAATATTGTTCAAGGTTTAGGCCTAAATGGTTGTCAGATGAACTAATGAGGCATATGGCAGAGAAGAAAAATGCATGGGATACATACAAATTAACACGTGACACGGATGCCTATGATAGATACAAGTTGATCTGTAACCAAGTTACAAAGGAGGTTAGGCAGGCGAAGGCAGATTACGAGAGATCCTTGGCAAGGGATGCGAAGAAAAACAGCAAAGAGTTCTTTACTTATGTAAACTCTAGAAGGAAGGGGATGAATCAGATTGGTCCACTTGAGATCGATGGGTCAACTGTTGATGACCCTGCTCGGGTAGCTAACAAACTAAATGAATATTTTGCATCGACATTCACACATGAGGAGTTATTCAGCGAGGGGAATGCCAGAGGTGTATTCAACTCTAGCAGTAAGCTAGAGAATCTTGTAATAACTGAGAGCAAAGTGGAGGAGAAATTGTTGAAGATAAACACAAGAAAGGCACCTGGGGTGGATGGGATCTATCCAGTTATATTAAAGGAGGCAGCAAAGGAGGTAAGCAAACCCTTAGCCATAATTATGAGAGCTTCCTTGGACTCAGGGGAGGTACCCATTGACTGGAGATGTGCAAATGTGACCCCAATTCACAAAGGGGGATCAAAGGCTGACACAAGTAATTATAGACCTGTGAGTTTAACTTCTGTTCCCGGAAAATTAATGGAGGCACTGGTGAAAGAAGCACTGCAGGATCATCTAGACAAGACTTCAGTTATAGCTAGGACACAGCATGGTTTTGTTAAGGGGAAGTCTTGCCTGACCAATTTGATTGGATACTATGATGCAGTCACAAAAGAACTGGATGCAGGGAATAACTTTGATATTATATACTTGGATCTTAGAAAGGCTTTTGATACTGTTGCACATGGAAGACTGCTGCACAAATTGGAGCAGTGTGGCATTGGAGGCAAGTTGCTGCTATGGATAAAGGGGTGGTTGAGGGGGAGAAGACAGAGAGTGGTAATCAATGGACACTGCTCATCGTGGACTAATGTTATTAGTGGAGTCCCTCAGGGTTCAGTATTGGGGCCTTTATTGTTTTCTGTATTTATAAATGATATTGATGATGGTATATCAGGCTTAATGTCCAAGTTTGCAGACGATACGAAGGTTGGCAGGGTTGTCAAGGACACTACTGACACTATGCTGCTGCAACAGGATTTGGAAAGGTTGAGCAGATGGGCTTCGAGGTGGCAAATGAAGTTTAACATTGACAAATGTAAAGTACTACATATGGGAAACAGCAACCCCAGAGCAACGTATCAACTCTGTGGTACTACACTGACAGTGGTAGAGAATGAAAGGGACCTGGGGGTGGTGGTGCAGGCAGATATGAAGTTCTCTGAGCAGTGCAGACGAGCTGCAAGAGTAGCTCATGGTGTATTGTCAATGATATATAGGAATTTTTCTAGCAGGGATAAGGAGGTGATTATTCCCTTGTATAAGGCAATGGTCAGGCCACACCTAGAGTACTGTATACAGGCCTGGAGGCCTCATTTCAGGAAGGATGTAGAGCTGCTGGAACGAGTACAGAGAAGGGCAACTAGATTGGTGAATGGGACAAAGGGGTTCTCTTACGAAGAAAGGCTTAAGTTTTGCAAATTACAGTGTCTGGAAACTAGGCACCAGCGGGGTGATCTGATAGAGGTGTACAAAGCCTTGAATGGTTTGAGCATGCTCAATGCTGATGGGATTCTTCCTCTAGCTCAGAAAAATCACCTGAGAGGGCATAAATTCAAATTGAGGAAAGACAGATGTAGGATAGACATGAGGAAATTTGCCTTTAGCCAGCGGGTGGTTGGTGGGTGGAACAGACTTCCATCCCTTGTCGTGGAAGTTGATAGCCTAAATAAGTTTAAGGCTCAGCTGGACAGGTATTTCGAACGAACAGAGGGGTGAAGTGGAAGTGGTTATTTTTATTTATTTATGTTACTTTTTTTTTTTTTTTTTTTTTTTGGCTGATGCTGCATAAGCTTGCTTTCTTGCATCAAATGCCTCTACTAATGCTAATGCTAATGCTAATGATGACTGCCATCCGTCCCTGAAACCCCCAACACCCCTCGCTCCAGGTTGCTTCTTATTCTAATAGAAGTTGTGCAAGAATCAAATTCACCTCTGCCTGCGGTTACTGTTAAACTATTAGTCTTTGTATCCCCCCAAACTAGCAGTTTTCCGACCCTCCTAACACTGCCTCGATAGCATCAGCAAATATTCTTGCACCCTTTCTATTTAAGTGTATCCCATCCCTGTAGAAGCAATCTCTCCTGTTAACAAGTACAGTCCAGGCTGAAAAAAATTCTACCCCTTGAGCCTTGCACAATCTTTCCAGGGCCGAATTGATCGACAAGGCTCTCATCATGTACTCCCTCCTATCTTGTCTGGGCAGAATTGCAGACACTTTCAAATTCAACCCTATTTCACGGCTTTTTTTCAACAGTGACCTGTACTTGTTGAGTAATTCCGCCGGTCTCCTACTCTTAATATCATTAGTACCAACGTGTACAACTATATCACCTTTTGTGCCCTTGAAAGATGATATCCGCTCTACAACGTCATCAATCTTTGCCCCTGGCAGACATACCCTGGTCCTGTTCCACCTATCCTTTTTACAAAATATATTCCCCGTCTCCCTGACAATAGAGTCACCAACAATAACTAGTTCCTTTGGGACCAGCGCATTCTGCTTTGGAGATTGCCGCTGTGTTGCCTGATGCTCAGGAGTGAGCTCTGGCGTTGAGTTGGGCAGCTGAGAGCCTGATGGGCCCCTCAATTTAGATCTTTCGAGGGCATCCACCCTGTCCTTCAAACTCTCATATAGGCCCATAACAACGCTGAGTTGTCGCCTGATTTCCTTACACTCCTTACATCGCGCACACACAAAGACATCCCCCATGGCAATATCATGTTCCGTTCCAGAGAGTTCGGCAAACATTTCACAAGTTGCACATTTTTTTAGGCTGTGATGCGTTGGAGAATTGCCCCCCTCAGTTCTCCCCCGATTCACAGCACTCCTGCCACTTTGTACCCGTTGCTTTGCTGCTCTAGTCTGGGGCATGGTAGTTTAAATTAATAAAATCAATAAAAATATCAATAGTATTTGAATAGAAACTATTAAATAGAAACAGTGAAGCGTATTACTATATAATTATGCGTTAGAGCTACCTAGCTACCTCAATTAAAAATTTTGAATTCCCTACCACTATATCCAAAAACAATGGCTACAAATGGAACGAAATAACGGCTTTACCTATCGTAAGTAAAATCCACAAAAACTCTTTATCTAAATCAAAAATAAAAAATAACCAGCGTAACTATAACTATATGACTACGTATTAAGTACAATATAAAATAACAATCATGTAAATAAAAGGCAAACACTTATCGTTTTTGCGGAGACTGTAACTGTCAGCTGTAACTTTTAAAGAGATTCAACACTATTGTCACGAGAGGTATTGGAACCTATAGTACTTAGTACCATGCTTGGGTTGGAGACTTAGAAGACGAAAGAAGATATTTGATGACACTGGACTTGAACTTCTGTAGACAGTAATTTTCAGGAAATACGTATGAAGGAAGGTTGTTCCAGAAAACGGCAGTTGAATGAATAAACGAGGAAGATGAAAAGTTGGTTCTGTGAGTTTGAAGTTGGAAAGTAAATGGATGTTGGCTGGTGGCGGCACGTGTTCGGACTGTTTTGAAAGAGACAGCGGGAATTATAGAAGCCAATTCAGAAGAACAGTGCCCAT
This sequence comes from Mastigoproctus giganteus, assembly GCF_048544385.1. Lineage (NCBI taxonomy): Eukaryota > Metazoa > Arthropoda > Arachnida > Uropygi > Thelyphonidae > Mastigoproctus > Mastigoproctus giganteus. The sequence goes on from NC_143578.1 coordinate 141,294,082, forward strand.
GGAAGTATCTGTAGAATAGGCATGCAGCAGAAACAGTACGTCTATGAGACGGCGAGTGGAGAGACTGTAAGAGATGAATAATTAACTGCCCAACTGCCCTCTTCTGAATGGAATCAAGAAGCCTGAGAGAGGTTTTAGGGGCACCAGCCGACCGGGTGGGTAAAGTGCCTGCCTGGCAACCCAAAGGTCGCGGGTTCGAATCCCGCCTCGGGCTTGGATTAGAGTACTGCAAAAACCTTGGAAGGTGCATTATGGCCACAGAAGCCGATGCGCCAACAACTACAAAAAAAAAAAAAAAAAAGGGGGCACCAGCCCTGATGTGGGAACAATATTCCATGGCAGGGCAGATTCGCGATTTATACAGAGTGAGCAGCTGTTTGGAAGAAAACTAACGCTGAGAGCGAAGAGAAAACCAAGTTTTTTAGATGCAGAGGAAGCAATATTTGTAATGTGCTTGTGCCAAAAGAAGGATTAGAAGTCAGGGTAATCCTCAAAAGAGATATTAGCATTAGTAGAGGCATTTGATGCAAGAAAGCAAGCTTATGCAGCATCAGCCAAAAAAAAATATAATAAATAAATAAATATAAAATAACAACTTCCATTTCACCCCTCTGTTCGTTCGAAATACCTTCCAGCTGAGCCTTAAACTTATTTAGGCTATCAACTTCCACGACAAGGGATGGAAGTCTGTTCCACCAACAAACCACCCGCTGGCTAAAGGCAAATTTCCTCATGTCTATCCTACATCTGTCTTTCCTCAATTTGAATTTATGCCCTCTCAGGTGATTATTCTGAGCAAGAGGAAGAATCCCATCAGCATTGAGCATGCTCAAACCATTCAAGGCTTTATACACCTCTATCAGATCACCTTGCTGGTGCCTAGTCTCCAGACACTGTAATTTGCAAAACTTAAGCCTTTCTTCGTAAGAGCACCCCTTTGTTCCATTCACCAATCTTGTTGCCCTTCTCTGTACTCGTTCCAGCATCTCTACATCCTTCTTGAAATGAGGCCTCCAGACCTGTATACAGTACTCTAGGTGTGGCCTGACCATTGCCTTATACAAGGGAATAATCACCTCCTTATCCCTGCTAGAAAAATTCCTTTATATATCATCAACAATACACCATGAGCTCCTCTTGCAGCCCGTCTGCACTGCTCAGAAAACTTCATATCTGCCTGCACAACCACCCCCAGGTCCCTTTCATTCTCTACCACTGTCAGTGTACTACCACAGAATTGATACGTTGCTGTGGGGTTGCTGTTTCCCATATGTAGTACTTTATATTTGTCAATGTTAAACTTCATTTGCCACCTCTCAGCCCATCTGCTCAACCTTTCCAGATCCTGTTGCAGTAGCATAGTGTCAGTAGTGCCCTTGACAACCCTGCCAACCTTCGTATCGTCTGCAAACTTGGACATTAAGCTTGATATACCATCATGAATATCATTTATAAATACAGAAAACAATAATGGACCCAATACTGAACACTGAGGGACTCCACTAATAACATTAGTCCCCGATGAGCAGTGTCCATTGATTACCACTCTCTGTCTTCTCCCCCTCAACCACCCCTTTATCCATAGCAGCAATTTGCCTCCAATGCCACACTGCTCCAAGTTGTGCAGCAATCTTCCATGTGCAACAGTATCAAAAGCCTTTCTAAGATCCAAGTATATAATATCAAAGTTATTCCCTGCATCCAGTTCTTTTGTGACTGCATCATTAGTATCCAATCAAATTGGTCAGGCAAGACTTTCCCCTTAACAAAACCATGCTGTGTCTGAGCTATAACTGAAGTCTTATCTAGATGATCCTGCAGTGCTTCTTTAACCAGTGCCTCCATTAATTTTCCGGGAACAGAAGTTAAACTAACAGGTCTATAATTACTTGTGTCGCCCTTTGATCCTCCTTTGTGAATTGGGGTCACATTTCTACTTCTCCAGTCCATGGGTACTTCCCCTGAGTTCAAGGAAGCTCTCATAATTATGGCTAAGGGTTTGCTTACTTCCTATGCTGCCTCCTTTAATATAACTGGATAGATCCCATCCACCCCAGGTGCCTTTCTTGTATTTATCTTCAACAATTTCTCCTCCACTTTACTCTCAGTTATTACAAGATTATCTAGCTCACTGCCAGAGTTGAATACACTTCTGGCATTCCCCTCGCTGAATAACTCCTCATGTGTGAATGTCGATGCAAAATATTCATTTAGTTTGTTAGCTACCTGAGCAGGATCATCAACAGTTGACCTATCGATATCAAGTGGATCAATCTGATTCATCCCCTTTCTTTTGTGTATCGATATCAAGTGGATCAATCTGATTCATCCCCTTTCTTCTAGAGTTGACATAAGTAAAGAACTCTTTGCTGTTTTTCTTTGCATCCCTTGCCAAAGATTTCTTGTAATCTGTCTTCGCCTGCCTAACCTCCTTTGTAACTTGGTTACAGACAAATTTGTATGTATCCGATGCATTTTTCTTCTCTGCCATATGTCTCATAAGTTCATCTGGCATCCACTTAGGCCTAAACCCTGAACAATATTTTTTAGTTGGTATGTAGAGCCTAGTAGCTTCCAAAATAAGTTCTTTGAATGCTTCCCATTTTGAATTTGCTGTTGGTAACATCATCAGTTGGTCCCACTGTATAGAATTTAAATACTGTCTCAGACCAAAATAGTCGCCTTTACGAAAGCAAAAACCCTTCCCTTTACCCCTAATGGTAGTTACCTCTTTGAGTAAATCCGACTTCAGCACACTGTGATCACTGCCACCTAGTGGTTCATTTACCTGCAGATTCCTAATGCATGAAGAATCACTACTGATAATCAAATCAAGTGTATTACTCCCTCTAGTTGCCTCCCGAACATGCTGATGTAGAAAACAATCATCCAATAAATCCACAAAAGCCTTGCTAGTGTGTGAGTGACCATCCCCCAAATTCCAGTCAATATCTTGGAAATTAAAATCCCCCATTATAAGACTCTCTGATTTACTGGCCCACTCTATTTCCCTGTACAATTTCTTATTATGCTCATCAGAGTCGTTTGGCCTATAGCACATTCCTACTCTCAATTTTGATCTCCCAATGCTTATGTCACACCAAACTGACTCGACTCGACACTGCACTGTCCAGCAATGTCGACTGGCTTCAGTTCCTTGGATTTTATGTATTTCTTAACTAATAGCATAACCCCCTCCTCCCTTCCTATCCTGTCTATCCCTTCTGTAGACATTGTACTCCCCAAATTCCAGTTCTGCATTCCTTATATCTGTGTGACACCACGTCTCTGAAATCCCCACAATATCTGCCTTTGCTGTTTTGAGCAATACCTCAAATTCATCAAATTTATTTACTAAACTCCTAGGATTGGTGTACACGCAAGTATACATGCACCTGTTCTTTTTCTTAGCTACCCTAACACAACCCACGTGTTTATTGGTACCCCAATGATTCCCAGCAGTCTCTGAAATATCCCGCATCTTATTTTCCAGGCTGCGGCTCATTCCAATAGAAGCAGTGCAAGAATCACTTTCACCTCTGCCAGTGGCTACTGTTGATCTATTAGTCCTTGCATCCCCCCAATCTAGCAGTTTTCCGACCCACCTAACACTGCCTCGATAGCATCAGCAAACATTCTTGCACCCTTTCTATTTAAGTGTATCCCATCCCTGTAGAAGCAGTCTCTCCTGTTAACAAGTACAGACCAGGCTGAAAAAAATTCTACCCCTTGAGCCTTGCACAATCTTTCCAGGGCCCAATTGATCGACAGGGCTCTCATCATATACTCCCTCCTATCATGTCTGGGCAGAATTGCAGACACTTTCAAATTCAACCCTAATTCACCGCTTTTTTTCAACAGTGACCTGTACTTGTTAAGTAATTCTGCCGGTCTCCTACTCTTAATATCATTAGTGCCAACGTGTACAACTATATCACCTTTTGTACCCTTAAAAGATGATATCTGCTCTACATCTTCATGAACCTTTGCCCCTGGCAGACATACCCTGGTCCTGTTCCATCTATCCTTTTTACAAAGCATGTTTCCTGTTTCCCTGACAATAGAGTCACCAGTTCCTTTGGGACCAGCGCATTCTGCCTTGGGGGCTGCAGCTGTGTTGCGTGATGACCAAGTGCAAGCTCTGGCATTGGTGTGGGCAGTTGAGAGCTTGATGGGCCCCTCACTTTTAATCCTTCTAGGGCATCCACCCTGTCCTTCAAGCTCTCATATAGGCCCATAACAACGCTGAGTTGTCGCCTGATTTCCTTACACTCCTTACATCGCGCACACACAAAGACATCCCCCATGGCAGTATCATGTCCCATACCCGACTGCTCCACAAACATCAAGCAAGTAGTGCATTTTAATAGGCTGTGATTCAGAGGGCAACTGCCCCCCTCAGTTCTCCCCTGAGCCACAGCACTCCCATTAGCTTGAGCCTTTTGCTTTGCTGCTCTGGTCTGAGTCATGATTTCGATTTAATTTCAATAAAATTTCAATTTCAGTACAAAATTTATATCCCAACACAGTTATAACGCTATATTTATGTTTCATTATCGAGTGTTATCTACGAAATCCCTTTATATAACTTCCGTATCAAGTTAAGTATTAATTATTTATTTTTTACTAATCATTTATGTTACATAACCCAAGTCATATGTATAGTTAAGAGTACAATTTAATTGACAATGAAGTTCAACAAGATTAATTATCTGATTAATTGACAATATTATGTACTATACTATACTATACTATACTATACTCTATTAAGCTTATGCTATCTATTATCGCGTAAGGCGGCAATTTACGAACGGTAAACATGTGGATTTGAAACCCTTTCCGATACTAAGTAATACCTACAAAATCTTTATCTAAGTTACTTTAAACTAAGTATCATAAATAGGAATATAAAGCTACTCTAGAAAATAAGTTAATATGCCAATTTAAGCTAATAAAACAGAAAATAAATCAGAAAAAACTTCTCTGTTCCAGGAGCGGCAATAATGTACGTCTGCACAGGCTACTCTCGTCTCACTACGAATATATATATCATTTTGCCTAGAAATCGGAGTGTCACTAAAGAGAAGCATAGGAGCAGAAGAATCCTTTCTGCGAGATATAAGACAAGACTTAGTTTTAGAAGGGTTGAAATTAACTAAGTTGTCTTTGCCCCATTGGAGAATTACCTGAAGATCGGCATTTAAGGAATTGGTAGCAGATTTTAGAGGAGTTGAAGCTGATTGAGCTGGACAAGGTTTCTCAAAATGGAAAGTGGAATGCAATGTGCTATCGTCAACAAAACTATGGATAGGATTTCCAGTCAATGGAATTGGACAGCATTTCCTTAATGTCAGAAGTTGGGATGCTGCCTTTACTTGACCCTTCCTCCCCTGCTTCAGCTTCCTGTTCTTTATGAAGGCCCCTCGACGTGGGCACCTGTACGTGGTGAGGGGATTTCCCAGTGATGCTGCTGGGCTTCCAGATTAGCTTCATTGGGATCCAACGCCCACAGCTTAGGTTTCAGGCTAACATCAATGGAATCTGGCATGTTTGCCGTCCTCTGCGACCCGTGGAAATTCGGAAAGGCGGATCCTGGTGGTTGTGGGGCCCAGCTTCAATACACCACTTTGGCCCCTGCTTCGACAAGACGGGTGGTCCTGGAAGGCCCGGCTAGGATCAGTTGGCTTGCCTGGGAGGGTCAACCGTGTCAATGCCATGCCCTTACCCTCATGGTTCGAGGGACAGGATTCAGGCTGGCGGCGGTGCGGGTATGGTGTCTGGGTAGCCCTGGCGTTCCACTCTTGAGCGCATTTATTGCATGCTGGGTAGTGGGTGTCCCTTTGGGGTCCGTGGTGGGTGGGGAGCCCAGGCACTGAATCCCTTAAAAAACTAAATCCGTGATAAACTAATTTCTTCTGGGGCCCCAACCCGGTCCCTAACTGAAAATTTTACCATAGACCAAGAGAACATCACTTCTGCAAAAAGACAGAAAAAGGAGGTTATATCAGGTCCAACACCTCGGTTGCTGATAATTCACTCAACTAGTGAAAAGCCTATAGGAAAAACGTCACCCTTCTTTATCCAGAAGGGTTTGGAAGGGTTGGCAGGCTCTCCTAAGTCTGTCAAACGGCTTCGTTCAGGTGACATACTTGTAGAAACCAGAAGTGATATACACTCAGAACAGCTCCTCCGTGCTACATCTGTTGGGGGAATGCCTGTAACTATAACCCCCCACAAGACACTGAACTCATCCCGTGGTGTCATCGTTGAATGGGATCTGATGGATGTAACTGAAGAGGAAATCTGTTCCGAGTTAAAACCACAGGGAGTGACAGCTGTTAAACATATATCCATGCGTAGGGATGGGAAATTAGTTCCCTCTAGAAATATCATCTTAACATTCAATTCACCAACTTTTCCTCATGAAATCAAAGCTGGCTATGTTAACTGCCCAGTGCGTCCGTATGTCCCAAATCCGTTACGGTTCTTCAAGTGCCAGAAATACGGACACTCACAGATGGCTTGTTGTGGAACCTTTGTATGCGCTCGGTGTGGTGCAAAGGACCGCAAAACAACATGTTCAGCTGCAAAACCAACCTGCATTAACTGCCAAGAACCCAGCCTACTCAAGGGCATGCCAGAGTTGGAAACAAGAAAAAGAAATTCAACGACTTAAGGCAGAGCTGAACATATCTTAAAGAGGCAAAGAAAACGCTGAAACCTTTAAATACAAATAAACCAACCTACCCTCAGAAGGTAGCACGGAGATGTTCCATCGGAATTCAGACCGAAATGACCATACCACCAAAGGAGTCATTCACTCCTATTGCTCGCTACCTGCTAAGTTCAATAAAACCCGCACAAAAGGACCAATCAGCTGCCACTCCAATATCTACCTCCTAATGCCCCACCAGTTAGAAAACCAGTTTCTTGAGAAAAGAATAAGAAATCTGACGTACATCCTAGTTCTCAGGAAAAAATGGATGTTGAGGAGAAGGAGGTACACGAAGAAACAGTCTTGGAACTCTTTCCTGAGGAGGATATGGACACGGGACAGCGTCCATACTTCCCCAGGAGGGATAAATCTAAGACTGACAAAAATAAGCCCTCAGCACCTTGGAAGTCGCCTGAAGGAACCACAAAGCCAAAATAATGGCTAAATTCCTACAATGGAATTGTTGTGGATTCCAGAAAAATGCAGAAGACATCAAGGCACTCCTGTAAAAGCACAAACCATCTTGCTTTTGCATACAGGAGATTTACCTAAGGGCAAATGATGACCCCAGGATGCATAATGTTACTATCATTTGCAAGGATAGAATTGGGCATGGCCCTGCTCATGGAGGAGTCACAATCTTTGTGGGCAACCATACCCCTTTTAAACATCTGCGACTTACTACCATCATAGAGACAGTAGCAACTTGAATAACAGTGGGGTTTTTACTAACTGTTTGCTCTATATATTTGCCACCTTGTACTGACATCTGCCAGAAAGACCCCAGGATGCTATTGTAATGCTATTGATGGATGCTAGTGATTGATCATCAACAGGATGCTATTGATGATCTCGTAATGCAGTTGCCTCCCCCTTTCTTACTTCTTGGGAACTTTAATGGATATAACACCCTGTGGGGTAGTGCTAGCATTAATAGAAGAGGACGAGTCATAGATCCTATGCTCATTGACAATGACCTCTCCCTTCTTAATGTGGAAACAAACACCTGTTTCCACATGCCTACCTGTACATTTTCTGCCATTGATCTTTCTATCAGCTCGCCTTCCCTTCTCCCTTCACTTACTTGGGAGGTAGAGTTGGGAAGTGATCACTTCCCCGTGATAACCACCTTAATTACTGGGAGACCTTGTCTTCCTGTCAGGTTACCGCGGTGAATATTGATCAGGCTGACTGGAGTGCCTTTCAACACCTGGCAAAGTTTGACAATTCTGCAGTCAGTCAGGAGCCTATCAATGATGCAGTCACGTACATAACAGAAAATATTGTCCATGCAGCTGCAACCACGATTCCAAAAACATCCACACGGTTTCCTCCCTTTCTAAAATCACAGAATGCACAGCAGCCAAAAAGGCTCAAAAGGCTTGGGGGATATTTCAGTGATATCCTACCACAGTCAACCTATTAGCCTTTAAACGTGCACGAGCCAAAGCATGCTACATCCGCCGTCAGAGTCAAAAGGAATCGTGGATTTGTTTCGCATCATCCACTACCCAGATGACCAGCACTAAGGTGGTCTGGGAAAAAATCTGGAAAATGAAGGGAAAATACACAGCACACCCCTCATCGGTCCTTGAATATAATGGATGTACTATTGCAGACTCTACTGCAATAGCCAATGCTCTTGGGGAAACATTTTCTAACATCTCTGCAACATCATCTTACTCCCCAGAGTTTCTGGTCTTAAAACACAACACTGAAAAACAGGCCCTTAAATTCACATTGAAGGGTTCCCACCCATGTAATGGGCCATTTACTATCCATGAGCTGAAAACAGCACTTGCCTGTACAAAGGCTACTGCTGTTGGACCAGACAACATTCATTATGAAATGATCAAACATCTTTCACCAGAATCCATGGACCGTCTGCTCTTCCTATACAACAGATCTTTCTTGAAGAGCATTTTCCGGATACCTGGCGCAAGGCAACTATTCTTGCTTTTGCCAAGCCAGGAAAGGATCCTAAATGTCCAAAAAACTATCGATCTATTGCTCTGACCAGCTGTCTGTGTAAAATATTGGAGAGAATGGTCAATGCTCATCTCTTATGGTATTTAGAATCGAACGACCCTCTCTCCCGCTTTTCAGTGCGGCTTTCGAAGAAACAGGTCCACACTAGACCACTTAATTAGACTGGAAACATCTATCTGAGTTGCTTTCCTAAAAAGAGAACACTTGGTGTCCATCTTCTTTGACATGGAAAAAGCATACGACACAATTTGGAGATATGGTATTTTAAAAGACCTTTACAACCTCTGTCTAAGAGGTCACCTTCCCATTTTTATTAAAAAATTTTTATCCTGCCGTTATTTCCAAGTTCATGTAAGATCCGCCCTTTCTCGGTCTTTTTGCCAAGAGGAGGGGATACCCCAAGGATCTGTCTTAAGTGTCATGCTTTTTGCCATTAAAATAAACTATTTCCGAACAACTTCCTCCAACTATAAACAGCGCACTCTACATCGATGACTTCAGCATATTTTCTCAATCATGCAATAGGAGGGTTATTGAGAGACAACTGCAACAAGCTATTGACCATCTTAACTCCTGGGCTACAGCCAATGGTTTCAGGTTCTCACCGGAGAAGACCGTTTGCATTCATTTTTGTCACAAACATAACCTCCACCCTAAGCCTGAATTACGACTTGGACAAAGCACCATTCCAGTTTTATCAGAGACAAAATTCCTTGGACTCATTTTTGACAAAAAGTTGACATTTGTCCAACATATTCGTCACCTACGCACAAAGTGCATGAGAGGGCTTAACATTCTCCGCTCTCTCTCTTCTACCTCTTGGGGTGCAGACTGATGCACTCTACTCCATTTATACCGTGCACTAATACACTCAAAATTATGGGTCTCAGGTGTATTCATCTGCCAGAAATAGCACTGTTCCGTTGGCTTGACCCCCATCCATCATCAAGCCATTCATATTGCTACCGGTGCATTTAGAACTTCACCTGTCCAAAGTCTGTATGCCGAAGCAAATGAACCATCCTTGTCGCTTCGACGAATGCAGTAGTCTCTACAGTATGCCTTCAAGCTGAAGTCCCTGCCAGACCATCCCACGTAGACATCCATTTTTGAGCCATGATGGGAAAATCTTTATAACACACAATGAACCGTCAATCGCCCATTCGCCATCCGTGTTCAAGAGCTACTCAATGAGCTTAACATCTCGGTAGACAAGGTTGCTTGATCACCATCGCAGCCCCCTCCACCCTGGCATGCGCAAACACCAGCATATGACTTCTCGCTCAAGATTGCGACGAAGTCTAATACTCCGTCTTCTGTCTACCTTCAGCTCTATTCACAACACGGTGCAGAACATTCGGACTTTTTGCCCGTTTACACAGACGGCTCGAAGTCAGTATCGTATGTGGGATCTGTTGCTGATTTTCCAGATAATACCATATTAGAGCAGATACTCCTTGACTGCAGCATTTACACTGTAGAGCTGCATGCTATAGAGTTAGCTCTAGATCACATAAGAAAACACCGATACCAACGGTGTATTATATATGGAGATTCAGTGAGTGCACTACAGGCTTTATCAGCGATGTCATGCACTAATCATCCAACCCAGTCCCGAATTCAGCAGATAATATATAGCCTCTATGCAAGTGGATTCGATATCCACTTCTGCTGGATCCCCAGCCACATCGGGATTAGAGGAAATGATTTGGCTGGCATAGCAGCCAAATCGGCAGCCCTGAGAGGATAATCTTGATCTGTTAGTCCCCTATACAGACTACAGGCAAGTGATCCGTAGTAACTTACAATCTCAGTGACAAGATTTGTGGCACCGCCTGATTACTACAAACAAACTATGTCAAATTAAGCCTGTGATCCATCCTTGGCGGTCCAGCTTATGCAGGGATCGCAAAGAGGAAGTTGTTCTTGTTGGGCTCAGCATAGGACACTGTCATGTGACACACTCCTTTTTTCTGAGGGCTGATGACCCTCCTATGTGCGAGCAGTGCAACACCATTTTATCTATTCAACATATTTTATGTGATTGTACCAGTTTTAGAAATGCTCATTTTACTGTTTTTACCCATCTGACTGAGCTATATACACTCAGAATTTAAATGACAATGACAATGTGTCAGCAGTTTTTAAATTTTTAAAATCGATCAATATGTATACACTCATGTGAAATATACAATTTGCTTTTATCATTGTACTGATTTTATTTATTGATATGTCTGTATATATATGCACCTTTAGATGAAGTAACCTTTTTAGAAGTAACCAGTCTTATCTTTTTTGAATTTTAATCTTTTCATGGCGCATTATAACCTTGCTGTTTTTGTGCCACAAAAAATCAAATCAAATCAATCTTTATGAAGGTCCAATAGTTCTTCTGTGGTGAGCTTCCTTCCATGGTCCTCCATCAATTCCTCTACATCCTCACTATCAACCTCCAATCCCATGGACCTGCCCAGAGACACAATTTCATCAACAGGCTCTGACCCAAAACCTTCAAAGTCTTTGTGGTACACACTCTGGCCACAATTTCCTCCAGGCCAAGTTCATTGTCCTGGAAGACACTTCCCCCCCCATGTCTTATCAGTTATCCTCAAACATGGAGGATATTGAAGTGATTTTTTTCCAAAATTCTTTCAATGTAAGTTCTGTCTCCGACATCACTTCAAAACACCTTTAAAACAGAGCTTTTGTATAAAGTTTTTTAAAACAGGCAATGACCTGCTGATCCATGGATTGGATTAGAGGAGTTGTGTTTGGTGGTAGATATTTAATGCGAATATAGCTGTATTCCCCTGCCAAATTGTCTTCCAAGCCAGGGGGATGACCAGGAGCATTGTCCAAACCAAGAAGACCTTTACGTGGGCGATTGCACGAGGCTAGGATGACCACGGTGGGTGACTTTTCGTGATGAATATAGGGGCTGACGAATGTAGAGGTTCCACTGTACTTGTTGCTTTTGCTTGAATGGTCATTAGACTCATGGGCACTTGCTTCTGAATCTGATTTTCGATCCATATTATTAACAGCTGTTCCATCTTTGATATAGTACCTGAACGCTGTTTTGTGATCACTGTTGATCTTAAGTGCATTGTTCCTTTGACATGTTCCTTTATACGGGCACTATCCTTTAAATTAGTATTCACTGTTGAAGCAGCGAGACCTAATTCCCTTGCAATAGAGGACAAACTTTGTCCTGCTTTGTACTTCTTAATCATTTTCATCTTCATTTATAAATCAATTTTTTTTTCGTTTCCTGGCATTACCACCACTTGCACTTTTCGTTGGTTGCTTTCCCTTCATCATTGTAATACGTAAATAGGAATGAAGAGAAATTTCTGAAAATTTGTATTTTATATGATTTGAGGATTTCAGTGAAGGGGAACACATTTTACTATAATAGTGTAAAAACCCACACAGTTGTTATCGGTATTATCGCAAATGCAATAAGATCGAGTTTACTACCCATTTATAATTAGATGCATGAAAAAAAGAAAAGCCCAGTAAACCTGAAAGTGCATATTGTTTTTTGGTCATGACCTCCAGAAATGTGCATTAGAAAATATCTCAAAGGCGTTCAAAATTGATTCTTATAATGGGAACATATGATAACGATGAAAGGGTAGTGCAATTTCCATTATAAATATGACCTTTTAGAGAGATAAATAGCTTATTAATATAGCGAAATTTTCAACTTCCACGGACTTGGAATGAATTACAAAAAAAACACAATGTGTTATTGGATTCACATTACGATATTTTTACGATACCTCCATTTATTCCTACGGGATGCAAAATACGTTTTCACGATTTTTTTAAGTTTGCACGGGCCGGGAAAAACTTATGTAAAGTGGAATTTCTGTAAGTCGACTATTACATAAGTCGTGGAGTTTCTGTACTTTTTTCAGCATTACTTCCTAGGATTCTGTCATTTAAATATTTATCGTAAGAAATATTACTTGAATTGATTTATGGATAAATATCATGATTCCTGATTTTTATTTTTATCCAAACTTAGCTATTTTGACACAATTACTCATGAGCTGGATTTAGGGAACAACTTCAACATAGTTTATTTGAATCTTAGCAAAGCATTTCTCTCGGTCCCTCATGAGAGGTTACTGTATAAGCTTGGGATTACTGGTAAGATTCTAAGATGGATTGCTGGGTGGCGCAGGGAAAAAGGCAGAGGGTTCAATTTCAGTTAATGGATATTCTTCAGATTGGTTTATTGTCTGGATTGGGTCCCTCGAGGACCTGTTCCTGGTCCACTGTTGTTTCTCATTTTCATAAATGTCATCAATGAAGGGATAGAAGGCATGATGGCAAAATTTGCAGATGACATAAAGATTGGCTGAGTCATTAATGATCAGTGCCAAGCAGCACTCCTTCAGGATGACTTGAACAGACTTCAAAGAGGATCAGAGAAGTTGCAGCTATTTTTTTAATGCTGCTAAATTCAAGCTCGCTCTTGCATGTGGGAATAGCGACCCACAAAAAAATTATATATACTTGATGGAGTTGAATTAAAAAGAGTGGAGGAGGAAAGGGATCTGGGAGTTACAATAGGGGCAGATATGAAATTTTCTGAACAGTGTAAACAGGCAGCCAGGTAACCCGTTGTGTTCTATCGAATGATTTATTGAATGTTATCCTGTAGAAACAGGGTCATAATCCCACTGCATAAGGCAATTGTAAGATCACATTTGGAATACTGTGTTCAAATATGGGGACCTCATCTGAAAAAAAGACATCGAGCTTCTTGAAGGGGTCCAAAGATGAGCAACTCGAATGGTGAGATCGGCAGAAGGAAAACCCGTATGAGTAAGGACTTCGATTCTGTAGGCTACAGAGTTTGGTGAACAGGCACCTCAGAGGTGACCTGATTGAGGTTTATAAGGCTCTGAGAGGGATTAGGAAAATGAACAAAGGCAGAATTCTCACTGTTATAAATAATTCTAGATCTAGAGATCAAAAATTCAAATTACCAGGGTTGAGGTTTAGATTAGATTGTATGAAGTTTTCGTTTAGCCAGGGAGTCGTAGATTGCCAGAGCAAGTTGCCTTCATGGTTAGTTAAGGCTGACAGTTTGAATAAATTCAAAGGTCAACTGGATAGTTGTCTGTGTGAGGAGGAAAGCATATAATTTGTATTTTATCAACTTTTTTTTTTTTTTTTTTTGTCAGTGTAGGAAAAACATTTGGATTCCTTGCACTAAATGGCAATACTGTTACTATCACAACAGCTAGTGGTCCCGCATGAAACCAAGAATGATGATCTATGTTGAAAAATACACGTGATAATAGCCTGAAAGTTCTTTGGCACTATGTAAAATTTCTTTACTGTGTAAAATTTCAAAGATGTATTTGCAAGATTTTCATGTATTGTTAAAATGAATAAGATGACATGTTTGCCTTGTTTACCATGTTTGTATGTGATTTATGAAATTCAAGTGGTGAAAAATATGATATCAGACATTTGCAAATAAATAAGTGTGAAGACAGCATACACTGCAAAGAAAGATATGAAAAAATAGATGTTGCATCTCATTAGTTTGACGATCATGTTATACACATGCAGAATATATATATATTCAACTGGTCTGTAATCGAGTCACAAGTCATTAGGCAGGCAAAGGCAGATTACAAGAAATATTTGGCAAAGAATGCAAAGAAAACAGCAAAGAGTTCTTTACTTATGTAAACTCTAGAAAGAAGGAGATGATCAGATTGGTCCACCTGATATCTATGGTTCAAGTGTTAATGATCCTGCTGAGGTAGCTAGCAAACTGATTTTGCATCAACATTTACACTCGAGGAGTTATTCAGGTAGGGGAACGTCAGAGGTGTATTAAACTCTGGCAGTGAACTAAATGATTTCGTAATAACAGAGGAAAGTGGAGGAGAAATTGTTGAAGATACCAAAAGGCACCTGGGGTGGATGGGATCTATCCAGTTATATTAAAGGAGGCCGCAAAGGAAGCAAGCAAATCCTTAGCCATAATTATGAGAGCTTCTTTGGACTCAGGGGAGGTACCCATGGACTGGAGATTTGCAAATGTGATCCCAATTCACAAAGGAGGATGACACAAATAATGCCAGACCTGTTAATTTAACTTCTGTTCCGGGGAAATTAATAGAGGCACTGGTCAAAGAAACGCTACAGGATCATATAGGCAAGACTTCAGTTATAGTTCAAACACAGAATTGGGTTCTTAAGGGGAAATCTTGTCTGACCAGTTTGATTGGATACTATGATGTGATCACTGAGGAACAGGAAGCAAAGGATAATTTTGATATCATATACTTGGATCTTAGGAAAGCTTTTGATACTGTTGCATATGGAAGACTGCTGTACTAATTGGAGCAGTGTGGCACTGGGGGCAAATTGCTGCTATAGATAAAGGGATAGTTGAGTGGAAGAAGACACAGAGTGGTAGTTAATAGACATTGCTCTTCATGGACATTTTCAGCCATTTAAATGAGTTAAATTCGAGGCTACAGGGAAAAGAAAAATTTCAACTTACAGGTTACCTCGCAAAAATTTGTGGTAGTTTTATACGAGGAGATTATAGCATTTGAGAAAAAACTTCAAGTGTTTCAGAATAAAGTTTTAAAAGAAAATTTGCTTCATTTTCCTGCTCTTCAAAATGTCTGGAGGAAACTGCTGGAGAGTGCCCATCGTTTATAATGAATGTAATCAAAGACCTTAGTGACCAATTCCAAGAAAGATTTTAATCCTTGAAAGAGAAGCACCCAAAATTTGAGTTAACGATAAATTAGAGCAATTTGAAAATTTGTTCCAGCAACTTGGAACAAATTTTCAATCAAAATGAAGTAGCAGCTGCCGAGTTAGAACTTGTTGATATGCGGTCATCTTTAGCTCTGAAATGTCTTTCTCAACACAAAGCTATTTTAAAATTCTGGGGTTCTTCCAACTGCAAAAAATTTCCTTTATTACAAAGAGAAGCGTTCAAAGTACTTTCTATGTTCGGATCAACGTACACGTGTGAAAGTGCTTTTTCAATAATGAACAATATGAATCAAAAAAAAAAAAAAGGACAAGACTGTTGACATCACATTTGGAAGAAATTTGTGGTTATCTCTTTATAATAGAGAAATTAATTTCAGAAGTTTGGCATCATCTTTTCAAAGCCAAGGTTCACACTGATAAGGTAATAAATATTCGCTCCCAAAAATTTTAATTGAGAAATATAATTCTTGTATATGGCTAAAAATATTACAAAATACGGCTAAAAAATTAATTAAAAAATGCATTTTTAATCTTTAAACAAAAAAATTTATATTTTAATATATGGTGCTTGCATGTATTGTAAGCTGCAAAATCTTGCTCGCTAGGTTAAGAACCTCTGCTATAGGATATTATCTCCATAAATATTGTTTCAGGATATGATGTTATATGACTTTATTTGGGTCAAATTTACCTTATTAAACTTGTAAGCATTGGTCATAAATATGACTATTGTAATCTGGAAATGGTGGATACTATGGGTTTGTGAGGTGATTTGGAGAGAGCACTGGGCTGCACAGTATTCACTTAAATCAATAAATATAAGATTGAGGCAATGGTTCATTCTGATAGGTAAAGGGTATCTATCCTATACAACAAATAAGTGAGTGAAATGCATTGAAACTTACTGATCAGAGATCATGAATTGGCATTTGTGGGAGACGGTGCATGGTATGCAGTGAACATGTTAAAATCACAAATTCTCATTCATATTTGAGCTTTTGCTCTTAGACTAATTATCTGATCTCTCTTTTCAAAGTTTTGGAAGTCTGTTATCTACATTAGAAGGAATATATACTAAAAGTATCATCATTTTGGTGTGGTTTGATACAATTTCTATACAAACACCCTTCTCTCTCCCCCCCTCCCCCAACAATCACTCATCACGTGTATTAAATTATGGATATCCTTTAATTTATTTCCCATTACAGTAATAGCAGGAGATGTTATTTTTTCCATATGAATGATTTTTTATTTGATAGCTGTCAACCTTCTGCTGGATTTATGG
Source organism: Mastigoproctus giganteus (assembly GCF_048544385.1). Lineage (NCBI taxonomy): Eukaryota > Metazoa > Arthropoda > Arachnida > Uropygi > Thelyphonidae > Mastigoproctus > Mastigoproctus giganteus. The sequence goes on from NC_143578.1 coordinate 141,310,839, forward strand.
CCTCCATTGATTTTGTATCTCCTGCTGCTTTCTATGTTGTCATAGGTGTTTTTAATATAGTCTAATGTCTATATAACAAAATCGATTGTTTGCTTGGAAAATTCATTAAACAAATTTCATTATAAAGAAATATAACCTTTTCAACAATGAAAAATAATGTAATTCAACATTCAGAAATATAATAGTAAAAGACAGGATATGATTCAGAAATTTGTGGGAATGAATAAATTTTTCCTCATTTTAAAACAATTAATTTATATAATATATATATATATATATACACACTGTAGGTGGTCATAATTCAGTGATTACTGAATTATGACCACCTACCTAATACTTCGTAGGTCCTCCTTTTGACCTCAGTACAGCAGCTATTCGACATGGCATTGATTCAGCAAGATGTCGGAAGCGTTTGGGAGGTATGGCCAACCAAGCTGTGTGTAATGCGGTCAGCAATGCAGGTATGGTGGTGATTTGTTTATCCAGGCACCTGATATGCCTTTCCATAATGCCCCACAAGTACTCTATGGGATTGATATCGAGGGAGTTCGGAGGCCAGTCGATATGCTGGAAGTCAGAACTGTGTTTCTCAAACCCTTCCTGCACAACAAGTGTCCGTTGGCTCGATGCATTGTCAATCTTTAGCATTAGCATTAGTAGAGGCATTTGATGCAAGAAAGCAAGCTTATGCAGCATCAGCCAAAAAAAAAAAAAAAAAAAAAAACCACTTCCACTTCACCCCTCTGTTCGATCAAAATACCTGTCCAGCTGAGCCTTAAACTTATTTAGGCTATCAACCTCCACCACAAGGGATGGAAGTCTGTTCCACCAACCAACCACCCGCTGGCTAAAGGCAAATTTCCGCACATCTATCCTACATCTGTCTTTCCTCAATTTGAATTTATGCCCTCTCTGGTGATTATTCTGAGCAAGAGGAAGAATCCCATCAGCATTGAGCATGCTTAAACCATTCAAGGCTTTATACACCTCTATCAGATCACCTCGCTGGTGCCTAGTCTCCAGACACTGTTATTTGCAAAACTTAAGCCTTTCTTCGTAAGAGCACCCCTTAGTGAATGGAACAAAGGGGTGCTCTTTGTAAGAGCACCCCTTTGTTCCATTCACTAATCTTGTTGCCCTTCTCTGTACTCGTTCAAGCAGCTCTACATCCTTCTTGAAATGAGGCCTCCAGACCTGTATACAGTACTCTAGGTGTGGCCTGACCATTGCTTTATACAATGGAATAATCACCTCCTTATCCCTGCTGGAAAAATTCCTGTATATCATTGACAATACTCCATGAGCTACTCTTGCAGCCCGTCTGCACTGTCAGAGAACTTCATATCTGCCTGCACAACCACCCCCAAGTCCCTTTCATTCTCTACCACTGTGAGTGTAGTACCACAGAGTTGATACGTTGCTCTGGGGTTGCTGTTTCCCATGTGTAGTACTTTACATTTGTCAATATTAAACTTCATTTGCCACCTCTCAGCCCATCTGCTCAACCTTTCCAGATCCTGTTGCAGCAGCATAGTGTCAGTAGTGTCCTTGACAACCCTGCCAACCTTTGTATCGTCTGCAAACTTGGACATTAAGCTTGATATACCATCATCAATATCATTTATAAATACAGAAAACAATAATGGACCCAACACTGAGCCCTGAGGAACTCCACTAATAACATTAGTCCATGATGAGCAGTGTCCATTGATTACCACTCTCTGTCTTCTCCCCCTCAACCACCCCTTTATCCATAGCAGCAATTTGCTTCCAGTGTCACACTGCTCCAATTTGTGTAGCAGTCTTCCATGTGCAACAGTATCAAAAGCCTTTCTAAGATCCAAGTATATAATATCAAAGTTATTCCCTGCATCCAGTTCTTTTGTGACTGCATCATAGTATCCAATCAAGTTGGTCAAGCAAGACTTCCCCTTAACAAAACCATGCTGTGTCTGAGCTATAACTGAAGTCTTGTCTAAATGATCCTGCAGTGCTTCTTTAACCAGTGCCTCCATTAATTTTCCTGGAACAGAAGTTAAGCTCACAGGTCTATAATTGCTTGAGTCAGCCTTTGATCCTCCTTTGTGAATTGGGGTCACATTTGCACATTTCCAGTCTATGGGTACCTCCCCTGAGTCCAAGGAAGCTCTCATAATTATGGCTAAGGGTTTGCTTACTTCCTTTGCTGCCTCCTTTAATATAACTGGATAGATCCCATCCACCCCGGGTGCCTTTCTTGTGTTTATCTTCAACAGTTTCTCCTCCACTTTACTCCCAGTTATTTCAAGATTCTGTAGCTTACTGCTAGAGTTGAATACACCTCTGGCATTCCCCTTGCTGAATAACTCCTCATGTGTGAATGTCGATGCAAAATATTCATTTAGTTTGTTAGCTACCTGAGCAGGATCATCAACAGTTGACCCATCAATATCAAGTGGACCAATCTGATTCATCCCCTTCCTTCTAGAGTTTACATAAGTAAAGAACTCTTTGCTGTTTTTCTTTGCATCCCTTGCCAAGGATTTCTCATAATCTGCCTTCGCCTGCCTAACCTCCTTTGTAACTTGGTTGCATATCAACTTGTATCTATCATAGGCTTCTGTGTCATGTGTTAATTTGTAAGTATCCCATGCATTTTTCTTCTCTGCCATATGCCTCATTAGTTCATCTGACATCCATTTTGGCCTAAACCTTGAACAATATTTCTTAGTTGGTATGTAAAGCCTAGTAGCTTCCAAGATAAGTTCTTTGAATGCTTCCCATTTTGAATTTGCTGTTGGTAACATCATCAGTTGGTCCCACTGTATAGAATTTAAATACTGTCTCAGTCCATCGTAGTCGCCTTTACGGAAGCAATAACCCTTCCCTTTACCCCTAATGGTAGTTACCTCTTTGAGTAAATCCCACTTCAGCACACTGTGATCACTGCCACCTAGTGGTTCATTTATCTGCAGATTCTTAATGCATGAAGAATCACTGCTGATAATCAAATCAAGAGTATTACTCCCTCTAGTTGCCTCCCGAACATGCTGATGTAGAAAACAATCATCCAATAAATCCACAAAAGCCCTGCTAGTGTGTGAGTAACCAGCCCCCAAATTCCAGTCAATATCTGGGAAATTAAAATCTCCCATTATAAGACTCTCTGATTTACTGGCCCACTCTATTTCCCTGTACAGTTCCTTATATACTCATCAGAGTCATTAGGCCTATAGCACACTCCTACTCTCAATTTTGATCTCCCAATGCTTATGTCACACCAAACTGACTCAACACTGCACTGTCCAGCGATGTCGACTGGCTTCACTTCCTTGGTTTTTATGTGTTTCTTAACTAATAGCATAACCCCTCCCCCTTCCTATCCTGTCTATCCTTTCTGTAGACGTTGTACTCCCCAAATTGCAGTTCTGCATCCCTTATATCTGTGTGACACCACGTCTCTGATATCCCAACAATATCTGCCTTTGATGTTTTGAGCAATACCTCAAATTCATCAAATTTATTTACTAAACTCCTAGCATTGGTGTACACGCAAGTATACCTGCACCTGTTTCTATCCTTAGCCACCCTAACGCAACCCATGTGTTTACTTGTACCGCAATGGCTCCCAGCAGTCTCTGAAATACCATGCATCTTGTTTTTCAGGCCTCTGCTCATTCTTGGAAGACACCATCGCCATTCAGGCCGACCGGGCTAGCCGGGTGGGTAAAGTGCCTGCCTGGCAACCCAAATGTCGTGGGTTCGATTCCCGCCTCGGGCTTGGATCAAAGTACAGCAAAAAAACCTTGGGAGGTGCATTATGGCCACAGAAGCCTATGCGCCAACAACTACCAAAAAAAATCTGCCATTTAGGAAAAGTGTAACATAGCATGGTGTTTTTTTGATTTGGTAGTTGTTGGCGCATCGGCGTCTGTGGCCATATTGCACCTCCCAAGGTTTTTGCAGTACTTTGATCCAAGCCCGAGGCGGGAATCGAACCCGCGACCTTTGGGTTGCCGGGCAGGTACTTTACCCACTCGGCTAGCCCGGTCGGCATAGCATGGTGTACACAGTCAGCAAGCAATTGACAATAGTGGAGACCACCGATACGTTGTTCCACATGCACCAGGGGTCCTGCCAGTGAAACATGCGTGACATCATACAACTGCCTTCACCAACCTGCACTTTTGATACCATGCATGATGGATCAAGAGCTTCATGTTGTTGATGCCAAATCCGTACACGACCATCCATGGTGTCGAGTATATAATGTGACTCATCCGACCAGCACACCTTCCAGTCTTCTAACGTCCAACTTGCATGCTCTTTGCACCAGGTGAGTCTTTTATGCCGATGAACCTTGGTTAGAAGAGGATGCTGCATGGGTCATCTGCCGGTATAGCCCATACGTGTGACGCATGGTCATGCCAGATATTGTTCTGGGTTGGCCCATGTTGTATTGGGCACACAACTCTTCAACAGTGCCACACCTGTTCGAGTCGTCGGACCTGGCACTCACCTCTAACATCAACCTTTCACTGATCTTTGCAGTTTTGCTGTCGGGTTTGACCCGATAGCAAAACTGCAAAATTGTTTGACCATTTTGACATCAGTCCTGGTACACTTTAACTACGGTGGCTCTTGAACACCCCACCAGTTCAGCCGTTTTGGGAAATTGAGGCACCAGCTCGTCGAGCACCCAAAATCTGGCCTTTATCAAAGTCCGATAAATCCTTCCTTTACCCATCACGCTCGGAATTTTACTACCTACTGAACCACTGACACCTTATCTATGCTACATACGTCGACTATCTCTGCACTCTTGTACCTCACGTGGTCAACGGGTTGCATTCAGTTTTCATAGGGGTGATCACTCTGTATATCAAGAAATGACTACTTACCTGGTACACACAATATATTAGTGCATTTTTAAGAATTATTTTGTAAAATGTTTGGTTATTTTTTATTGTACCCTGGATTTTACTGTACATCGTTCGTAAAAATGTTTGCATTTGTTTAAACACTCAAATATATTTTCTTAGCTCATTTTCTTCACACTGAAGGCCTTGATCCAAAGTTTCAAATGCTGCAAACATTTCATGTTTGAAAGATTTAATATTGCTATCTTTGCCTTCGTTGTCCTCACTTTCATCCAACTCATCATCGATATTGTCACCAGTTTGAATACTCTCCAAAATGTTGGAGTCAGTTGTATATTTGGCTGCTACGACATTTTTATCGACTCATAAAAAATCCTTCAAGAACAATTTCTCCACTGATCCAACCTCTCACTTGGAGTTCTTCCCAAGATTGCTCAATATCTTTTAGTAGTTCATCCCTCTCATCGCTGTTAATTGGTGTTTTAGCAAAACCTACTTTTGCAAAACATTTCTTAATCACTGTTTTCGTCACATCTTGACTCCACACTTTTGCCAACTCTGATATGCACATCTGCAGTTCTATAATAGAATCTATAGATTGGTTGATTTCTGTTCTCAGTATAATTTTTTTTTTCAGTATTCACCTTTGGTAGTGCATTTTCAAATTCCTGATAATGCTAGGGTCCATTGTCTGCAGTTTAGACAAGGTATTCAGGCGAAAGAAAACCAGCTTCACCTGTAAGTTCAAATTACCGAGTGAAGGTGGGCAGGACAGTTATCAATAATCAATTTGTTTGTTTTCTTTCATCATCTTTCAAAATTTAAACTCCACTGTTCAAAAATTTCACTTGTCATCCAAGACTTTTTGTTGTAGTCCAACTCTAACCAACTTTACTCCTTTGAAACATTGTGGTTGTTTACTTTTGCCTATTGCCAAAAGCTTCAGTTTTTTATTACCAGCCATATTTGCACCAACCGAGACTGTAAATTTTTACCACGTAAACATTTATCACCTTTTAAACATCATGTTTTGTTCAGCAGACATTTAAAAAATAGGCCCGTTTCTTCAATGTGGAATGTCTGTCGGCTCGTCATCCTCCATAACTTTTTTTTTTTTTTTTTCTAAACTGTTTCTTTCCAATGGATACAGTCTTCTTTGATTACAACTCCACTTTCACTAGAATTAACTTTTTCAAGTAAGCTACGGTGCTTTTTAAATTTGTTCAGCTAACCAGAACTGGCTTGGAATGTTTTATGCTCCAGAAAAGATGCATACTCCATAGCCATTTCTTTTGTTAATGGTCCTGACATCAGCATATTTTTATCTTGAATTAACTTCACTCGCTTAAAAACTGCTTCATCTGCTTTTTTCGCATACTTCTTATCGGATCCTGTTTTCCTCAAATAGTTTGAGAATCAAAGCATCGTTTTCCAGAATGGTTGACACACTACTGTCAGGGATACCAAATTTTAAAACCATTTCTTTCTCTCTTTTTTTTTTTTTAAACACCCCAATATATGCTTTAAGCACTTCCACTTTTTCCACTACACTGAAGGATTTCCTCTTAGACATTGTAAGGTGACTTGCACAGCAGCTAAAACAAAACTGATTTAGGGACCACTTGTACCCACCACGTAAACAGAGACGGGTGAAATTTAGTGTAAGTGTGGTTGACTTATTTCTGCGAAACAACAGATGAATTTCTGGGGTAAAGGAAATTCATTCTTTGCTAATTCTCTAAAGCAGCATTTCCCAAACTGTGTTACACGGAACACTAATGTTCCGTAAAAAATTGTAATTAATAATTAAAAAAAAATAAATTTAGCATATTTGTAGCGTACACCACTTTTGCATCATTATATTTAATATTTTTTTTTTTTTTTTTTGGTTATTAATATACTGGCATAGACTAATAATCAAATATGCTGCGGAACACTTTATTTTGGTGGGCTTTGCATAGAAAAGTATGTGTAGAGGTAATGATATCTTAGAAAAAGTAGCAGTTTAGTGATCTTATATGCCATTTGTATGCGATTTAGCCTGGAGTATAAATTTTTATAAATTCTCACTTGTATAAATTTTTTTTGATAATTATCAGTATTTCGATATATTATTAAAATATGTGACCATGGATTTGTAGTTGAAAAAAGGAACATTAAAACGAGAAGCAACGTACTTCCAGTAGGGCAACTGTGGTCGATGAAAACGAACACAATATTGTCACACTTCAAAGTGATGAACAATTGCAGCCTTTTGTTCCCCAAAATTCTGAAGTGAAAAATCAGGAACCAACTAATAAAAGACCAAAACAAAAGTATAATGACAGTTATTTGAATCTCGGCTTTACATATGTTGGAAATAAAGATGCTCCTGATGCACAGTGCACCATATGTAATAAAATATTAGCAAACAGTTCTTTGGCTCCCACTAAATTTGTATTTTGATTTGAAAGTGTTACGTGAATATGTTGTGAGATGAAAAGTGTTCCGTGACTAAAAAAGTTTGGGAAACGATGCTCTAAAGGGTGCTCGTAGTACAAAACAGGTTGACTGGAATCAAAGTCCATGTCAGGAATGTGCCTTAATGTTTGCCAATGGCTGTGGACACATAGATATCAGCTGACCAGTGCAACTTCTCGGTACAGTAGAGACGGTTGTATAGGTTTTACGGGCACCGCTAAATTGTGGAATGTTCTAGCTCTTAATTCATGCTTTCTACAGAATGAGCTCTATTGCCTAAATGCTAGAGGGGCGAACAATGCGTTACCAGGTCTCTCGAAGTCAGTTTGTTATATGGAAATTTGCGTCATTTTACGGAAGCTATTTGCAATGTAATGACCGAGGGGAAATCAAAAGAATTCGCTATACAGATTTTGGTTAAAGAGAGACCGACTGTATATGTGAAATTGAAAGGCATAATTAGAATTCCTTCCAACCAGTTTTCACTATCAGTAATCTTATATTCATGCTGTTTTAACTTCACTTTAAATAATGAGTGGATTTTGATTTCATTTTATTTACTTCAACTTTTACTCCACTTTATTTGTCAATATATTTAGTTAACACCACATCATGCACAAATTAGCATTACTGATGTTTTTTTTTTTTTTTTTTGTTGAAGAGTACTTTTTCTTTCTGTTTTGCTTTTTTATTATTGTGAAGCCTTTCTGATTTTACTGTGTTTTGCATAACTGGTAGAAATTGATCATAATGTGGTACTGTCGAATGATTACGTGTAATGTAACATTGATGCTGTTCATTTCCTCACAGTTGTTATCAAATGATGGATTGTCCTTAACTATTTACTTTACTTTTACTCATAATCCAGTTTGTCTTTAGCGGTTTTATTGATTGTATCAGATTTCTTTGTTTGGTTGTTTGAAGATTGCTGCCTAAGTGTAACAACACCATTAAGCTATCATCCATATTTGTATTGATGCTAACATCATATTTTATACATAAAAAAAAAAACAAAAAAAAACTGTTTATCCAAATATAAGGTGTGTTTAAGTTAAATTTCTATTGATGAACAGAAATACAGTCAGACCTCTCTGTATTAGTATTAGTAATGGCTGCACAGTGCAAGAAAGCCTATGGCTTATGCTGACCAGCCACCTAAAAAAAAACAAAAAAACACCCGAATAAAACAATGATAAAAAAAAAAATAATAATAATTAATTAAAGAAAAGGAAATTAAACCTATCATCCTATGCCCTTCCCTCACCTGAAGGTACTATCCAGATGACCTTTGAATTTCCCCGAACTGTCAGCCTCTACCACCCATGTGGTAGAGGCTGACAGTTATTTTAGCCAGCCACAACTTGCTGGCTAAAATAAAACTTCTTGCAGTCAAATCTATACATTTCCCCTAGTTCTAGCATCATTTATAATCTTGAAAATTTCATCCTCATTCATTTTACTGATGCCTCTCAGAGCCTTAAACACCTCAATCAAATCTCCTCTATGGTGTCTAGTTTTCAAACTCTGCAACCCACATACTCGAAGTCTTTCTTCATAAGGACGCCCTTTTGCCGATCTCACCAGGCGAGTTACCCGTCTTTGCACCCTTTCAAGAAGCTCAATGTCTTTCTTTAAGTGCGGTCTCCATACTTGAATAGTATTCCAAGTGTGGTCTAACAAAAGCCTTATATAATGGGATTATCACGTCCCTATCTCTACTTGCAAAAGTTCGATAGATCATCAATAGGACACCACGGGCCTTTCTTGCAACCTGTTTACAATGCTCAGAGAATTTCATGTCTGACCGTATCGTAACACGCCCAAGTCCCTTCCCTCCAGTACTGGGTTTAGTTGAACTCCACCAAGTGAATAAGTTATTTTGGGATTACTGTTTCCCGGGTGTAATATCTTACACTTTGTTAGGTGGGTCGGAAAACTGCTAGTTGGGGGGGATACAAGGACTAATAGATTAACAGTAGCCACTGGCAGAGGTGGAAGTGATTCTTGCACTGCTTCTATTGAAATGAGCAGAAGTCTGAAAAACAAGATGCAGGATATTTCAGAGACTGCTGGTAGTCATTGCGTTACAAGTAAACACATGGGTTGTGTTAGGGTAGCTAAGAATAGAAACAGGTGCATGTATACCTGCGTGTACACCAATGCTAGGAGTTTGGTAAATAAATTTGATGAATTTGAGGTATTGCTCAAAACATCAAAGGCAGATATTGTTGGGATATCAGAGACGTGGTGTCACACAGATATAAGTAATGCGGAACTGGAATTTGGGGAATACAATGTGTATAGAAAGGATAGACAGGACAGGAGGGGAGGAGGGGTTATGCTATTAATTAAGAAACACATAAAGTCCAAGGAAGTGAAGCCAGTCGACATCGATGGACAGGGCAGTGTCGAGTCAGTTTGGTGTGACATAAGCATAGGGAAATCAAAATTGAGAGTAGGAGTGTGCTATAGGCCTAATGACTCTGATGAGTATAATAAGATATTGTACAGGGAAATAGAGTGGGCCAGTAAATCAGAGAGTCTTATAATGGGGGATTTTAATTTCCCAGATATTGACTGGAATTTGTGGGTTGGTCACTCGCACACTAGCAAGGCTTTTGTGGATTTATTGGATGATTGTTTTCTACATCAGCATGTTCGTGAGGCAACAAGAGGGAGCAATACTCTTGATCTGATTATCAGTAGTGATTCTTCATGCATTAAGAACCTGCAGATAAATGAACCACTAGGTGGCAGTGATCACAGTGTGTTGAAGTGGGATTTACTCAAGGAGGTAACTACCATCAGAGGTAAAGGGAAGGGTTTTTGTTTTCGTAAAGGCGACTATGATGGTCTGAGACAGTATTTAAATTCTATACAGTGGGACCAACTGATGATGTTACCAACAGCAAACTCAAAATGGGAAGCATTCAAGGAACTAATCTTGGAGGCTACCAGGCTTTACATACCAACTAAGAAATATTGTTCAAGGTTTAGGCCTAAATGGTTGTCAGATGAACTAATGAGACATGTGGCAGAGAAGAAAAATGCATGGGATACATACAAATTAATGGGTGACATGGAAGCCTATGATAGATATAAGTTGGTCTGTAACCAAGTCACAAAGGAGATTAGGCAGGCAAAGGCAGACTACGAAAAATCCTTGGCAAAGGATGCAAAGAAAAACAGAAAAGAGTTCTTTACATACTTGAACTCGAGAAGGAAAGGGATGAATCAGATTGGTCCACTGGATATTGATGGTTCAACAGTTGAGGATCCTGCTCAGGTGGCTAACAATCTAAACGAGTATTTTGCATCTACATTCACGCATGAGCAGTTATTCAGGAAGGAGAATGATGTAGGTAAAGTAAACATTGGCAGTGAGCTGGATGATTTTGTAATAACTGAGAGGAAAGTGGAGGAGAGATTGTTGAGGATAAACATAAAAAAGGCACCTGGGGTGGATGGGATCTATCCAGTTATATTAAAGGAGGCAGCAAAGGAAGTATGCAAACCCCTAGCCATAATTGTGAGAGCTTCTTTGGACTCAGGGGAGGTACCCATAGACTGGAGATGTGCAAATGTAACCCCAATTCACAAAGGAGGATCAAAGGCTGACACAAGTAATTATAGACCTGTTAGTTTAACTTCTGTTCCAGGTAAATTAATAGAGGCACTGGTTAAAGAAGCACTGCAGGATCATCTAGACAAGAATTCAGTTATAGCTCAGACGCAGCATGGTTTTGTTAAGGGCAGGTCTTGCCTGACCAATTTGATTGGATACTATGATGTAGTCACAAAAGAACTGGATGCAGGGAATAACTTTGATATTATATATTTGGATCTTAGAAAGGCTTTTGATACTGTTGCACATGGAAGACTGCTGCACAAATTGGAGCAGTGTGGCATTGGAGGCAAATTGCTGCTATGGATAAGGGGATGGTTGAGTGGCAGAAGACAGAGAGTGGTAATCAATGGACACTGCTCAACGTGGACTAATGTTATTAGTGGAGTTCCTCAAGGTTCAGTGTTGGGTCCATTGTTGTTTTCTGTGTTTATGAATGATATTGATGATGGGATATCAAGTTTAATGTCTAAGTTTGCAGATGATACAAAGGTTGGCAGGGTCGTTAAGGACACTACTGACGCTATGCTGCTGCAACAGGATCTGGAAAGGTTGAACAGATGGGCTGAGAGGTGGCAAATGAAGTTTAACATTGACAAATGTAAAGTACTACATAATGGAAACAGTAACCCCAGAGCAATGTATCAACTCTGCGGTACTACACTGACAGTGGTGGAGAATGAAAAGGACCTGGGGGTAATTGTGCAGGCAGATATGAAGTTCTCTGAGCAGTGCAGACGAGCTGCAAGAGTAGCTCATGGTGTCTTGTCAATGATATACAGGAATTTTTCTAGCAGGGATAAGGAGGTGATTATTCCCTTGTATAAGGCAATGGTTAGGCCACATCTTGAGTACTGTATACAGGTCTGGAGGCCTCATTTCAAGAAGGATGTAGAGCTGCTGGAACGGGTACAGAGAAGGGTAACAAGATTAGTAAATGGAACAAAGGGTTGCTCTTACGAAGAAAGGCTTAAGTTTTGCAAATTACAGAGTCTGGAGACTAGGCACTGGCGAGGTGATCTGATAGAGGTGTATAAGGCTTTGAATGGTTTGAGCATGCTCAATGCCAATGGGATTCTTCATCTTTCTCAGAATAATCACCTCAGAGGGCATAAATTCAAATTGAGGAAGGACGGATGTCGGATAGATGTGTGGAAATTTGCCTTTGGCCAGCGGGTGGTTGGTTGGTGGAACCGACTTCCATCACTTGTTGTTGAAGTTGATAGCCTAAACAAATTTAAAGCTCAACTAGACAGGTATTTCGAACGAACGGAGGGGTGAAATGGGAGAGGGTTTTTTTTTTTTTTCTTTTTGGCTGATGCTGAATAAGCTTGCTTTCTTGCATCATATGCCTCTACTAATGCTAATGCTAAAGCATAGCTGCCATTTTTCTGACCATTCTGACCTTTTTTCTGACCATATAGGAAATACGTTGTGCAAAAAGGATAGGTGGAATAGGACCATTGTGTGTCTGCCAGGGGCCAAAGTCGATGACGTGCAGATATCATCATTTAAGGGCTGAGAAGTAGCAATTAAAGTTTAACATTGAGTTAACAATTAATCCAAAGTACTGCGTATGGGTAGCAGTAATCCAAGAGAAACGGAACAACTGTGTGGTACTACACTCAGGGAAGTAGAGAATGAAAAAGACCTGGGAGTAATTGTGCAGTCAGATATGAAGTTCTCTGAACAGTGCAGATGGCCTACCAGAGCAGGTCATAGAGTCTTGTCAATGATATATAGAAATTTTGCTAGCAGAGACAAAGAGGTGATTATCCCCTTGTATAAGGCAATAGGCAGGCCACACCTTGAGTACTGCATTCATGTCTGGACCCCTCATTTTATGAAGGATATAGAGTTGCAAAGAAGGCAAAAAGATTGGTGAAAGGAACAAAGGCATGTTCTTACCAAGAATGGTTTAAGTTCTGCAAGTTGCAGCATCTGGAGGCTAGGCACGTGCGAGTTGAACTGATTGAGGTGTATCCCATCACCAATGAGCTTGAGCAAGCTCAATGGTGATGGGATACTTCTGCTTGCTCAGTTTTAGAACCTGATGGTCATAGGTTCAAACTGAGGAATGGCAGTTTTAGAATAGATGACGGAAGTTTGCCTTTAGCCAGCAGGTAGTTGATCGATGGAACAAACTTCCATCGGTTGTTGCGGAAGTTGATGGCTTAAAAAAATTTAAGGATGAACTAGAGAAACATTTGGAGTGACCGGATGGGTGAAATGGGAAGTTTTTTTTTTTTTGTCTGATGCTGTATAAGCTTGCTTTCATTCATCATATGCCTCACCTGTTGTGAGTTAGGGTTAAATTTGAGAGTGTCTGTTAATTTTGCCCAGACATGATAGGAGAACCTTGCCAGTCAATTCAGCTCTAGAGAGATTGTGGAAGGCTCATGGGGTAGCATTTTTCTCAGCATGGTCTGTGCTTGTTAGTGGGAGCGACTACTTTTACAGGGATGGGATACACTTGAATAGAAAGGGTGCAAGAATATTTGCTGATGCTATCGAGGCAATGTTAGGTGAGTCAGTAAACTGTCAGCTTGGGGAGATTCACAGACTAATAGATTAGCAGTCGCCGCATGCAGAGATTGAAGTGTTTCTTGCAATTGGAATGAGCCGGAGCCTGGAAAGCAAGGTTGTGGGGATTTCAAGGACTGATGGGAGTTATCATGAAACAAGTAAATACATGGGCTGTGTTAGGATAACTCTGAGTAAGAACAGGTGCATGTATACTTGCATGTGCCCCGGTGCTAGGAGTGTAGTAAATAAATTGATGAATTTGAATGGCTGGTCAGGACATCAAAGGCGGATATTGTTGGGATATCTGAGACGTGATGTCACACAGATATAAGGTATGCAGAATTGGAATTTGGTGAGTACAATGTGTGCAGAAAGGATAGGCAGCATAGGAAAGGAGGAGGGGTTATGCTGTTTGTTAAGAAACACAAAATCTGAGGACGTGCATTCAGTTTACATGTGTGGTCAGTGCAATATTGAGTCAGTTTGCTGTGACATATGCACTGGAAAGCAAAACTGAGAGTAGGAGTGATAAAGACCTAATGACTGATGAGTACAATGAACAGTTGTACAGAGAAATAGAGTGGGCCAGTAAATCAGATTGTCTTATATTGGGGGATTTTTAACTTCCTAAATATTGACTGGAACTTGTGGGTTGGTTATCTGCACACTAGCAGGACTTTTCTGGATTTATTGGATGATTGTTTTCTACAGCAACACATTCAAGAGGCAACCAGAGGGAGTAATACTGTTGATCTGATTATCAGCAGTGATTATTCATCTATTAAGAATCTGCAGATAAAGGAACCACGAGGTGGCAGTGGTCACAGTGTACAGATGTGGGATTTACTCAAAGATTTAACTATCATCAGGAGTAAAGGAAAGGATTTTTGCTTTCGCAGAAGTGATTAGAGTGGTCTCAGACAGTTTTTAAATTCTATCATCAGTAACATCATTAGTGAGGCCAACTAATGATGTTACCAACAGCAAATTCTAAATGGGAAGCATTCAAGGAATTAATGTATTAGTAGAAGTAGTAGTAATAGAGGCATGTGTTGCAAGAAAGCAAGTGTAGCATCAGCCAAAAAAAAAAAAAAAAAAAAAAACAATTTAACTCATCCATTTCCTCTAAACGCTTGTCCAATTCTTCTTTGAATTTAATTTATTTAAGCTATCAACTTCCACATTGAGAGATGGAAGTTCGTTCCAGCAATTAAACCAGCCGCTGGCAAAAGACAAATTTCCACACATCAAATATACAACTGTCTGTCCTCAATTTGAATTTATGCCTCCTCAGGTTCGTAATTTGATCAAGTGGAAGAAGAATACCATCAGAATTCAGTGTGTTCAACCCATTCAAGGCCTTATACACCTCAATCGGATCACTTTGCAGGTGCTTAGTCTCCAGCTGCTGCAATTTGCAGAACTTAAGCCTTTCTAGGTAAGAGGACCCCTTCGTTCCCTCACTAATCTTGTTCCCTTCTCTGTACATGCTCAAGCAACTCTTTACATTATTCCTAAAATGAGGCCTCCAGACCTGTATGCAGTACTCAAGGTGTCGCCTGACTGCCTTATACAAAAGGATAATCACCTCCTTTTCCCTGCTAGCAAAATTCCTATATCATTGTCAATACCCAATGACCTGCTCTGGCAGCCTGTCTGCATTGCTCAGAAAACTTCATATCTGACTGCACAATCACTCCCAGGGCCTTTTCTTTTTCTACCACCCTAAGTGTAGTCCCACGTAGTTAGTACGTTTCTCTGGGGTTACTTCTACCCATATGCAGTACTTTGCATTTGTCAAACTTCAGTTGCCACTTCTCACACCATCTGCAAAACTCAAATTTTCTAGATCCTGTTGCAGTAGCACACAGTCATTACTGTCATTAACAACCTTCCCAACCTTTGTATCATCTGCAAACTTTGACTCTAAGCCTAATATACCTTCATCAATATCATTGATAAATATACAAAACAACAGTGGGCCCAACACTGAACTCTGTGGGACTCCACTATTAATAGTATTCCACGAAAAGCAGCGTCTATTCATTACTACTCTCTGTCTTCTCCCACTCAACCACCCTTTTATCTATTTTAGCAACTTACCCTTAATAGCATTCTGCTCTCTAATTTGTACAGTAACCTTTCATGCACAACTCTGTCAAAAGCTCTCCTGAAATCCAAGTACAGGCAGTTTACGAGTTTTATTTTTTAAATGTCAACAAAATCGAAAATATGAAGATTAATTACAAAAAATGAATGCTGAACATTCATAAATACCGAATTTCAAACCACGCTCGTAACTATACGATACAGTGTACCCCGCTTTACGATATTAATCCATTCCAGAGACACCATTGTATTGTAAAAATATTGTAATGTGAATCCAATACACATTGCTTTTTTTTTTTTTTTTTTTTTTACCTCAGAAGTTGAAATTTTCACTATATAACTCTCTAAAAGGTGGTTTTTATAGTGTAAATTGTATTAGTTACCAATTCAAATCAATCATTATATGCACTACACTTTCATTGTTATATGTTCTGTTATAAGAACCAATTTTGAACGGCACCTTCCGGTTTGTTGGGCTTTTCTGTTACTGCAAGCAATTATAAACTCCATGTTATTTTGCATTTGCAAAAATACCGATAGCTGGAATTGTGTGGTTTTTAAATGTTATTATGGTGAAACGTGTTTCCCCTTTACTGAAATCTTCAATCGTATAAAAATCATGAGGAAATTTTCAGAATCTTCTCTTCATTCCTTTTTTTTAATCATCGTAAACTTGTTACTCTGCACAAATCGTGTTTGTGTGTTCCGTTAAAAAATGCTCATGCATGCTATTGAAATTTATAAAGAAAAGAGAAGATTATCTTGAAAACAAATGCCTCTTCAAGCATTTATTAAGAGGACAATTCATTGTGCAACAAACTGAGTGCCGAGTCAATAATGAATGATTAACGAGTGTGCATTTAGTCGATGATGATGAAGAATAAACATTCTTTTCAACATTTCTAAGTCATTATAATTTGCTTGATTTTACAGGCAATGTTTTCATTTCTTTGGATTAATCAATTATTGTTTAAACAAACTAATTAGCTAACTAATTTCATTGTTGAAAACATAACCCCTATTTTTAACTTTATGTATATGGGAAATAAATTCCCACTTTACGAGCGTGCGTGCTAGGAACAGATTAACTCGTTGGTCCTTGAGGTTGTCACAGACATTCTCTCAGATATGCCAGACAAGCTGTACTTGCTACCTGGGAGTCTAAAACGCTGATGGAACTGATATTCGGGTGACACTCAAACCAAGTGGACCCAATATCGGCAAAGTCCAGACGGTCTGTGACAGACAAATCCTCTGCTTGCACCTTCACGATGGTGGGACTGTTAGTAATCCTGGGTATAACCTCCATGCACAAGTACATGGCAGGTGAACACCCAGGTGTGAACCTGGGTGGTGTAAGCAGGGGTCGAGTTGTGGCACACACACACCACATGGAGGAATGCTGCCCCTGTATGTTATTAGGCAGTATTAGGTTGTAGATGACTCTCATCAACCTGTGCAATACCACCACTTTGCTTATTGGAGGCTTGAAGTGGTGGAACTCATGTTTAGTCTCTAGAGCTAAGTTCCGGTCAATCCTTCCCTATCTCTTCCATCATGCAGTATGATTGATGACTTTTGAGGTAATGATGAACATCGTGGCGAGATCCATTATTCCTTACATTTCGAGGGTACAGCTCTAAAACGGTGTTCACAGGCTGGCCGCTAGCTAGTACACCGGACCGAACTTATGCTTAGGAGGCTTCTGGAATTCAGAGTGCACAACAGCAAAAACGGCACAAAACAAAGCCTGGGGGATATTCCGCCAGTATCCCACGACCAATAATCTAATATAATTTAAACGTGCACGTGCAAAAGCACGTTATATCCAATGTCAGAGCCAAAGGAAATCTTGGATCCGTTTTACATCATCCATAACCCAGACTGCCAACTCAAAAGTAGTCTGGGACAAGATCCGGAAAATGAAGGGAAAATACCCACCGTGTCACCTATTAATTTTGTTTAACAGAATTTTTCTTAATAAACAATTTCCAGATTCCTGGTGGAAAGCAGTCGTTCTTGCTTTCCCAAAACCAGGAAAGGATCCTAGAAATCCAAGTAACTATCGTTCTATTGCTCTGACAAGCTGTTCGTGCAAGGTCCTGGAAAGAATGGTTAATGCCCGCCCTGTGTGGTATTTGGAAACAAATAGTCTGCTTTCCAGGACAGTGTGGCTTCCGAAGAGACTGAACCACTTTGGATCATTTAATCCGACTTGAAACATACATTCGTGACTCTTTTATTAAATCCAAGCATCTGGTAGCAGTTTTCTCTTATATTGAAAAAGCGTACAACACAGCCTGGAGATTTGGAATATTAAAAGACCTCTACAACTTTGGTCTTAGGGGTAACCTCCCTATCTTTATTAAAAACTTCCTTTCAAATCGCCATTTTCAAGTCCGTTTAGGATCCACTCTCTCGAGAGAGTTTTGTCAAGAGGAGGGAGTCCCACAAGGGTCCGTTCTAAGTGTCATGCTTTTTGCAATCAAAATAAACTATCGCAGAACAACTTCCTCCCACGATAAACAATGCCCTCTATGTTGACGACTTTACTATATTTTGTCATTCATGCAATATGAGGGTCATTGAAAGGCAACTGCAGAAAAACCATTGATCACCTTACATCTTGGTCATTGGCTAATGGGTTCAGATTTTCATCACAGAAGACTTTGTGTACACTTCTGTCGCAAACATAATCTTCATCCTGAACCAGATTTAAGGCTTGGACAAAACAACATCCCAGTCGTAGCAGAAGTCAAATTCCTTGGACTTATTTTCGACAGAAAGCTGACATTTCTTCAACATATTCGTCAGCTTAGGACAAGGTGTGTTAAAGGGCTTAACGTCCTTCGTGCCCTTTCGTCAGCTTCACGGGGCGCAGATCGGTCTACCCTTCTTCTCTATCGAGCCCTTGTCTGTTCTAAACTCGATTATGGGTCCCAGGTATATGGATCTGCTAGAGATAGCGTACTTCATACCATCATCAGGCCATTCGGACAGCCACAGGAGCATTTCGCACATCTCCAGTCCAAAGCCTTTACGTTGAAGCAAATGAACCATCCCTATCTCTTCGACATAAGCAGTTGTCTTTACATTACACCTTTAAATTGAAAGCCCTGCCTGATCATCCCACGTGGGCATCAGTTTTTGAGCCACATTGGGAAAATCTCTATAACACCCGTCGGACTGCCAACAGACCTTTTGATATTAGGATCCAAGGGCTGTTAAATGAACTAAACATGACGGTAGACAACGTTGCCCAGTCACCAAGGCAACTCCTTCCACCCTGGTATGCACATCTGCCAACGTGTGACTTCTCCCTTAAGATCATGGAGAACGCTAGTATGTCGCCGGCCGTCTACCAACAACTCTTTGCATCACATAGGGAGCAGTACTCTGATTTTCTGCCAGTCTATACAGATGGCTCAAAGTCAGAATCTTATTTGGGATCTGCTGTCGTATTTCCTCACAAGACATTATCATTTAAGATCCCACAAGAAACTAGCATTTATACTGCAGAGTTGCATGCAATTGAAATAGCCCTTGAGTTCATTATAAATAGCGATTACCAAAAGTACATGATTTACTGTGATTCATTGAGCGTGTTACAGGTTCTAGTATCGATGAGGTGCAACTCTCATCTGGTCCCGCCCCAGATCCGGCAGATGCTTTGTTCTGCTGTTGAACCAGAATTTGACATTTGCTTCTGCTGGATCACAAGCCACATTGGGATCTGGGGAAATGAATTGGCTGATGCTGCTGCCAAATCAGCCATTTCCCTGGATAATCAATGCCTGTCAGTCTCCTATACAGACTACAGGCAAATAATACGCTCTAAATTATGTTCCCAATGGCAAGACTCTTGGCACGAACAGACCGCAAATAAACTACATCATATTAAGCCTGTTATCATGGAATGGCAGTCCAGTCTACACAGGGTCCGAAAAGAGGAAGTTGTTCTTGTTTGGCTGTGCATAGGTCATGGCCATCTAACACACTCCTTTTTGCTGAGGGCAGATGGCCCACCTATGTGTGAGATGTGTAACGTTATTTTAACTGTTTCTCACGTTTTTATCGAATGCCCTGTCTTTAGACAATCTTTTTTTTAGAACTTTTAATAATCTGGCTGAACCATTTACATTCAGTCAGATTTTAGGTGACAGAGACAACATGTCTGACGTTTTTAACTTTTTACACTCGATCAATTTATACACAAAGATTTAAGTTTATATTTTATACCTTTAACCATAGTGTCATATTTACCTTTTTGATACCAATATTAATACCAATATTTTTGTATGTTTTATTTTTGATTTGGCACATTATGGCCACAGCTGCCAATGCGCCATTAAAAACCAAACCAAACCTTGGGTAACTACTGATTTTTTTTAAAGAATGGATTCTAAATTGTTTTGTGCCAACTGTGGAAAAGTATTTAAAGTGGAAAAATCTAGATTTCAAAGTTTTATTACTATTGGATAACACTCCAGGCCATCCAAAAGGTTTAAATCATCCAACCGTTGAAGTAATGTTCCTACCACCTAATACAACTTCTTAATTCAGCCATTATATCAAGGCATTATATCTATCTCTAAAACTCATTACATCAGAAAATCATTACAAAGTATTTTGGAAAAAATAGATTCCAAATCTATTGAAGTGATGGAGGCATGGAAACAGTTTTTAAATTGTGACTGTATTGGAATCATAGCTTTATCGCTCAAAGAAGTAAAACTGTCAACACCAAATGCGTGTTTTGGAAAAATGTATGGCCAGAGTCAGTTCATTACATAAATATGGTCGAATTGGCAGAAAATGCAATTGTGCGATAGTAGAACTTGCTACGTCGGTAGGAGGGAAAGGTTTTGATGATATGATTAATAAAGACGTTCACGAATTATTGGTAGAAAAAGAGGCCGGCGAAGTGGATTTGATGGAAATGGCATCGGAGGTAAGCCAATTCAATTCAGGGATGGTAGCGCAGTTGAAAGTTCCAAATTTCACACTATAAAAAGCATAAACCTAGCTGAGCAATTAGAATCTTATTTTTTGAATGCAGATTCTTCTACTGAAAGGAGCACAAAGTTCAAAAGGGGGCTTCAAATATGTTTAGCTCCATACCAAGAAATTTACAAATATCTATCAAGCAAAAGCAAACAAACCCAGATTACTGATTTTTTAAAGCGAGCAGAAGGTAGACGAAATCTAGATGCTGCAGAGCAAAGTTCAGAAGGTGAAGATATTCTGCAACAGAGAAAAGTTCAGAAGGTGAAGATATTCTGCGACAGAGAAAAGTTCAGAAGGTGAAGATATTCTGCAACAGAGAAAATGTTCTCGTTTGATTGTTCTTAGCAGCAACGAAGAGGAAGAAAATTAAATGAACATACATTATCTGACATATATGACACATCACAGTTTGTAAGGTAAAACATTTGTTCAGTTATTACTATTTAAGTTATTACTATTATAAAAATAATGGTGCATTTTTGTTAGCTTTGGAGCATAATTCCCCTTTTTGTACTGGTTCTTCGTCCCATATAACATAGTTTTGCACTACACAAGATTTTGTAGGAACCAAATTACTGTTTTATATGAGGGTTATCGGTAATTCTGTTAAACTTACCATACAAAGTAACATATTGAAATTATCATATAAGTTTAAGTGATATGTTTAATTGAATATCGCTTAAGCCTTGCATTAAATTATCACATTTACGTCTTATATAAGAGACATTCTGTGTATTAAATGTATATCACAAAATTTCCTTTAAATCTCCATAATAATGATTCAGTTAGAGTGATATCTTTAATGATTAACTGCATAATATTGTACTATATTTTTGTACAGGTATTAAGGAAGGAATTTGCATTCTGTCTGGTAATCAAATTACCTTGTCTTATTTATATTATGATATAAATTACAACTTTCTTTATTATAGGGAATGTTGTATACTGTTACTGATGTCAGAGATCTTCATGAATGGATGATAAAACATCTTACTGAACACCCTTTATTTGAAAGAATACTTAATGAAGATTTAGTAAGTCATTAATTTTCACAAAAAATAACTTGACTAAAGTGGATAGAAAACTGTTAAATGCTTTTTATACATAATTATTTTTTTAAATTGTAAGTTTTCGAAACTTACAGTTAAAAATGGCCATAAGTAGATATTTCTGTGAGATTTTTTTCCCATTCAATAATATTCAAAACATATTTAACATTCAAAACTTACTTAACAAGTACAGGTCACTGTTGAAAAAAAGCTGTGAATTAGGGTTGAATTTGAAAGTGTCTACAATTCTGCCCTGACATGATAGGAGGGAGTATATGATGAGATCCTTGTTGATCAATTTGGCCCTGGAAAGATTGTGCAAGGCTCAAGGGGCAGAATTTTTTTCAGCCTGGTCTGTACTTGTTAACAGGAGAGACTGCTTCTACAGGGATGGGATACACTTAAATAGAAAGGGTGCAAGAATATTTAACTGCCTCAATAGCATCAACAAATATTCTTGTTGGAAAATTGCTAGCTTGGGGGGGGGGGATACAAAAGACTAATAGATTAACATTAGCCACTGGCAGAGGTGAAAGTGATTCTTGCACTGCTTCTATTGGAATGAGCAGCAGCCTGGGAAACAAGATGCAGGGTATTTCAGAGACTGCTGGGAGTCATTGCAGTACAAGTAAGTACATAGGTTGTGTTAGGGTAGCTAAGAATAGGAACAGGTGCATGTATACTTGTGTATACACCAATGCTAGGAGTTTGGTATATAAATTTGATGAATTTGAGGTATTGCTCAATACATCAAAAGCAGATATTGTTGGGATATCAGAGACGTGGTGTCACACAGAAATAACACATGAAAGACTGCTGAACAAATTGGAGCAGTGTGGCTTTGGAGGCAAATTGCTGCTATGGATAAAGGGATGGTTTATTGGGAGAAGACTTAAGAATTGTTGTTTTCTGTATTTATAAATGATAATGATGATGGTATATCAAGCTTAATAGCCGATCGGGCTAGCCGAGTGGGTAAAGTACCTGCCCGGTAACCCAAAGGTTGCGGGTTCGATTCCCGCCTCGGGCTTGGATCAAAGTACTGCAAAAACCTTGGGAGGTGCAATATGGCCACAGAAGCCGATGTGCCAACAACTACCAAATCAAAAAAAAAAAAAAAAAAAAAAAAATCAAGCTTAATGTCCAAGTTTGCAGACGATACGAAGGTTGTCAGGGTTGTTAAGGACACTAATGATAGTACACTGCCGCAACAGGATCTAGAAAAGTTGAGCAGATGGGCTGAGAAGTGGCAAATGAAGTTTAACATTGACAAATGTAAAGTACTACATATGGGAAGCAGTAACCCCAGAGTGATGTATTAACTCTGTGGTACTACACTGGCAGTGGTAGAGAACGAAAAGGACCTGGGGGTAATTGTGCAGGCAGATATGAAGTTTTCTGAGCAGTGCAGATGGTCTGCAAGAGTAGATCATGGTGTCTTGTCAGTGATATACATGAATTTTTCTAGAAGGGATAAGTAGGTGATTATCCCCCTGTAGAAGGCAGTGGTCAGGCGACGCCTTGACTACTGTATACAGGTCTGGAGGCCTCATTTTAAGAAGGATGTAGAGCTGTTGGAATGAGTACAGAGAACGGCAACAAGATTAGTGAATGGAACAAAGGGTTGCTCTTACGAAGAAAGGCTTAGGTTTTGCAAATTACAGTGTCTGGAGACTAGGCACCTGCGAGGTGATCTGATAGAGGTGTATAAAGCCTTGAATGGTTTGAGCATGCTCAATGCTGATGGGATACTTCCTCTTGCTCAGAATAATCGCCTGAGAGGGCATAAATTCAAATTGAGGAAAGACAGATGTAGCATAGCTACAGCTATAACAACAGATGTTGAAGTTTGCCTTTAGCCAGCGGGTAGTTGGTTGGTGGAACAGACTTCCATCCCTTGTTGTGGAAGTTGATAGCCTAAATAAATTTAAGGCTGAGCTGGTCAGGTATTTGGAATGAACGGAGGGGAGAAATGGGATCTGTTTTTTTTTGCTGATGCTGCATAAGCTTGCTTTCTTGCATCATATGCCTCTACTAATGCTAAGATTACAACACAAAGATCTATGAAATTATCTTATTTTTCTAGAAAATTTTTGGAAATTGTGTATCCTTTCTAGTTCTATGGGAAGTTTATCTTTCTTTCAGTTGTATTTTCAGATGTGGACTTAAGACGTAAATTAAATGGGCTGAGAGCAACATCAACCGAATAACAAGCCTAACAAGTTCATGATGTCATCATCATCAGCCATTTTCAATCCACTGCAGGATGAAGGCCTCTCCAGCAACTTTCCAGTTCCTTCTGTTTTAAGCACTGGCCATCCATTTACTACACACAACTCATGAATTTCATCTATCCATCTCCGCCTTTGTCTTCCAGGTTTTCTCTTAGCTCTTCTTGTGTACCATTCTGTTATTTTCTTAGTCCATCTGTCATCATGTCTTCAAGCTATGTGTCCTGCCCAGGACCATTTTAGTTTTGATAAGAATGTCCTTTACTTGAGTTTGCTGCCTAATCCATGTGTTTCTCTTCTTATCTATCAGTCTGATTCCCAATATAATTTGTTCCATTCTTCGCTGTGTAGTTCTCAGCTTCTCTTCCATTCTTTTGGTGAGTGCCCAAGTTTCTCTTCCATAAGTCATGGTGGGAGTATACTTTGGTTCATTATTTTACGTTTCAGACAAACTGGGATATTGCTCTTCAGTATGTGACTATATTTCCTGAATGCTATTCATCCAAAATTTATTCTTCTCTTGACTTCCAGCCATTTATCATTATTACAGCTAATAACTTGTCCCAGATAAGTATATGACTCCACCTTTTCAATTACTGCTCCTTCAATCATTATTTTCCTTTCTATGGCATACTTGTTCATCATTACTTTTGTTTTAGCCATATTCATCTTTAGTCCAAAATCCTTACTAACTGTGTATAACTGATTAAGATTTTCCTCCAATTCTTTGGGATCGTGGCTTATGACCATAATGTTATCTGTGAATTGGAAATGGTTTAGGTACTCTCTGTTCACATTGGCTCCTTTCTGCGACCAGTCTGATCTTCTGAAAGCTTCCTCAAGGGCAGCAGTAAACAGCTTCGGAGATATTGTGTCTCCTTGACGAACTCCTTTCTCAATTTTAAATTTCCTACTGTCTTTGTCTAGTCTAATAAAGGAGGTAGCATTCTCATATATTTTCTTCAAAATCACAATATGTGGGGTATCTATGCCTTGTCTTTCCAGTGCCCAAAACATTGCCTTATGCTGTATGGAGTCAAATGCCTTTTCATAATCCACAAATGCCAGGCATAATGGTGTTTTATATTCATTTGCTTTCTCCATTAGCTGTGATATTACGTGAAGGTGATCCATAGTTGAGAATCCTGTCCTAAAGCCAGCTTGCTCTTTCGGTTGATTCTCATCAAGTATTCTTTCTAATCTGTTAGTAATTACCCTTGTAAACAACTTGTAGATGTGGGATAACAAGCTAATTGGTCTATAATTTCCAATTTATCTCCTTTCTTAAGCAGCAAAACTATGATTGCATTATTGCACTGCTTAGGCGTCACACCTTTTCTAATGCACTTTTTGAAGTGCCCTGCCAGTTTTTGTTGTTACGTCTCTTCCTCCCAATTTTGACAACTCTACAGTAACTTCATCTTCCCCTGGGGCCTTCTGATTCTTCATTTTCTTCAATGCATGTTCTACCTCATCAGGAAGAATATTGGGTATGTCGTATGTGTTGCTAATTTGCAATCTATCTTCCCCAATGCTGGCATCATTCCCTCGCTCCTTGTATAATTCTCTATAGTAGTCTTCTGCTATTTGAATTATGCCTTCTCTGCTGTTTATAAGTACACCATCGCTATTCTTCAGTTTCAGTATAATTTGTCTTTCTGTATTACTGCCTATGGCTGCTGATTTAAATTCTTTGTTTTCCCTTAATGCTTGTTCTACTTTTCTTGTGTTAAATCTTCTTATGTCCTCTCTGAGTCTCTTTCTAATGGCTTTGCATAACTCAGTATACTGAATTTTTTCCTTGTCAGTGTTTATCTTGCTCTTCATTTTTCGCCTTCGGTTCATCATAACAAGTGTTTCTTGACTAATTTATTCTTCTTTGGATTTCTTCTTCCCTATAGTTTTCTTGGGCTTTATCACGTTCAGAAAGTTGTAATATTCCTCTTCGATATCTTGGTCCTGAGCAGTCTGCAGAAGCTCAAACTTGTTCTTAAGTTCCAGTACATAGTGCTTTTTCTCCTCTTCTGTTATCTCCAAGACCTTTGTACTATTTACTCGAGTCAGTTTTTTTCCTTTCTTTTCCTACATCTATATCAAGTGTACATCTTACCATTCTGTGATCACTTCCAACATTTACCTTATTCAGGACGGTAACATCATTCACAATATATCTTCTGTTAGTGAGGATGAAGTCGATTTCATTTGTTGTTAATCCATTTGGACTCTTCCATGTCCACTTTCTGTTCACCCTTTTCTTGAAAAAAGTGTTCATTACTGACAATCCTTGAGATTCTGCAAATTCCATGTCTTTCGGCTCTTTCATTTCTTTCAACAATTCCAAAATTTCCTATAGTTCCCCTTTCTGCGCTGTTTTGTCTTTTTTGAACCTTAGCATTGAAGTCCCCCATAATAATAGTGTAGTGGGTTTTCTGCTCATCTAGAAGGTTCTCAGTTTCAGTGTACATTTCTTCAACCTCTTCATCATCATGGCTCGATGTTGGTGCATAAATCATTATAACCTTTAGCTTGTACTTCTTAGAAATCTTGAGTATTAGTGTTGACACCCTTGGTGATATACTTTTGAATTCCAAAATTTTGTTTTTTAAATCTTTATGGACCAGAAACCCAACTCCACCTTCACCTTCACCCTTTCACTGTTTCCATTGGTGTACAGCAGATTTCCACTTGATAAACTTATAAATGGTTCACTTCTTCTTCTTCTTGTTTCAGCCAAACCGATAATATTCCAATTCACATTTTCTAATTCCTTTTCCAGCTCTAATATAGCTCTAATATGATAGGTGGAACAGGACCAGGTTATGTCTGCCAGGGGCAAAGGTTGATGACGTTGTAGAGCGAATATCATCTTTTAAGGGCACAAAAGGTGATATAGTTGTACACGTTGGCACTAATAATATTAAGAGTAGGAGACCGGCAGAATTACTTAACAAGTACAGGTCACTGTTGAACAAAAGCCGAGAATTAGGGTTGAATTTGAAAGCACCTGCAATTCTGCCCAGACACGATAGGAGGGAGTATATGATGAGAGCCGATCAATTCGGCCCTGGAAAGATTGTGCAAGGCTCAAGGGGTAGAATTTTTTTCAGCCTGGACTCTACTTGTTAACAGGAGAGATTGCTTCTACAGGGATGGGATACACTTAAATAGAAAGGGTGCAAGAATATTTGCTGATGCTATCGAGGCAGTGTTAGGTGGGTCTTAAAACTGCTAGCTTGGGGGGGAGACAAAGACCAATAGATTGACAGTAGCCACTGGCAGAGGTGAAAGAGATTCTTGCACTGCTTCTATTAGAATGAGCAGAAGCCTGAAAAACAAGATGCATGGTATTTCAGAGACTGCTGGGAGCCATTGCGGTACAAATAAACACATGGGTTGTGTTAGGGTAGCTAAGAATAGAAACAGGTGCAGGTATACTTGCATGTACACCAATGCTAGGAGTTTAGTAAATAAATTTGATGAATTTGAGGTATTGCTCAAAACATCAAAGGCAGATATTGTTGGGATAACAGAGACGTGGTGTCACACAGATATAAGGGATGCAGAACTGCAATTTGGGGAGTACAACGTCTACAGAAAGGATAGACAGGATAGGAAGGGGGGAGGGGTTATGCTATTAGTTAAGAAACACATAAAAACCAAGGAAGTGAAGCCAGTCGACATCGCTGGACAGTGCAGTGCAGAGTCAGTTTGGTATGACATAAGCATTGGGAGATCAAAATTGAGAGTAGGAGTGTGCTATAGGCCTAATGACTCTGATGAGTATAATAAGGAACTGTACAGGGAAATAGTGGGCCAGTAAATCAGAGAGTCTTATAATGGGAGATTTTAATTTCCCAGATATTGACTGGAATTTGGGGGCTGGTTACTCACACACTAGCAGGGCTTTTGTGGATTTATTGGATGATTGTTTTCTACATCAGCATGTTCAGGAGGCAACTAGAGGGAGTAATACTCTTGATTTGATTATCAGCAGTGATTCTTCATGCATTAAGAATCTGCAGATAAATGAACCACTAGGTGGCAGTGATCACAGTGTGCTGAAGTGGGATTTACTGAAAGAGGTAACTACCATTAGGGGTAAAGGGAAGGGTTATTGCTTCCGTAAAGGCGACTACGATGGACTGAGACAGTATTTAAATTCTATACAGTGGGACCAACTGATGATGTTACGAACAGCAAATTCAAAATGGGAAGCATTCAAAGAACGTATCTTGGAAGCTACTAGGCTTTACATACCAACTAAGAAATATTGTTCAAGGTTTAGGCCAAAATGGATGTCAGATGAACTAATGAGGCATATGGCAGAGAAGAAAAATGCATGGGATACTTACAAATTAACACATGACACAGAAGCCTATGATAGATACAAGTTGATATGCAACCAAGTTACAAAGGAGGTTAGGCAGGCGAAGGCAGATTACGAGAAATCCTTGGCAAGGGATGCAAAGAAAAACAGCAAAGAGTTCTTTACTTATGTAAACTCTAGAAGGAAGGGGATGAATCAGATTGGTCCACTTGATATTGATGGGTCAACTGTTGATGATCCTGCTCAGGTAGCTAACAAACTAAATGAATATTTTGCATCTTCATTCACACATGAGGAGTTATTCAGCAAGGGGAATGCCAGAGGTGTATTCAACTCTAGCAGTAAGCTACAGAATCTTGAAATAACTGGGAGTAAAGTGGAGGAGAAACTGTTGAAGATAAACATAAGAAAGGCACCCGTGGTGGATGGGATCTATCCAGTTATATTAAAGGAGGCAGCAAAGGAAGTAAGCAAACTCTTAGCCATAATTATGAGAGCTTCCTTGGACTTAGGGGAGGTACCCATAGACTGGAAATGTGCAAATGTGACCCCAATTCACAAAGGAGGATCAAAGGCTGACACAAGTAACTATAGACCTGTGAGCTTAACTTCTGTTCCAGGAAAATTAATGGAGCCACTGGTTAAAGAAGCACTGCAGGATCATTTAGACAAGACTTCAGTTATAGCTCAGACACAGCATGGTTTTGTTAAGGGGAAGTCTTGCCTGACCAACTTGATTGGATACTATGATGCAGTCACAAAAGAACTGGATGCAGGGAATAACTTTGATATTATATACTTGGATCTTAGAAAGGCTTTTGATACTGTTGCACATAGAAGACTGCTACACAAATTGGAGCAGTGTGACATTGGAGGCAAATTGCTGCTATGGATAAAGGGGTGGTTTAGTGGGAGAAGACAGAGAGTGGTAATCAATGGACACTGCTCATCGTGGACTAATGTTATTAGTGGAGTCCCTCAGGGCTCAGTGTTGGATCCATTATTGTTTTCTGTATTTATAAATGATATTGATGATGGTATATCAAGCTTAATGTCCAAGTTTGCAGATGATACAAAGGTTGGCAGGGTTGTCAAGGACACTACTGACACTACACTGCTGCAACAGGATCTGGAAAGGTTGAGCAGATGGGCTGAGAGGTGGCAAATGAAGTTTAACATTGACAAATGTAAAGTACTACACATGGGAAACAGCAACCCCAGAGCAACGTATCAACTCTGTGGTACTACACTGACAGTGGTAGAGAATGAAAGGGACTTGGGGGGGTGATTGTGCAGGCAGATATGAAGTTCTCTGACAGTGCAGACGGGCTGCAAGAGTAGCTCATGGAGTATTGTCAATGATATACAGGAATTTTTCCAGCAGGGATAAGGAGGTGATTATTCCCTTGTACAAGGCAATGGTCAGGCCACACCTAGAGTACTGTATACAGGTCTGGAGGCCTCATTTCAAGAAGGATGTAGAGCTGCTGGAACGAGTACAGAGAAGGGCAACAAGATTAGTGAATGGAACAAAGGGGTGCTCTTACGAAGAAAGGCTTAAGTTTTGCAAATTACAGTGTCTGGAGACTAGGCACCAGCGAGGTGATCTGATAGAGGTGTATAAAGCCTTGAATGGTTTAAGCATGCTCAGTGCTGATGGGATTCTTCCTCTAGCTCAGAAAAATCACCTGAGAGGGCATAAATTCAAATTGAGGAAAGACAGATGTAGGATAGACGTGCAGAAATTTGCCTTTAGCCAGCGGGTGGTTGGTTGGTGGAACAGACTTCCATCCCTTGTGGTGGAGGTTGATAGCCTAAATAAGTTTAAGGCTCAGCTGGACAGGTATTTTGAACGAACAGAGGGGTGAAGTGGAAGTGGGTTTTTTTTTGGCTGATGCTGCATAAGCTTGCTTTCTTGCATCAAATGCCTCTACTAATGCTAATGCTAATATCCTGATGTCATAAGTAGAGGCAACAACTTGAATTGTAACATTTTTACAAGTGACTTATGTTGAAATATTTTAGTACATTTCCATTTAAGGACACATTTCATACCCTTATAATTTAGTAATTAAAAAAATTTTTTTTCTATAAATAATTAATTTTCAACAAGCTCTATTATAAACTTGCAAATCTTTGTAAACATTTACCCTTTCTTTGCTAGTTAATACAGTCATTAATTTATAATAGAACTTTTAATTTTTATTAATGACAGATATACAAAAATGGAAATAGCCATGGGTGATTCCCAATGTTTTCCCTTGCATCATTTTTCTGATACTAATAACTAAAAACTTCAAACTAATTACCAGATCTACAAAATCACAATTTTTCAATGCACTTATTTAACACTAGAACTGCTGCAATGGTCAATTTTATCATTTGCCTATTTAAATTAATGCAGTTTTGCAACCCTTTTAACTACAGAAGTGTGAGTCCATGACATTTCCTAACTTTCCATTAACTTACTATATAATATTGGTGTAAATACACCACAGACAACTCTTAAACACCAATATTATATAGATAATGTATACTCTTAAAAATATGATGCCTAGTTGCACTTAATTTTACTTAACTTACTATGAACATGCACAATTGCAAATAAATGTGATCAAAATTATTTGTGAACACATTTTTCTTTTAAATTTTAGGTCTGTATCTAAAACCGCTAAAGCATTCCATTTGACTGTGTGTAAAATTTTGATAAAATTAGCTAATTTTTATGCAGTTAATCAAGTTTTTGCATTTATTTACTCTGTGACAAACATTTGTGAATCAAATCACCCTATGGTTTGTGCAAGAACATGCCCACTACTATATGCTGCTGCACTGTGCCATTTTAGTTTAGTCTGGGTGAAACTTTATAGATGGAATGGTATTTCAACAATTTCTGCAGTGCTAGTTAGATTGCGTTATTAAATGTGGCAATCTTGTGGTCTTACCCAAGAGCAGATTAAAAAATGTCCAGAGAAATGAAAGAGGGAAATGAAATGAAATTAATGAAAGAGGCAAGGAATCTAATAGTAGTGAAAACGATACTTCTGATCCTTGTAGACCAAGTGACTCTGTAGGTGATAATACGTGGCATCATAATTGCAAAACCTATATGTGTCTATCAGTGGACAGTGAATGTACTTCAAAATCTAGACACATTTGGAACATAATTCGTGATAACTCTGGGCCAAATCCGTATGCAAAATGAGGTGTGTGTGTATGGATTCTGTGGTAAGTGTATTTTGTTTATTTGTAGACAGACATTTCATTGATAAAATACATACAGAACTGCACTTATAATCAAAACATGAAAATAATTGAAGGAAAACATCACTCTACATTTTGAAAAAAATCACTGCTTCTGAATCATTTTCTAATGCTGATTTCAAAAATAACTTTTGTTTGTTCCATCACATCAAGTTTCTTTAAAAGTCACGAAAGAAAATTTAAATTTTCACAAATTTTTATTAATTTTGGCAGAGTTTGCGCTCTGACATTTAACAAAATACTACTCTTTCCAGCCTTTTATATTTAAATACGTGTTGAAACGATGTTAAAAAGGACAGTGTAGTAAAAAGTCTACTAAACACTCACCTCTCATTTTAAAAACTGATCTCCAATCGGTTAAAATTTCATTTTTTTGATTTTCTAGTATATTGTTCTAATTTACAGTCCCTCTTCAACATCCAGCAATAGTCAGCCATCATGTTGACATTCCACCTATCCTGGTAGCTAATCTCCATGTCTTTAATGTCCTGGTGAAATCTTGCTCTATTCTTCACTAAAACTTCCTAGATTTTCTGGGAAGTAGTCAGTGAAAAAAACTGTACCTTGAAACTCATGTTGCAACCCAGCTTCTTGAAGTTTGCCACAGCATATTTTCAACTATATTCTTGAAGTTTGGTTCCTCTTTGTTCCTTAAGAAGTTTTCAACCAACAGATATGAAGCTTGGTTCCTCTTTGTTCCTTAAGAAGTTTTCAACCAACAGATATGAAGCTAATCCATGCCTGTTTTTCTCATTTAATCATAATTCCTTCAAAATCTCAGTCACTCATCAGTTTGTGAATCTGAGGTTCAATAAAAATACCTTGTTTTAGCTTCTCTTGGGTGATTCATGGGAATTTAGTACAAAGGTAGTTGAAGCAGGGACCTCCCTGAAGTAAAGCTTTCACAAACTATTTATTGATATTGGTCAAAGTATCACTTGTATATACCTCAAGAGTTCTTGTTTGCTATTGCACCAGATCATATTAGCAAGGTGCTCTGAGGGCAGAAACGTTTCAAATGAGCTGGAAACAAGCTTAAATAACTTCAAGGGGTGTATGTCAGGGTAGTTAACTATACAAGAACAATGTCTTAATTGTTTATACAGTAATGTCAGAAGGTGTCGTCAATAAAATGAGTGAATTCGAACTGCTAGTTAGGACAGGTAATGCCGACATAATAGGGTTTACTGAAATGTGGTGCCACCTAGAAATCCAGGTGGGATACCATACTGAAACATGAGTTTCAGTGTGGTATGTACAACATATTTAGGAAGGATAAGGCAGATAGAAAGGGAGGTGGGGTCATGTAGGTTCTGCGAGGCAAAAGTGAAATGAATTACTCTGAAATTTTCACAGTTATAAATGATTATAGAAATAGGTGGCATAAATTCAAGTTATGGGGGAGAGGTTGTTTAGACTGGATTGCAGGAAGTTTTATTTTAGCCAACGACTTATAAATTACTGGAATAAATTACCTACATAGGTGGTTGAGGCTGACAGTTTGGGGAAATTCAAAAGTCAGCTATGGGAGAAGGGAAATGCATAGGTTGTCTATTTCATTTTCTTTTATTATTTATTAATTATTTAATTTTATTATTATTTTACTATTTTTTTTTTTTTTGTTTTTTTTTTTGGCTTGTGCAGCATAAGCCTTAGACTTCCTTGTGCCATATGACCATTTTCTTCTCTTAGAAAATCTAAGAGAAGAAAAATGCACGGGATCCATATAAATAAGCAGGTGACACAGAAGACTATGACAATACAAGCTGGTCTGTAATCAAGTCACAAAGGTGGTTAGGCAAGCAAAGGCAGATCACAAGAAATCTTTGGCAAAGGATGCAGAGAAAAATAACAAAGAATTCTTTACTCATATGAACTCTAGAAAGCAGGGGATAAATCAGGTTGGTCCACTTGATATTGATGGTTCAAACGTTGATGATCCTGCTCAGATCACTGACAAACTGAACCAGTATTTTGCATCTACATTCATACATGAGGAATTCTGTAGGGAATTGGAGAATAGAAGATTATTAAACTCTAACAGGGAGGTTAAGGATTTGGTAAGAACTGAGAGCAAAGTGGAGGAGAAATTGTTGAAGTTAAATATAAGAAAGGCACCTGGGATGGATGGGATCTATCCTGTTATAAACTAAGCAAACATTTAGCATAATTATGACAATATCCTTGGACTCAGGGGATGTGCAGATGTCCCAATTCACAAAGGTGGATCAAAGGATAACACGATTCATTACAAACCTGTTAGTTTAACTTCTGTTTCAGAGAAAATAATGGATTCACTAGTTAAAGAAGCACAGCATGGGTTTGTCAAGGGGTAGTATTGTCTGACCAATTTAATTGAATATTATGATATGGGCACAAAGGAACTGGATGCAAAAAATTATTTTGATATCATATACTTGGATCCGCAGCCAAGTGGTCAGGAACGGGAGTGTAGTAGCACATGCTCTTTGAGTAGACCGGGGTTCAAGGCCCTGACTACTAAATACGATCTGCCAACCCGCACTGAACCAGCATGGTAGATTATGGTCCATTTCCCTCAGCAATGAATTGTTGAGGAGGCTTCCATCCTGCAGTGGGTTGATAATGGCTGCAGTTTATCTTTACCTTTTGATACTGTTGCACATGGAAGACTATTACAAATTGGAGCAGTTTGGCATTAAGGCCAGTTTGCTGCTATGGATAAAGGGATGGTTGAGTGGGAGAAGAGGGAGAGAGAGTAGTAATCAATGGACACTGCTCTTCATGTGCAAATGGTTTTAGTGGAATCCACTAGGATTCCACTAATAACATTAAGTTCGCTGTTGGGCCCATTGTTGCTATGTATACTTATAAATGATATTGATGAAGGTATATCAGTCTTAATGTCCAAGTCTGCAGATAATACAAAGGTTGGCAGGGTTGTTAATGATCATAATGACAGTATGCTACTGCGACAGGATCTAGAAAAGTTGGGCAGATGGGCTGAGAAATGGCTAATGAAGTTTAACATTGACAAATGCAAAATACTGCATTTGTCAGTGTACTACAAAAAGAGCAGGCCATGGGGTTTGTCAATGATATACAGGAATTTTTCTAGTAGGGAAAAGGTGATTATCACTTTTTATAAGACAGTAGTCAAGATGTGCCTTGAGTACTGCTTACCTGTCTGGAGGCCTCTTTTTAGGAAGGATGTAGAATTGCGAGAATGAGTACAGAGAAAGGCAGCTAGATTGATGAGGGGGGAACGAAGGGGTGTTCTTACCAAGAAAGGCTAAGTTCTGCAAATTGCAGCACCTGGAGACTAGGCACCTGCGAGGTAATCTGTTTGAGGTGTATAAGGGCTTGAATGATTTGAGCAGGTTCAGTGCTGATGGGATTCTTCCTCTTGCTCAGATTACGAATCTTGGGGGGGGGGGGTACATAAATTCAAATTGAGGATAGTGAGTTGTAGAATAGATGTGTGGTAATGTGCCTTTAGCCAACGGGCAGGTGATTGTTGTAACAAACTTCCATTTGTCATGGAAGTTGATAAGCTTAAATAAATTCAAAGAAAAAGAACTGTATAAAGTTTTGGAGTGAATAGATGGGTGAAATGGGAATGGGTTTTTTTTTTTTTTTTTTTTTTTTGGCTGATGCTGTATCATGTAAGCTTGCTTTCTTGCGTCATATGCCTCTACTAATGTTAACACAGTTTGATGTGGAAAGAGGACAGTTTTGGGTTTAAACTATTTTTTTTGAAAGATTATGAACTATTCTTTGATCCAGGTCACAAACTGCCTCTCTTTGGCCATACCTTGATATCTCAGCGGTTACTCATTGCCCAACTGCCCCACTCATGCAAAACACAAGGCATTGGTGTAGTCAGACTGCTTTCCTAGTAACCTGCCTCACTTTAAAGATAGCACAGCCCAACCAACCAACCATGTTCAACACTCTCAATATTTGTGAGCAACTTCTTCAAGTTCTCATATGTTTCTTTCAAATGCATAGAATTTGCTACTGGAATTGACCCATATTTATGTTCATTACGAAGTACATAATGAACATAAATACCTTTGTACATACCTTTGAGACTCCTCTTTGATGAATCAATAAAAAGTATTTTAATGAACAAATAATTTCTAAATAGTTCATTATTTCATTAATATTCCTGCAAAAAACCATAGAATAATTATCAGAAAACTTGGGGACTAGTTCTCTTTCTCCATGTCTATATAATGAGAAAAACATCTCAATGTGCTAGCGGATTTTTTGGCTTAAGTCTAGAATGAAGGAGTTCTGCAGATTCCTTTGGTAAATTTAAATTTCTTACCAGATCACTGAATTCATGCTGCGAAAACAGTTAAGGGCTGGACTCAGCCTGAAGGCATGTAGATTGGTTTCATCTACACTCCTGGAGACGTGAAGATCAGTTTCTTTTTTAGAGGCTTCACTTTCAGCACCCTCTGCTATTACATTCTCAAATATAAGTGGACGGCATGGAATCGGCAGGTTATCTCCATGTGGGACTCATCTAATGGTAGATGGAATATTAGAATACATAATGCAGTTCTTACTCTTTGCACTGTATCCCTCTACATTAACTAAGAAAAGTAACAGTCATTACAGTGGTTTGCAGGCTCCTGCCAAATCGTGCGAATAACTAATGGTATATGCTTTTTGCCATTTTTCCACAATCTCAGTGCTTCAACACAGGTTAGCAAACTTTAGGTGGAGCCCATTGTTAGCATTAGTTCAGGCATATGATGCAAGAAAGTAAGCTTATACATCATCAGACAAAAAAAAAAAAAAAAAACTTTCCATTTGCCAATCCGGTCACTCCAAATGTTTGTCTAGTTCAGCCTTAAATTTATTTAAGCTGTCAACTTCCACAACAATAGACGGAAGTCTGTTCCAGCACTCAACTACCCCTGGCAAAAGACAAACTTTCACATGTCTATTCTATAACTGTGTTTCCAAAATTTGAATTTATGTCCCCTCAGGTTCTTAGTCTGAGCAAGCGGAAGTATCATGTCAGCATTGAGCCTGCTCAAACCATTCAAGGCCTTATAGACTTGCAGGTGACTAGTCTCCAGATGTTGCAACTTGCAGAATTTAACCCTTTCTTTGTAAGCACACCCCTTTGTTCCTCTCACCAGTGTTGTTGCCCTTCTCTGTACTTGTTCTAGCAAATCTACATCCTCTCTAAAATGAGGGCTCCAGACCTCTATGTAGTACAATTGGGAATACATTTGTACATCTCCTTCAAGGTGTGGCCGGACCAATACCCTTTACAAAGGGATAATCACCACCTTGTCTCTGCTAGCAAAATTCGTATATATCATTGACAAAACTCCATTACCTGCTCTGGCAGCCCGTCTGCATTGCTCAGAGAACTTCATATCCGACTGCACAATTACCCCCAGGTCTTTTCATTCTCCTTCTCCCTGAGTGTAGTACCATACAGTTAGTACGTTTCACTTGGGTTAATGCTACCCATATGCAGTACTTTTCATTTGTTCAATGTTAAACGTCAATTTCCACTTCTCAGCACATCTGCCTAACATTTCTAGATCCTGTTGCAGTAACATACTGTCTTTAGTGTCATTAACAACCCTGCCAACCTTTGTATCATCTGCAAACTTGGACGTTAAGCCTGATACAAAGGGTACTAGGAAAGTTTTGTAATACAGCTTTGTTTATTTAATTTTTTCAAAGTAATTTCCTCTACATTCAATACACCTCTCCATTCTCCGAAACCAATCTTTAAACCAGTTCTGCCAAGTTTCACTAGGGAGTAAAGCACACTCGTTGCCCCAAGCCCGTAGAAGGTCCTCATCACTGGAAAACCACCTCCCTTTTGGCTTCATTTTCACATGCGGTAACAGTGCAAAGTCACAGGGAGCAAGGTCTGGACTGTAGGGAGGGTGCTCGAGAAGTTTCAGTCCTGTCGTGGTCAAATATTCGGTGCAGGCTTTGGCGCGGTGAGCTGCAGCATTATCGTGATGGAGGTACCAGGTGTCCATTCTTGACTTTGGCTGCAGGTTCTTCATAGATCCAATGACTTTAGGCAGGCATTGTTCAGTATACCACTTAGCTGTGACTGTCTTCTGCGTGTCCAAAACGACACGTTCCACAATTCCACTCGATTTGAAAAATACAGCTATCATTTTCTTCTTTACAGATCGGGATTTTCTGACAATTACGGGTGTGTCGTCATCATCAAAGACCCAAACTTTGTTTTGAGCCTTGGTCGGCAGATCGTAATAGTACAGCCAAGTCTCGTCACCTGTCACGATGTTGTTCACATACCGAGATTGTCCCTTATCAAACCTTCTTAACATCTCCCGGTACCAAGTCACACGTCGTGTCATCTGCTCTTCAGTCAGTTGATGCGGCACCCAGAGAGAACAAAGTTTCTTCACGTGCAAATGATCTTGCAGAATCGAACGAATTGCTGGTGCATTTAGGCCCAAAGTATCCTCTATCTGTTGGTAGGTCACTCGCCTGTTTTCGTCAAGCATTTTCCTCACAGCAGTAATGTTTTCCTCCGTAACTGACGTTCGTGGCCTTCCCGGCCTCTCAGAATCCTCCAGAGTGAAATTTCCCCTTTGGAATTCTCTATACCACCTGAATATCGTTGTACAATGTGGACAATCATCATCTAGTGCAAGAGTCATTTCTTCTAAACACTGGTCTATGGTTAACCCACGCACGAAATTATACCGCAAAACTGTCCTTATCTCATTTCGTGACCACGATGCCATCGCAAGCACTTTACACTCTCACTACTAATGAATAACTGAGCCCATCGACTTGGCACGGCGGCTACTATGCACGTATGAACATGTCTCAACATGCAGCAACAAGCAGCTTCCTGTGATTCATTGTTGCGTCATATTGCAAAACTTTCCTAGTACCCTTTGTATACTTTCATTGATATCATTGATAAATACACAAAACAACAATGGGCCCAGCTCCGAACCCCGGGGTACTCCACCAATAACATTAGTCCACGTAGAGCAGTGTCCATTTATTACCAATTTCTGCTGTCTCCCACTCAATTATCCCTTGATCCATTGCAGCAACTTGCTCTTAAAGCCATACCAGTACAATTTGTATAGCAGTTTTCCATGTGCAAAAGTATCTAAAATTTTCATGAAATCCAAGTATATGATATCAGAATTATTTTTTGCATCCAGTTCCTTTGTGACCACATCATAGTATCCAAATCAAATTCGTCAGACAAGGGCGTCCCCTTAACAAGCCCATGCTGTGTCTGAACTATTACTGCAATCTTGACTAGGTGATCCTGCATTACCTCTTTAGCCAGTGACTCCATTATTTTCCCCGGAACAAAAGTTAAATAACAGGTCTATAATTATTTGTGTCACCCTTTTCTGCGTACACCAGAGCTCGCAACAATTGTAAAGCAGTTATTAATCAGTACAAACCAGATTTTGAACAGGCAAAGAGTAGAAAACTTGCTTCTTGCCCTAATGGTAGCCGAGCATTCTGGTCTCTTGCCTATTGGTCGCAACTTTTGCCCATCTCTGCTCCCACCTCTGTCAAACCAGATGGTTCTCTTGTCACTTCAGCCAAGGATAAAGCTAACCTGCTAGCATCCCGTTTTAATGATCTTGATAAACGACCTCCCACCATTCCCGGCACACCCCATTTAATGCCTCCTGTGGTCTTCCGTCAAAAGTATTAGGTGGATGGGAAAACTGCTAGCTTGGGGGGGGGATTCAAGGACTAAGAGATTAACAGTAGGCACTGGCAGAGGTGAAAGTAATTCTTGCACTGCTTCTATTGGAATGAGCAGCAGCCTGGAAAACAAGATTCAAGGTATTTCAGAGACTTCTAGGAGTCATTGCGGTACAAGTAAACACATGGGTTGTGTTAGGGTAGCTAAGAATAGGAACAGGTGCATGTATACTTGCATATACACTAATGCTAGGAGTTGGGTAAATAAATTTGATGAATTTGAGGTATTGCTCAAAACATCAAAGGCAGATATTGTTGGGATATCAGAGACATGGTGTCACACAGATATAAGGAATGCAGAAATGGAATTGGGGAGTACAATGTGTACAGGAAGGATAGGAAGGGAGGAGGGGTTATGCTATTAGTTAAGAAACAAATAAAATCCAAGGAAGTGAAGCCAGTAGACATCGTTGGACAGTGCAGTGTCGAGTCAGTTTGGTGTGACATAAGCATTAGGAGATCAAAATTGAGAGTAGGCGTTTGTTATAGGCCTAATGACGTTTTTGAGTATAATAAGAAATTGTACATGGAAATAGAGTGGGCCAGTAAATCAGAGAGTCTTATAATGGGGGATTTTAATTTCCAAGATATTGACTGGAATTTGTGGGCTGGTCACTACATCGGCATGTTCAGGAGGCAACTAGATTGAATAATAATCTTGATCTGATTATCAGTAGTGATTCTTCATGCATTAAGAATCTACAGATAAAGGAACCACTAGGTGGTGTGCTGAAGTGGGATTTATTAAAGAGATAACTACTATCAGGGTTAAAGGGAAGGGTTTTTGCTTTCATAAAGGCGACTAGGGTGGTCTGAGAGTATTTGAATTCTATAAAGTGGGAGCGACTGATGATGTTACCAACAGCAAATTCAAAATGGGAAGCATTCAAAGAATTAATCTTGTAAGCTACTAAGCTTTACATACCAACTAAGAAATTTTGTTCAAGGTTAATAAATTTTGTTCAAGGCAGGCCTAAATAGATGTGAGATGAATTAATGAAACATGGTAGAGAAGAAAAATGCATTGGATACATATAAATTAATGGGTGACATGGAAGCTTATGAGAGATATAAGCTGTTCTGTAACCAAGTCACAAA
Organism: Mastigoproctus giganteus; assembly: GCF_048544385.1. Classification (NCBI taxonomy): domain Eukaryota; kingdom Metazoa; phylum Arthropoda; class Arachnida; order Uropygi; family Thelyphonidae; genus Mastigoproctus; species Mastigoproctus giganteus. The sequence continues at coordinate 141,351,140 of NC_143578.1, forward strand.
GGAGATTAGGCAGGGAAAGGCAGATTATGAGAAATCGTTGGAAAAGATGCAAAGAAAAACATGAAACAGTTTTTTACCTATGTAAACTCTAGAAGGAAAGGGATGAATCAGATTGGTACACTGGATATTGCTGTTGATGATCCTGCTCAGGTGGCTAACAAACTAAATGAGAATTTTGCATCTACATTCACCAATGAGGAGATATATAGGGAGGGAAATGCCAGAGGTGAGTTAAACTCTGGCAGAGAGCTAGATGAATTTGTAATAACTGAGAGAAAAGTGGAGGAGAAATTGTTGAAGATAAACACAAGAAAGGCACCGGGGGGTGGATGGGATCTACCAGTTATATTAAAGGAGGCAGCAAAGGAAATAAGCAAACTCTTAGCCATAATTATGAGAGCTTCTTTGGATTCAGGGGAGGTACCCATGGATTGGAGATGTGCAAATGTGACCCCAATTCACAAAGGAGGATCAAAGGGCGACACAAGTAATTATAGACCTGTTAGTTTAACTTCTGTTCCAGGAAAATTAATGGAGGCACTGGTTAAAGAAGCACTGCAGGATCATCTAGACAAGACTTAGTTATAGCTTGGATACAGCATGGTTTTGTTAAGTAAGTCTTTCCTGACCAATTTGATTGGATACTGTGATGTGGTCACAAAGGAACTGGATGCAGGGAATAATTTTGATATCATATATTTGCATCTTAGAAAAGCTTTTGATACTATTGCAAATGGAAGACTCCAGAACAAATTGGAGCAGTGTGGCATTGGAGACAAATTGCTTCTATGGATAAAGGGATGGTTGAGTGGGAGAAGACAGAGAGTGGTAATCAATGGACACTGCTCATCGTGGATTAATGTTATTAGTGGAGTCCCTCAGAGTTCAGTGTTGGGTCCGTTGTTATTTTCTGTATTTATAAATGATATTGATGATGGTATATCAAGCTTAATGTCCAAGTTTTCAGACGATACGAAGGTTGGCAGGGTTGTGAAGGACACTAATGACAGTATGCTGCTGCAACAGGATCAGTAACCCCAGAGTGACGTATCTATTCTGTGGTACCACACCTACAGTGATAGAGAAAGAAAAGGACCCGGAGGTAATTGTATAGGCATATATGAAGTTTTCTGAGCTGTGCAGACGGTCTGCAAGGGTAGTTCATGGTGTCTTGTCAATGATATACAGGAATTTTTCTAGCAGGGATAAGGAGGTGATTATGCCCTTGTATAAGGCAATGGTCAGGCAACACCTTGAGAACTGTATACTTGTCTGGAGGCATCAACTTAAGAAGGATCTAGAGCTGTTGGAACGAGTACAGAGAAGAGCAACAAGAATAGTTAATGGGACAAAGGGTTGCTCTTACGAAGAAAGTCTAAATTTTGCAAATTCTGTCTCTGGAGACTAGGCATCTGAGAGGTGATCTGATTGAGGTGTATAAAGCCTTGAATGATTTGAGCATGCTTAATGCCGCTGGGATTCTTCTTCTTGCTCAGAATAATCACCCGAGGGGGCAAAAATATAAATTGAGAAAAGTCAGATGTAGGATAGATGTGCGGAAGTTTGCCTTTAGCTATCGGGTAGTTGGTTGGTGGAACAGACTTTCATCCTTTGTTGTGGAAGTTGATAGCCTAAATAAATTTAAGGCTGAGCTGGATGGGTATTTGGAACGAATGGAGGGGTGAGATGTGATCTTTTTTTTTTTTTGCTGATGGTGCATAAGCTTGCTTTCTTGCATCATATGCCTCTATTAGTGCTAATGCTAAAAAGGATGTCAGAAGGATTTTGACGAATCTTGATGCTAAGAAAGTTCCAGTTCCCGGTGGTATTTCTTTCCTTGTTCTCAAAACCTGTGCTCCTGAACTTACTCCTATTCTTTGCCACCTCTTTTCACTTTCTTATTCCAAAGGTGTTTTTCCTTCTGCTTGGAAATTTGCTCATATCCAGCCAGTTCCTAAAAAGGTGTCAAATCCCTCCCATTCAATTATCGTCCTATTGCGATTACTTCTACTCTTTCTAAAGTAATGGAGAAATCAATTAACCGCCAACTCTGACACTACCTAGAAACATTGTCTGATCAACGGTCGCCAGTATGGATTCCATCAGTGTCGATCCACTGGTGATATTCTGGCTTACGTTACCCATTTATGCACTAATTCAATGGAAAGGTTAGGTGAAACACAAATAGTTACTCTTGACATCTCAAAGGCTCTTGATCATATTTGACATAAAGGTCTAAACAAACTTCCATCTTATGGTTTCCCAACTGTTTTTTGTAATTGGTCATCCAGTTTTCTCTCTGATCGCTCACTGAGGGTGATGGTAGATGCCTCTCTGTCTTCTAACTTCACCACTAATGCCAGTGTCCCCCAAGGTTCAGTTCTTTCCCCCACTATCTTCCTCCTGTATATTAATGACCTTCTTCCGTTGACTGGAAATCCTATCTATAGTTTTGCTGATGATACCACATTGCATTCCACTTTCCAGTTTTAGACATTTGCCCTGCTCAATCAGCTTCAACTTCTTGAATATCCGCTACCAATTCGTTAAATGCTGATCTCCATGTAGTTCTCCAGTGGGGCAAAGACAACTTAGTTGATTTCAATCCTTCTAAAACTCAGTCCTGTTTTATTTGTCGCAAACAGTTTCTTCTGCTCCTATGCTTATCTTTGGTGATACTCAGATTTCTAGGCAAGATGCTATATCTCTTTACCCTGACTTCTAATCTCTCTTGGCAGAAACAAATAACAAATATTGCTTCCTCTGCATCTAAAAAACTTGGTTTTCTCTTTCGCTCTTGGCTTTACTTTTTTTCCAAACAGCTGTTCACTCTGTTCAAATTGCATATCTGGCCTTCCTTCTTTCTTCCATCTTCCTTCTTTGAAGTTATATCCATACTTGCTGGTGTTGAGCATGGTGGGTAGCGGATTGAGTGCTAGACAGAATCTCAGTTATCGGTTGATTCAACTACTGTTCATCTCAATTGTCCAAACTATTCACTGTATGATTCCTTTCGCCTCAAAGGTGGTACTTGTGCATATGTCCATTATGATATTCCGTGCCAGAGGCTCGGTGATTTGGAATCTCCTCTTTTCGATCTTCTCTGGCTTAAAATCTCTCTACCTCATTGTGTCAAATTCATCTGTTGTCTCTACTGTTCTCCCAATTCCACTAATCACTTGGAGCTCTTCGACTTCCTCTATTTACAACTTGACTTTCTCCAGTCCAACTTTCCTAACAGTGAGGTAATTTTCCTTAGTGATTTTAATGTTCACAACTCCAGCTGGTTTCCGTTTTCTAGTCACACTGACCCAGCTGGTCGAGATGCTGAGGCTTTTGTAATTCCTAATGACCTTGCACAGATTGTTCATTTACCTAAAAGAATACTGGACAATCCTAACCGTACAGCCAACACGCTTGTTGGAATTTTGTTGGCCTTTCGTCTTTTGAGTTTCAGTTTTCAGTTTTGTTCAGTGTCGTGTGAAGTGCACAATGTCTTCTCGTAAACATTTAACTTTAAAAGATAAAGTTGAACTTTATCAAACTTTATTGAACTTTAGCAAAAAAATAGTGTTTGCAATCTCGCTGCAAAATTCAAAATCGGTAAGCGACATCCTAAAGAAAAAAAATGAACTGCTCAAACAATTTTGGCAACATGGAAATGATCAGGTTCAAAAATCATTCCTGAAAACTGTTGGACTTCAAATTGACAATGTTACGTATGAGTGGTTTTGTCATGCATGTGCTAAAAAAATTCCCATTAATGGGCCTATTATTAGGGAAAATGCTTTGGAGGTTGCGAAATCTATGGGAGTAAATGAGTTCAAAGCTTCTGTAGGATGACTAGACAAGTTCAAAACTTGGCATAAAATTTCTTGGAAAACCGTAAGTGGTGAAGGTGGATCTGTTGATACTGGGGTTGTAACAGAGTGGACCGTCAAATTGGAAGATTTATGTCGTGATTTTGAAGCTAAGGATATTTACAACTGTGATGAAACAGGGTTGATTTTTAAAGCTCTTCCTGAAAAAACAATGAGTCTAAAAAACGAAAAGTGCCAGGGCGGAAAAATTTCTAAGGAACGCTTGACCTGTACTATTGTGTACAAATATGCTGGGAGACTTTGAACAACCTCTTGTTATAGGAAAACCACACAATTCTCGTTGTTTCAAGGGCATAAAGTTGAATCTTTTGAATGTTGACTGGAAGTCTAATAAAAAAGCGTGGATGACACGAGATATCATGAGCGAATGGATAAGTCACTTTAACCAAAACATGATTCATCAAAACAAAAAAATGATTCTTTTCATGGATAATGCTGCATCTCACCTGCACATTGAATTGTCCAACATTCAAATTGTTTTTCTGCCACCAAACACATCTGCAGAGTGTCAGCCCTTGGATCAAGGGATAATAAAAAATTTTAAACTTCACTACAGAAAGTGTTTTAAGACATCTCATTGCAAACATGAACGATGTAACATGTATGTGCGAGTGACCTTGCAAAGAAACTCAGCATCCTAGATGCGATTCAGTGGATTTCCTCTTCAGTAAACACAATTAGAAAACAAACTGTCGTGAACTGTTTTGTAAAGTCTGGCTTCTCAAACGCAAAAATTGAAGTTGTGAACAGCAATGTGGAGCACCAAGAAGAACAAGAACTTCAACAGCTATTGATAATGTACGATACTTCTGCTACAAGTGACCCTGGCTACAAAGATATAGACTCGAACCTCACTACAGAAGATGGTGCTCTAGATATCAACGACATTATCATCGATATTTTTCATGAAGTTCCTCATGAGGATGAAGAAATGGAAGGAGATCATTCTGCCGAAGAACATATTAACGACGAACCACCGATGAAAATAGAAGTGCTCACACAAATCAATCGTTTAAAAATGATTTTCGCCACTGAAGAAGATACTGAAGGACTTTCGATGGTTTCTTCACTCCAAACAAATGTTGAAAACAAAATTATCAGCCGGAAAAAGGTGCAGAAGAAAATAAGTGATTACTGTATGCATTTTTCTGAAGATAAAGTCATAATATGCATAGTACAATTGTATGTATATTATTTACAAAAATATTGTTCAAAATCTGTATATATTTTAATTTAATTTTACATTAAATGTTTAACGATTTTTCTTTCTTTTTGTTTCCTCCCTCAGACTTTTTGTTAGCAGACACTTCTCTCTAACGGACAAATTTTCATTCCCCATGGCTGTCCGTTAAAGGGAAGTTCCACTGTATATATATTTTAAATATTTTATGTATTTTTTTTTTTTTTTTTTTGTAAGTTATTTTAATTGAAAATATATAGTAGTAAACACAGTTTTTAAAATTTCAGTTTCCGTTTCTTATTTAATTTTAATGTGTTTGGTGAGAAACATTTAAAAAAAAATCACAACACATGGTTCTGTTGTCACGTTGGTCAACCTTGTCACGTTGGTTGCTAACCTGCTAGCATCCCATTTTCCTTCCACCTCACGTATTACTGATCTTAGTAAAAGACCTCCCACCATTCCCAACATGCTCCATTCAATGCCTCCTGTGGTCTTCCATCAAAAGAATGTCAGAAGGATTTCGACGAATCTTGATGCTAAGAAAGCTCCAGGTCCCGATGGTATTTCTCCACTTTTTCTCAAAATCTGTGCTCCTGAACTTATGCCTGCTCTTTGCCACCTTCTTTTTTCACTTTCTTATTCCAAAGGTGTTTTTCCTTCTGCTTGGAAATTTGCTCATATTCAGCCGGTTCCTAAAAAGTGTGAAAGAGTTCCAAAACCCTCCCGTCCAATTTTCGTCCTATTGCAATTACTTCTACTCTTCCTAAAGTAATGGAGAAATCAGTTAACCGTCAACTCTTAAACTACCTAGAAACTTTCCGTCTGATCAGTGATCGCCAGTATGGATTCCATCAATGTTGCACTGGTGATATTCTGGCTTATGTTACCTATTTATGGACAAATTCAATGAAAAAGTTCGGTGAAACACAAGCAGTTGCTCTAGACATCTCAAAGGCTTTCGATTGTGTTTGGCATAAAGGTACTCTAAACAAGCTTCCATCTTATTGTTTGCCAACAATTTTTGTAATTGGTTATTCAGTGTTTTCTCTGATCGCTCACTGAGAGTGATGGTAGATGGCTCTCTTTCTAAGTTCTCCACTAATACTGGTGTCCCCTAAGGTTCAGCTCTTTCCCGCCACTCTTTTCTTCTTGTATATTAATGACCTTCTTCCATTTACTGGAAATCTTATCCATAGTTTTGCCGATGATAGCACATTGCATTCCACTTTCCATTTTGAGAAACCTTGCCCTGCTCAATCAGCTTCAACTTCTCGAATATCTGCTACCAATTCCTTAAATGCCGATCTCCAGGTAATTCTCCAGTGGGGCAAAGACAACTTAGTTGATTTCAATCCTAAAATTATTTATCTTGTCTTATGTCGCCGTAGCCTAGTGGTCAGGCGTTTGGGTACATAAGTACACGTGCCTTGAGTGACCGGGGTTCAAACCTGTGACTGCTGAATACAGTACTGTTTCTTGCATTCTGTCTATCTTGTGAATTCCTCTGACCGTTTCGTCTTCCCGGAGTATAAACAGAAAATTTATTTATTTATCTCGCAAAAAAGATTCTTCTGCTCCTTTGCTTATCTTTGGTGACACTCCGATTTCTAGGCAAGTTGATATATCTCTTTTGGGGATTACCCTAACTTCTAAACTCTCTTGGCACAAACACATTACAAATATTGCTTCCTCTGCATCTAAAAAAGTTGGTTTTCTCTTTCATTCTCGGTGTTACTTTTTTTCCAAACACCTGTTCATTCTGCAGAAATCGCAAATCCGCCCTAACCTGGAATATTGTTGCCACGTTTGGGGCGGTGGCCCCAAAACCTCTCTCAGGCTTCTAGATTCCATTCAGAAGAGGGCATTTAGACTAATTAATGACTCATCTCTAACAGTCTCTGCACTTGCTGTCTCATAGACGTACTGTTTTTGCTGCAAGCCTTTTCTACAGATACTTCCATGGGCACTGTTCTTCTGAATTGCCTTCTATAATTCCCGCTCTCTCTTTCAAAACAGTTCGAACACGTGCCGCCACCAGCCACATCCATTTACTGTCTAACTTCAAACTCACAGAAACAACTCTTTATCTTTCTCATTTATTCATTCAACTGCTGTTTTCTGGAACAACCTTCCTTCATACGTATTTCCTGACAATTACAGTCTGCAGCAATTCAAGTCTCAATGTCAACAAACATCTGCTCCCATCTTCTCATCCTCACGCCCAAGCACGGGACTAAGTACTATAGGTTCTTCAACCTGTCGTGTTTGGTGTTTTCATAAAAAAAAAAAAAAAAAAAAAAACAGGTCGAAAGAAAAAACAGATAGGAAGTCCTGAAATTTTTCTAAAACCTTTTTAAGAAGGGAGATGCTTTTTCATCTGCTTGTTTATTCATTGAAATTTTTTTTAATATAAAAACCCCATAAATTAAAAGTATACCATATTAGGTGTGAAGATATTATTAAAGATAAATAAACAGATGAAGTAATAGATGTTTTGCACTATCCTTTGTCAGTTTTAATGTGAGAACATACCTGACACTCAATATCTGTAAGCTAAAGAAATGATATTTTGCACATCGTTTTGTCAATCTTAATTGAGAAAATACAAGACACTATTATGAAAGTGGAAAGAATTGAGATACAGCGGCTCTTGGACAGGAAACTGACAAGTGTAAGAGAAAGCATGAAATATAACAATTTACTCCAAGTCATTCTTGATATTTTAATAATTAAATTACTCATAATAATAGGAAGTTGTCAGAGAATATTCAATCATGTGAAAAAAAAAAGTGAATTCGATTTTTCTGGTGCAGTTTTAGAAATGCGCTTGACAGCCAAGTCTGAACAGCAGTGCCACTGTTATAACCTGTGACTAAACATTTCTGAAGGAGTACAAAACCAATTAAATTAATTTTCTTGAAGCAATCATGATCAGTTGATATCAGACAATCCAAACAGAAATAAAAAGCCAAAAAAATTTAGCAAAGCTAATGTTTAAAAGCATATTATATTGGTAAACCCCTATGGCTGTATTTTATATAAAATGTGTACCAACAAAATTTAATTTAGGATGTAATGTGAATTCCAAAAATTTCCTGTTTTCAAAAAAATCTCATATTTTACTTGAGAGTCTGCTTCTTTTTTTTGCAAAAATTGTCCTGTTTTCCTTGACAATCTGCTTTTTGCAGAAATCCTGTTTTTAACCTTATTTAGCCCAAAACCTTTTGAAGGCCAATAGTTGTCAACTATGGTTAATCTTTACATTTGTGGCATTTTGGGTTTTGAGCTCTGCAGCCTTAATGTTTGTGGTCTCATGATCTACATGTAGCACATACTGCTATCCCTCTATTTTTTTGCATTTGCAGCATTGAACTGGATTTGGTACATAAGGCCTGATTTTGCAGTTTTGATACCCAGCATTAAGAGCCGTTGGAGAATTTTGTGTGTTGATAGCAAGGATATATTCCTTGTTCGGATGGTCATTCCATTTTTTCTGAATGTGATTCTTTTCATTTAAATAACCCATTGCATTTCTATTTCTTATTGAATATCTTTTTTTGGGATGTCAAGAAGTCCCATTCTGTGGTGGCTCCTTTTGATGTGTTATCAGTATATTCTTCCAAAGGTTTTTGCTTTTTGTATTTTTTCTGTAGGTTTTTATTCAACTATTTCTACCAGTAAGTCTTTTGACTTAAAGTAAGTTTAAGTAGCAATGAAGTACTTCCGCACTAAACACAAGAACAGAATCGTCTCCTTGTTTTAGATTCTCCACAACCTTTGCATTAGAAATACCTATGATGAAGTCTGGATCATCCTTATGGTTTAGTCTGTTATGATAATCAGTGTCCAAACTGGAAGTTGAAAACGTAAACACTTTTGGTATAATAATTTGCACAGTGATTTTCTTCAATATGTATAAGAGTAGCAACATCAGTCTGTGGAACTGATGCAAATAAGGAAATTGCTTTGTTCAAGCCAGAAGAGAGGAACATGAACAGACTTTCTGCATGAGTGAAGCATACCTAGGATTATCAGCTTACTTGGCTTCTCTAGGATTTTTTTTACCAGAAGTTTGCAATGTAAAGTTTTTGAGTTCATCATTTTGTCTTCTTTCAAAATTTTTGGATTTTCAGATCTTTCAAAATTTCAATTATTTGGATTTGAACAAGAGTCAGTGCCACTACTAGTGATTTAAAAAAAAAGAGTAATGACAAATTCTACTGCCCTGCAAGTCTAGTTACATATAACCAAAGACATACCGTATTTCCCCATGTATAAGACGCACCTTAATTTTGGGGCCTGAAATTTGAAAAAAAATGTATTACATAAAGTTATTGAACTCAAGTTTTATTCATCATAAAATTTATACAACTCCTCATTACTTGAATTCAGCACTGTACGAAAATCTTTTCTGAGTCATTTCTGGGCAGAACGTGGCAAAACATAACCTAATATACTGGTAACAAGTGCGAAACAATGAGTGCAACGACAACAAGCGCGAAAAAGCGGGAAATGCAAGTAAAAAAATCTACAACCACTGTATAAGATGCACCCAGTTTTTAGACCCCAAATTTTTCAAAAAAAGGTGCGTCTTATACATGGGGAAAAATGGTACTTCAAAATCTTTTTTACTTGAATCCATATATCTGTTGAAACTGTATAAATCTATCTTTTCCTTTTGGCACTGCTTTCTAGATAATAGTTAGTCATCACCAAATATTGATCCACTTTGCAGGAAGGCTTGTTGTCCTCCCTTTTCAGCATAACAATTAGTAAGATAGGACATAGTATAGTGTTTATTGTAAAGTGACACCAAGGGTCTCCCTTAAAACTGTGTAGTATACTTTGTGTTGCAGTACAAACTCTGTAAATGCCAGCGATGGTATTGGTCTGTATAGTGTTGGGTTGTATTGTTCTGGTGTTCCTCTAGCATTTAACCTTGGGGCTCTAGTGGGACCCCATATTGCCCATCAGTGGATGGGAAAGCTGCTATAGTAACAGATAGATGTAGTCTCTGGCAGGGCAAACCCTCTGGTCTGTGCCTTAGCTTGCCAGGGAGGGTGCCAGAACGGAAAGAAAAACTGGGTGAAAAAAGAGGGGGGAGTGAAGGTAGGAGGGAACAGATGAAGATAAAGAAGGTGGATCATAGGAAGTTAGGGGAGAACAGTTAGTGGTGGAGAGTGAAATATTTGGGTGGGGAAAAGGGATATGGGATTGGTTGAGGATAAAGTCACTGTGCATCCACAGTGTGATCCTCCCCCATATAGGACCAGAATGCGCTGTGGGGGGGAGATCCACACTGTGGATGCACAGTGGATCTCTCTCTGTATGAGATCCCACACTGGCCACACCAGTGGGCTAGTGTCAGCACTTCCCACACCATGCTTCAAGGAGGGAAAAGGGATGATGTCAGCATGGCATGGAGGGTTTCTTAATAGGTTGTCCACTGCAGTCTAATTTGGGGGGGGCTGTCAGAATACGCACACTCCACATATATTTGACTCATGTATACACCTGTCACACAACTACACACTTTTCTTTTATTTACTGACTTATATAGGGGCAGACTGAATAGTATAATATAGGAAAACTCTCTCACACGCATCGTCATTCAGCTAGAATGATGCCACCTAAACATGGCAATTTTCAGACAATCACATTTTTTTTAAAGTACAGTTAATCTCCGACTTACATAAATTCGGACTATGTAAATTTTTTTGGTAAAATCGTAAAGTTACTTTCTGTATAATTTTTAAGAGTGAAGTCAAATGAAGGAACAATCGGTATAAGTTTTTATTTTCATTCCCATACAAACTATGTTGGATAATAACTCTGCGGCGTAACTAGAATCTAGGTAAATAAATTTCATTTTTTGCTTTAAAAATTTTTAACGATATTCGACATGTGTTTGAGACAGGTGAACTACATTGAAGCACTTCAGAGAAACCCCCACAATGTTTAAGCCACTTGAACGGTGTCCCATCGGCTATTTCTTCGGAGAATTACACTCTAGTCCTTTAACATCCTTGAAGGAATGCACAACATTTAAAGAGCCTAATGATTTGACAACGACTTGTATGAGCAGAGTTCGGAAAAAACTTCTAAAAAAATTCCGGGCTTAACAACAAAGGTTTCAACAAAGATGAGCTGATGTCTTCTGTTACCAAAGAAATTGTAAACTTAGCACAGAAGTTCCAGCTAGTCCTGGAGAACAAAAATGTAAATGAGCTTGTGGATGAACAAGGTGAAGATTTAAAAACAGAAGATGGAACCCAGTTGAATGTGCAAATAGTTCAGGAGCAAGGAAGAGCCAAATCCATTGAGGAAATTCAAAATTGAGCAGTTCAAATTAAAGGAAATGGCAGAAGCATTTTGTAAAATTGAGAAAGGTCTCTATGTCTGAACACTGAACATTTCTTGAAAATAGAAAAGTTCAAGATTGCTTATTGCAAAATTTCTGAAGAGAAAAAAAAAAAGTATACAAAACAGACAAAGATCAAAGAGTTCATATGACATACTACCTTCATGCCCTCTACTCAGCCTACAACACAATGTGTTTAATGAGTCTTTTTTTTTTTTTTAATAAAAACCCCAAACATGAGATATATTTATTGGAACCTCGAGTACTTAGTACCGTGCTTGGGTTGGAGGTTGAGAAGACGAAAGAAGATATTTGTTGACATTAGACTTGAACTTCTGTAGACTTTAATTTTCATGAAATATGTATGAAGGAAGGTTGTTCCAGAAAACAAGGAAGATGAAAAGTTGGTTCTGTGAGTTTGAAGTTGGACAGTAAATGGATGTTGGCTGGTGGCAGCACGTGTTTGGACTGTTTTGAAAGAGAGAGTGGAAGCCAATTCAGAAGAACAGTGCCCATGGAGGTATCTGTGGAAAAGGCTTGCAGCAGAAACAGTACATCTATGAGACAGCGAGTGGAGAGACTCTGTTAGAGATAAGTCATTAATTAATCTAACTGCCCTCTTCTGAATGGAATCTAGAAGCCTGAGAGAGGTTTTGGGGTCACTGCCCCAGACGTGGGAACAATATTCCATGGTAGGGTGGATTTGTGATTTGTACAGAGTGAACAGCTGTTGTTTGGAAGAAAAGTAATGCCTAGAAGGAAAAAGAAAACCAAGTTTTTTAGATGCAGAGGAAACAATATTTGTAATGTGCTTGTGCCGTGAGAGATTAGAAGTCAGGGTAATCCCAAAAAGAGATATAAATTTTTCCCAAAACACGAAGTGTCACCAAAGATAAGCATAGCAGCAGAAGAATCCTTTTTGAGAGATATAAGACTGAGTTTTAGAAGAATTTAAATCAACTAAGCTGTCTTTGCCCCACTGGAGAATTACCTGTAGATCGGTATTTAAGAAATTGGTAGTGGATATTCGAGAAGTTGAAGCTGATTGAGTAGAGCAAGGTTTCTCAAAATGAAAAGTAGAATGCAATGTGCTATCATTGGCAAAAGTATGGATAGGATATCCAGTCAATGGAAGAAGGTCATTAATATACAAGTGGAAAAGAGTGGGGGAAAGAACTGAACCTTTGGGGGACACCAGCATTAGTGGAGAAGTTAGAAGACAGAGAGCCATCACTCTCAGTGAGTGATCAGGGAGAAAACTGGACTACCAATTACAAAAACAGTTGGCAAACCATAATAGAATAGAATAGAATCTTTAATTGCAGCAATGATAGACATACAATTAGTCCCGTCACGGCATGGTGGTGCCAGGGGTTAACAAAACATATTTACAAAAGAGATACACATGAGAAAAAAAGATAAATCAGATTATTAACAAAGCACAGTTTTACATTTTCAGTTCGACGAGGATACCCTTCCTGTATTTTTTATTATTGACCACTTCTTGGAGGTCCCCATCAATGGCTTGCAGTGAGGGCAGCATTTGCTTTGGCAGGAATCTGTCGGTTAGTACTAGCCGGTTACGGTTTGCTAGCAGCTGTGCTGAAGACCGGAGATAAGGAGGAGGAATGCGCCAAGAGCAGTGATCCCAGAAGTTCGGCTCTGTAATTTTACCGGTGGCCATCTTGATGGTGAACAGCAGCCTTCTTTCTGCGATGTAGGACCGGAGCCTGCGTAGTTGAAGAGCTTCTGCTAACTGCGTTGATCTGAGAGCTGGGGGAAGGTAGAGTTTGCTGTTGGCCCATTTTAGAAGCCAGAATTCGGCAGAGAATATTCTTTTTATGTTGGATTCGGCGGCCGAGGCCCATATCTCTGAAGCATACAGTATTGTCGGGTAAAGGATTGATACGATGTATCTTTTTACCAGTTGTGGGTCGGTGGTGTGGAGCAGCTGTTGTTTGGCGACCCAGCGTAGTGAGTTCAGCCTCGACTGTATGAGGTTTATGTGATCGTTGAAAGATAGTTTGGAATCGAAAACGACCCCCAGATCTTTGTGTGTTTGAACACTTGGAACTGAGGAGCCGTTAAGCACAGGCTCCAACGTTGTTGGGCTGCCCTTTAGAGAGTAACTTATTTGTGCTGATTTTAGGGGGTTGATTTGGAGGTTGAAGGTATTGAGGTAGTCAGCCATGTCCTGCAGTTTGCTAGTGATTTGCTGAGTGATTTCGGCTGCCGAGTTGGATGGCGATATTTTAGTAAGGAGCTTGACATCGTCAGCATATGTGATCCAATTGCACTTATTGGTCACAAATGGCACCATGATTGCTGAGAAGAGAATGCCAGACAGGACCCCCCCTTGAGGTACACCGGCAGTTATGTGGCGCGTGAAGGTCTTTGTTCCGATCTTTAGAACAAGGGTCCTCTTCGATAGGAGAGATTCTAGGAACCAGAGAACATCGTCGCGAAAATTGAAGTAGTTTTCTAAGAGACGTAGGAGATTAGGTATATAGATGGCATCAAAAGCGGAATGGATGTCAAGATATATAACTGACAATTCCTGTCTTTGTTCGAAGGCATCTAAGATGTGCAGAGTGGTTGTTACAAGGTTAGTTATAGTTGACCTTCCTGATATCCCATAGTGTATTTGCTGAGGACTGTCACGGAGAATTTGATGGGTGACAGACGGTAGCAATGCTTACTCCAGAATTTTTAGCAATACAGAGGCGCAAGCGATGGGCCTATGTTGGCTTGGGAGCGTCGATTGTTGGTGCTTAGGAAGGGGCCAGACAGAGTACCTGTTCCACTGGGGTGGAAAGAAATGAACTTCGAGGCATCTGTTGTATAGGTTGAGGAGTGAGTCGATGATGAAGACACTTAAACATTTGATTATGAACTGGGGGTTGCCATCGTCACCGGTGGTTGTTGTGAGAGGGAGAGTATTAATGGCCTGCATCAGTTGTTGCTTGGAAATTCGGATCGTAGCGAGACTATCAGTGAGATGAGAGCGGTTGAGGAGTGGCCGATTAGGTAGAGCTGGAGGTTGATTAGAAAATCTGGCGACGTAGTTGAGCCAGTCAATTGGGTCGATGTTGCTGGAAGAACTAGCCTTTATTTTGTAGAATGGTTTTTCCCTTTTTAGGGTTCTTTCGAGGTGCTTTTTAATTGAAGCTGATTTGTTTCTGTTGAATTCGGCCCTGGCTTTGGAGAATGAAATGCGGTCTTGGACATCGCCGGAAGCTTTCCATTTGGCGTGTAGTAATTGTTTGTAGTGGAAACTTTGGTTGAGCTGGGGAGTCCACCATGCTCTGGAGCGCGGAGTAATGGTGACTGTCTTGGTAGCGGTGTGAAGGGCTATGGTATTGATCCATTTGGTCATTAAATCGATTGCGAGGCTCAGTTCACATCCATCTAAGATGTTCCATGGGACTGTGGATGCGGCTTCAATGCAGAGTGCTGGATTCAGAAATTTTGGGGCAGTGACCTTTTTTACAGATTTGGTTTTGGGGGTATTGAAATATTTTTTGGGTAGAAGAGCTGTAAATATGATTGGTTGGTGGTCTGCTTGAAACATGTCGGCTGTGGTTTCTTCGACTTGGCATGTTGCCGAGGAATAGACTATGTCCAGTAGGTTTCGGTCTCTCGTTGGCTGGTAGTTAACTTGGATTGATTGGAGAGATTCTGTGAGACGACTTTTGAGGTGTTGGGTAGATGGCGGAAGATTGAAGTCCCCACATACGATGTGAGTGGCTGCTGGGTGGAGAATATTTATTAACCAGTTAGTGGCTGCATCAATGGCCATCATAGTTGGCGTTGGAGGAAGGTACAGGGACGCGACGTCTATAGTGGTACCTTGATGTTCCAGAGTTATCATTAAGGCTTCCACGTCTTGAGAGATATTTGAGACAGAGTGTATGATGGAGAACTTTGTCGTATTGAAAATTATAGCAACTCCACCCCCTCTGTGGTTATCGCGAGAGGCAGCCAGTACATGAAAGCCTGCAGGAATGGAGCAGCTGATATCTGTCTGGTTCGCCTCTAACCACGTTTCAGCGAGGCACAATATGTCTAGTGAGTTTGAGAGTAGAATCTCTTCCAGTGTATTAAGTTTATTTCTTAAGGACCTGATATTCGGGAACATTACGCGGATGGTAGGAGAGGTTGTAATGTTTATCCTCACAGGAGGGAGCCTTGCTTCCCGGCTGTGAACAAGTAGAGGCTCTCGATAATGAGAGATCAGGACAGGGATGAGGCGACCTCGGGTTCTCTCGCGTTGGAGGATGGTATTACCAACCTTGGGCGGAGTTTGTTCCAGTATGTTGGTGTGGGAAGATTCTGGTGCTGGCATCCTTTCTGGCAGGCAATTATACTCGCCAAGTCAGCTGGGCTTCGGTGGGAGTACTTTTGTCGGATCTGAGTAGTCGCTTTAGGTTTCGAGGTTGATTGATAGTGAACAAATGGCCTGATCCTCGTTCCGACAGGCCAAATGGCGACGCTTCCTATCAGGTCTACTTGCTGTCGGCTACAGTCAATTTTGAATGCAGCATATTGTTAACTCCTAGTTTGTAGTTTATGTACAGTTGGCCGTAGATTCAGCTCTTCATATATAACCTGTTTGACTAGTTCAGGGGTTGTGCATGGATCCAGTCGAGATACGAAAAGGCTGGTTGTACTGTTTCTGATAGTGTCTTGAGTCCTGAAAGCTCGTAGCTTGGAGTTTATTGCTATGCCGTACTTTATAGAGTTTCTCTGAGTGCCGGTTTCTTGTCTGGTATCGCCGTTTAGTGAAGCTGCTACAGATTGGGCAGTGTTGTTATCGTGGTTGCCATTCGTCTGATTTTGAATTATGTCGATTGAGCTCGCTTGGGCGTTGACGTGGCTTGACGAGATTGTCGGTATATTTTCTTGACTGCGTTGGGAAGTCAGCGATGGGTTTAGGTCACTGTGATGGATTGAAGTTTGTAGGGAACTGTGCAATTTTATCGCGGTGCATGTTAGAGCTTGACCTTTGATGGTTTTGTCACTATTGCTCACTTCGGTGGCCAGGATTTCTGCGTATGACTTATCCCGGGGGGACTCTGAAGGTTGTGCATCATGGATGTTTCTTAGGGCTGTGCAGCCATGTTGGGGTGATGCTGATGTATCAGCACATTTGCACGTCATGCTTTCCAGTGTGTGAGAGTTGGCTTGCGGACTGGCATTGATTTCGTGACTTGTTAGGCAACTAGTTATTTTATCTATGAGGACTTCCACTATTTCGTTGATTTTGCTGTCAAAGATTTGCTTTAGGGATGACTTTAAGTATTGGATGTTAATTTCTGCTTCGGTTTGGCACCCTTCGTCCCTCCGCGCAGGTGCGCTTTGGCTATTTTCAGATATTGGCATGATATAAGGTGTCTGAGGGGTTGTTGAAGCCTCCCAAATATGAGCAGAAATGGAAAACCCCTAAACTCGACACAGAAATGTGCCCTTTGCTATCATTTGGCTGTTGACGTCATCGATGCTTGCATGTGATGTGGGCAGGTTCAGGTGGCCTGGTGTTGGTCTGTAGGAGGCGTCGGTATGAGTCGTTATATCTGTAGCGATGATGTCAGTCTCGTAGGTATTATTGCCCATATTTTCTTGCAGCTTGGCATAGTGCTGAGTATTATCTAGTGGTGACGCGACTTCCGTGAAATCTACCTCACTAGGCTGTTTTTGCTTTGCGCTTTGGGCTGTGCATGGCGAGTTCTGTGAGTTATTGTTGGAAATTTTCGGGTTGTCCTTGTGGCCTAATGAGCGTAGCTTCTTGCAGCATGATCCCTTGAATTTCAGCCTGGCAGCAAGGGAAAGTTTCTTCCAGCTGGATGGGGACAGGCCCGAACATCCGGGACAGATGGGGTTATCACAGCTGGTACAGAGGATGACGTCAACAGCCAAATGATAGCAAAGGGCACATTTCTGTGTCGAGTTTAGGGGTTTTCCATTTCTGCTCATATTTGGGAGGAAAGCAGTGGGGGATATTCAATGGACGGGCGTTTGCGTAGTCTACGTGGATGTCTTGCTGTGAGTTGGCTTCGGGCTAGGGATTGCGAACTTTCCGCACAGTCGAAATAGTACAGCAAGCAGAGTAAGCGGGAAGCTGAGTGAAAAGAAAGGGCGCACTTCAGCCTAATGCTGTGATCAGAAAGTAAGCTTTTCAGCACCCGGGGCTATGGCTGGTGAACAAAGGCTGGCAGAATACAACGTGCTATAGCGTTCTTATTCGTTTGCAGTGATACGAATATGGAAAAACAGTAAATTCTATTTACCTGATTCAGGAGGCAGGATGAGCTTCGTCGTTATGAAAACTCCACGGACACAAAAACGGTTGATAGTTATTGTCCAAACTAAGAAGCAATCTAGTGGGAACGAGCCAATATCATTGAAACCCCAGTTTCTTATTTTTAAATTGAAATAGTGAAACCGCTAAGCCTAATTTTCAACAATGCGTATGTGATTACAGCAAAACGCGTTAGCATGCGGTCAGCAGAATGTTAAGCCTAATGAGATTAAGTAGATAACGAGAGGGTTCTCTCAAGATAACTCTGGTAATGACAAAATTTTCTCACCCACATAATCCGCTTACTTAGTTCTTTCAGCTGGCACACTTTCCCAGTGGAAGAAAACACTTTAAACACATTAAATAATTCAAAATTCAGGAGCTCGAGAAATCGTGGCTGCACTGAATGACGGCCATGAGCACTTCCTATAAGATGGAAGCGGGGCTTAGAGGGGAACAGGTATCCTGTGTGTTATCAGACACTCAGCCTAAAACACTGATGGATCCAATATCTCTCTATTACAGAAGATTTAGGAGAAGTCCGGCTGGCCTGCCTCCCTAAAAACCACTCATGCACACCTTCTCGATGGTAAGCCCTGTTACGTCACTTAGGTGGCAACGAACGTGTAGAGTGGTTCTCTTCAAGACGCCTGGTCAGCGTGAAGAGGAAAAGACCAAACCCTCCAGCAATGAGAGCACAACAATACAAATGGCCCTCAGTCCCCAGCAGCTTTCACTCTCCCTCTTACGGCAGCGAGAGGATCAGAGTGGAAGCAGAGGGTGCTAAGAATCTCTGGGTACGACCAGGCTGCCATGCACGGAAATTGAACTTGGCCTGTTATAACGTACGATCACTCATCGGTGAAGACAGGATATTAGACAGGAGCTGGAAAAGGAATTAGAAAATGTGAATTGGAATATCATCGGTTTGACTGAAACAAGAAGAAGAAATGAATCACTTATAAGTTTATCAAGTGGAAATCTGCTGTACACCAATGGAAACAGTGAAAGGAGTGAAGGTGGAGTTGGGTTTCTGGTCCATAAAGATTTTAAAAACAACATTTTGGAATTCAAAAGTACATCACCAAGGGTGTCAAGACTAATATTCAAGATTTCTAAGAGGTACAAGCTAAAGATTATAATGATTTATGCACCAACATCAAGCCACGATGATGAAGAGGTTGAAGAAATGTACACTGAAATTGAGAGTCTTCTAGATGAGCAGAAAACCCACTATACTATTATTATGGGGGACTTCAATGTTAAAGTTGGAAAAAGGCAAAACAGTGCAGAAAGAGGAACTATAGGAAATTTTGGAATTGGTGAAAGAAATAAAAGAGGTGAAAGACTTGTGGAATTTGCAGAATCTCAAGGACTGTCAGTAATGAACACTTTTTTCAAGAAAAGGGTGAACAGACAGTGGACATGGAAGAGTCCAAATGGATTAACAACTAATGAAATCGACTTCATCCTCACTAACAGAAGATATATTGTGAATGATGTTACCATCCTGAATAAGGTAAATGTTGGAAGTGATCACAGAATGGTAAGATGTACACTTGATATAGATGTAGGAAAGGAAAGGAAAAAACTGACTCAAGTAAATAATACAAAGGTCTTTGAAATAACAGAGGAGGAGAAAAAGCAGTATGTACTGGAACTTAAAAACGAGTTTGAGCTTCTGCAGACTGCTCAGGACCAAGATATTGACGAGGAATATTACAACTTTCTGAAAGTGATAAAGCCCAAGAAACCTATAGGGAAACAGAAATCCAAAGAAGAAAAAATTAGTCAAGAAACACTTGTCATGATGAACCAAAGACGACAAATGAAGAGCAAGAAAAACACTGACAGGGAGAAAATTGAGTATACTGAGTTATGCAAAGCCAATAGAAAGAGACTCAGAGAGGACATAAGAAGATTTAACACAAGAAAAGTAGAACAAGCATTAAGGGAAAACAAAGGATTTAAATCAGCAGCCATGAGCAGTAATACAGAAAGACAAATGATACTGAAACTGAAGAATAGCGATGGTGTACTTATAAACAGCAGAGAAGGCATAATTCAAATAGCAGAAGACTACTATAGAGAATTATACAAGGAGCGAGGGAATGATACCAGCAGTGGAGAACATGGATTGCAAAGTAGCAACACATACGACATACCCGATATTCTTCCTGATGAGGTAGAACATGCATTGAAGAAAATGAAGAATCGGAAAGCCCCGGGGGAAGATGAAGTTACTGTAGAGTTTTTAAAATTGGGAGGAAGAGACATAACACAAAAACTGGCAAGACTCTTCACAAAGTGCATTAGAAAAGGTGTGATGCCTAAGCAGTGGAATAATGCAATCATAGTTTTGCTGCATAAGAAAGGAGATAAATCAGAAATTGGAAATTATAGACCAATTAGCTTGTTATCCCATATCTACAAGTTGTTCACAAGGGTCATTACTAACAGATTAGAAAGAATACTTGATGAGAATCAACCGAAAGAGCAAGCTGGCTTTAGGACAGGATTCTCCACTATGGATCACCTTCACGTAATATCACAGCTAATGGAGAAAGCAAATGAATATAAAACACCATTATGCCTGGCATTTGTGGATTATGAAAAGGCATTTGACTCCATACAGCATAAGGCAATGTTTTGGGCACTGGAAAGACAAGGCATAGATACTCCATATATTATGATTTTGAAGAAAATATATGAGAGTGCTACATACTTTATTAGACCAGACAAAGACGGTAGCAAATTTAAAATCGAGAAAGGAGTTCGACAAGGAGACACAATATCTCCGAAGCTGTTTACTGCTGCCCTTGAGGAAGCTTTCAGAAGATTAGACTGGTCGCAGAAAGGAGTCAATGTGAATGGAGAGTACCTAAACCATTTACGATTTGCAGATGACATTGGGGTCATAAGCCACGATCCCAAAGAATTAGAGGAAAATCTTAATCAGTTATGCACAGTTAGTAAGGATTTTGGACTAAAGATAAATATGGCTAAAACAAAAGTAATGATGAACATGTATGCCACGGAAAGGGAAATAATGATTGAAGGAGCAGTAATTGAAAAGGTGGAGTCATATACTTATCTGGGACAAGTTATTAGCTGTAATAATGATAAATGGCTGGAAGTCAAGAGAAGAATAAATTTTGGATGGATAGCATTCAGGAAATATAGTCACATACTGAAGCGCAATATCCCAGTTTGTCTGAAACGTAAAATAATGAATCAGTGTATACTCCCCACCATGACTTATGGAAGTGGAACTTGGGCAGTCACCAAAAGAATGGAAGAGAAGCTAAGAACTACACAGCGAAGAATGGAACGAATTATATTGGGAATCAGACTGTTAGATAAGAAGAGAAACACATGGATTAGGCAGCAAACTCAAGTAAAGGACATTCTTATCAAAACTAAAGAACTAAAATGGTCTTGGGCAGGACACATAGCTCGAAGACATGATGACAGATGGACTAAGAAAATAACAGAATGGTACCCAAGAGGAGCTAGAAGAAAACCTGGAAGACAAAAGCGGAGATGGATAGATGAAATTCATGAGTTTTTGAGGAGTAGTGAATGGATGGCCAGTGCTCAAAACAGAAGGAACTGGAAAGTTGCTCGAGAGGCCTTCATCCTGCAGTGGATTGAAAACGGCTGATGATGATGAAGATGGAAGCTTGTTTAGAAGAACTTTATGTCAAACATGATCGAACGCCTTTGAGAAGTCAAGAGCAACTGCTTGTGTTTCACCAAACTTTTCCATTGAATTTGTTCATAAAGGGGTAACATAAGCCAGAATATCACCAGTAGATCGACACTGACAGAATATATACTGGTGATCGTCGATCAGACAGAAGGTTTCTACGCAGTTTAAGAGTTGGCAGTTAATTGATTTCTCCATTACTTTAGAAAGAGTAGAAGTATTTGCAATAGAACGATAATCGGATGGGAGGGATTTGTCACCCTTTTCAGGATCTCGCTGGATATGAGCAAATTTCCAAGCAGAAGGAAAAACACCTTTGGAATAAGAAAGTGAAAAAAGGCGGCAAAGAATAGGACTAAGTTCAGGAGCACAGGTTCTGAGAACAAGTGGAGAAATACCATCAGGACCTGGAGCTTTCTTAGCATCAAGATTCATCAAAATCCTTCTGACATCCTTTTGACAGAAGACCACAGGATTCATTGAATGGAGCATGTTGGGAATGGTGGGAGGTTTTTTACCAAGATCATTACTAACTGAGTTGGAAGTAAAATGGGATGCTAGCAGATCAGCTTTATCTTTGGCTGAAGTGGGAGCAGGGATAGGCATAAGTTGTGGCCAATAGCTTTGGCAAGAAACCAGAATGCTCGGCTACCATTAGGCAAAAAGCAAGTTTTCTGCTCTTAGCCTGTTCAAAATCTAGTTTGGAATGTTCAATAACTGCTTTACAATTGTTGTGATCTTTGGTGTAGGCAGAAAATGAAACCGAAGAATTGGAAACAAGCCAATTACGATATGCAAAATTCTTCTCCTGAATGGCCTTAGCACATTTATTGGAAAACCAAGGTTTAGATAAAGGACGAGATTTTAAAGTGAAGTGTGGGATAAAGGATTCCATTCCTACAAGAATAATTTCACTGACACGATCTGAGCAAATGTTGACATCAGAAGTTTTGAAACAGCAATCCAACCAAGGAAAAGGAGAAAAGAAACCTCACAGGTCATTCAATTTTGCATTCTTGTAATGCCAAACAACATGAGGTTGGGAATAGCCATGAGATAAAGGCACCATGAGAAGAGACAATCACAAAGTTGTGATCTGGGGTGCCTAATGGACCACTCACTTCGACTGTGTACTTAGAAGGGTTGTTTGGGAGAAAAAGATTAAGCGTGTTGGCTGTATTATTATTATCCGGATGGTGCAAGGAAGCCTGTGGCTTATGCTACACCAGCTAAAAAAAAAAAATTCTGAATTATCCCGAGAGAGAGAGAGAGAGAGAGAGAGAGAGAGAGAGAGAGAGAGAGAGAGAGAGAGAGAGAGAGAAAGTAGAAGGGAATCAACAAGAAAGGGAAGAATGATGATATCCAGCTGAGGACTCTGGGTGTGCCCGGCCCGTGCTCACCAGATGTGGGCCCCCGGGGTTAAATGTGGTTAGGATTGTCGGGTATTCTTGTAGGTAAATGAACAATCTGTGCAAGGTAATTAGTAATTGCAAAAGCCTCAGAATCTCGACCAGCTGGATTGGTGTGACTAGAAAACGGAAGCCAGCTGGAGTTGTGAACATTAAAATCACCAAGCAAAATTAGCTCATTGTGAAGGAAGTTGGACTGGAGAAAGTCAAGTTGCAAAGAGAGGAAGTGATTTGTGGAGGTGAGAGAACAATAGAGACAACAGATGAATTTGACATGAGGTAGAGAGATTTAAGCCAGAGGAGATTCCAAATTACCAGGTCTCTTACAGGGAATATCAGAACGGACATATGTACCACCTTTGAGGTAAAAGGAATCATACAGCGAATAATTTGTTCAATTGAGATGGGTAGTAGCTGAATCAACCGCTAACTGAGATTCCGTCAGGAAAAGAAAAAGAGAATATGGGGTTTGGCGGACTGCAAGTGAAAATGGACATTGTCGAAATTAGAGACCACGTATATTTGTCAAATGAGCTAGGAATAATTTGGGAGGTTTAGATCTTTTCTCAGATAAGCTTACTCTATTAGTTTGACAATTCATGGTGTATTCAACAGTCAGAAAAAGAGGGGGGGGGGACGTGCTGTATGAAGTAATGAAATTTTTGGATATGGCATACACCTGGTAAGAATATACCCAGATCTTTGACATAACGTGGCTTCGACAAAGTCCCCCCCCCCTCCAGTCACTAGCTGGCAGAGTAGAGGTAGCAAGATTATACATTAGCTGATCTGGAAGCTTCCTAAAGAGTTACCAATAGGTTCAGTCCGGTGTACTATCTAGTGGCTAGTCTGCAGACACCGTTTTAGAGCTGTACCCTTGAAATGTAAGGAAGATTGGATCTCTCATCAGTCATACTGCATGATGGAAGAGTTGGGGTAGGGTTGACCGGAACTTAGGTCTGGAGACTAAAAACACGGGGACCACCACTTCAAGCCTTCAATAAGCAAAGTGGTGGTATTGCACTGGTTGATGAGAGTCATCCACCACCTTATTAATGCTTCAGGTTAATTTTAAGCTACCTTCAGTTCATCACACCTGAAACTTTGATTCATTGTGTGGTATAAACCAATATTCTTAAATATGTACACTTTGGTTTTGATTCCCTTAGTAGCCTGTGCAGCGTATGAAATACATATCAGTTTTTACAGTACAATAACATGCTTTTTTTCATCCCTGTATGTTTTCTTTTCTTATGTGCCACTGCGGTGAATTCACTGCCGTCCTCAGATAAATAGTTTTTAATTGTTATAGTATATAACTATTTTTCTTCATTCTTCTGAGGATATTAAGTGGTTTTTATAGTTTGGACATATCAGGGATATAATAGCAATATTTTATTAGTCATTCCCGATCGTATCTCTTATGTATGTTGGTGACAGACTGTATACTATTCACAAATATTCACTCAGTCACTGCATAGTTTACACAGATGACATGTTATTCACTCACCATATATACATATGAGTGAATGCCACTCACATATTTACCTGCATGTATAACTTTTTTTTTTTTTTTTATGTACATATTCAGGGTACAACAATCTACATATATAGAACATTCGCATTTATCACTAGAAAACAGTGTAAATTTTACAAAACTAACTGGATGAAATATCGAAAAAGGCACATTTAGATATGCAAATTCACCATTGACTCTGCAGTAAACTATATCAAGCACTAGATAATGGCAGCAGCAGAATCCACTATACCAAAATCGCTTATTAAAATAGAGTGCCACCTGAAAATGTGCAACGGAGCCTGTAACTGCGGAAAAAAAATCGAAGAATAAATACTGGAATTTATTTTGCAATTACCCAATTACTGCTAACCTGTTACCATTTAAGATAACAAGAGTTAAAGCCAATCATGTACTATGAATGACTAAGAAAGATGCATGAACCCAATATATTTTTGCTATAAACAGATTTACAGACATAGAAACAGTCTGGAATAAAATCAGAAGAATTAATGGGAAATAACCTCCTGTGGCTGCTCTAATACTACATCTAAAAGAAATCCTTGATCCTCTTGAAATTTACAATTCTTTAGTTGAAACATTTGAAATGCTTTCAGCTGTAACGGCATATGAGCCAATCACACAAAGTACACAAAAAAAATCTGAATTTTAATACCAAATGCCACCTTCCATATAAAGTACCTCTTACCATGACGGAATTATGCAGTGCACTTGCACAACCAAAGAATTATGCTGCAGTCTCTGAATGTGTTCATTGTCCTGTGATCGATCATTTGAATGGAGAATCTCTACCTCTTCTTCTGCAACTGTTAAGTAGAATCTGCAGTGAGAATTACTACCCTGTTTTAGCTGGTGTCATTGTATTGTATTAGTATTCTCAAAGCCATTGAATGCCCATTGTATTCAAGAGATCTACAAATATCATTCTCTTTTTATCTGTGTTCTAATCAAACTAACATTACAGCAGATTCTGGGAGGCGGATGAGATTGATCATTTTTCACTTTCGTAAAACTGATAAACTTTCCTCGAAATACCGTCTTCTCTGAATTCACCCACTTAGTAGACCAAACCTGTACCATCTAAGGCTGCGATAGGCACATTATGGCCTTAGTTGCTATTGCACCAATAAATTGAATGACAACGACCAGCCCTCAAGCTGATGGCACCTGTGTCCTTATTTTTGTTCCAGTTAATGCAATCAACTAGCTTACTCAGAAAATAGCTGTTGAAAAAAGGAAAGCAAAATTCAGTAGTACAAAACAGAACAAAGAATAACCTACCAAGAAGAAAAAAAAAACAATAAATAAAAATGGCACTTGTGCCAATCACGCATGGTAGATGGTTTTATGTGAAACATTCTTTGTGTTTATTTTAGGTATTCTGAGTTGTATATATTGATTATGAAATAAATGAGCATTTAAATATTTTATTGATCATTCACATATTTCCATAATTACAGCTGGAAGACAAGATACAATGGATTTGTGATAACTAAAGTAAGAGACGTATACTTGCGATTTCAACATATATAAATGTCTCTGGAAAATGTTGATTATGGTACCCAAACTTTTAGTTGAAATTGAGGGATTAGTGTTTAGAGTTGATAAAACATTTCTTGCAGGAAAGATATTAACAGTTTAGTTTCTTCCAATATGAAGTTAGTTGAAATTGCCATTCAAAATCATGGATATTTTATGTAAATCTACCTTTAACAGTGCTGCACCTTGAATTGAGTATAGCAGCAAAACAAAATGAAGTCAATTATATTCTGTATGTCACCGTTAGAAGAAATATAGACAAATGTTGTATCATTTTGCTGTTGGGTAACAAGCACTCCTTGTTACCTAACTTGTTACACCTTGTACATATATCACCAATTGGCCAAACATTAACCCCTGGCATTGCTGCTGTGAAGGGTCTATTGTATATACCATGTTTGTATACAATAAAGATTAAAGAAAGAAACACCTGTGGAACTAGTCGTTTGTCGATAGATGACATCAAAGTATGGTGTAACAACATGTACCTTGTCCATCTTGTTGTGATATATTGTGATTCCAGCTGTCCATTTGGTTTCATGCTTGAATTGAACCATGCAGTTGAAGTTTGGGATACTGACACTCTCTTTATTGTCTAACAAAGTCTCAGATAGCAACAAGATTTGGCATTGCTGTGTAACAGTGTCGGTGAGGTTGGTGTGATGAGCCTGTAGGCTTTGGCAATTGAGTATAAGAACTGAGAGTTCCTTCTTATCGTGGATGAATTTGAGCAAGGTGTCTGTCTTGTTTGTAGCCAATTAGTCGTGTGCCTGGCAAACTCATTTTGTAGATCGATGGTTGAGGTAGCATTTCTCGGGCTGTGGTAGAATCTTGTTGCCAGTCAGCACGATGATGTCAAGTCCATTGATGTCAGTCACGTGATGCATAAACCAGCTGCTGTTTGTGCCCCTTTTCATAATCTTAAACCACTATTGAAACTGCAACTTGTGTATCATCATTGCACAAGTTGATATGAAAGAAAAGAGTACTTTTAGCACAGATTGAGTGATTATTGTTCAATGATATACTTGTAGTTCGTATTGCAAGCAGCATGGCTGCAGGATATATGTTTTCATGTATCTCTCCACCTTCTTGCGAGCTAATTTTCCGATCTTAGGCTGGATGGTAAATTCAGGTCACAATTGTTATATCTGTTGCTCTTCATTGTATTTGACTTGGATAATTTACTCACAGTGGCATTAGTGAACCCATCAATAATGTCCACATTAGTAGTGACAATATACAGCTTTCCAATGACCAGTGGGAGCTCATAGGGTAATCTGCTAATGTCGATAACTGACATTTTATTGAGTTTCTGGTGACTGCATGCTTCTTGCTGTCCATTCGTGCAACCCATGAAGATATCTTGCACAACTGATTCCGCTTTCTCCTTTGTGCCACTGATGATCACACAGTTATGCTTTGATGGAATTATTTATGCAAGACATAACGGAATTATTTGCTGATGCTATAGAGGCAGTGTTAGGTGGGTCGGAAAACTGCTAGCTTGGGGGGGGAGTACACAGGCTAAAAGGTTAACAGTGGCCGCAGGCAGAGGCAAAAGTGATTTTTGCACCGCTTCTATTAGAATGAGCAGCAACATGAAAAGCAAGGCAACGAAGATTTCCAGGACTGCTGGGAGTCATAGTGGAACAAATAAATACATGGGCTAGGTTTCTACTCTTAGGTAACTAAGAGTAGAAAGAGGGGCATGTATACTTGTATGTACACCAATGCTAGAAGTATAGTTAATAAATTTGATGAGCTTGAAGTGCTGCTATTCAAGACATCAAAAAGCAGGTATTGTTGGGATATCAGAGACGTGGTGTCACACAGATGTAAGCAGTGTGTAATTGGAATTTGGGGAGTACAATGTGTACAGAAAGGATAGACAGGACAGGAAGGGAGGAGAGGTTACGCTGTTAGTTAAGAAGCACATAAAATCTAAGGAAGTGCATACATCTCTCTCTCTCTCTCTCTCTCTCTCTCTCTCTCTCTCGCTCTCTCTCTCTCTCTCTCTCTCTCTCTCTCTCTGTCTCTCTCTCTCTCTCTCTCTCTCTGGGTAATACAGAATTTTTTTTTTTTTTTTTGGTTGGTGCAGCATAAGCCTCAGGCTTGCTTGCACCATATGGCTAATAATAATAATAAAATAATAATTTGATGTTGGTGGACAATGCAATGTTGAGTCTGGTGTGACATAAGCACTGGGAAAGAAAAAATGATTGGAGGTGTATGTTATAGGCCTAATGAATGTGATGAGTATAATGAGTAGTTGTGCAGAGAAATAGAGTGGGACAGTAAACCAAAATGTCTTATAATGGCTGATTTTAACTTTCCAGATATTGACTGGAACTTGTGGGTTGGTCATTCGCACACTAGGAAGACATTTTTGGATTTATTGGATGACTTATTTTCTACAGCAGCATGTTCGAGAGACAACCAGAGGGAGTAATACTCTTGATCTGATTATCAGCAGTGATTATTCATGCATTAAGAATTTGCAGATAAAGGAACCATTGGGTGACAGGGATCAAAATGTACTGATATGGAAATTACTTAAAGATCAAGACTAAAGGGAAGGGCTTTTGCTTTCGTAAAGGTGACTACAGAGGTCTCAGACAGTTTTTAAATTTTGTACATTGGGATCAACTGATGTTACCAACGTTGAATTCTAAATGGGAAGCCTTCGGGTATTAATCTTGGAAGCGACTGGGCTTTTCATTCCAACTAAGAAATACTGTTCAAGGTTTAGACCTAAATGGATGTCAGATGAATTAATGAGGCTCGTGACAGAGAAGGAAAATGAATGGGATGCATATAAATTATTAGGTGACACAGAAGCCTGTGGCAGATATAAGCTTGTCTGTAATCAAGTTACAAAGGAGGTTAGGCAGACAAAGGCAGATTACGAATAATCTTTGGCAAAGGATGCAAAGAAAAACAGCAAAGATTTCTTTACTTATGTAAACTCTAGAAGGAAAGGGATAAATCAGATTGGATCACTTAACATAGATTGGTTGACTATTGATGATCATGCTTAGGTAGCTGATAAACTGAATGATTATTTTGCATCTACATTCACACGAGGAGTTATTCAATGAGGGAAATGCCAGAATTTATCAAACTCTAAGAGGGAGCTAAGTGATTTTATAATAACTGAGAGCGTGGAGGAGAAATTGTTGAAGTTAAACATAAGGAAGGAACCTGGGATGTACATGATCTATCCAGTTTGTTCCTTCCTTTGCTGTCTCCTATATTAAAGGAGACAGCAAAGGAAGTAAGCAAACCCTTAGCTATGAGAGCTTTCTTGGACTCAGGGGGAGGTCCCTATGGACTGGAGTTGTGCAAATGTGTCACCAATTCACAAAGGGGGGGGTTCAAAAGGTGACACAAGTAATTATAGACCTGTTAGTTTAACTAGTGTTTCAGGGGAAAATAATGGAGTCACTGGTTTAAGAAGCATTGCAGGATCATTTAGACAAGACTGCAGTAATAGTTAAGACACAGCATGGGTTTGATAAAGGGAGGTCTCGTCTGACCAATGTGACTGGATACTATGATGTGGTTGCAAAAGAACTGAATGTCAAAAATAATTTTGATATCATATAGTTGGATTTCAGGAAAGCTTTTGATACTGTTGCCATGGAAGATTGGTGTACAATTTGGAGAGGTATGGCTTTAAGGGTAAGTTGCTACAATGTATAAAGGGATGGTTGAGTGGGAGATGACAGAGAATGGTAATCAATGGACACTACTCTTCGTGGACAAATGTTATTAGTGCATTTCCCCAGGGTTCGGTGCTGGGCCCATTATTGTTTTGTGTATTCATCAATGATATTGATGAAGGTAAATCAGGATTAATGTCCAAGTTTGCAGATGATACAAAGGTTGGCAGGGTTGTTAACGACAGTAAAGACAGTATGCTACTTCAACTGGATCTAGATAAGTTGGGCAAATGGGATGAGAAGTGGCAACTGAAGGTTAACATTGAGAAATGCCAAGTACTACATATGGATAGCAATAACCCAAGAGAAACATACCAACTGTGTGGTACTACACTCAGGGAAGTGGAAAAGACCTGGGGGGGGGGGGGTAATTGTGCAGTCAAATATGAAGTTCGCTGAGCTGTGCAGATGGGCTGCCAATGCAGGTCATGGAGTCTTGTCAATGATATACAGGAATTTTGCTAGCAGGGACATTGAGGTGATTATTCCGTTGTACAAGGCAGTGGTCAAGCTACATCTAGAGTACTGTGTACAGGTCTGGAGGCCTCATTTTAGGAAGGACGTAGAGTTGCTAGAACGAGTACAAAGAAGGCCAACAAAATTGGTGTGGGGAACAAAGGGGTGCCCTTAGCAAGAAAGGCTTATGTTCTGCAAACTGCAGCACATGGAGAGTAGATCTGATTGATCTGAAGGTGATCTGATTGAGGTGTATAAGAAGTGATGAGGTTAGTGGGCTCGTGGGAGACCATTGTTGTTTTTTTGAAAATTTGCGAGCCCATTGTCGAAATGATGATTTATTTTACAAATGAAATCCCAAATGCAATTATTGAGTATCCAGACTTGAGAGTATGGTGGGGCAAGCGGGGTTTCATTCCCAGCATTTTAATGGTGCAATCGATCGGTTATGTATTTTAAAATTGCTTCATTTTTGATTTAATTATAGTCGGACCACTGTTTAACGAACTTCTTTATAACAAATTTTTTTGAATTCCCCTTGGTAATTACATTTAAAATAGTTTCCGTTGAACAAAGAAAATTTTCATATAATGAACGGATTCGGAGGGACAACCGTGTATGCGTTGTTCTCACCTCTGACCTTTAGGTAATTAGAAAGTGCAAATTAAGGGCGAAAGGGATTACCATTTTACAGCGTTAGTGGTGTCCGTAAAACCTATGCAAGACACATACCGAGAAGTCGTGCTGGTCAATATTCTTTCCATAGTCAGTCAGAGGGGAAGCCGACCGGGCTAGCCGAGTGGGTAACGTACCTGCCCGGCAACCCAAAGGTCGTGGGTTCGATTCCCGCCTCGGGCTTGGATCAAAGTACTGCAAAAACCTTGGGAGGTGCAATATGGCCACAGAAGCCGATGCGCCAACAACTACCAAATCAAAAAAAAAAAAAAAAAAAAATCAGTCAGAGGATTAAGAAGATTCTCGACACGGATTATAGCCTCTGATCAACCTGCGTTGCGGTTCCCCTTTACTCCTACAAACAGGCATATGTTTTTTGGAGAAGTGAGTGATTCATGTCTTCCGGTAAATTTCTCCTGTCTATGTTTACATGGTCACATTAGCTGAATATCCATGTGATTCCAACATGTTGCACTGTATTCAAAGTACTAGTGAGAGTAGCATCATAGAGGGTGGGGGGGGATTGAGGCAACTAAGATATTATATAAACAAGATGAAATGTTGGCAGATTTTGAAAATTTGTCAGGCCTTTCACTGCATAGAAAATGTTCTAAAATATAATGGCATACAAGCAATAATTAAAAAATAATTCCAATCTCCAAAAAACTAGTGCGAATTAAGGATGATTGCTAAAGAACTTGATGTGAAAACGTTTGGGCCACGATGAGCAGCTTGTAGCTTGCAGACGGATATTGTGGGTTGGAGGAATTATCCCGCTTTGTGCAAACATTTTGAATCAGAAGTTAAATATTCCAGATTATTAAATCGACTTTTAAATCTGGAATTTATTAACCATTTAGCACTAATGATCGACATCCTGCAGGGAGCTCTCTTACCTTTCAGTAGCTTTACAGAATCACAATTGTAAAAGCATATAAATTAATTATTCGAACTATTAGTGCTATTGCTAATTTGAAAAATTCTGAATGAAATTATGAAGCTAAAATTGAGAGCATGTTGAAGTAGAAAGAATTTGACGGAATCAAAATCGAAAATAAAAAATTTACCTCGTGACAAATTATTAAGGGCATTGTTTTATCCTTAAAGGATAAGTTATTAATGCAACTGGGTGATTTAAAATTAAATAAAGAAAATAACGATACTGATGAAAGAAATTTTAAAAATATGATGTAACTGAAATCGTGGAATATGAAAGAACTTTCATCTCGGTGGCAAGACGGTGAAAGCCGAATAAGAAATTTAAGTTTTCTGATAAAATATGAAATAAAAATTAATGATTTTAGAGATTTTGTCGAAGACAGTTTATCCTTAAAATCGAGTGAAATTCCCTTTTCAATTAAGAAAGCCAGGAAATATCTTTGAAAACATTGCGATTAGCAGTGCGGAAGCTGAGTGAGCTTCAGTTTGATCCGTATCGTTACGTGAAATCATTCCTCTGTAATCATTGCTCAGCAATTGAGCAAAGCAGAAGATCGACAACAAAAACAACAAATATTAATAAAGAAGTAAATTCTATATGGCAATTTTTAGAATAAATTTTTCTTGAATATTTGTGAAATAATTTTTTTTAATGTAATCTGTGATTTTTTTTTGTGTAACTTTTCTAGATTTGTTTTTATAATGTGGAATGTTTTGTGATATGGGAAACATTTCATGTTATTTTTATTTTTTATACACAATATTAAAATTTTATCATGAAAAAAATGTATCCATTATATTTCCCCTAGTTGTTAAAAAAAAGACAAAGTTGTGCGTGTGCTGAGCACGCATGGTAGATGGTTCATGCGAAATATCCTTTGCGTTTCGTTTAGGTGTTTTGATTTGTATATATCGATTACGAAATAAAAGAGGTTTTTTATTGTAAATATTTTATTGATCATTCACAGATTTTCATAATTTCTGGAAGACAAGATACAATGGATTTATGATAACTAAAGTAAGAGATGTATACTTGTGAGTGCAACTTATCTAAATATCTCTGTTAAATAGCACCGATTGATGTACGGATCTTGTAGCTGAAGTGACATACATAGCTGTTAGGGGAACCTAACAATGGAATGTAACGAAAAAAGAAATTGTTGACATATATTTGTATTGTTGCAGTCATACTTACTGCAGTGGTAACTTCAGGAAGTATGTTGTGACGTCATACTATTCAAAAATTCTAAAAAGTTAGAACTCCAGACACTGTTGTATCCAATTATCATCGTAAGGTAAGGCATGATGACCAGGTTTTTAAGTTGTTTTTTTTATTTTTTTATTTTTTAGATAGACCTAGGAATGTTTAACACGTTCACTTATATGCATGGTTAAGGGGGTAATATGCTGCATCTGTCCATCCCCTAAATCCGCCCCTGACTCGAGATATCATACAGGTCATGTTAAATGCATCGCACGCTCTAATCACACTACTAGTAGTGTGAGTGTGGGAAGCGCTTCTGGCGGAAACTGCAGATGAAGGCACTTCCATGACCAATCAGATTTACTCAGTAGAAAGTCAGAAAAACTGCGAGCCCTTTGTTAAAATATTCATAGCTCACCACTGTGCATAAGGCCTTGAATGGGTTGAGCAAGCTGAATGCTGATAGGATTCTTCCTATTGCTCAGATTAAGAACCTGAGGTGGCATAGATTCAAATTGAGGATATGCAGTTGTAGAATAGATGTGTGGAAATTTGCCTTTAGCCAGCAGGTAGTTGATTGGTGGAACAGACTTCCATCTGTTGTTGTTGAAGTTGATAGTTTAAATAAATTTAAGGCTGAGCTGGACAGGCATTTGGAACTAATGGAGGAGTGAAATGGGAGTTTTTTTTGTTTTTTGGCTGATGCTGCATAATCTTAATTTCTTGCATCATATGCCTCTATTAATGCTAATCACTCAGAGGCTAACTGGCCATAAGACTTACAGGGGAAACCCCGGTGGGCCAGAGACGACTGGTGTGATTTTGGCCGTAAACAATATGCCATAAACACTAGTATGGGGCCACTACAAGTTTTCCCTGGTAAGAATTTTTGACCCAGTTCACCTCTGCACTTACTATATGTCATATAGTGAAGTGTATTTTATATAGAATCCATCGTACAGTGATTTGATTGTACAATTAG
Organism: Mastigoproctus giganteus; assembly: GCF_048544385.1. Taxonomy (NCBI): domain Eukaryota; kingdom Metazoa; phylum Arthropoda; class Arachnida; order Uropygi; family Thelyphonidae; genus Mastigoproctus; species Mastigoproctus giganteus. The sequence continues at coordinate 141,385,038 of NC_143578.1, forward strand.
ACAATTAAATGCTACATGTATAACTATATGTTGCCTGTAAATAAACAATGAACAGACACAAGTTGGCCTTGGTAACCGTTGTGTTGTTAAACCCAGTACCAACAACAACAACATATCGTCCCTCCACAATGTCTGCTGCTGGGCAATGAGACTTTCCTCGATCGGAACCACTTTGCTTATGTTGTCTTTAGCCAAAATTAATTTCTATGTGACTGTCATCAAAGGATGACTGATTTATCATGATTTGATACAATTGGTAGAGAGGTGTGTCAACAAAATGCTGAAGCCACACTTTTTTACTAACCTGATCAAATAGCTGGACTTGTGTTTTTTCCTGCATTTTGTATGCACATTTATACAATCATCAATATCCCTTTGCAAGCGGTGGACCATTGTGTTGGCTGAAACAGGAACATTGATCACTTGGCAGCCCAGAATGCTGTATTGTCCATATGTTTTAGGTGTCTCTGCATGAATTATAAGCAGGGGAAATGAGCCTCTGTCACTAAATCCTACTTTGGTAAATGCAATGATATTTCTGGGTAGACAAAGCCATTCGACTTGAGAGCACTGGAATAGTGTTCTCAAGTGATCCTCTACAGCTATTACATACAAGGATTCCATCAGGAAATGCAGTGCATATCAATGGTGTATCTTTAGCAGCTGGTTTCTTTGCATCGTTTTCAAACCCTACATGTTTGCAAATGTAGCATTCAGAACAGAAATCATTTTTCATAAATATTCTTTCAAACTCTCAATGCGTGTTCTTAGTAGTCAGCATAAGGAAAAGGAGCTTGGTCATTTAAACTCATCTGCTCTGCAATTGGAGAAATGTTGCATTGTACGTAAGTAAGAAGATTGCTGGTTGAAAGTAAATCCAACACTTGATTTTCTTTCTTCTTTAAACAATCTTGAGTCTTTCATTCTTGCACACTCATTGCTACCTTTGTCTTTATTTTCTTAGGTCAAGTTGCTTTCATTTTTACTTGATACTCGACACTCAAGTGCAGAGCATTCTCGATACGAGAATGCTCTGCACTTGACTTCAGCATCATTGAACACCATTTCCAAAATTATTGTTGTGAAAACTTCTATAGCAGCACGTAACGATGGAGTGTAATGAAAATGCAAAATGAAAAAATAAATTTTGACAAATATTTGTAATGTTGCAGTGATATGATAAATACTTGTATTGTTGCAATCGTACTATTCAACAAATGGCTACAATCAAATCGATAATTAGGCTAGTGGTTTGGATTTCTATAACCTCTTCCAAGCCAAGGATGTTTTCACATAAAATAAAATCTCTTTCTTGCATACATGGTACACAAGTGGTTTTTTATTTTTTTTTTAATTAAAAATTTTTTTTTTTTTAATTCAGTTCGACGAAATTCAAACTATTGGCGTTTGAATTTTGTAAATCGGTTCACTAGAATTAGAGATTTACCAGTCACAAAAAATGCGTCAAACACTCTAATCACACTACTAGTGAGGCATAAACTAGTGGTGGGAGTGTTGGAAGCACTTCTGGTGGAACACATTTTTTGTAACGTACAGATTTTCTCAGTTGTAGGTGCCCCAAGGATGTTTCACATAAAAAAAAAAAGTATCCTGCAACCCTGCCAAAGTGTAACTGTGCACAAATGCTCCATACAAATCATTCTTATCTCTATTACAGAATAGGTGTGGTCTATGCTTATGATTCAGTAGCAGGCTACTGAAAAAAGCACATATAGCATCTGGGGAGAGGGCACCACAAAAGGTTTCCCGCATCTATGCCATAAGTGCTCTTGTGAAGAAATACAGTACAGTACCTGTAAAAGCCAGAAAAAGTGTTCTATGTGTATGGTATTATGCTGGGTTCTGTTGATGTGTTCGAGCTTTTGGCCACAGAACCCCTTGTAGGACCCCATGTTGCCACACACCACTACGAGATAAGCCCATTATTCTCTGGCTGGACGCCCCCGGGGTCGTCTGAGCTTCCTGGATGGGAATGCTGAACAAGGGAACAATATTTCAATTTCAGCCCAACAATTCAGTAACAATAACATCAAACATCAGTAGAAATAAGAAGCCTCCCTTTGCATTCATGAATACTGGGGACAGCCTGAACCTAAATGAACCAATTGGGATTTTACAGTATCTAATTCTATCAAAGATTGGCCTGCATACCTAAACTTGCCCTCCCACAGGATCCACTTCAGAAGTTGACCTATTCATTTTGCCTCCCCACTCTAGTATCAAGTATAGAGTGGATAGTTTTAGATTATTCCAATGATATATAGAATCCAACCAGCAAAACCCATGCCCAAATTATCAAGAAACAAAGAATTTCTCAAAGGTTAATTATGCCAAATATTTATCTGTTGTCTCTTTTGATGGGCAACTTATTAAAGGACAGTGGATCCTGTTCTGAGCATGCTACCAAACCTGACAACAGCTTCTGAAGCAATACTGCAATCTTCTGTAGCTAAACACGAACATCCAAAAGTACTGAAGCAATACTACAATACTACGAACACCCAAAAGTACTGATTCAATGAAGCCTGTACCAATGCAAGAAAAAAAAAAAAAAAACCCACTTCCAACACAGTCTGTAATCTGTTTCAAAGGTTCTCCCATTTCCTCCAAACCTTATATAGGAAACCCTAAGCTAAAGCATGACAAATTAGAAGAAAAGCCATAAAAACATTCCTGGATACAGTTTTTTTTTTTTTTATGTAAACCCCAAACACGAGAGGTATTAGAACCTATAGTACTTAGTACCGTGCTTGGGTTGGAGGTTGAGAAGACGAAAGAAGATATTTGTTAACATTGGATTTGAACTTCTGTAGACTGTAATTTTCAGGAAATACGTATGAAGGAAGGTTGTTCCAGAAAATGGCAGTTAAATGAATAAACAAGGAAGATGAAAAGTTGGTTCTGTGAGTTTGGAGTTGGACAGTAAATGGATGTTGGCTGGTGGCGGCACGTGTTCGGACTGTTTTGAAAGAGAGAGGGGGAATTATAGAAGCCAATTCAGAAGAACAGTGCCCATGGAAGTATCTGTAGAAGAGGCATGCAGCAGAAACAGTACGTCTATGAGACAGCGAGTGGAGAGACTTTGTTAAAGATGAATCATTAATTAACCTAACTGCCCTCTTCTGAATGGAATCAAGAAGTCTGAGAGAGGTGTTGGGGGCACCAACACAGATGTGGGAAAAATATTTAATGGCAGGGCGAATTTGCGATTTATACAGAGTGAGCAGCTGTTCGGAAGAAAAGTAACGCCGAGAGCGAAAGAGAAAACCAAGTTTTTTAGACGGAGAGGGAGCAATATTTGTAATGTGTTGTGCCAAGAGAGATTAGAAGTCAGGGTAATCCCCAAAAGAGATATATCATTTTGCCTAGAAATCAAAGTGTCACTAAAGATAAGCATACGAGCAGAAGAATCCTTTTTGCGAGACATAAAACAAGACTGAGTTTTAGGATTGAAATCAACTAAGTTGCCTTTGCCCCACTGGAGAATTTCATGAAGATACGCATTTAAGGAATTGGTAGCAGATTTTTGAGAAGTTAAACTGATTGGCAAACCATAAGGTGGAAGTTTTTTTAGAAAACCTTTGAGCCAAACACGATTGAAAGCCTTTGAGATGTCAAGAGCAACTACTTGTGTTTCACTGAACCTTTCCATTGAATTAGTCCATAAATGGGTAACGTAAGCCAGAATATCACCAGTGAATCAACAGTGACGGAATCCATTCTGGCGATTGTTGATCAGATGGAAGGTTTCTAGGCAGTTTAAGAGTTGGCGGTTAATTGAGTTCTCCATTACTTTAGAAAGAATAGAAGTAATTGCAATGGGACGATAATTGGATGGGAGGGTTTTGTCACCTTTTTTAGGAACTGGCTGGATATGAGCAAATTTCCAAGCAGAAGGAAAAACACCTTTGGAATAAGAAAGTGAAAAAAGGCAGCAAAGAATAGGAGTAAGTTCAGGAGCACAGGTTTTGAGAAAAAGTGGAGAAATACCATCGGGACTTGAAGCTTTCTTAGCATTAAGATTCGTCAAAATCCTTCTGACATCCTTTTAACGGAAGACCACAAGAGGCATTGAATGGAGTGTGTTGGGAATGGTGGGAGGTGTTTTACCAAGATCATTAATACATGAGTTGGAAGGAAAATGGGATGCTAGCATTATCAAAGGCACATGATGCAAGAAAGCAAGCTTATATAGCATCAGCCAAAAAAAAAACACCCTTATTTCACCATCCACTCGCTCCAAATGTTTGTCAAGTTCTGTCTTCAATCTATTTAAGCTATCAATTTCTACAACAATAGATGGAAGTTTGTTCGAGCAATCCACCACCCACTGGCTATAGGCAAACTTCGGCACATCTATCCTACAACTGTCTTTCCTCAATTTCAATTTATGCCCTATCAGGTGATTAATATGAGCAAGAGGAAGAATCCCATCAGCATTGATCATATTCAAGGCTTTATACATCTCTATCAGATCACCTCGAAGGTGCCTAGTCTGCAGACACTGTAATTTGCAAAAGTTAAGCTTTTCTTTGTAAGATCAACCCTTTGTTCCATTCACTAATCTTGTTGTCTTTCTCTGTACTCGTTCCAACAGCTCTACATCCTTTTTAAAATGAGGACTCCAGACCTGTATACAGTACTCAAGGTGCGGCCAGACCATTGCCTAATACAAGGGGATAATCACCTCCTTATCCCTGCTAGAAAAATTCCTGTATATCAGTGACAAGACACCATGAGCTACTCTTGCAGACTGTCTGCACTGCTCAGAAAACTTCATATCTGCCAGCACAATTACCCCCAGGTCCTTTTCATTTTGTACCACTGTCAGTGTGGTACCACAGAGTTGGTACGTTTCTGTGGGATTACTGCTTCCCATATGTAGTTCTTTACATTTGTCAATGTTAAACTTCATTTGCCACCGCGTATAAATACCTTGTATAACGGTACTCACCTTGTATAAATCTGCAATAAATTTTTTTGGTAGATGGGGGTTAAATTTAGGTTGGAAGAAGCATTAAAAAGAACTAAGGCGGGGAATGGGGTGAAAATATTTTAAATATTTTAAACAGATTTTAAAATGAGCGCAAGGAAGTAGAAATGCAGATCTCTAATCGTTGGTTGTCATAAAGAGGTTAAAAGACACAAATGAAAAAAAGAGAGAAGACTGGTGGTGCCAATAGTCATTAAGAGCAACTTTCGTAAGTAAACCGTCATCAGTTGGCAAATGGAAGAGAAGTGAGCGCGTGTTTTTTTTAAAAATTTATCTAAACTCCCATGATTTAATAATGTTGAGATCTGAATGGTGTCGGTACCATTCGATGGTGAGGGCTTCATATTGAAGAATTCTGTAGCTTCATATTGAATGCTGTATTTAACAAAAAACACCAACTCTTAAAGTGTATACTCCAATTATGATTCTTCCTCAAAAGAGACATGCCACTGGACGCCTGCATTGAATATATTAATCACAAAAATATCAACGCCACCATCCAACACATAGCACAAAAAGACACCAAAAAATGGAACACACTCACATCCAAAAGACACCAAAAAATGGAACACACTCACATCCAAAACCCCCCCAAAAATCTCCACCATTAACCTCTCCTCAAAATCCTTCACCCCTTCCGAACTCTCCGGCCTAGAACTTGGCTTCAATTTTGCGATTACAGAACAACACTATCCAATAAAAGATTGTATAATCGAACTCCAGTCTAAACTCGATCAACATCCCGATAAGTGGCAATTTATACACCAGTCTAATAGGATAATAAATTCTAAACTCACATCTCTCCCTAACATAAAAAAACGACTCTCGGATTTACTAAGACTAAGCAAAACCCCTAATATTATCATCCAAAAAGCTGACAAAAGAGACACAATCGTTATCCTGGACAAGAACACCTACACAGGAAAAATGGAGTTAATTTTAGCCGACCAAGATACATATACAAATGACAGCAAACGCAACATTACAAAACTTAAAAATAAACTTGACACAATTCTCAGAAAACTCAGACAGAACAAAGAAATCAACCTCTTTACATTACAACAAATAGGTATTCGCAACAACATTCTGCCCCACTTGTTCGGAATAACCAAGTTACACAAACCTGGCCACCCACTAAGACCTATCGTTTTGTTTAGTAAGTCAGCTTTTGCTAATTTATCCACGTTCCTTGTCAAAATTATATCCCCACTCACTCGATTCCCTACATTCAAAATTAATAATACCAAGCAAGGATTCCAAAAAATCAACAACACCACCATATCCGATGAAGACGTATTAGCTTCTTTTGACGTCATATCCCTATACACTAATGTGCATATCCCTTTCACCCTACAAGCATTACGCGTACTTCTAACAGCTGATGACACTTTAACGAAACATACCTCTCAGTTGACCACATCCTTGAACTTACAACTCTTTTACTAGACGCTAGATAATTTAGATTGAACAATAAAATTTATCGACAAACATTTGGTTTACCAATGGGTTTAGGCATTTCTGCCCCCTTTCTGAAATTTATCTCGCCACTATTGAAAACCAAATTTTACAACCTTTCACCTCTGAAATTACGAGGCTATGCCGATTATATCCTAATAATAGGCAACAGAACAACCATACATAATCTTTTTTTAAAATTCAATACAATACATGACAGGCTAAACCTTACCCTCGAAATCGCAACGGACAACCAGATTAATTTTCTTAATCTCACTATTTATACAACAGACACAAATTTAAATACCAAGATTTTCAGAAAACACACGCACACCGGTAAATATCTACATTTCACTTCACATTATCCCCTTAGTACCAAAAAAGCCATCCTACACAACCAAATCTACAACGCTATCAAATTCACCTCTTCACAAAACGATCTACACAATGAACTTCAAAACATTACTGATTAATTCATAGCCAGGAGCTACCCCCCTCAACACATCCAACACACAATATCCACCGTTAAAAACAGTATTAATAACCCCACCAGACACAGTCACAAGACAAATACTCGCATAGTTCTCCCTTACCATAGTGAACTCGCAGCACAATTCCGACGTACATTCAAAGATACCGACATCTCCCTCACCTTCTCCACTTACAATAAACTAAGTTCCCTATTTAATTCTTATAAAGATACACACAAATATCCCATCAATGATCTCAGTAACATAATATATCTCATAAAATGCCAACCAAACTGCGACACCTGTTACATCAGCAGCACTACCACCAAATTCGGTTCCTCCCCAACTTCTAATACCCGCGCATACTACCACTTCAACAGTTTCAAGACAAGTCAATCCTGCACTGAGTTAACAACCCATGCTCAAACCCACAACCACACCCCCCCTTGTTGACTCTGCGATCACTATAATTAAACTTAGATCGAGCTACAGAATTCTTCAATACGAAGCCCTCACCATCGAATGGTACCGACACCATTCCGATCTCAACATTATTAACGCTAAACTTCCCTTCAACCTTTCACCGGCTTGGAACCTCTCGCGGCTAAAGTTCACAAAGAGTATCATGGGACTTTAGATAAACTTTTAAATACAACACGCGCTCACTTCTCTTCCATTTGCCAACCAATGACGGTTTACTTATGAAAGTCCCTCGTAATGACTATTGGCATCACCAGTCTTCTCTCTTTTTTTCATTTACGTCTTTTAACCTCTTTATGACAACCAAGGATTGGAGATCTGCATTTCTACTTCCTTGCGCTCATTTTAAAATCTGTTTAAAATATTTCCACCCCATTCCCCACCTTAGTTCTCTTTAATGCTTATTCCAACCTAAATTTAACCACCATCTACCAACAAAATTTATTGCAGATTTATACAAGGTGAGTACCGTTTTCTATTTCATTTGCTATTCATTTTTTAGTTACCTCTTTGAGTAAATCCCACTTCAGAACACTGTGTTCACTGTCACCTAGTGGTTCCTTTATCTGCAGATTCTTGATGCATGAAGATTCCCTACTCATAATCAGAATTACTCCCTCTAGTTGCCTCCCGAACATGCTGCTGTAGAAAACAATCATCCGAGAAATCCATGAAAGCCTTGCTAGTGTGCGAGTGACCAACCCACAAATTCCAGTCAATATCCGGGAAATTAAAATCCCCCCATTATGCAACGCACTAATTTACTGGCCCACTATTTCTCTGCACAATTGCTCATTAAACTCATCATATTCATTACGCCTATAACACACACCTATTCTCATTTTTCCTTTCCCAGTGCTTATGTCACACCACACGGACTCAACGTTGCATTGTACACCAACATCAGTTGGATGCACCTCCTGAGATTTTCTGTGTTTCTTAACTAACAGCATAACCTCCCCTCCCTTCCCTCCTGTCCTGTCTATCCTTTCTGTACACATTGTACTCCCCAAATTCCAGTTCGGCACTTCTTATGTCTGAGTAACACCATGTCTCCGATATCCTAACAATAGCTGCCTTTGATGTCTTAACTAGCACTTCAACATCATCGAATTTATTAACTATACTCCTAGCACTGGTGTACACGCAAGCATACATGCACCTGTTTCTACTCTTAGTTACCCTAACACAGCCCGTGTATTTACTCGTTCCACTACGACTAACAGCAGTCCTGGAAATTCCCATTGCCTTGCTTTTCAGGTTGCTGCTCAATTGCATTTCAATAGAAGTAGTGCAAGAATCACATTTACCTCCGCCAGCGGCTACTGTTAATCTATTAGTCCGTGTATTACCCAAGCTAGCAGTTTTCCAACCCACATAACTCTGCCTCGATAACATCAGCAAATATTCTTGCACCCTTGAGGTTGTCACAGACATTCTCTCAGATATGCCAAACAAGCTGTACTTGCTACCTGGAAGTCTAAAACGCTGATGGAACTGATATTCGGGTGACACTCAAATAAGTGGACCCAATTTCGGCAAAGTCCGTACGGTCTGTGGCAGCCAAATCCTCTGCTTGCACCTTCATGATGGTGGGACTTTTGTAATCCTGGGTATAACCTCCATGCACAAGTACATGGTGGGTGACCACTCAGGTGTGAACCAACGTAAGCAGGGGTCGAGGTGTGGCACCCACACCACATGGAGGAATGCCGCCCCTCTATGTTACCAGGCAATACTAGGTGGTAGATGACTCTCATCAACGGGTGAAATACCAACACATTGTTTATTGGGGGCTTGAAGTGGTGGAACCCATCCCATGTTTAGTCTCTAGAGCTACGTTCCGGTCAACCCTTCCCTATCTTTTCCATCATGCAGTATGATTGATGACTTTTGAGGTTATGATGAATGTCGTAGCGAGATCCAATATTCCTTACATTTCGAGGGTACAGCTCTAAAACGGTGTTCGCAGGCCGGCCGCTAGTTAGTACACCGGACCGAACCTGTTGGTAACTCTCTAGGAGGGTTCCAGATCAGCTAGTGTATAATCTTGCTACCTCTACTCTGCGAGATATTGACTGGAGGGTGTCCCAGTAGTGTGTAAGCGGGGAGCATTGTTGTGGCCACGTTATGTCAAGGATCTGGGTATATTCTTACCACATGTACGCCATATCCAAAAATTTCATTACTTCATACAGCATGTCCCACCCACTTTTTCTTACTATTGAATACACCATGAATTGTCAAACTAATAGAGCAAGCTTATCTGCGAAAAGATCTAAACCTCCCAAGGACTTACTAATTGATTTCACAAATATACGTGGTCTCAATTCTAATCTCAACGATGTCCATTTCCACTTGCTGTCTGCCAAACCCCATGTACTTTTTCTGACAGAATCTCAGTTATTGGTTGATTCAACTACTGCTCATCTCAGATTCCCAAATTATTCGCTGTATGATTCCTTTCGCCTCAAAGGTGGCACTTGTGCGTATGTCTGTTCTGATATTTCCTGTCAGAGACTTGGCAATTTGGAATCTCCTCTCTTTGATCTTCTCTGGCTTAAAATCTCTCTACCTCATTCTGTTAAATTCATCTGTTGTCTCTACCGTTCTCCCAACTCCACTAATCACTTGGAGTTCTTTGACCTCCTCTCTTTGCAACTTGACTTTCTCCAGTCCAACTTCCCTAACAGTGAGGTAATTTTCCTTGGTGATTTTAATGTTCACAACTCCAGCTGGCTTCCGTTTTCTAGTCACACCGACCCAGCAGGTCAAGATGCTAAGTCTTTTGCAATCTAATGACTTAGCACAGATTGTTCATTTTCCTACAAGAATACTGGACAATCCTAATCATACAGCCAATACGCTTGATCCTTTTCTCACAAACAACCCTTCTAAGTACACGGTCGAAGTGAGAGGTCCTTTAGGCACTTCAGATCACAACTTGGTGATTGTCTCTTCTCCAATGGAACCTTTATCTCATGGCTATTTCCAACCGGTTTCGTGTTGTTTGGCATTACAAGAATGCAAAATGGGATGACCTGCGAGACTTCTTTTCTTCTTTTCCTTGGTCGGATTACTGTTTCAAAACTTCTGATGTCAACGTTTGCTCAGATCGTGTCAGTGAAATTATTCTTGCAGGAATGGAATCCTTTATCCCACGCTGCACTTTAAAATCTCGACCTTTATCTAAACCTCGGTTTTCCAATAAATGTGCTAAGGCTGTCCAAGAGAAGAATGTTGCATATCGTAATTGGCTTGTTTCTAATTCTTCAGTTTCATTTTCTGCCTACACCAAACTCGCAACAACTGTAAAGCAGTTATTAATCAGTCGAAACTAGAGTTTGAACAGACTAAGAGTAGAAAACTTGCTTCTTGCCCTAATGGTAGCCGAGCATTCTGGTCTCTTGCCAAAGTTATTGGCCACAACTTCTGCCCATCTCTGCTCCCACCGCTGTCAAAACCAGATGGTTCTGTTGTCACTTCAGCCAAGGATAAAGCTGACCTGCTAGCATCCCATTTTTCTTCCAGCTCATGTATTAATTAATGATCTTGGTAAAACACCTCCCACCATTCCCAACATGCTCCATTCAATGCCTCCTGTGGTCTTTCGTCAAAAGCACATCAGAAGGATTTTGATGAATCTTGATGCTAAGAAAGCTCCAGGACCTGATGGTATTTCTCCACTTGTTCTCAAAACCTGTGCTCCTGAACTTAGTCCTATTCTTTGCGTCCTTTTCTCACTTTCTTATTCCAAAGTTGTTTTTCCTTCTGCTTGGAAATTTGCTCATATCCAAGCAGTTCCTAAAAAGGGTGACAAATCGCTCCCATCCAATTATCGTCCCATTGTAATTACTTCTGCAGTCTGCTGACGAGGCTACTAGAGACGGTCGTGTTCCAAGCCGCTAAGTGGATTTTTCTTATTTATTGATTTGAAATTATTGTTTTTCTAAAACGTTTGATTTAAATTTAGTAGTATAACATTATTTTGTGATTTTCTGATTAACTTGGTGTATTTATTCTTTACTCGGCCTTGTAATTGCATAAAAGTATCGGTAAAGGTTTCCACGTGTTTCAACTCCGTTACCGTTCGTAAATTTCCCGCCATTGTGATACGATAGTTGTATGCCGTGCTAGATAGCGTTAGTTGAACTTCGTTAGCAGTTGAATTGTACGTTTAAATAAATACATATAACGACTTAGATTACAAACATAACGTAATTAATTATAATTAATTAATAAATTAATAGAATCATGACTCAGACCAGAGCAGCAAAGCAAAAGGCTCAAGCTAATGGAATCGCTGTGGCTCAGAGCAGAACTGAGGGGGGCAGTTGTCCTCTGACTCACAGCCTTATAAAATGCACTGTTTGCTTGATGTTTGCAGAGCAATCGGGTACGGGACATGATACTGCCAAGGGGGATGTCTTTGTGTGTGCGCGATGCAAGGAGTGTATCGATATCAGGCAACAACTCGGCGTTCTTGTGGGCCTAAATGAGAGCTTAAAGGACAGGGTGGATGCCCTCGAAGAAACTAAATTGAGGGGCCCATCAAGCTCTCAGCTGCCCACATCAACGCCAGAGCTTGCACTTGGGCATCACGTGACACAGAGACAACCCCCAAGGCAGAATGCGCTGGTCCCGAAGGAACTAGTAGTTGTTGGTGACTCTATTGTCAGGGAAACGGGGAACATGCTTTGTAAAAAAGATAGGTGGAACAGGACCAGGGTATGTCTGCCAGGGGCAAAGGTTGATGACGTTGTAGAGCGAATATCATGTTTTAAGGGCACAAAAGGTGATATAGTTGTACACGTTGGCACTAATGATATTAAGAGGAGACCGGCAGAATTACTTAACAAGTACAGGTCACTGTTGAACAAAAGCCGAGAATTAGGGTTGAATTTGAAAGTGTCTGCAATTCTGCCCAGACACGATAGGAGGGAGTATATGATGAGAGCCTTGTCGATCAATTCGGCCCTGGAAAGATTGTGCAAGGCTCAAGGGGTAGAATTTTTTTTAGCCTGGACTGTACTTGTTAACAGGAGAGATTGCTTCTACAGGGATGGGATACACTTAAATAGAAAGGGTGCAAGAATATTTGCTGATGCTATCGAGGCAGTGTTAGGTGGGTCGAAAACTGCTAGCTTGGGGGGAGACAAAGACCAATAGATTGACAGTAGCCACTGGCAGAGGTGAAAGAGATTCTTGCACTGCTTCTATTAGAATGAGCAGAAGCCTGAAAAACAAGATGCATGGTATTTCAGAGACTGCTGGGAGCCATTGCGGTACAAGTAAACACATGGGTTGTGTTAGGGTAGCTAAGAATAGAAACAGGTGCAGGGATACTTACGTGTACACCAATGCTAGGAGTTTAGTAAATAAATTTGATGAATTTGAGCTATTGCTCAAAACATCAAAGGCAGATATTGTTGGGATATCAGAGACGTGGTGTCACACAGATATAAGGGATGCAGAACTGCAATTTGGGGAGTACAACGTCTACAGAAAGGATAGACAGGATAGGAAGGGGGGAGGGGTTATGCTATTAGTTAAGAAACACATAAAAACCAAGGAAGTGAAGCCAGTCGACATCGCTGGACAGTGCAGTGTTGAGTCAGTTTGGTGTGACATAAGCATTGGGAGATCAAAATTGAGAGTAGGAGTGTGCTATAGGCCTAATGACTCTGATGAGTATAATAAGGAACTGTACAGGGAAATAGAGTGGGCCAGTAAATCAGAGAGTCTTATAATGGGAGATTTTAATTTCCCAGATATTGACTGGAATTTGGGGGCTGGTTACTCACACACTAGCAGGGCTTTTGTGGATTTATTGGATGATTGTTTTCTACATCAGCATGTTCGGGAGGCAACTAGAGGGAGTAATACTCTTGATTTGATTATCAGCAGTGATTCTTCATGCATTAAGAATCTGCAGATAAATGAACCACTAGGTGGCAGTGATCACAGTGTGCTGAAGTGGGATTTACTCAAAGAGGTAACTACCATTAGGGGTAAAGGGAAGGGTTATTGCTTCCGTAAAGGCGACTATGATGGACTGAGACAGTATTTATATTCTATACAGTGGGACCAACTGATGATGATGCTACCAACAGCAAATTCAAAATGGGAAGCATTCAAAGAACTTATCTTGGAAGCTACTAGGCTTTACTAAGAAATATTGTTCAAGGTTTAGGCCAAAATGGATGTCAGATGAACTAATGAGGCATATGGCAGAGAAGAAAAATGCATGGGATACTTACAAATTAACACATGACACAGAAGCCTATGATAGATACAAGTTGATATGCAACCAAGTTACAAAGGAGGTTAGGCAGGCGAAGGCAGATTACGAGAAATCCTTGGCAAGGGATGCAAAGGAAAACAGCAAAGAGTTCTTTACTTATGTAAACTCTAAAAGGAAGGGGATGAATCAGATTGGTCCACTTGATATTGATGGGTCAACTGTTGATGATCCTGCTCAGGTAGCTAACAAACTAAATGAATATTTTGCATCGACATTCACACATGAGGAGTTATTCAGCAAGGGGAATGCCAGAGGTGTATTCAACTCCAGCAGTAAGCTACAGAATCTTGAAATAACTGGCAGTAAAGTGGAGGAGAAACTGTTGAAGATAAACACAAGAAAGGCACCCGGGGTGGATGGGATCTATCTAGTTATATTAAAGGAGGCAGCTAAGGAAGTAAGCAAACCCTTAGCCATAATTATGAGAGCTTCCTTGGACTCAGGGGAGGTACCCATAGACTGGAAATGTGCAAATGTGACCCCAATTCACAAAGGAGGATCAAAGGCTGATACAAGTAATTATAGACCTGTGAGCTTAACTTCTGTTCCAGGAAAATTAATGGAGGCACTGGTTAAAGAAGCACTGCAGGATCATTTAGACAAGACTTCAGTTATAGCTCAGACACAGCATGGTTTTGTTAAGGGGAAGTCTTGCCTGACCAACTTGATTGGATACTATGATGCAGTCACAAAAGAACTGGATGCAGGGAATAACTTTGATATTATATACTTGGATCTTAGAAAGGCTTTTGATACTGTTGCACATGGAAGACTGCTACACAAATTGGAGCAGTGTGACATTGGAGGCAAATTGCTGCTATGGATAAAGGGGTGGTTGAGGGGGAGAAGACAGAGAGTGGTAATCAATGGACACTGCTCATCGTGGACTAATGTTATTAGTGGAGTCCCTCAGGGCTCAGTGTTGGGTCCATTATTGTTTTCTGTATTTATAAATGGTATTGATGATGGTATATCAAGCTTAATGTCCAAGTTTGCAGATGATACAAAGTTTGGCAGGGTTGTCAAGGACACTACTGACACTATGCTGCTGCAACAGGATCTGGAAAGGTTGAGCAGATGGGCTGAGAGGTGGCAAATGAAGTTTAACATTGACAAATGTAAAGTACTACACATGGGAAACAGCAACCCCAGAGCAACGTATCAACTCTGTGGTACTACACTGACAGTGGTAGAGAATGAATGGGACTTGGGGGTGATTGTGCAGGCAGATATGAAGTTCTCTTAGCAGTGCAGACGGGCTGCAAGAGTAGCTCATGGAGTATTGTCAATGATATACAGGATTTTTCCAGCAGGGATAAGGAGGTGATTATTCCATTGTATAAGGCAATGGTCAGGCCACACCTAGAGTACTGTATACAGGTCTGGAGGCCTCATTTCAAGAAGGATGTAGAGCTGCTGGAACGAGTACAGAGAAGGGCAACAAGATTAGTGAATGGAACAAAGGGGTGCTCTTATGAAGAAAGGCTTAAGTTTTGCAAATTACAGTGTCTGGAGACTAGGCACCAGCGAGGTGATCTGATAGAGGTGTATAAAGCCTTGAATGGTTTAAGCATGCTCAATGCTGATGGGATTCTTCCTCTAGCTCAGAAAAATCACCTTAGAGGGCATAAATTCAAATTGAGGAAAGACAGATGTAGGATAGACGTGCGGAATTTTTCCTTTAGCCAACGGGTGGTTGGTTGGTGGAACAGACTGCCATCCCTTGTGGTGGAGGTTGATAGCCTAAATAAGTTTAAGGCTCAGCTGGACAGGTATTTTGAACGAACAGAGGGGTGAAGTGGAAGTGGGTTTTTTTTTCTTTTTTTTTTGGCTGATGCTGCATAAGCTTGCTTTCTTGCATCAATGCCTCTACTAATGCTAATGCTAACTTCTCCTCTTTCTAAAGTAATGGAGAAATCAATTAACCGCCAACTCTTAAACTACCTAGAAACCTTCCGTCTCATCAACGATCGCCAGTATGGATTCCGTCAGTGTCGATCCAATGGTGATATTCTGGCATATGTTACCTATTTATGGACTAATTCGATGGAAAGGTTCGGCGAAACACAAGTAGTTGCTCTTGACATCTCAAAGACTTTTGATCGTGTTTGGCATAAAGGTCTTCTAAACAAGCTTCCATCTTATGGTTTGCCAACTGTTTTTAGTAATTGGTTATCCAGTTTTCTCTATGATCGCTCACTGAGGGTGATGGTAGATGGCTCTCTGTCTTCTAACTTCTCCACTAATGCCGGTGTCCCCCAAGGTTCAGTTCTTTCCCCCACCCTTTTTCCTCTTGTATATCAGTGACCTTCTTCCATTGACTGGAAATCCTGTCCATAGTTTTGCCAATGATAGCACATTGCAATTAACTTTCCATTTTGAGAAACCTTGCCCTGCTCAATCAGCTTCAACTTCTCGAAAATCTGATACGAATTCCCTAAATGCCGATTTTCAGGTAATTCTCCAGTGGGGCAAAGACAACTTAGTTGATTTCAACCCTTCTAAAACTCAGTCTTGTCTTATATCTCGCAAAAAGGATTCTTCTGCTCCTATGCTTATGTTTAGTGACACTCCGATTTCTAGGCAAAATGATATATATCTTTTGGAGATTACCCTTACTTCTAATCTCTCTTGGCACAAGCACATTACAAATATTGCTTCCTCTGCATCTAAAAAACTTGGTTTTCTCTTTCGCTCTCGGCGTTACTTTTCTTCCAAACAGCTGCTCACTTTGTATAAATCGGAAATCTGCCCTGCCATGGAATATTGTTCCCACGTCTCGGGTGTTGCCCCTCAAAACCTCTCTCAGGTTTCTTGATTCCATTGAGAAGAGGGCAGTTAGGTTAATTAATGATTCATCTCTAACAGAGTCTCTCCACTCTCTTTCTCATAGATGCACTATTTCTGCTGCATGCCTCTTCTACAGATACTTCCATGGGCACTGTTCTTCTGAATTGGCTTGTATAATTCCCGCTCTCTCTTTCAAAACAATCCGAACACGTGCTGCCACCAGCCAACATCCATTTACTGTCCAACTTCAAACCCACAGAACCAACTTTTCATCTTCCTCATTTATTCATTCAACTGCCGTTTTCTGGAACAACCTTCCTTCAAATGTATTTCCTGAAAATTACAATCTACAGAAGTTCAAATCCAATGTCAACAAATATCTTCTTTCGTCTTCTCAACCTCCAACCCAAGCACGGTACTAAAGGTTCTAATACCTCTCGTGTTTGGGGTTCACATAAAAAAAAAAAAAAAACAAATTTAAGTGTATCCCATCCCTGTAGAGGCAGTGTCTCCTGTTAACAAGCATAGGCTAGGCTGAGAAAAATTCTACCCATTGAGCCTTGCACAATCTCTCCAGGGCCGAATTGATCAACAAGGCTCTCATCATATACTCCCTCCTATTGTGTCTGGGCAGAATTGCAGACACTTTCAAATTCAACCCTAACTCACGCCTTTTTTTCAGCATTGTGTTGTACTTGTTAAGTAATTCTGCCGGTCTCCTACTCTTAATATTGTTAGTGCCAAGATGTACAACAATATCATGCTTTGTGCACTTAAAGGATGATATCTGCCCTACAACATCATCAACCTTTGCCCCTGGCACACATACACTGGTCCTGTTCCAGCTATCCTTTTTGCACAATATGTTCCCCATTTCCCTGACAATAGAGTCACCTACAACTAGTTCCTTTGTGACCAGTGCATTCTGCCTTAGGGGTTGCCGCTGTGTTGCGTGATGTTCAAGTGCAAGCTCTAGCATTGATGTGCGCAGCTGAGCACTTGATGGGCCCTCAATTTAAATACTTCAAGGGCATCCTTCCTGTCTTTCAACATCTCATATAAGACCATAACAATACCGACTTGGTGCCTGATTTCCTTGCACTTCTCTTACATCACGCGCGCGCACACACAAAGACCCTTGGCAATATCATGTCTTGTTCCTGATATCTGCACAAACATCAAACAAACACTGCATTTAAATAGACTGTGATTCAGAAGACCACCGCCCCTGTCAGTTCTCCCCTGAGCCACAGCACTTCCACTAGTTTGAGAGCCTTTTGCTTTGCTGCTCTGGTCTAAGTCGTGATTTCTATTCAAGTTCAATTAAATTCCAATACAAAATATAACCCTAAATCTATATCCCAATGCAGTTATAACAATATATATATGTATTTCGGTATGGAATATTATCTCCTATTTACGTTATATGACTTTCTTATCCCCTGTCAACTTATATGTATTAATTTATGATGTTGCGTTTGTTATAACTAGGTCGCTATATTTATTTAGTTAAAAAAGTACAATTCAATTGACAATCAAATTTAATAAGATTAATAAATTTTACTGATTAATTGATACTACTATACTCCCTATCTAGTTTTCCGTTAAACCTTACGCTACCACACGTATCTTATAACAATGGCGGCAAGTTACGAATGGTTAATCTACGGACACGAGGTATTATTTACTTTCAAAATCACGCTATCTAAATTCAAAATAAATTACGGAGCTTGGGTAGGTCTATAAGCTACTTATAGAAAATAATTTAATGTAACAATTAAGTCAATAAAGCAGCTAAGTGTAATTAAAAAGTTTTTGTTCGCGAGAGCTGCAAAACCTGTCCACACCTAGATTACCCTTACCAGTACTAATTAATAACCTACAAAATCTCTGTCTAAATTCAATTTAAACTAAAGTACTTGGGTTATAAAGCAACTCTAAAAAATATATTAATATTCCAATTTAAGTCATGAAAAAAGTATAAACTTCTCTATTTGCTGGAGCCGTAAAAACTTTGCCTGTTCACATGTAGTCTCGCACCCAAGGATAAAGCAGGTCAGCTTTATTCTTGGCTGAATTGACAACAGAACCATCTGGTTTGGACAGAGGTGGAAGCCGAGATGGGCAAAAGTTGCGGCCAATAGCTTTGGCAAGAAACCAGTATGCTCGGCTACCATTAGGGCAAGAAGCAAGTTTTCTACTCTTAATTTGGATTGATTAATAATTGCTTAACAATTGTTGCAACTTTGCTGTAGGCAGAAAATTACACTGGAGAATTAGAAACAAGCCAATTATGATATGCAAAATTCTTCTCTTGAACAACCTTGGCACATTTATTGGGAAACCAAGGTTTAGATAAAGGACGAGATTTTAAAGTGGAGTGTGGGATAAACGATTCCATTCCTGTAATGCAAGAATAATTTCACTGACACGATCTTAGCAAACGTGAACATCAGTAGTTTTGAAACAGTAATCCGACCAAGGAAAAGAAGAAAAGAAATCTCGCAGATCATCCCATTTTGCATTCTTGTAATGCCAAACAACACGAGGATGGGAATAGCCATGAGATAAAGGCTCCATTGGAGAAGAGACAATCACCAAGTTGTTATCTGAAGTGCCTAAAGGACCTCTCACTTCTACCGTGTACTTAGAAAGGTTGTTTCTGAGAAAAAATCAATCATGTTGGCTGTATGATTAGGTTTGTCCGGTATTCTTGTAGGTAAATGAACAATCTGTGCAAGGTCATTAATAATTGGAAAAGCCTCAGCATCTTGACCAGCTCGGTCAGTGTGACTAGAAAACGGAAGCCAGCTGGAGTTGTGAACATTAAAAACACCAAGGAAAATTATCTCACTGTTAGGAAAGTTGGACTAGAAAAAGTCAAGTTGCAAAGAGAGGAAGTGAAAGAGCACCAAGTGATTAGTGCAGTTGGGAGAGACAACAGATGAATTTGACACAATGAGGATTTTAAGTCAGTGAAGATCGAAGAGAGGAGATTCAAAATTACCAAATCTCTGACAGGGAATATCAGAACGGGCATATTCACAAGTATTGCATTTGAGGCGAAAGGAATCATACAGCCAATAATTTGGGCAACTGAGATTAGCAGTAGTTGAATCAACTGATAACTGGGATTCTGTCAGAAAAAGAACATGGGGTTTGGCAGACTGCAAAATGGACATTGTTGAGATGAGAATTGAGACCACGTACATTTTTGAAATGAATTAGGACGTGTTTGGGAGGTTTACTTCTTTCCGCAGATAAGCTTGCTCTATTAGTTTCACAATTCAGCGTGTATTCAATAGTAAGAAAAAGTAGGTGGGACATGCTGTATGAAGTAATGAAATTTTAGGATATGGCGTACACACGGTAAGAATATACCCAGATCCTTGACATAACATGGCCTGGACAATGCCCCCCGCACACACACTAGTCAGACTCCCTCCCATCACTATATGCCAGAGTAGAGGTAGCAAGATTATACACAAACTGATCCGGAAGCTTCCTAGAGAGTTACCAACAGGTTCTGTCCAGCGTACTAACTAGCGGCTGGCCTGAAAACACCGTTTTAGAGTTTTTCCTTCAAAATGTAGGGAATAATGGATCTCGCCACGATGTTCATCATAACCTGAAAAGTTATCAATCATACTGCACGATAGAAGAGATGGGAAAGGGTCGACCAGAACTTATCTCTACAGACTAAACATGGGTTCCACCACTTCAAGCCTCCAATAAGCAAAGTGGTGGTACTGCTTGGTTTGGTTTGTTCGGTTTTATTGGTGCATCAGCAACTAAGGCTATAATGTGCCAGATGGTATTGCACCGGTTGATGAGAGTCATCTACCACCTAGTACTGCCTGATAACATAGCGGAGTCACATTTCTCCATGTGGTGTGGGCACCACACCTCGACCCCTGCTTACGTTGGTCACACCTGGATGGTCACCCACCGTGTACTTGTGCATGGAGGTTATACCCAGGATTACTAACAGTCCCACCATCGTGACGGTGCAAGCAGAGGATTTGGCTATTACAGATCCATCCAGACTTCGCCAAAATTAGGTCCACTTGACTTGAGTGTCACCCGAATACCTACTAGCATCCTACTTTTCTTCCAACTCATGGATTAATGATCTTGGTAAAACACCTCCCACCATTCCCAACACACTCCATTCAATGCTTCCTGTGGTCTTCCATCAAAAGGATGTCAGGAGGATTTTGACGAATCTTGATGCTGAGAAAGCTCCAGGTTCCGATGGTATTTCCCCACTTGGTCTCAAATCCTGTGCTCCTGAACTTACTCCTGTTCATTGCTGCTTTTTTTCACTTTCTTTTTCCAAAAGTGTTTTTCCTTCTGCTTGGAAATTTGTTCATATCCAGCCAGTTCCTAAAAAGGGTGACAAATCCCTGCTGTCCAGTTATCGTCCCATTGCAATTACTCTTTCTAAAGTAATGGAGAAATCAATTAACTGCCAATTCTTAAAATACCTAGAAACCTTCCGTCTGATGAACGATCGCCAGTATGGATTCCATCAGTGTCGATCCACTGGTGATATTTTGGCCACCGATTTATGGACTAATTTAATGGAAAAGTTCGGTGAAACACAGTTCAGTTGCTCTGGACATCTCAAAGGGTTTTCAATGTGTTTGGCATAAAGGTCTTCTAAACAAGCTTCCATCTTTTAGCTCATGTCTTTCTCACACTCTGTTCCTCTTGTATATTAATGACCTTCCATTGACTGGAAATCCTATCCACAGTTTTGCTGATGATAGCACATTGTATTCCACTTTCCATTTTGAGAAACCTTGCCCTTGCCCCGCTAGCAATTCCTTAAATGTCGATATCTAGTGGGGCAACGACAAATTCCCCATGGGCCAAAAATATTTAGCAAATTATTTGATTAGTGATTCTAAAATAAAGATTGTAATACCAGTGATGTCATTTTTTCCTTTAAAATATGAAAAAAAAGTCTTTTTTTTTTTTTTTTGTCACATATGTGGCCGACATGGCCCAGTAGGTTAATAAATCTTGAGAAGCCATATCAGCCACATACGTGTGATGCTATTATGGCATACATATGAAGGTCGTTGGTGATTAGTTTATTGCACACATGGCGAGTGCCACAAAACTAATTGCGATAAAATAAACTCTCAAACGTTGCAATGTTTATCAGTATTGTTAGATTTTGTGAAAACAACTTCATTAGCTCGCTATATTATCATCATATTGTGTTGCAAGTTTGTACAGTGTGTTGTAAAAAAAAAAAAAAAATAATAAATAAATAAAAAGGAATGGCTAATTACTAAAAATTTTTTTTTTTTTTTTTTATGAAAACCCCAAACACGAAAGGTATCAAAGCCTATAGTACTTAGTACTGTGCATGGGTTGAAGGAGAAGTATGGGGGGAGGGGGGGGGTGCCGGAAACTTTTCTCTAGCGACTAAACATGGGTTTCACCACTTCAAGCCTCCAATAAGCAAAGTGGTGGTATTTCACCGGTTGATGAAAGTGAGAGAAATTGCTGAAATTTAAAATTAAGCAGAGTTAAAGTTCTCACAGACACACCACCGTCGAGTTTTTTCAGAAGTTTTATATCTGTTATAGACAATGTACAGTGTTTGCGCTTTACACCATGAGAGGCACTTCCTTTATGCATTAGAACCCTTTCCGGGGCTAAATACGAGCAGGTTATAATAATAAATGCAGAAAAACAAGTGGAAATGGCTTGCCAGTGTTTACAAGTTCGCGCCAACAGCTGATGCTGCAACCAATGCCACCAAAACATCAGGAGGAGGTCGGTGTGCCAACCTGAAAAATTTGAAATTACTTTCGAGAAAATTATGTCCGAATTAGCGGTGGAACCGGATTAGTGATAGTTGACCTGTATATAGTGTTATAACTGCATTACAATATAAGTTTAGGGTTATCTTTTGTATTACAATTTTATTTGAAATTGAAAAGAAATTATGACTCAGAACAGAGCAGCAAAGCAAAAGACTCAAACTAATGTGATTGCTGTGCCTCAAGGGAGACCTGAAGGAGGCAGTCGTTCTCTGAATCGCAGAGAACAACCACCCCCTTTGATATTTGTGGAGCAATCAGGAATGGGACATGATATTCCTGTCTTTGAATGTGAGGAAATCAGATACCAACTCAGCATTGTTATGGGCCTATATGAGAGCTTGAAGGACAGGGTGGATGTCCTCGAAGGATTTAAATTGAGGAGCCCATCAAGCTATCAGTGCCAGAGCTTGCACACAACACAGTGGCAAGGCAGAATGCGCTGGGCCCAAAGGAACTAGTTGTTGTCGGTGATTCTACTGTCAGGGAAACGGGGAACATATTGTGCAAAAAGGATAGGTGGAACAGGACCAGGGTATGTCTGCCAGGTACAAAGGTTGATAACGTAGAGCAGATATCATCTTTTAAGGGCACAAAGGGTGATATTGTTGTACTCGTTGGCACTAATGATATTAAGAGTAGGAGACTGGCGGAATTACTTAACAAGTACAGGTCAATGTTGAAAAAAAGCTGTGAGTTAGGGTTGAATTTGAAAGTGTCTGCAATTCTGCCCAAACACGATAGGAGGGAGACACGATGAGAGCCTTGTCAGTTAATTCGGCCCTAGAGAGATTGTGCAAGGGGTAGAATTTTTCTCAGCCTGGTCTGTGCTTGTTTACAGGAGACTGCTTCTACAGGGATGGGATACACTTAAATAGAAGGGGTGCAAGAATATTTGCTGATGCTATCGAGGCAGAGTTAAGTGGGTCAGAAAACTGCTAGCTTGGGGGGGGGGGATACACGGACTAATAGATTAACAGTAGCCACTGACAGAGTGAAAGTGATTCTAACACAGCCCAAGTAAATACATGGGCTATGTTAGGGTAAGTAAGAGTAGAAACAGGTGCATGTATAGTTGCATATACACCAATGCTAGGAGTATAGTTAATAAATTTGATGAGCTTGATGTGCTAGTGCATAAAGGCAGATATTGTTGGGATATCAGAGACATGATGTCACAATGATATTAAGCAGTGCAGAATTCGAATTTTGGGAGTACAATGTGTACAATGTAATGTTGAGTCTGTTTGGTGTGACATAATCACTGGGAAAGGAAAAATGAGAGTAGGTGTGTGTTATAGGAGGCCTAATGAATTTGATTAGCAATTGTGCAGAGAAATAGAGTGGGCCAGTAAATCAGAGTGTCTTATAATGGGGGATTTTAATTTCTCAGAGATTGACTGGAATTTGTGGGTTGGTCACTCACACACACACACTAGCAAGGCTTTTGTGGATTTATTGGATGATTGTTTTCTACAGCAGCATGTTCAGGAGGCAACTATAGGGAGTAATACCCTTGATCTGATTATCAGTAGTGATTCTTCATGCATTAAGAATCTGCAGATAAAGGAACCACTAGGTGACAGTGATTACAGTGTGCTGAAGTGGGATTTACTCAAAAAGGTAACTACCATCAGGGGTAAATGAAACGGTTTTTGCTTTCGTAAAGGTGACTACGGTGGTCCGAGACAATATTTATATTCTATACAGTGGGACCAACTGACGATGTTACTATACAGCAGATTCAAAATGGGAAGCATTCAAAGAATTAATCTTGGAAACTACTAGGCTTTTCATATCAACAAAGAAATACTTCAAGATTTAGGCCTAAATGGATGTCAGATGAAATAATTAGGCATGTGGCATAGAAAAAAAATGCATGGGATACATACAAATTAACAGGTGACACAGAAGCCTATGATAGATATAAACTGGTCTGTAGCCAAGCCATAGAGAGGTTAGGCAGGCAAAGGCAGATTAGGAGAAATCATTGGCAAAGAATGAAAAGAAAAACAGCAAAGACTTCTTTACTTATGTAAACTCTAGAAGGAAGGTGATGAATCAGATTGGTTCACTTGATATTGATGGTTCAACTGTTGATAATCCTGCTCAGATAGCTAACAAACTAATTGAATATTTTACGTCTTCATTGACACATGAGGAGTTATCCAGGAAAGGGAATGCCAGGGGTGTACTAAACTCTGATGATTACAAGATCATCTTGGTAGATAATCTTGCGAAGAAGGATGTAGAGCTAGAGGGATATACAATGTGTATCCTAATATTCCATCTGCCATTAGACCAGTCCCACATGAAGATAACCTGCCAATTCCATGTCCTCCACTTATATTTGAGAATGTAGCAGAGAGTGCTGAAAGTGAAGCCTACATGCCTGGAGACGTTGAATCCGGCCCTCAATGTTTTTGCAGCATGAATTCAATGATCTGGTAAAAGATTTAAATTTACAAACTGAATGTGCAGAACTCCTTGGTTCCAGATGTAAGTAAAAATATTCTAGCACATGGGACATTTTTCACATTATATAGACACAGAGAATGAAAACTAGTCCCCTACTTTTCTGAGATTTTATGATTAACTATTTAGGAATTAGTTACAATCCTAAACAGTGGAGACGTTTTATTGACTCATGAGGAGTCCCAAAGTTGTTTTTCTACACAATGAAAATAAATATGGGTCAATTCCAGTAGCTCACTCTGTGCATTTGAAAGAAATATTATGAGAACTTCAAGATGCTGACAAGTATTAACTGTGAAGAGCATGGTTGTTTGGTCTGTGCTGATTTTAAAGTGATAGGCATGTTACTTGGACAGCAATCAGGTAAGTACTGGGATATCTGGGTCTAGCCAAAGATGGGCAGTTTGTTGTCTGGATCAAAGAACATAAATGCCTTGCTTTTTTGTGTGAGCGAGACAGTCGAGTAATGGTCTGAACATAGTGGCAGTTTGTTGCCTGAATCAAACAGCATTGTTCATAAACCACTGATAAGCACTAAAACTGTCCCCCTTTCACCCTTGTACATCAAACTGGGTTTGATGAAACAGTTTTTGAAAGTTTTATCTCAGGAAGGTCCCTGCTTCAGCTACTTTATACTAAATTTCCATTGATCACCCAAGAAAAACTAAAACAAGGTATTTTTATTGGACCTCAATACCATAAACTGATGAGGGACTGAGATTTCAAGGGAACTATGAATAAAAGAGAGAAACAGGCATGATTAGCTTCACATCTGTTGTTGAGAACATCTTAGGAATAACAAGGAACCAGACTATAAGAACATAATTGAATATATGTTGGCAAACTTCAAGAAGCTGGGATGCAAGATGAGTGTTGAGGTACATTTTTTACCCATCTGCATTTGAGTTAATTGAATATCTCAGAAAATTTAGGAAGTGTTAGGGAAGAAAACAGGGTGAGAGGTTTCACCAGGATATTAAAGACATGGAGATTAGTTACCACAGGAGGTGGAATGTCAACATGATGGATGTTGAAGAGGGACTATAAAGTATAAGAAAATTTGACCCATCATTGATCGGTTTTTAAAATGTGTGTTTTTGTGTACTCCCCCCCTCAGTTCTTAATATGTATTTAAATATAAAAGTCTAGTAAAAGTAGCATTTTGTTATAATTGTAATGCACAAATTCTGCCAAAATTAATAAAAATTCGTGAAAAATCAAATTTTCTTTCATGGTTTTTGAAGAAACCTAACATGATGGAAACAAATAGAAGTCATTTTTGAAATCAGCATTACAAAATAATTCGGAATCATCCTTTTCTGAGAAAACATCTGTGAATTTTTTTTTAAAATGCAGAATTTGATTACTGTAAATTTCAGTTAAGCAAATTACAAGAAAGAAAACATTTATAATGATGATATGGGCTTATTATGGCAAGCATTACTGAGAAAAACTCTAGCCACTAAAATGGAAATGCCTGCACCAAGTTTTAAGATGAGAAAAGAGCGAGTTACAATTGCTATGTGCGCAAATATCACTGGGATGCACAGCTTGTCCTTGCTTGTTATCGGTAAGTCGAAAAAACCAAGAGCATTTAAAAATCTTTCTAATTTTCCTATTTTGTATAAAAATCATAAAAATGCCTGCATGGATGTTTCTGTTTTCTGAGATTAGTTTATATATTTTTTAAAATTTAATTAATCTTAATTATTTAATTTAATCGTAAAGTAAGATTAAATTTATTTAATTTTACGAGAAAAATTTTCCAATTCAATTATCCAGAAAATGTAGTTATCCGGAAGAAGTCTGACATCAGCTATTCCGGATAACTGATGCTCTACTATACTTTTTAATTACATAAATGTGAAATGAGAAATATTTAACATTTGTTATAAAACCATCTGTAAGAAGAACACCGTTCTATGATTGTAAACATAGTCTGCTGATTTGCTTCAATCACATACATATAGAATGTTGTACACTACTTTAACAAAGGGGGGGGGGATTGCAGTGGGCAAGATTTGGTTATTAAGATGCTGCTTCTCTCCATATCATGTGCACTTGTAACTTTGTTGAAAATAAACTGAACCATAAATTAAAATATACTGTTTTTGTATTAGTGAATATTAATGGGCTCAATATTATAAAACATAATAAAAATAAAAAATTAAAAACAAAACAAATAATAAAATAAATAATCGCTGTTGGGTTGCCTTTACAGTCCTTTATTAATACATTTCTTTAGCTGTGAAACAGTTTTCTTAAATTTTGGATGCTATTTTATTTTTTGCAGTTTGTTTATACAAAAAGAAGTTAAAATTTGATTGTAAATAGAATTTTCAATAATGCTTAGTATTCTGTTTTTCTTCTTTCTATAACTTTGAGTTAATTAAATGAATGACATGAACTGTATCACTAAAGATCTTGATATAGTGAATGTATAATTTCAGGAAGGGGATATAATTATAGAGAAGATTTGTAGTGCCACTGAGGAAGGTAGCAAGGTTACAAGAAATAATGGGAATAAATATATAGCAGTATTCAGAAGAATTAAAGAATGAAGATTGGGGTGGGAAGAGAGAGTGATTTATCATTTGGTACAAAGTTATATGGATTGTGTGTCATTAACAATATATAGATTAATAAATTATTAAGTGGTATTGTGAATTCTCTGATACAATACTGAAATAATATGCCATTAAAATATTAGCACTCCAATGAAAACTCATACAACCTTCAAATTTCAATTTGTGACAGTATAATGTCACTTATGTAATTTACACTATATTGTCACCACAAAGATCTGGGCATCTGCATATGTCAAGGAAACTTATCATGTTTTCATGCCATTGATTGAAGACATGATAAAAGCTTTGTCATAGTATGATATTATTATTATTAATAGCCATATGGTGCAAGGAAGCCTGAGGCTTATGCTGTACCAGGGAAAAAAAAATTCCCAAGTTACCCAGAGAGAGAGAGAGAGAGAGAGAGAGTCAAAAGTAGAAGGGAATCACCAAGAAAGAGAAGAATGATGATATCCATCTCAGGACCTTGGGTGTGCCAAGCCCATACTCACCAGATGTGAGCCCCCGGGGTTGCATATGATGCATTACAAGCTGAAACAGCAAAGGGCCTTCTCCATGCCACTTGGTATTCACTGTTCCACAAAAAATTGTCCAAGTGCAAATCACAAAAATCAACTGCAGGCAGTGGCAACAACTCCTCCAAACTTTACAGTTTGGATAACACATTCTGTTAAATAGCATTGTCCAAGCACCTGCCAGATTTAAATATGGTCACCAGATTACAGAACTGTGTATTATGATTTCAACACTCCATAACACATCTGTCCCTTGTTCCAAGGGCCAATTCATTGAGTTGTACACAAGTAAGTAAATATTGTGTATTGAACACTGTGATATTTGGTTTTTGTGGTTAAGTTTGTCTGTAAAATCTATTGCCATGCAGCTCCTCGCATATTATTCTGGAACTAATATCAATTTCCGTGGCCCCTGTTTTAGAGTATTCAACAAGGACCTGCATGCCACTCTCTTCTGATTTCCTTCTGGTTTTTGTAATCCCTGACATTTGTCTTTTACTATAATTTCCAAGAATGGCAAAAGGAAATTCAAACTAAATCCATTGTCTAACAAACAGATTTGGACTATTTACTAAACAAAATCGATCATAAAGTTGAAAAGACAACTTCGATAACTGCTCCCTCTCCCTTTTGCTATTTGTGTTCTCAGAATTAATCTGTAGTTTAGTATGGGTTTCCTAGCCCAGAAACATTTCATTTTTGTTAACTACTGACTTGATGTGAAAGAATGTAATGTGTTGGGGAAATGAATAAACAGACCTTTTTTTCTATAAAAAAAAAATATATATATTCTAAAAAAGATTATATTCTGAATCTTTAAAGTTACAACTAAATATAGGTAGCCCTTGATTTATGCTGTGGCCTGGCACAAATGGAACCCTTTATATCCTGGAGTCAATTGGAAATCACAGGGTTAGGTTCGGGGCACCAAAATTTTTGCCTACCACTTTGCATTTATTGTTTTATTTTATCAGCATTCTTCATAATTGTAGTAATATTCGATGGAGGCATATTCATAGCCCTACATACATTAGGACAGCTTTCACCAGCTTCCATCATCCGAAAAACCATCTTATTTTCCAATGTGATGGATCGACTTGCCTTTTTCACACTTTCATTTACACTAGGATTCATTGAACTTCTTTTACCAGACATGGTGTCTCTTTATTCTATTAAATTAAAAACTTTATAACACGATTGGCAAAAACTCACACAGCTATCACTATTATTATTTAATGTATTAATAGCACAATTAATAAAAAATGTTAGCTTAATAAATTTCCAACACGTGTAAATGGTGTAAACAATCACCATCTGAATGCTTCACTGCATGGACCTTTAGCACCTGCATCCACGAGTGGCTACTTCGAGGGCAGGAAGTTTTCTCGTCTCTGGTTGGCTTATGCTATGGACATGCTAATCCCCAATTGTCTCAGATTGTCCTTGATCACGTGAACAGTACATGGTACAGTACGACGCTGATAAATTTTGTCTGAGGATTTTAAACTTCCAATTTATAAAAAAATTGCAAAAATAAATAAAAATGGCCTTGTGGTTAGTGAATGGTACTATCGCAAATCAGTGCAAAACGAGGGCTACCTGTATATACATACAAAGTTATAGCATTATCATGATGATTGCCAACTACATGCAAAAATTCAGACTGACTAACATTAGCTTTTTTAAACCTAACAGTGGCCACCTTTTAAATATCTAGCTTATGTTAATGATAATTAGACAATACTTTGCAATACAGACTCTTTCTTTTGGAGTTAATTTCAGTAATCATGCAAAATTCATAATGATTATGTTGTTAGTCCACTCTTCATGCAAATAAACACTTCCTTTAGCAAAAGTTTTATAAGTGGGTGGGTGGGTTGGTGGTCCATTGATTTTAGACAATAATTCTTGCATTAGAGTTAGTCTGAACATTTAAAATTCTAATACTGTTGGCAAGGCATTTGCTGAAGTGAGAGTTTGGCAGGGGTGGGGTGGAGGAGGAGTTGGTATTGATAAAGGATCTGGAAATCAGAACAACTTACCTTTATATAACAAAAGTAAAGTAATCCTGCAGAGCTATATATCACACGTATCTTCCTTTCTGTTTACTAGGTAATATTTAAAGTGGACATAACTTTTTCTCCACTAGTATACAAAATAACACAAGCAAATTTTTAACAGGATGGTAGTATGCACTGTCATGTAACTTTTCATGAATGTCATTTGAGCCTTATGAGTTAGGAAATTCAGTTGTGTGCACTGTTCAGGATATTATTATTAATATTAGTATTGTTTAGGTCAAAATAACCCAGGTATATTGTTGATAAATTATATTATTTGTTTACTTACAAGCCCAGTGTGTATATTTACAAGCCTAGAAACTTTGGGAAAATATAAGAAAGGAATACAGTCAGTCCTCATATAGCACGATAGTTGTGTTCCTAGAAACCCTCGTGCAATGCAAAATCGTGCAATATAAAAAACGGGCCCTATGGGAAAAATAGGGTTAGGTGCTGACCACCCAAGATTGAACACACATTTGTAACCAAAACATTAACAAACACAATAAATAATCGTAATAAAATATTGCTAATGCTTTTGCTTCTATCGTAAGCAAACTTGTTTTTTGTTTGATTTTCTGTCCAAACAGATGACAGCCGTTCCATCTCTTCCAATTCTTTGTCTTAATCTAATGGATTTTAATTACACTTTGAGTTAGTCCTGCTATAAAAGTTGTTTTTATTTTCTCTGCATCCTTTGTAATTCTCGGCTTTGCCTCATTTAGGTCTGTAGCACGTGGAATATCACGTGGTCTTTCATTTCGCTCAAAGCGTTTCACAATTTCATATTTTTTCTATATCGACAGAGGCGGACTGGCCATAAGCATTCCCGGGGAAACCCCGTTGGGCCAGAGGCCGGTGTGATTTTGGCCATAAACGCTAGTATGAGGTCACTACAATTTTCCTGGGTAAGAATTTTTGACCTAGTCCGCCTCTGTTTATTGATATTGCTTTTATTTTTCTCTCTGAATCTGCAATGTCTTCACCAGGACGCTTCCTTTTCACACCTTTTAAGCATTTTACTCATTTTTAGGGAATAAAGCACAATTACAAAACGAGGATGCACGCTTGATACACATAAACAAAGCTGCGCGCGCGTGTAGCAACTGAATAAACAACACCATAAAGGCAGAAATTAACACCTCACATTTTACTAAAGCACATTTCTAGGAATTACTACCATAAAACAATAAAAATAATTTCCAGTTGCATTTCTGGTAGTAAAGTTGATCTAATTGCATCTGCGATTATACTGATAGCTGGAATTGTGTTGGTTTTTACGTTATTATGGTGAAATGTGTTTCCCCTTCACTGATATAAAAAAACATAAATACATTTTCAGAATCTTCTCTTCATTCCTATCGTGTTGCGTTCAGTTGGGGTGATTCTGCGTTCGACTGCCATTTCTTGTAAACACAAAGGCGAATCGTGCATAAGCGAATTCGGTTCGTGTTATATAAGACATCGTTCCCCTATTTATAAATCGTGTATGATCAAATTCGTGTAATGTAAACACGTGTTATATGAGGACTGACTGTACTCAAGTCCTTTTTGAGTATCAATAGAACATGTTTAGTTTGTTTTTGACTAGAGTAAAAAACATTGGGCTAATGCACATGCGCGCGCGCACACACACACAAAAACTACTCTTGAGCATCATAATGACTGGCCCATAAAATTGACTAAAGGAGGAACTAATGCCTTTATTCAGCTGTGGGTGTCCATTCAACAATTAGGAAAGTGAATCAGTGGCCTTATAAGTAAGTGTTTGTATGCAATATTAGATCATGGCAGAATAAAATCGGTCTTATTTATAATGATCAATACATAATTTGGTTGGAAAGCCATTCACTCGAGAAGAAACAATGTCAATACGTCTGTTTCTTAAGTGTTTGGATACCACTTATTGTGATCACTTCAGGACACTGCTTTATAACAGTAACCGATGAAAACAAGAATGCAGCTTTATTGATGCAGAGCAGAAATCTGTACATAAAAAGGTATAGTGGACAGAAATAAAATATTACAAAATAAATTTAATTGTCCACTGTATTTCTTCGAGAAAGTTGGTGTTTTTGAAAATCCATGAAAACCAAAATACTGAAATCAAGAATTATAAAAGCGTTAATATAAAGTAATCAGATTGATAGGAGTACAGATACTTTCTTTCATGGAGTAAGAATATTAACAACCATATGAAGCAGTGGTAATAACCAGACACACAACATGTTCAAGTTCAAGAATAAATCCTGAAAATAGGTGAAACAAGATAATGTTTGAAGATTTGAGAGATGCTAGTCTTAGAAATGTGTAGGTGATTTTTAATAAACAAAAAATTGTTTATGCAGTAAAAATTTACTTTTCAGCTGAAACCATTTCAAAATCAGTTAACGACATCATTTTAACAACTTTTTTAAATTTCATGTTATTATTATTAATAGTAAGGTATGAATTATTAGGCATGAATTTTTCTAGTCCACATTTCCTTGCGAGCCACAGTTATTACTATTAGTAGTAGTAGTACAGTGGACTCCTGCTTTATGATATTAATCCATTGCAAGGATCGTAAAGTATGGAAGAACATCACAGAGCAAGTCCGAAACCCTGCAGCACCTACAGCAGCATACTGGTTGCGTGGCCAACCGCTTCCCCCAGCTGCCAGCTAAGGACCAAGAAGAAGAAGAAAAATCCATTGCAAAGACACCATTGTATCATGAAAATATCGTAATGTGAATTCAATAACACTGTTTTTTGGTAATTTGTTCAAAGACCCCAGAAGTTTAAAATTTCACTATATGACCATTCACTATATCTCTAAAAGGTGATTTTTATAATGGAAATTGTACATATTAAAAAAAAATTAATTAAAACTAATATATTGATTAAAGCACAACACAAAAAATCACTTCAACTAAAGAATGCAAAAACAAAACACACAGCCAACACGTTTACAAATGCTATTGGCTGAGGGAAGGACCATATGGTCCAGTTGGAGATAATTGTAAGTCCATCATAAAGTGAAATATGTAGGCACTGGTTAACATGATGAGTGGATAGTAGAATCAGTCACTTTATAAAATCAAATTTCCAAAAAACCAATTCAAATCATTAAAATGCACTACATTTTCATCATTATTGTATTTCGTTATAAGAGTCAATTTTGAATGCCTTTGTGATATTTTTCTAAAGTACATGTCAATCATAAAACAATTTAAAAAAATTGCAGTTTCCAGTTTATAAACGGTAGTAAACTCAATCTTATTGCATTTATGATAATATCAATAGATGGAATTCTACGGATTTTTATGTTATTATGGTGAAATGTTTCCTCTTCTATGAAATCTTCAGTCATATAAAAAAACAAATAAATTATCAGAATCTTCTTGCTTAACAGTTACTCATCTCTTTACTTATTCTAAGAAACCGATTTTTCTTAAAACGAGGATGTTAGACTTGTGGTCATTACTCAAAATGGCCTAAGCATTGCCTTATACAATGGGATAATCACCTCTTTTCCCTTCTGACAAAGTTCCTGTATATCATTGACAGAACCCCATAAGCTGTTCTGGCAGCCTGTCTGTACTGCTGAGGGAACTTCATGTCTGACTGTACAGTTAACGCTAAGTCTCTATATTCTCCATCCCCACAATGAGATACCACCTAATTCGTATGTTATTCTGGGATTACTGCTATCCGTTAGGCAGTACTTTGCATTTACCAATGGTAAACCTCACTTGCCACTTCTTAGCCCATCTACCTAATTTTTTCTAGATCTTGCTGCTTCATACTTTAGAAAACCTTCGAAAATCCTGGAATTTCTTGCTTGAATGAGAGAGCTACTTGATTTCCAAATTATTTTATTGTCAAAAATACTCCTATGCATATTTCAATGCTTTTTCAACTTAAAATTAATCAAACATACTCCACGTACGATCACTCATCGGTGAAGACAGGATATTAGAGCTGGAAAAGGAATTAGAAAATGTGAATTGGAATGTCATCGGTTTGGCTGAAACAAGAAGAAGAAATGAATCACGTATAAGTTTATCAAGTGGAAATTTCCTTTTTATTTATTTTTTATTTTTTTTTTTTATTTATTAATTATTATTTATTTATTTATTTATTTATTTTATTTAATTTTTTTTGTTTTTATCATTGTTTTGTTCGGATTATTATTTTTTTTGGCTGGTGCAGCATAAGCCATAGGCTTTCTTGCACGATGCGGCCGTTACTAATACTAATCTGCTGTACACCAATGGAAACAGTGAAAGGAGTGAAGGTGGAGTTGGGTTTCTGGTCCATAAAGATTTTAAAAACAACATTTTGGAATTCAAAAGTACATCACCAAGGGTGTCAAGACTAATACTCAAGATTTCTAAGAGGTACAAGCTAAAGATTATAATGATTTATGCACCAACATTGAGCCATGATGATGAAGAGGTTGAAGAAATGTACACCGAAATTGAGTCTTCTAGATGAGCAGAAAACCCACTACACTATTATTATGGGGGACTTCAATGCTAAGGTTGGAAAAAGGCAAAACAGCGCAGAAAGAGGAACTATAGGAAATTTTGGAATTGGTGAAAGAAATAAAAGAGGTGAAAGACTTGTGGAATTTGCAGAATCTCAAGGACTGTCAGTAATGAACACTTTTTTCAAGAAAAGGGTGAACAGGAAGAGTCCAAATGGATTAACAACTAATGAAATCGACTTCATCCTCACTAACAGAAGATATATTGTGAATGATGTTACCGTCCTGAATAAGGTAAATGTTGGAAGTGATCACAGAATGGTAAGATGTACACTTGATATAGATGTAGGAAAGGAAAGGAAAAAACTGACGCGAGTAAATAATACAAAGGTCTTTGAGATAACAGAGGAGGAGAAAAAGCAGTATGTACTGGAACTTAAGAACAAGTTTGAGCTTCTGCAGACTGCTCAGGACCAAGATATCGACGAGGAATATTACAACTTTCTGAAAGTGATAAAGCCCAAGAAACCTATAGGGAAACTGAAATCCAAAGAAGAAAAAATTAGTCAAGAAACACTTGTCATGATGAACCAAAGACGACAAATGAAGAGCAAGAAAAACACTGACAGGGAGAAAATTGAGTATACTGAGTTATGCAAAGCCATTAGAAAGAGACTCAGAGAGGACAGAAGATTTAACACAAGAAAACTGGAACAAGCATTAAGGGAAAACAAAGGATTTAAATCAGCAGCCATGAGCAGTAATACAGAAAGACAAATGATACTGAAACTGAAGAATAGCGATGGTGTACTTATAAACAGCAGAGAAGGCATAATTCAAATAGCAGAAGACTACTATCGAGATTTATACAAGGAGCGAGGGAATGACACCAGCAGTGGGGAAGATGGATTGCAAAGTAGCAACACATACGACATACCCGATATTCTTCCTGATGAGGTAGAACATGCATTGAAGAAAATGAAGAATCGGAAAGCCCCGGGGGAAGATGAAGTTACTGTAGAGTTGTTAAAATTGGGAGGAAGAGACATAACACAAAAACTGGCAAGGCTCTTCACAAAGTGCATTAGAAAAGGTGTGACGCCTAAGCAGTGGAATAATGCAATCATAGTTTTGCTGCATAAGAAAGGAGATAAATCAGAAATTGGAAATTATAGACCAATTAGCTTGTTATCCCACATCTACAAGTTGTTCACAAGGGTCATTACTAACAGATTAGAAAGAATACTTGATGAGAATCAACTGAAAGAGCAAGCTGGCTTTAGGACAGGATTCTCAACTATGGATCACCTTCACGTAATATCACAGCTAATGGAGAAAGCAAATGAATATAAAACACCATTATGCCTGGCATTTGTGGATTTTGAAAAGGCATTTGACTCCATACAGCATAAGGCAATGTTTCGGGCACTGGAAAGACAAGGCATAGATACCCCATATATTATGATTTTGAAGAAAATATATGAGAGTGCTACCTCCTTTATTAGACTAGACTAGACTGGACAAAGACAGTAAGAAATTTAAAATTGAGAAATGAGTTCGACAAGGAGACACAATATCTCCGAAGCTGTTTGCTCCTGCCCTTGAGGAAGCTTTCAGAAGATTAGACTGGTCGCAGAAAAATATGAACGGAGAGTACCTAAACCATTTACGATTTGCAGATGACATTGTGGTTATAAGCCACGATCCCAAAGAATTAGAGGAAAATCTTAATCAGTTATGCACAGTTAGTAAGGATTTTGGACTAAAGATGAATATGGCTAAAACAAAAGTAATGATGAACAAGTATGCCATGGAAAGGGAAATAATGATTGAAGGAGCAGCAATTGAAAAGGTGCAGTCATATACTTATCTGGGACAAGTTATTAGCTGTAATAATGATAAATGGCTGGAAGTCAAGAAAAGAATAAATTTTGGATGGATAGCATTCAGGAAATATAGTCACATACTGAAGAGCAATATCCCAGTTTGTCTGAAACGTAAAATAATGAATCAATGTATACTCCTCACCATGACTTATGGAAGTGAAACTTAGGCACTCACCAAAATAATGGAAGAGAAGCTGAGAACTACACAGCGAAGAATGGAACAAATTATATTGGGAATCAGACTGTTAGATAAGAAGAGAAACACATGGATTAGGCAGCAAAGTCAAGTAAAGGACATTCTTATCAAAACTAAAGAACTAAAATGGTCTTGGGCAGGACACATAGCTCGAAGACATGATGACAGATGTACTAAGAAAATAACAGAATGGTACCCAAGGGGAGCTAGAAGAAAACCTGGAAGACAAAGGTGGAGATGGATAGATGAAATTCATGAGTTTTTGGGTAGTAAATGGATGGCCAGTGCTCAAAACAGAAGGAACTGGAGAGGCCTTCATCCTGCAGTGGATTGAAAATGGCTGATGATGATGACTCCAAGATACTCAACAGCTTTGCAATATTATGAATAGAATCACTTCTCCAGGAAGAAAGCGGAGTTGCTTCTCCCACCCTTGTCATTCACAACATATTGTACAAACTGGAAAGACTCAAATAGACAGCGTGTTCGTTAGTTCCCCAGTTTTAGGCCAAGCTGGGGTACTAGAAACCTTTTTCAGTTACCATAAAGCTCTCTATTTGAGATACTATACTAACAACTATTCGTGACTATGGCGCCTTCTATATTGACCAATGAAACAAAAGAATAAATAAATAAACCATGCCCACCAACGCTGCCTCCAAGGGTCGCAGCTGTTGAAAAGGTGCAAATGGCAAGGATTTTGGAGATATTACCTCTGAAAGCACTTAGGCATTTAATGCCTATGAAAAGCAAACATGGTTGAATTAAATCGTGCCCTCTATCTTTCTTTTATCAAAATTTCTCACTCACTCCTAATATAATATACATATATCTTAAAAATCACTTGTCTCGGGAAAAGAAAACCCAATGAGAGAAATTAAATATTAAGGAATAACTAAAAATTAAACTAAAATATTATTTTTAGGGTACCCGAATAATTAAATTCATCTACTGTGCTGTGTCTTAGGTCTAGTAATTTCATGTGTTCTATGGTCAATTTGCCTGTTTTGCTGGGGAAGGGGGACCCTTGCTATCTACACCTCAGACCAACTAACTTCTCTCATCAATGGGATTTGAACCCGGGACTTTTCCACCCGGTGTGGGATAGTAACGATTCCATTGTGCTACCCACACAGACTTATATTAAGGAATAAGATGTTGTGTAGGGTTGAACTTGAGGGCCACAAAGCACCGAAATATCCATGATTTTTTTGCCCCCGTTGAGAATTCCTGATATAGATGTAAGAAAAGAACAGAAAAGAAAAAAACTGACTTGAATAAATAATACAAAGATTTCTCAGATAACATAAGAGGAGAAAAAAGCAGTGTGTATTGGAACTTAAGAACAAGTTTGATCTTCTGAAGACCTTTCAGGACCAACATATTGACGAGGAATATAACAATTTTCTGAAAGTGATAAAGCCCGAGAAACCTATTGGTAAAAAGAAATCAAAAGAAAAAATTAGTCAAGAAACACTTGTCACAATGAACCGAAGACGACAAATGAACAGCAAGATAAACACTGACAAGGACAACTATAAAGAATTATATAAGGAGCAAGGGAATGATGCTAGCAGTGGGGAAGATAAATCACAAATTAGCAACAGATACAACATATCCGATATCCTTCCTGATGAGGCAGAATATGCATTGAGGAAAATTAATAAACAGAAAGCCCCGGGTGAAGATTAAGTTACTGTAGGGTTGTTGAAATTGAACTGGCAAGATTCAAAATACATTATGAAAGGCGTGACACCTAAGGAGTGGAATAATGCAATTATAATTTTGCTGCATAAGAAAGGAGATAAATCAGAAATTGGAAATTACAGACCAATTAGCTTGCTGTCCCACATCTACAAGTTGTTCACAAGGGTAATTACTAACAGATTAGAAAGAATACTTGATGAGAATCAAGCAAAAGAGCAAGCTGGATTTAGGACAGGATTCTCAACTTCATGTAATATCTCAGTTAATGGAGAAAGCAAATGAATATAAAACACCATTATGCCTGGCATTTGACACCATACAGCATAAGACAATGTTTCGGGCAGTGGAAAAACAAGGCATAGATAGCCCATACATTATGATTTTGAAAAAAATATGTCAATGCTATCTCCTTTATTAGATTAGACAAAGACAGTACCAAATTTAAAATTGAGAAAGGAGTTTGGCATGGAGACACAATATCTCCAAAGCTGTTTACTGCTGCCCTTGAGGAAGCTTTCAGAAGATTGGACTGGTCACCAGAAAGGAGTCAATATGAATGGAGAGTACCTAAGTCATTTACTATTTGCAGATGCCATTGTGATCGTAAGCGACAATCCCAAAGAATTAGACAAAAATCTTAATCAGTTGTGCAGAGTTAAGTAAAGGATTTCAGACTAAAAGTGAATATGGCTAAAACAGTAATTGAAAAGGTGGATTCATATACTTATCTGGGACAAGTCATTAGCTGTAATAACGATAAATGGCTGGTAATACAGAGAAGAATAAATTTTGGATGAATAGCATTCAGGAAATATAGTCACATACTGAATAGTAATATCCCAATTTGTGTGAAACATAAGATAATGAACCAATGTATACTCCCCACCATGACTTACGGAACTGAAACTTGGGCACTCAGCAAAAGAATGGAATGAATTATATTACGAATCAGATTATTCGATAAGAAGATAAATACATGGATTAGGCATCAAACACAAATAAAGGGCATTCTTATCAAAACTAAAGAACTGAAATGGTCTTGGGCAGGACACAGCTTGAAGACATGATGACAAATGGACTAAGAAAATAACAAAAAATAACATTTTGTGCAATGGATGGCCACTGCACAAAACAGAAGGTTTGTTTGTTTATTATTTGGTTTTTAGGAGCATTAGCAACTAAGGACATATTGTTCCGGGGATATGTGGTGGTCATTCTCTGACCTTTCCGCACCCTCCGTATTTGGTTGGCACAGGCTCTTACCCCAGTCTAATCAAGAAGCATGTGCTATGCACTGCTGCTCCTGCCCACCTGGCTACAGAGGTGCCACAAAACAGAAGGAACTGGAAAGTTGCTGGAGAGGCCTTCATCCTGCAGTGGATTGAAAATGGATGATCATGATGCCGACATTGTAGGAAAAGCGGGAACATGGTATTGGGCACAAGTGATGCCGAAGTTTAAATGAGAAGTACAATGTATACATGAAGGCCAGACAGGAGAGGAGAGGTTAGGTGCTTAGTTTAGAAGCATATCTAAAATAGTGCATCCAATTCCACATGGGTGATGAGTGCAATTCTGAGTCAGTTTGGTGTGATGTAAGCACTGAGAAAACAAAATTGAGTGTAGGACTGTGATGACTAACCAAACATCTATACAGGTAAATGGAGTGGACAAGCAAATCAGAATGTCTCATAATGGGTGATTTGGATTTATATGGGATGCATATAAATTATCACGTGATCCAGAAGCCTATGGTAGATATAAATTAGTTTTGTAATCAAGTCAGAAAGGAGGTTAGGCAAGCTAAGACAGATTATGAGAAGTCTCTGGCAAAGAAAAACAGTAAAGACCTCTGCTTATATTAACAGTAGGAAGGGGTAGAATCACATGGGCCATTTGATGTCTATGGGTTAACATGTTTATGACACTGCTCAAGTTGTGGACAAATTAAATAGGTGTTTTGCATGAGGACTTGTTAGGGAGGGGAATTCCAGAAGTTTATCAGACTTTAACGTGGAGCTAAATGACTTTGTGATAACTGAAAGGAAAGTGTTGGAGAAATTGTTTACGATGGTCACGAAAGAGCAGCTGGATGGAATCTATCTAATTATATTAAACCCTTAGCCATAATTATAAGAGCATCCTTGGATTCCCTATGGACTAGAGATGTGTGAATATATCCCCAATTCATAAAGGGGGATCAAAATGGAACATGAGTAATTACAGACCTGT
Organism: Mastigoproctus giganteus; assembly: GCF_048544385.1. Classification (NCBI taxonomy): domain Eukaryota; kingdom Metazoa; phylum Arthropoda; class Arachnida; order Uropygi; family Thelyphonidae; genus Mastigoproctus; species Mastigoproctus giganteus. Next base: position 141,425,521 of record NC_143578.1, read on the forward strand.
TTAGGTTAACATTTGTTCCAGTGAAAATAATGGAATCACTGGTTAAAGAAGTAATGCAGGACCATCTGGATACACATGCAATTATACTGAAATGACAACATGGATTTGTTAAGGAGCGGTCTTGTGTAACCAACCTGATAGGTTACTATGATGCAATGAACTGGATGCAAAAAATAATTTTGACACTGCATACTTAGATTTCAGGAAAGCTTTTAATACTGTTGCACATATAACACTGCTACAAACTGGAGAAATTCTGCATTAAGGGCAAGTTGCTGCTATGGATAAAGGAATGGTTAAGTGGAATACGAGTGGTTATTAATGGGCACTGCTCTTTCTGGACTAATGTTATTAGTGGAGTTTCAAAAGGTTCAGTGCACACGATTGTTGTTAATCAATATACCTTCATCAATATCAATGATATTGATGAAGGTATATCAAGTTTAATGTCTAAATTTGTGGATTAGAAAGGTTATATATTAGAAAGATGATAGAAAGGTTGGCTGATTGGTTAATAATGGTCACGAGGACCAAGACTTCAACTGCTACTGCAACAAGATCTAGGAAAATTGGGTCGATGGGTTGAGAAATGGTAGTTGAAGTTGACAAATGGAAGGTACTGCATATGGGTATCAATAACCGCTGAGTAACTATCAAGTTTGTAGTACTACTCCCAGTGTAGTGGAGAATGAAGAAGACCTGGTGCTAATTGTGCAGTGCAGACATGCTGCCAGGACAGCTGACAGGGTCTTGTCAATAATATACAGAAACTTTGCTAGCAGGGAATAAGGCAGTGATTTTTCTTTTGTATTGTATACAGGTCTGTAGGCCACACTTTAGGAAGGATGTGGATCTGCTGGAATGGGTGCAGAGAAAGGTAACGAGGCTGGTGAAGGGAACAAGAGGGTACTCTTACTAAACACTGCTTTTGCTTACAAGAGACATACCTGAAGGCAAATGAAAACCCTTCGCTTCGTAACACTACTGTCATTCGAAAGGACAGAACTGGGGATGGACCTGCTCATGGGGGTGTTGCTATAATTCTGGGCAACCCTACCCCATATCAAACTATTGCGCTCACCACCAACATAGAAGCTGTAGCGGTTCGCCTTACAGTAGGGTTCTTAAGTCTGCTCAGTTTATTTGCCAACTGGGGCTGATATCTCCCAGAGAGACCTTGATGATCTCATTGTGCAGCTGCCTACTCCTGTCTTACTCCTGGGCGATTTCAATGGTCATAACACCCTGTGGGGTAGTGTAAATGTTAATGGAAGGGGACGTGTCATAGAGCATATGCTCAATGACAATGACCTATCCCTTCTAAATGTGGGAACAAACACCTTTTTCCACATGCCTACCTGTACGTTCTCTGCTATTGACCTCTCTATATGCTCTCCCTCTCTGCTTCCTTCAATCACTTGGGAGGTAGAGGAGAATCTTAATGGAAGTGATCACTTCCCCGTGATAACCAGCCTACTTAAAGGGACGCCATGCTCACCTTTTAGGTTACCACCATTGCATATTGATCAGGCTGACTGGAACACCTTTCAACACCTGGTAGACTTTAACATCAGTACAGTCAGTCGGGAGCCTATCAATGACGCAGTGGTGTACATCACAGAAAGCATTATCCATGCAGCTGCAGCTACAATTCAGAAAACATCTACCCGGTTTCCACCATTTCCAAAACCTTGGTAGAACACTGAATGCACAGCAGCAAAAAAGGCACAAAATAAAGCTTGGGGGATATTCCGACGATATCCTACCACAGCCAATCTTCAAACGTGAATGCGCGATATATTCATCGTCAGAAACAAAAGGAATCGTGGGTCCGCTTTACATCCACCATTACCCAGTCAACCAACAGTAAAGCTATCTGGGACAAAATCCGGAAAATGAAGGGTAAATATACATTGCACCCTTCATCGGTCCTGGAGTATAATGGATGCGTTTTTGCAGACCCAACTGCAATAGCTAATGTACTTGGGGAGACCTCTGCCATCTCGTCAACATCTGCTTACTCCCCAGAATTTCTGGTCTGGAAAGATAAATTTGAAAAGCAGCCAATTAACTTTAAATCTAAAAGGTCTCATCCCTATAACGGGCCCTTTACCACGGAGGAGTTAGAAACAGCTCTAACTCTTACCAAGGCAAGTGCTGCTGGACCAGATCTTATCCGTTATGATATGATCAAACATCTGCTGCAAAATCCATGGACTAACTGTTTTTTCTATACAACAGAATATTTCAAGAAGAGCAGTTTCCGGATTCCTGGCAATTGTGCTTGCCTTTCCTAAGCCAGGAAAGGATCCAAAAATCTCAACGAACTATTGCTCTGACTAGCTGTCTGTGCAAAATTCTGGAGAGAATGGTCAATGCTTGCCTTATATGGTATTTGGAGGCTAATGGGTTCCTCTCCAGATTTCAGTGCGGCTTCCGTAGGAATAGGTCAACTTTGGACCATTTAATCAGGCTCGAAACTTCCATTCGAGATGCCTTTTTAAAACGAGAACACCTGGTGTCAGTGTTCTTCGATATGGAAAAAGCGTATGACGCAACTTGGAGATTTGGAATTTTAAAAGACCTCTACAGCATCGGCCTTAGAGGTAATCTCCCCAATTTTATTAAAAACTTTTTATGTCACCGTTCTTTCCAAGTCCGTGTAGGATCTACTCTCTCGCTCTTTTAGTCAAGAGGAGGGAGTACCTCAAGGATCCATTTTAAGTGTCACGCTTTTTGCCATTAAAGTGAATTCCACCACAGAACAACTTCCTCCAACTGTAAACTGTGCCCTCCATGTTGACGATTTTAGCATATTCTGCCATTCCTGCAACATGAGGGTAATTGAGAGGCAACTGCAACGTGCCATTGACCATTTGAACTCATGGGCAACGAATAACGGGTTCAGGTTCTCTCCACAAAAGCCTGCATGCATTTTTGCAGAAAGCGCAATCTTCACCCTGAACCTGAACTGAGGCTTGGACAAAATGCTATCCCAGTAGTACCTGAGACTAGATTTTTGGGGCTTATATTAGATAAAAAGCTGACCTTTCTAGAAACACATCCGTCAACTATGTGCGAAGTGCACGAGAGGTTTGAATATCCTACGTGCAATCTCACATTCTTGGGGCGCTGACCGATGTACCCTCGTGTGCCTCTATCGTGCACTCTTACGATCTAAGTTAGATTACGGGTGCCAGGTATATGCGTCCTCTAGACTCAGCGTACTCCAATGGCTGGATCCTATCCACCATCAGGCGATCCGTATTGCCACTGGAGCATTTCGAACTTCTGTCCATAGCCTCTATGTCAAAGCGAATGAGCCCTCGTTATCACTTCGCAGGAAACAGTTGTCTCTACAGTATGCTTTGAAACTGAAATCCCTGCGAGACCATCCAACGTGGACACCCGTTTTTGAGCCACGTTGGGGAAAATCTGTACAACATTCACCAGACTGCCAATCAACCATTCGGTATTCGTATCCAAAGGCTACTCAATGATTTGAACATCACATTAGACAATGTTGCCCCATCGCCAGGGCAACCTTTTCCACTCTGGCATGCTCGTGTCCCAAACTGCAACTTCTCCCTTAACAATTGGAGAAAGGACAATACTTCATCCACCGTCTATCTGCAGCTCTTTTTAGCTGAGCGCTCGAAACATGCTGACTTCTTGCCCATCTACACAGATGGCTCGAGGTCAGAAATGTCTGTCAGATCTTCAGCTGTTTTCCCAGACACCACGGTATCTGAGCAGATCTCCAACGAATGCAGTGTGTTCACTGCAGAGCTGCATGCGGTTGAGCTAGCCTTATATCGTATACAAACCACCCACCACAAAAAATATATTATATATACCGATTCTCTGAGTTCATTGCAGGCTTTATCATCGATGAGGTTCAACCCTCATCCTGTCCTGACCCGGATACAGCAGAAGCTGCACTTCCTTGCAGAATTCAAATTTGATGTTCATTTCTGCTGGATCCCAGGCCACATTGGGATCTCAGGAAATGATTTGGCAGACACTGCAGCCAAATAAGCGAACCTATTTAACTCTTGCCTGTCAGTCCCCTATACAGACTACAGGCCAGTAATCCGAAAGAAACTGGTATCCCAATGGCAACACTCATGGCATGGACAGACTACAAACAAGTTATATGAGATTAAGCCTGTAATTGAACATTGGCAGTCTAGTCTGTGCAGGAACCGAAAAGAGGAAGTTGTTCTATCTCGACTCCGCATAGGACATTGTCACTTGACACATTGCTATCTGCTGAGGGCAGACTATCGTCCTATGTGTAGAAATTGTGACACCATTTTAACAGTCCGTCATATTTTAATCGAATGTCCGTCTTTTTATAATGACTGCCGTTTATGTTTTAGCCATCTGTCTGAACCTTATACACGCAGACAGATTTTATTGGACAATGACAACGTGTCAGCTGTTTTTAAGTTTTTACAACTTATTAATCTAAATAATTCTATCTAGTATATTTTTATCGTTTTATGTTATATGAATGTTTTATATCGTATATTCTTTTACAATAATATACAAATAATTTTATATTCTACATCCTTTTGACTTGGCGCATTATAGCCTTAAATGCTAATGCGCCATAAAACTCTAAAACAAACAAACTTAGTACCTTACATGGGTTGAAGGTTGAGAAGATAAAAGATATTTGTTGACATTAGATTTAACTGCTGTAGATCGTAATTTTCAGGAAATATGTATGAAGAAAGGTTGTTCCAAAAACTGAAGTTGCACAATAAAAGGATGTTGACCAGTTGTAGCACTTGCTTGAACTGCTCTGGAAGAGAATGGGAATTATTGAAGCCATTTCAGAAGAACAGTGCCCATGGAAGTATCTGTAGAAAAGGCATGCAGTAGAAACAGAATGTCTATGAGACAGAGCAGAGAGACTCTGTTAGAGATGAATCATTAATTAACTTTTGAATGGAACCTAGTAGATTCTGGTCAAAAGAGGGAGAGGTTTTGAGGGGGCACCACCCCCAGATGTGGGAACAATATTCCATGGTAGGGGAGATCTGTGATTTCTTCAGAGTAAACAGCTTTTTGGAAGCAAATAATGCTGAGAGCAAAAGAGAAAACCCAGTTTTTTGTGCTTATTGCCAAGAGAGATTAGAAGTCAGGATAATTAATCCCCAATATAGAGATATCTTGTCTAGAACTTGGAGTGTCTTCAAAGATACACATAGGAGCAGAAGAATTCTTTTTGCAAGATATGGCAGGCCAAAGTTTTAGGTTTAAAATCAACTTAGTTATCTTGGCACCACTGGAGATCAGCATTTAAGGAATTGGTAGTTGGATATTTGAAAAGTTTAAGCTGCAAGGTAAGGTTTCTCAAACTGGAAGGTGGAATGTAACTGCTATCATTAGCAAAACTACGGTTAGGATTTCCGGTCAATGGAAGAAATTCATTAATATACAAGAGGAAAAGAAAGAACTGAACCTTGTAAAATACCAGCATTAGTGGAAAAGTTAGAAGACAGAGTACCATCACCTGCAGCAAGCGATCACCTAGAAAACTGGTTAACCAATTAAGAAAAACAGTTGGCTGTTGGTGTTGGATCGATGATGCTACTCTGTAGAACAGCAGCATCAGGAAAGCCCTCCTTGGGCAGATTAGCATATTATGATAAATTGCTTGCTAAGACCAGTCTTGTGTTTTTGATTTTCTTATATGACACCAATAGAGGGCATACCATCAAAGTCTACAGATAATAGAAAGATTGTTACTGTAGTTAAAGCCCAGCACTTTGCATATCAATAAACTACTAAACTACAGTAAACCCTTGCTAATCCAGATCGAAATATGAAATTTTCTGTTTACAGTTTAAAAAATATTGAGGAAAGACGTGCGGAAGTTTGCCTTTAGCCAGTGGGTGGTTGATTGCTTCCATCTGTCATTGTTGAGGGTGATAGCTTAAACAGATTCAAGGCAGAACTAGACAAACATTAGAGTACACTGAAAGACACGCAAGATTTAAGAAGATGACTCCCTCTGACTGCGCAAAGAGAGGCAGAACATATATATCGCATTGTCTTGCGTGATGTTCAGTATCATTGTTGACTTTGAATTGGACGAATGTTATTGCTTATATCGCTTCATGTGGGTACTTTTTTTTATACATTTAAGTAATGTATATATTTTTTAGATCTTTTCGCAGAAAAGCTTGCTCTATTAGTTTTACTATTCATGGTGTATTCAGTGACATAACAGGGCTTGCCATTGAGAAGTTCTGCATGAGTGGATTTTAGGGAGGCAGGCCAACTGGACTTCTCCTAAATCTTCTGTAATAGAAAGATATTGGATCCATCAGTGTTTTAGACTGAGTATTTGATAACACACAGAATACCTGTTCCCCCTCTAAGACCCTATATCATTTATCTATATCACTAACTATATCATTTAATCTTCCATATATTTCTATCCTAAGTTTTTATGCCTTTTAAGGCTATCTTTTGGTTCACTAATACGGATGATCTCTCATGCATTTAATCCAGATTAGCAAAGATAAGTAGTGCAGAAAAGTATCTTTATTAAATCTTTCAGACTTAGTAATAATATTCTTGAACTTAATTAAATGTTTATTAGACTTGCCCGCAATTTCGAGAATATAAAACACTCTGTAGAACAATTTTAAGAATTGTTTTACATGCCAACAAACATATTCATATTAATTGTAAATTCTTCTATAGACTAGATAACTTTATTTCTGGATTTATCATTAATTTTTTAAATATTTTTCCAATCATCCAGCTTTTCATCTAACAAAGAATTCATATGATGATTAATTACTATATTTAATAACAATGAAAATTTTGAATTTAAAATTTTGATTTTAATAACAATGAGAATTTTGATAATTAATGTTTATTTAGCTTATAGCCCAAACAACTATACATTTAAGTAATTATATATTTTTTAGATCTTTTTGCAGAAAAGCTTGCTCTATTAGTTTTACTATTCATGGTGTATTCAGTAGGTAAGAAAAAGTGTGGGGGGGACATGCTGCATGAAGCAATGAAATTTTTGGATATGGCATACACATGGTAAGAATATACCCAGATCCTTGACATAACGTGGCCTCGACAATGCTCCCTGCATACACACTACTCAGACTCCTCCCTCCAGTTACTAGCTGGCATAGTAGATGTAGCAAGATTATACACTAGCTGATCTGGAGGCCTCCTAAAGAGGTGTACTAACTAGTGGCCAGCCTGCAAACACTGTTTTAGAGCTGTACCCTCAAAATGTAAGGAAGATTGGATCTTGCCATGATGTTCATAATAACCTCAAAAGTCATCAGTCATACTGCATAATGGAAGAGACGGGGAAATGTATAGTTGTTTGGTATAACTTGTAAGTAATGTATAACTTCAGGCATCTTACCGATACCCATCATCAGACACCTGCTTGCTGAGCATAAGAAAGAATTGTATCTTTTGCTTTGTGGTCATAGGAAGAAACATATGAATAAAGAGTATTATAAATATTTTTATAATACTCTTTATTCATGTATATATTATTCATTATATACATTATTCATTAAACAAATCTCCAAATGAACAAGCAATATACTTTATTTCTTCTCAAAAAAATTCTATCAAGTGACTGTGATAAATGTAAAAAAAAGTTTGAAAACATGATAAATTAGTCAATATACAATTTATTTGAAAATTTTTTTTGAAATTCCATAAAAAGAATCATTTCATGCTTAATAGCATTGATGTTGGATTTTCAAGATAGGATTTCCACAGATTGGAAAACTGACACATTGTAGCACCATCGATTATCCTATGATCAGCTGACCAACTAACATGCATTACATGAACTTTCACCACCTTGTCATTAGTATCAAAACGAGGAACTTCCTAAGGGTTTAAGAAATAAAATCTGATAAGTTATTCAAACATACGTTTTTGCAAACGATATACCTAATGATACTCATAATCTATCATATTTAAATAAGCATTCCTAGAATGAAAACAGTTCCTTACATTAAATGTAGAATTTTAATTATTAGGCATAATAAAAAAAAAAAAAATTCTTGAGTGGCTGATGGATTTATGCTAAATAGCACAATAACTTTCTGATAACCTATAAGGAACACTCTGAGGTCAGCAACACTAAAATCTATATAAAATTGACAACTTCTTGAAAAAAACCTTACATTCTCTTTAATGGTATGACTAATCATGCTTAGACTTTAAATACCCATCAGAGAACAATGATCTTCTTCAGCATTATGATTCCTGACCTTCCAGGAAGATGTTCTGAAACCTTCAGTGTCTAGTTGGCCCAAAGGGAAGCACCACCCATTACTGTGCTATAATTCTGTTATATTTTAAATACAAATGTCATATGGGGCATTTTCATCTTCAAAAACTGAGTTTCCTCATAATATATTATAATTTTATCAAATAAATTGAGCTGTGTAGATGTATGCAGCAGTCAATGCGTGCTATTTTTACTTTCTGGAACTATATACAGTCCATTCCGGTTATTTGGGACACATCGGGACTAGTGCATTTTGGCCCGATTATCCGAAGTTTCACATAAATAGTTAAAAATACAATGTATCCCCCCCTTTTTACAATTGGTTCGCTGTACAATCAAATCACATTACGACAAACACAACATAGTAAAGTACCACCGTTCACTATACGATGTGCAGTAAGCGCCGATCATTATGATCACGTTTGTGAATTGAATTTTAATTCTATTAAACAACGATTCTAATTAGCGATAATAGGAGGAATAGTATCCACAGGCTATAAAAGCAAAGATATATTAAGCAGAAACCTTACCAATTAAAAAATACGTGAGAATCGTATCAGAATAATTAATATGTACTGTAATATGTACATACGAACTAGTTGACATTTCTGTTCACTGACATTTGTCGGTGGGGGTTAAAATTTAAAACAGTAAAAAATAAGCAATCAATAACAAAGAACACGGCACACAAATTGCAAGTAACACAATATGAGCAAGTGAGAACCGAGTAATGAGTTACAAAGCTTTAAAAATACGAATGAAGAGAAGATCTGAAAATTAATTTTTTTTATATGATTGAAGATTTCATGGAAGTGTAAACACATTTCACCATAATAACCCACAGAATTCCAGCTGTCGGTATTATCACAAGTTCAGTAAGATCGAGTTTACTGTCCATTTCACTAACAGAAAAGCCCAATAAACAGGTGACTGCTAATTGTTTTTATTGCATTATGGATGTGACCTCCAGAATTTCGACCGAACTACGTGGTACCGTCGGAGGCAATCATAGGGTAATCTCCAGTGCTGCGGTCTCCTGCCCCGATTAAACGGCATGCTGTCCCAATTAAGCAAAGTAAACTCTGGCTATTTTCTCGATTGGTTTCTGTTTTTTAAGATTTGCCCCGATTAACCGGTGGCCCAAATAACCAGAATCCACTGTGTGTGTGTGTGTGTGTATTATCAGACACTCAGTCTAAAACACTGAGGGATCCAATTTCTTTCTATATCAGAAGATTTAGGAGAAGTCTGATTGGCCTGCCTCCCTAAAATCCACTCATGCACACCTCGATGATAAGCCCTGTTACGTGGCAACAAACATGTAGAGTGGTTCTCTTCAAGACACCTGGTCAGCACGAAGAGGAAAAGACCAAACCCTCCAGCACATGACAGCACAACGAAACAAATGGCCCCCAGTCCCCAGCGGCTTTCACTCCCCCTCTTACGGCAGTGAGAGGATCAGAGTGGAAGCAGAGGATGCTAAGAATCTGGGTACGACCAGGCTGCCATGCGCAGACATTGAACTTGCTCTTTTACAACATAAGATCGCTCATAGGTGAATACAGGATATTAGAGCTGGAAAGGGAATAAGAAAATGTGAATTGGAATATCATCGGTTTTGCTGAAACAACAAGAAGAAATGAATCACTTAAGTTTATCAAGTGGAAATCTACTGTAGAACGTTGGAAAGAGCGAAAGGAGCAAAAGTGGAGTTGACTTTGTGGTCCATAAAGATATAAAAAACAACATTTTGAAATTCAAAAGTACATCACCAAGGGTGTCAAGACTAGTACTCATGATTTCTAAGAGGTACAAGCTAAAGTTTATAATGATTTATGCACCAACATCAGCCATGATGATGAAGAGGTTGAAGAAATATATACCGAAATTGAGTCTTTTAGATGAGCAGAAAACCCACTACATTATCATTATGGGGGACTTCAATGCTAGGTTGGCAAGAGACAAAACAGTGCAGAAAGGTGAACTATAGGAAATTTTGGAATTGATGAGAGAAATGAAAGTGGAGAAAGACTTGTGGAATTTGCAGAATCTCGAGGATTGTCAGTAATGAACACTTTTTTCAAGAAAAGGGTGAACAGAAAGTGGACATGGAAGAGCTCAAATTAACAACTAATGAAATTGACTTCATCCTTACTAACAAGATATATCGTGAATGTTACCATCCTCAACAAGGTAAATGTTGGAAGTGATCACAGAATGATAAGATGCACACTGATATAGATGTAAGAAAAGAAAGGAAAAAACTGACTCAAGTAAATAATACAAAGGTCTTTGAGATAACAGAAGAGGAGAAAAAGCAGTATGTACTAGAACTTAAGAACAAGTTTGAGCTTCAGCAGACGGCTCAGGACAGATATCGATGACTAATATTACAACTTTCTGAAAATGATGACACCCTAGAAACCCAAAGAAGAAAAAAATTAGTCAAGAAACACTTGTCATGATGAACCGAAGATGACAAATGAAGAGGAAGATTAACACTGACAAGGAGAAAATTGAGTATACTGCAAAGTTATGCAAAGCCATTAGAAGGAGACTCAGAGAGGCCATAAGAAGATTTAACACAAGAAAAGTAGAATAAGCATTAAGGGAAAACAAAGGACTTAAATCAGCAGCCATGAGCAGTAATACAGAAAGACAAATGATACTGAAACTGAAGAATAGTGATGGTGTACTTATAAATAGCAGAGAAGATATAATTCAAATAGCAGAAAACTACTATAGAGAATTATACAAGGAGCGAGGGAATGATGCCAGCAGTGGGGAAGATAGATTGCAAAGTAGCAACACATACGACATACCCGATATTCTTCCTGATGAGGTAGAACATGCATTGAAAAAAAGGAAGAATGAGAAAGCCCCAGGGGAAGATGAAGTTACTGTACAGTAGTTAAAATTGGGAGGAAGAGATATGGCACAAAAACTGGCAAGACTTCAGAAAATGCATAAGAAAGGAGATAAATCAGAAATTGGAAATTATAGACCAATTAGCTTGTATTCCCATATCTGCAAGTTGTTCACAAGAGTCATTACTAACAGATTAGAAAAAATACTTGATGAGAATCAACCTAAAGAGCAAGCTGGCTTTAGGACAGGATTCTCAACTATGGACCACCTTCACGTAATGTCACAACTAATGGAGAAAGCAGATGAATATAAAACACCATTATGCCTAGCATTTGTCTCCATACAGCATAAGGCAATGTTTCGGGCACTGGAAAGAAGGCACAGATACCCCATATTTTCCGGTGTAGATGGTAAAAAACAAATCCCGGATAATCGACTTCGCGGTTAATCCAAAAATACAGTTGTTGTTGTTATTTGGTTTTTAGGAGCATTACCAACTAAGGCCATATTGCTCCGGGGATATGCGGTGGTCATTCCCTGACCTTTCCGCATCCTCCGTATTTGGTGGTCACGGGCTCGAACCCCGGTCTAATCAAGAAGCGTGTGCTACGCACTGCTGCTCCTTCCCACCTGGCTACGGAGGCGCCCCAAAAATACAGAAGTCCCCGACATATGCAAGAGATACATTCCAGGACTTTGTCGAGTTTTACGTAACTCGGGAATGACTAATAACATACTGCTACTATATTATATTATTGACAAATCTGAATTCAGCGTGATAATTGTTAATGTTTGACCATTTTCATACATCCTTATTAGTTTAATTTTCTGATTCAAATCGATCGCTTTCCTTTTCTTGGTAAATTGACTAGTACCGCTGCAACTTAATTAATTTGACCACGATAATCATCAAAATGAAATTTTCTGTAAAAAACTCAGAGTTAAGGCAAAAACTCACTATTATCACGTCACGGGAGCTCACTACCATAAAACAAAAACAATTTGCATTTTCCATGTTATTGGGCTTTTCTGTTCGTGCATCTAATTTTAAACAGGTAGTAAACTATCTTTTTGCAATTGCAGAAATAACAATAGCTGTAATTCTGTGGTTATTGATTGCGTATTTTATTTATTTTTTTTTGTTTTAAATTTTACAATCCTAAAAAAAAATTAAGTTCAAAAAAATGTTACGTAAATCCGTAATTGCGTAAATCGGGAACTTACTGTATTGAAAAATGCTCAGCAACCTATGTAAAAAATAACAAAAAAACAAAAAACTTACCACACACAACTCGCGTGTCCAATCCGATTCTTCCCTTTATTTTTGACAATGTTGATTTTAAGTCTAATAGCTTCCCTTTATTTTTACGTGTTGCGTATGGTTTAGTCACCAACATCATAATGGTTCATTAAAGATTTAACGGATACTCCCTTTTCGAAAAGGGAGCCACCCGACTAGCCCGGTCGGCGGCTGATATATATATATATAATAAAGCAATAATTGAACTATTTAACTGCATGAAATAAAGTTATGTAGATTTAAAATATATTGATTAATCTCATCAACCCAACATCAGGATGATATAAGAATATATGGAGAGTTAAATAATTAACCAGATGGGCTAACAAATGAAGTTTAACATTGACAAATGCAAATGTACTACACATGCATAGTGTAATCCAAGATTAATGTACAAAATTATGTGGTACTACACTCAGGATAGTGGCAAATGAAAATGACCTGGAGGTAAATGTGTAATTGTATGTGAAGTTCTCTGAGCATAATCTATCCTTTTTCAATATTTATCAGTAATTTGGCTGCCAGGAAATACAGGAAGTTTTTCAGCGATAAGGAGATGATATGAGCACTGGGGAAAAAAATGAGAGTTGGAGTGTATTTAATTTCACTCCAGGACCTGAGCTGGATATCATCATTCTTCGCTTTCTTTCAAAGTTACTTGCGACAACCGACTAACTGGTTAAAATAAGTTTATTAAAATAAAAATGATATATACATAATATAAAAGAGTTAAAATATAATATAATATAATAAAAGCATTAAAATACATAGTAGCTTTCGAAGTGAAGTGTCTCTTCATCAGCTAATCTGTGAATAGTGTGCTTCAGTATATAATGATGTTTACTGGGCATTATCATGAGTCTGGTGTCAGTAAAGCAGAATTACGTACTCGTGATGATCGGCAGCGCTCATCGCACTGCAATACAGTACATTCTATAATAGGGTGTAAGTGTACTCCCCTTGTGAGATTCATAGTAATATTCTTGGTGGCTATGTGTAGTGCTTCAAGCCAAGAGCGCGGGCTGTAATCACGTGAATAGTCGATGATTTCAATATCCCACTGGGGATCAAGATTGTGCTACTCAACACAATAATGTTTGGCGACTGCAGAGCATTCAAACTTAGTGGTTCGCAAAGCACCTCATGCTCAGAAACCCGATCTTTCAATCTTCTACCAAACTCACCTACATAACAACCCCCCACAATATGGACACATAATACGGTATATGGAACCACTCCGTAGGAAAGGAGGAACAGGTGTTTTCATCTTAGAAATAATAGATTGTAATTCCTCCCCGGAAGTTGCACACATCGTATATGATGGAGACGCAAAATCCTAACAAGACGTTCTGATATGCCCGGATAACAGGGGATGTAGGCGGTAGAGATAAATTGATTCACACAGGGTGGGTTAGATTTCGTAACAAATTCGTGAGCCTGAAGCTCACACGAATCTATCTAGAACACGAGGTGGATAGTCACAATTTGAAAGCTCCGCCCTAATTTTAGAAATCTCCAGTTGCCTGTCACCAATCGAGCTAGAGTACGTCCATGCGCAGGAGTACAAAGTATGAGCAGTGCTACGTAAATAACCAGGAGCGTACGCAGAGCCATAATTGGTAAATTATGGCTCTGCGTGCTTGAGGTTGTCACAGACATTCTCTCAGATATGCTAGACATGCTGTACTTGCTACCTGGGAGTCTAAAATGCTGATGGAACTGATATTCGGGTGAAACTCAAGTCAAGTGGACCCAATTTCAACGAAGTACGGATGGTCTGTGACAGCCAAATCCTCTGCTTGCACCTTCACGATGGTGGGACTTAGTAATCCTGGGTATAACCTCCATGCACAAGTACATGGTGGGTGACCACCCAGGTGTGAACCAACGTAAGCAGGGGTCGAGGTGTGGCGCCCACACCACATGGAGGAACGCCGCACTTCTATGTTACCAGGCAGTACTAGCTGGTAGATGACTCTCATCAACGGGTGAAATACCACCACTTTGCTTATTGGAGGTTTGAAGTGGTGGAACCCATGTTTAGTCTCTAGAGCTAAGTTCCGGTCAACCCTTCCCAATCTCTTCCATCATGCAGTATGATTGATGACTTTTGAGGTTATGATGAACGTCGTGGCAAGATCCAATATTCCTTACATTTCGAGGGTACAGCGCTAAAAGGGTGTTCGCAGGCCGGCTGCTAGTTAGTACACCGGATCGAACCTATTGGTAACTCTCTAGGAGGCTTCCGGATCAGCTAGTGTATAATCTTGCTACCTCTACTCCGCCAGATAGTCACTGGAGGGAGTTCTAGTGGAGGGTGTGCGAGTAGCATTGCCGAGGCCACGTTATGTCAAGGATCTGGGTATATTCTTAGCACGTGTACGCCATATCCAAAAATTTCATTACTTCATACGGCATGTCCCACCCACTTTTTCTTACTATTGAATACACCATTAATTGTCAAACTAATAGAGCAAGTTTATCTGCGAAAAGATCTCAACCGCCAAAGCACTTCCTAATTCATTTCACAAATATATGTGGTCTCAGTTCTAATCTCAACGATGCCTATTTCCACTTGCAGTCTGCCAAACCCTATGCACTTTTTCTGACAGAATCTCAGTTATTGGTTGATTCAACTACTGCTCATCTCAGATGCCCAAATTATTTGCTGTATGATTCCTTTCGCCTGAAAGGTGGTACTTGTGCATATGTCCGTTCTGATATTCTACCTCATTGTGTCAAATTCATCTGTTGCCTCTACCATTCTCCCAACTCCACTAATCACTTGGAGCTCTTTGACTTCCTCTCTTTGCAAATTGACTTTCTCCAGTCCAACTTTTCTAACAGTGAGGTAATTTTCCTTGGTGATTTTAATGTTCACAACTCCAGCTGGCTTCCGTTTTCTAGTCACACCGACCCAGCAGGTCGAGATGCTGAGGCTTTTGCAATTACTAATGACCTATCACAGATTGTTCATTTACCTACAAGAATACCGAACAATCCTAATCATACAGCCAATACGCTTGATCTTTTTCTCACAAACAACCCTTCTAAGTACACGGTCGAAGTGAGAGGTCCTTTAGGCACTTCAGATCACAACTTGGTGATTGTCTCTTCTCCAATGGAACCTTTATCTCATGGCTATTTCCAACTGGTTTCGTGTTGTTTGGCATTACAAGAATGCAAAATGGGATGACCTGCGAGACTTCTTTTCTTTGGTCGGATTACTGTTTCAAAACTTCTGATGTCAACGTTTGCTCAGATTGTGTCAGTAAAATTATTCTTGCAGGAATGGAATCTTTTATCCCACACTCCACTTTAAAATCTCGTCCTTTATCTAAACCTTGGTTTTCCAATAAATGTGCTAAGGCTGTTGAAGAGAAGAATATTGCATATCGTAATTGGCTTGTTTCTAATTCTTCAGTTTCATTTTCTGCCTACACCAAAGCTCGCAAAAGTTGTAAAGCAGTTATTAATCAGTCCAAACTAGGGTTTGAACAGGCTAAGAGTAGAAAACTTGCTTCTTGCCCTAATGGTAGCCGAGCATTCTATTCTCTTGATAAAGCTATTGGCCGCAACTTTTGCCCATCTCTGCTCCTACCTCTGTCCAAACCTGATGGTTCTATTGTCACTTCAGCCAAGGATAAAGCTGACCTGCTGGCATCCCATTTTTCTTCCAGCTCATGTATTAATGATCTTGGTAAAACACCTCCCACCATTCCCAACACGCTCCATTCAATGCCTCCTGTGGTCTTCCGTCAAAAGGACGTCAGAAGGATTTTGACGAATCTTAATGCTAAGAAAGCTCCAAGTACCGATGGTATTTCTCCATTTTTTCTCAAAACCTGTGCTCCTGAACTTACTCCTATTTTTTGCCGCTTTTTTTCACTTTCTTATTCCAAAGGTGGTTTTCCTTCTGCTTGGAAAGTTGCTCATATCCAGCCAGTTCCTATAAAGGGTGACAAATACCTCCCATCCAATTATCGTCCCATTGCAATTACTTCTACTCAAACTTCCTAGAAACCTTCCGTCTGATCAACGATCGCCAGTATGGATTCCGTCTCTGCCGATCCACTGGTGATATTCTGTCTTATGTTACCCATTTAGGGACTAATTCAATTGAAAGGTTCGGTGAAACACAAGTAGTTGCTCTTGACATCTCAAAGGCTTTTGATTGTGTCTGGCGTAAAGGTCTTCTAAACAAGCTTCCATCTTATGGTTTGCCAACTGTTTTTAGTAATTGGTTGTCCAGTTTTTTCTCTGATCGCTCACTGAGGGTGATGGTAGATGGTTCTCTGTCTTCTAACTTCTCCACTAATGCTGGTGTTCCCCAAGGTTCAGTTCTTTTCTTCTTGTATATGAATGACCTTCTTCCATTGACTGGAAATCCTATCCATAGTTTTGCCGATGATAGCACATTGCATTCCACTTTCCATTTTGAGAAACCTTGTCCTGCTCAAACAGCTTCAACTTCTCGAAAATCTGCTACCAATTCCTTAAATGCCGATCTTTAGGTAATTCTCCAGTGGGGCAATGACAACTTAGTTGATTTCAACCCTTCTAAAATTCAAGTCTTGTCTTATATCTCGCAAAAAGAATTCTTCTGCTCCTAATCTTATCTTTAGTGACACTCCGATTTCTAGACAAAATTATATATCTCTTTTGGGGATTACCCTGTGTTCTAATCTCTCCTGGCACAAGCACATTACAGATATTGCTTCCTTGGCATCTAAAAAACTTGCTTTTCTCTTTCGCTCTCACCTTTACTTTTCTTCCAAACAGCTGTTCACTCTGTATAAATCGCAAATCTGCCCTGCCATGGTATGTTGTTCCCACATGTGGGTTGTGCCCCCAAAACCTCTTTCAGGCTTCTTGATTCCATTCAGAAGAGGGCAGTTAGGTTAATTAATGATTTATCTCTAACAGAGTCTCTCCACTCGCTTTCTCATAGATGTACTGTTTCTGCTGCATGCCTCTTCTACAGATACTTCCATGGGCACTGTTCTTCTGAATTGGCTTCTATAATTCCCGCTCTCTCTTTCAAAACAGTCCAAACATGTGCCACCAACATCCATTTACTGTCCAACTTCAAACCCACAGAACCAACTTTTCATCTTCCTCCTTTATTCATTCAACTGCCGATTTCTGGAACAACCTTCCTTCATACGTATTTCCTGAAATTGCAATCTACAGAAGTTCAAGTCCAATGTCAACAAATATCTTCTTTCATCTTCTCAACCTCCAACCCCAGCACGGTACTAAGTACTATAGGTTCTAATGCCTCTCGTGTTTGGGGTTCACATAAAAAAAAGAAAGAAAAAATTGGCCTGCACACATTGGCGTCCTAAAAATGGAAGTTACTAAATGCGAATCCACGCATTGGACTAACACATCCAAAAAAGGAAGGGTATTATCAACCTCTAGTTCAGTCATAAACTGAATGATGGGCAACATGGAATTGAGATATTGAAGCAGCCCAGTTTCTGATCCCTGGGGTACAATTGCAAAAATATAGTCAACATAGACACCAGGGAGTGATAGGAATATGTAAGTTCAAGAAAATCTGACTCTCAATTTCCTCCATGGCGATATTGGCCACAATAGGACTAACAGGGGCACCCACAGCTGTGCCCCGTATTTGGCGAAACAGAGTCATTGAACATGATCACGCCCGCCGTTAAACCCAGATTGAGTGCTCTCAATCTGGGTTTAACAGGGAGTGTGATCATGCCCAGCTGACTTGTGCTATTGTAACGACCATTCACAGACTAGCTGATGAAGAGGCACTTCACTTTGAAAGCTACTATGTATTTTAACGCTTTTATTATGTTATATTTTAACTCTTTTATCTTATGTATATATATCTTTTTATTTTAATAAATTTATTTTACCCAGTCAGTCAGTTGTCACAAGAAACTTTGATAGTATAATGCAACCTGACACACAAGGCCTGTTTTCTATTATTCTCTTTCTTGGTGATTCCTTTCTACTTCTGACTCTTGCTCTTGCTCTCAGGGTAACTCGGGAATTTTGTTTGGCTGGCTCTTTTTTTTTAGGAGCATTAGCAACTAAGGCCATATTGCTCCGGGATATGCAGTGGTCATTCCCTGACCTTTCCGCATATTCCGTATTAGGTGGAGACGGGCTCGAACCCCGGTCTAATCAAGAAACGTGTGCTACGCACTGCTGCTCCTTCCCACCTGGCTACGGAGAAGGCTTTTGGCTGGTGCAGCATAAGCCTCAGGCCTCCTTGCACCATAGTGCTAATAATAATAGGCCTAATGACTGTGATGACTAGCCAAAACAGCTATATAGGGAAATAGAGTGGGCCAGCAAATCAGAATGTCTCATAATGGGAGATTTTAACTTTCCAAATATTGACTGGAATTTGTGGGTTTAACACATTAGCAAGATTTTGCAGACTTCTTGGATGACTATTTTTTTCACCACCATATTTTATATACCAACATTTTATTTTTTTCACCACCATACTTTATATACCAACAAAGAAATGCTATTAGCATTAGGAAAAGCATATGATGCAAGAAAGCAAGCTTATATAGCATCAGCCAAAAAAAAAAAAAAAAAAAAAAAACCACCCTTATTTCACTCATCCACTCGCTCCAAATGTTTCTCAAGTTCTGTCTTGAATCTATTTAAGCTATCAACTTCTACAACGACAGATGGAAGTTTGTTCCAGCAATCAACCACCCACTGGCTAAAGGCAAACTTCCGCACATCCTACAACCATTACCCCAGGGGCTCACATCTGGTGAGTATGGGCTTGGCACACCCAGGATCCTCAGCTGGATATCATCATTTTTCTCTTTCTTGGTGATTCCTTTTTACTTTCTACTTCTGACTTTTTTTTGCTCTCTCTCTCTCTCAGGGTAATTCGGAAATTTTGTTTCGGCTGGTGCAGCATAAGTCTCAGGCTTCCTTGCACCGTATGGCTAATAATAATAATAAAAATAATAATCTTTCCTCAATTTGAATTTATGCTCTCTCAGACGATTATTCTGAGCAAGAGGAAGAATCCCATCCACACTGAGCATGCTGAAACCATTCAAGGCTTTATACACCTCAATCAGATCACCTCGCAGGTGCCTAGTCTCCAGACACTGTAATTTGCAAAACTTAAGCCTTTCTTCATAAAAGCAACCCTTTGTTCTAGTCACTAATCTTGTTGTCCTTCTCTGTACTCGTTCCAACAGATCTAGATCCTTCTTAAAGTGAGGCCTCCAGACCTGTATACAATACTCAAGGTATGGCCTGACCATTGCCTTATACAGGGGGATAATCACCTCCTTATCCCTGCTAGAAAAATTCCTGTATATCATTGACAAGACACCATGAGCTACTCTTGCAGACCATCTGCACTGCTGCTCAGAAAACTTCATATCTGCCTGCACAATTACCCCCAGGTCCTTTACATTCTCTACCACTGTCAGTGTGGTACCACAGAGTTGATACATTAGTCTGGGATTACTGCTTCCAATATGTAGTACTTTACATTTGCCAATGTTATGTTAAACTTTGTTTGCCACCTCTCAGCCCATCTGCTCAATGTTTTCTAGATCCTGTTGCAGCAGTGTACTGTCATCAATATCATTTATAAATACAGAAAACAACAATGGACCCAACACTGAACCCTGATGGACTCCACTAACATTAGTCCACGAAGAGCAGTGTCCATTGATTACCACTCTCTTCTCCCACTCAACCATCGCTTTATCCATAGCAGCAATTTGCCTCCAATGCCACACTGCTCCAATTTGTATCAAATTGGAGTATCAACAGTAACAAAGGCTTTTCTAAGATTCAAATATATGATATCAAAGTTATTCTTTGCATCCAGTTCCATTGTGTCTTGACTACATCATAGTATCCAATCAAATTAGTCAGACAAGACTTCCTCTTAACAAACCCATGCTGTGTCCGATCTATAACTGAAGCGTCTAGATGATCCTGCAATGCTTCTTTAACCAGTGCCTCCATTACTTTGCCTGGAACAGAAGTTAAACTAACAGGTCTGTAATTAGCTGTGCCTCCCTATGATCCTCCTTTGTGCATTGGGGTCACATTTGCACATCACCAGTCCATGGGTACCTACCCTGAGTCCAGGGAAGCTCTCAGGGTTTGGCTAAGGGTTTGCTTACTTCCTTTTCCGCCTCCTTTAATATAACTGGATAGATTCCATCCACCCCAGGTGCCTTTCTTGTGTTTATCTTCAACAATTTCTTCTCCACTTTACTCTCAGTTATTACAAGATTATCTAGCTTACTGGCAGAGTAGAATACACCTCTGGCATTCCTCTCCCTGAATGACTCCTCATGTGTGAATGTCGATACAAAATATTCATTTAGATTGTTAGCTACCTGAGCAGGATCATCAATAGTTGAACCATCGATATCAATGGACCAATCTGATTCATCCCCTGCCATCTAGAGTTTACATAAGTAAAGAACTCTTTGCTGTTTTTCTTTACATCCTTTGCCAAAGATTTCTCATAATCTGCGTTCGCCTGCTTAACCTCCTTTGTAACTTAGTTACAGACCAGCTTATATCTATCATAGGCTTCTATGTCACATGTCTAATTTGTTCATCTGACATCCATTTAGGCCTAAATTTTGAACAATATTTCTTTGTTGTATGAAAAGCCTAATAACTTCCAAGATTTGAATTCTTTGAATGCTTCCCATTTTGAATTTGGTAACATCATCAGTTGGTTGAACCATATAGAATTTAAATACTGTCTCAGACCACCTTGTCACCTTTACGAAAGCAAAAACCCTTCCCTTTACCCTTGATGGTAGTTATCTCTTTGAGTAAATTCCACTTCAGCTCATGTGATCACTGCCACCTAATGGTTCCTTTATCTGCAGATTCTTGATGCATGAAGAATCAGTAGTGATAATCAGATAGAGTATTACTCTCTCTAGTTGCCTCCCGAACATGCTACTGTAGAAAACAATCATCCAATAAATCCACAAAAGCCTTGCTAGTGTGTGAGTGACCAACCCACAAATTCCAGTCAATATTCGGACACTAATTTACTGGCCCACTCTTATTTCTCTGCACAATTGCTCATTATACTCATAATATTCATTATGCCTATAGCACACACCCACTCTTATTTTTCCTTTCAAAATTGCATTGTCCACACACATCAATTGGATGTACTTCCTTAGATTTTATGTGTTACTTAACTAACAGCATAAATCTTCCTCCCTTCCTGTCCTGTCTATCAGTTCTGTATACATTGTACTCCCCAAATTCCAGTTCTGCACTGCTTATGTCTGTGTGACACTACGTCTCTGATATCCCAACAATATCTGCCTTTGATGTCTTGACTAGCACTTCAAGCTCATCGAATTTATTAACTATACTCCTAACATTGGTGTACATGCAAGTATACATGCACCTGTTTCTACTCTTAGTTACCCTAAAACAGCCCTTGTATTTACTTGTTCCACTATGACTCCCAGCAGTCCTGGAAATACCTATTGTCTTGCTTTTCAGGTTGCTGCTCAATTGCATTTCAATAGAAGTAGTGCAAGAATCACTTTTACCTCTGCCAGCAGCTACTGTTAATCTATTAGTCTGTGTATTCCCCCCCGACCTAGCAGTTTTCCGACTCAACTAACTCTGCGTCGATAGCATCAGCAAATATTCTTCCCCCTTTCTATTTAAGTGTATCCCATCCCTGTAGAAGCAGTCTCTCCTGTTAACAAGCACAGACCGGGCTGAGAAAAATTCTACCCCTTGAACTTGCACAATCTCTCCAGGGCCGAATTGATCAACAAGGCTCTCATCATATAATCCCTCCTATTGTGTCTGGGCAGAATTGTACACACATTCAAATTCAACTGTAACTCACAGCATTGTCTTGTACTTTCATTATCATTATTATCATTAGCCATATGGTGCAAGGAAGCCTGAGGCTTTTGCTGCACTAGGCAAAAAAAAAAAAAAAAAATTCTGAGTTTCCCAGAGGGAGAGAAATCAGCAAGAAAGAGAAGAATGATGATATCCAGCTCAGGAACCTGGGTGTGCCAAGCCCAATACTCACCAGATGTGAGCCACTGGGGTTGTTAAGTAATTCTGCCCGTCTCCTACTCTTAATATCATTAATGCCAACGTGTACAACAATATCAACTTTTGTGCCCTTAAAGGATGATATCTGCACAACGTCATCAACCTTTGCCCCTGGCAGACATATACTGGTCCTGTTCCATCTATCCTTTTTGCACAATATGTTCCTCGTTTCCCTGACAATATTCGCCTACAACAACTAGTTCCTTTGGGACCAGTGCATTCTGTCTTGGGGGGTTGCTGCTGTGTTGCATGATGTTCAAGTGCATGCTCTAGCATTGATGTGGGCAGCTGAGAGTTTGATGGGCTCCTCAATTTAAATCCTTTGAGAGCCTCCACCCTGTCCTTCAAGCTCTCATATAAGCCCATAAACAATACCGAGTTGGCACCTTATTTCCTCGCACTCTTTACATTGCGCAAATGCACAAAGACATTCCCTTTGACAATATCATGTCCCGTTCCTGATTGCTCCACAAACATGAAACAGGCAGTGCATTTCAATAGACTGATTCAGAGGACAACCGCCACCCTCAGTTCTCCCCTGACCCACAGCACTTTGACTAGTTTGAGCCTTTTGCTTTGCTGCTCTGGTCTGAGTCATGATTTCTATTCAAGTTGAATAAAATTCCCTAAACCTATATCCCAATGCAGTTATAACACTATATATATGTATTTCGGTATCGAATATTATCTCAGAGTTACGTTATATAACTTTCTTATCCCCTATCAACTTATTATGTATTAATTTATGATGTTACATTTGCAACATCATAAATTATCTAGCTTATAGGTTAATAAATTTTACTGGTTAATTAATACTACTATACTCGCTATCTAGTTTTCAGTTAAACCTTATGCTAGCACACTTATGTTATAACAATGGCGGCAAGTTACGAACGGTTAATCTACGGACACGAGGTATTGTTTACTTTCCAAATTGCACTATTTAAATTCAAAATAAACCACGGAGCTTGACTAGGTCTATAAGCTACTTATAGAAAATAATTAACCTAACAATTAAGTCAATAAAGCGGCTAAGTATAATTAAAAACTTTTTTCCGCGCGAGCTGCAAAACCTGTCCACATGTGGATTTGATACCCTTACCGATACTAAGTAATAGCCTACAAGATCTCTATCTAAATTCAATTTAAACTAAAGTATTGCTACTAGGAATATAAAGCAACTCTAAAAAATAAATTAATATGCCAATTTAAGTCAATAAAAAAGCAAAAACATCTCTATTTGCTGGAGCCGTAAAGACTTCGCCTGTTCAAATGTACTCTCGCACCCACTCTCCACTGTTCACAAGGCCTTAGACCTAAATAGATGTCAGATGAACTGTGACACAAGTGGCAGAGAAGAAAAGTGATGCAAATAAATTAGCAGGCAGCACAGAACCATAGTAGATATAAGCTAGCCTGTAAATAAAGTCACAAAGGAAGTACGGCAAGCGAAGAAAGGTAACAAGAAATCTTTTGGCAAATGAAGCAAAGAAAAACAGCAAAGTTTTCTTTAGTTATATTAATAATACAACGAAGGGGCTGAATCAAATTGATATGAATGGTTCAACTGTTGAGGAAAAAATTGAATGAGTACTTTGCATTCATACACGAGGAATTCTTTAGGGAAGAGATACCAGAAGTTTAACAAACTAACAAGGAACTAAATAACTTTTTGATTTTTGATAACTAAAAGGAAAGTGGAGCACAAATTGTTAAAGATAAACATAAAAAAGGCACCTGGGGAATAATTGGAATCTATCCAATTATATTAAGGATGTAAGCAAAGCCTTAGCCATAATTATGAAACATTCTTGGATTCAGGGGAGGTCCCCATGGACTGGAGGTGTGCAAACGTATCCCCAATTCACAAAGATGGTTCAAAGGTAGCTATAGACACTTAGTTTAACTTGTGTTCCGGGGAAAACAATGGAATCACTGGTTAAAGAAGTAATGCAGGATCGATCACCTAGACAAGACTGCAGTCAGACCCAGTACGTTTTGTTAACGGGAAATCTTGACTAACCAATTTGATAGGTTCCTATAATACAGCAACCAAGGAACTGGGTGCAAAAAATAATTTTGACTCCATATACTCGGATTTCAGGAAGGCTTTTGATACTGTTGCATATAAAAGACTCCTGGGGTAATTGTGCAGTCAGACTTTCACTATAAAGGGACTCTATACTTCTAATTATTTCCCCATACATGGATTTAGGATCAAAGATTGCTTTTATTCCTTCATCCATTTCATTTCAATACTATTCTAATTACATCTCAACTGGATGCAGCTATACCTGATTAATCTCAGGTAAGAGAATTTCTGACTTAAAATATAAAATTTAATATTCCAAATATACTTCTTAACAGCCTACACTATCCTATTAGGTTAAATTCATACCACTTATTCTCAATTCAAAATGAGAACAAATCTACAAGAGAAAATCACAATAAATTAGCATTTGTCCGACTTGACAAAAATTAGTGGGTCTCGACCATACAACTTCTCTGTCCAATATGTTGTTATTCGGTTTTTAGGAGCATTAGCAACTAAGGCCATATTGCTTCGGGGATATGCGGTGGTCATTCCCTGACCTTTCCGCATCCTCCGTATTTGGTGGTGACGGGCTCGAACCCCGGTCTAATCAAGAAGCGGTCCAATATGTCTAATATGTCTAATAAGTTTTGAGACTTTAGGATTTCCATAACTTTTTACACTACGCATTACTACTGGTGAATAAACACCATGCTGTATCAAGAAACACGTTTTTTTAGCGGAATCTTACTTGGAATCAAAGTCTGATAGTCCACGTCAATAAAAGTTTGTTGGGGGGAAAAATTTATAATGTCTGTAAAATCCCTAAACTGTCCATGAACAGCTGCAATTTTCAAGATATATATATATATTTAAATAAGTTTTGTAAGTGTGGAACCGGTGAATGATGAACACAAAAGAAGAAAAGGTGGTCTTATATGCTGCTCTTTAGACCACATCACAAACAATTTTACAATCTACAAAGAAATTGGTATAGAAACTCGGCCTTAAAAATTAGATATCACTGGGTTTCTTTGTAAGAAAATGCCAAAACCTTTTTTACACATACGAAATCCATGGTAAATTTTGATTTTAGGATAAGTTTTCAGGCTAGGGTACTGTCACTGGTTTTAAATTTTACCATGAAGTATTAAAATTTTGGATATGTTCTTAGTCTGTATGGGAAATCCATAAGTAGATTATGAACTGTGTATTACAATTTGGATTGGTTTTAAGTATATACAGATGAGTTAGGTAGGTGTGATCTAATAGTTTAGTGAGTATAACTTCTTCTTGGCTGTTCTCTCTGATGCTGGATTTCCCTGTTTTCAGGACTCAAGTTATATGTAATAAGTTGTTGTTGGTTTGGTTTTCCCAAATTCATTGCTAGTTTGTTTCACATTGCTGTTTAATAATAAAATTGTAATCTGAGGGTGGTACACTGAAGGAGGAATCAATGGTGTTACTTGCAGTTTTGGCAGCTAAACCTGCACACTTGTTTTCTAGGATAGGCTTTGATCAGCGATCAAGCAGAAG
Source organism: Mastigoproctus giganteus (assembly GCF_048544385.1). Lineage (NCBI taxonomy): Eukaryota > Metazoa > Arthropoda > Arachnida > Uropygi > Thelyphonidae > Mastigoproctus > Mastigoproctus giganteus. The sequence continues at coordinate 141,451,660 of NC_143578.1, forward strand.
GTGATGCACTGCCTATTTACATTTAGTTATATTATCCCATATCTGTAGGATTATTCTTAATGGATTATTATTATTAATAGATTATGATTACTAATGCATTTTTCCTTTTTTTCTTTTATCATTCTTTTTGTTCTTCCACTGTATAGTCTGATTGAATATGAAATTTAGCATATGAAATTTAATGCTGTGATAATTGCACAGAGTTCTGTAGTGAAGCTCTACAATTAATTGCAAGTTTCTTAGCTAGGGTGATATTGAGGGGGAACTGCTCCTTCACTAACATTACTGTCAGATTCAGATCCATCTGTATACAACAGGGTGAATTGTGCGTATTGGGTTGTCAGTAACACATTCAATTTCAATATGTTCCATTGGGATTTTTTTTTTTTTTTTGCCATGTTGAGATGTCCAGGAAGCCATAGTACAAGGGACAGTAGCTTGTATATCATTTGAACAGATTGCCAATCAGTATATGCCATCAACCCCAGGAGCCTTACTGGCCTGTAGGCTCGAATGTTTTTTCATTAAATACTCGTGAAATTAATTTCAATATTATTAATTACATATTTTTCTACTTCACTCCCATAATTTCTTTTTGACATAAGGGATTTTTCTTCTATAAATATCGATGCTGGGTATGTAATACTATCCCGTGTCTATTAAATAAGGTTCTGATCTGGTTTATCCTTCTCTTTTTTGCATTTATATATGTGAAGAATTCCTTATCCCCACTCTTTGCCATCGATTTCTCATAATCTCTTTTTGCTAGCTTAACCTTTTCTGTGGCACTATTACAGATCACTTTGTAGCTGTTATAGTCTTCATTACTTTTTATTGCTCTGTAACCCTTCCATGCTGTCTTTTTCTGCTCAAGTAATCTGGCAATTTTATTATTCATCCAACTTGAAATCCTCTTCATGGAGTATTTTTTTAATGGTATATACACATTCAAGGCTTCTGTGATTAATGTTTTAAAGGTATACCATAATTCAATTGTATTCGCTCTCTGTGCAATATCTACCCAGTTAATATAGGCCTCGTAGCACCTTAGGAATTTCCTTTTCTTAAATTATAACCCATTTCCTTTAACCACTGCCTTTAACTACTGCTACCTCTCTCTTCATCGTCCACAGTAGAAGATCACTTCCTACTACCGTTTCCTTTACTGTCAGACCTATTATGTCATCTGGTTCATGGGTGATGATGAAGTATAGAATATTCTTTTCCTGACATCATCATCATCCATTTTCAATCCACTGCAGGATGAAGGCCTCTCCAGCAACTTTCCAGTTCCTTCTGTTTTGAGCACTGGCCATCCATTTACTACCCACAAACTCATGAATTTCATCTATCCATCTCCGCCTTTGTCTTCCGGGTTTTCTTCTAGCTCCTCTTGGGTACCATTCTGTTATTTTCTTAGTCCATCTGTCATCATGTCTTCGAGCTATGTGTCCTGCCCAAGACCATTTTAGTTCTTTAGTTTTGATAAGAATGTCCTTTACTTGAGTTTGCTGCCTAATCCATGTGTTTCTCTTCTTATCTAACAGTCTGATTCCCAATATAATTCGTTCCATTCTTCGCTGTGTAGTTCTTAGCTTCTCTTCCATTCTTTTGGTGAGTGCCCAAGTTTCACTTCCATAAGTCATGGTGGGGAGTATACATTGATTCATTATTTTACGTTTCAGACAAACTAGGATATTGCTCTTCAGTATGTGACTATATTTCCTGAATGCTATCCATCCAAAATTTATTCTTCTCTTGACTTCCAGCCATTTATCATTATTACAGCTAATAACTTGTCCCAGATAAGTATATGACTCCACCTTTTCAATTACTGCTCCTTCAATCATTATTTCCCTTTCTGTGGCATACTTGTTCATCACTACTTTTGTTTTAGCCATATTCATCTTTAGTCCAAAATCCTTACTAACTGTGCATAACTGATTAAGATTTTCCTCTAATTCTTTGGGATCGTGGCTTATGACCACAATGTCATCTGCAAATCGTAAATGGTTTAGGTACTCTCCGTTCACACTGACTCCTTTCTGCTGCGACCAGTCTAATCTTCTGAAAGCTTCCTCAAGGGCAGCAGTAAACAGCTTCGGAGATATTGTGTCTCCTTGTCGAACTCCTTTCTCGATTTTAAATTTCCTACTGTCTTTGTCTAGTCTAATAAAGGATGTAGCACTCTCATATATTTTCTTCAAAATCATAATATATGGAGTATCTATGCCTTGTCATTCTAGTGCCCGAAACATTGCCTTATGCTGTATGGAGTCAAATGCCTTTTCATAATCCACAAATGCCAGGCATAATGGTGTTTTATATTCATTTGCTTTCTCCATTAGCTGTGATATTACATGAAGGTGATCCATAGTTGAGAATCCTGTCCTAAAGCCAGCTTGCTCTTTCGGTTGATTCTCATCAAGTATTCTTTCTAATCTGTTAGTAATGACCCTTGTGAACAACTTGTAGATTTGGGATAACAAGCTAATTGGTCTATAATTTCCAATTTCTGATTTATCTCCTTTCTTATGCAGCAAAACTATGATTGCATTATTCCACTGCTTAGGCATCACACCTTTTCTAATGCACTTTGTGAAGAGCCTTGCCAGTTTTTGTGTTATGTCTCTTCCTCCCAATTTTAACAACTCTACAGTAACTTCATCTTCCCCCGGGGCTTTCCGATTTTTCATTTTCTTCAATGCATGTTCTACCTCATCAGGAAGAATATCGGGTATGTCGTATGTGTTGCTACTTTGCAATCCATCTTCCCCATTGCTGGTATCATTCCCTCGCTCCTTGTATAATTCTCTATAGTAGTCTTCTGCTATTTGAATTATGCCTTCTCTGCTGTTTATAAGTACACCATCGCTATTCTTCAGTTTCAGTATCATTTGACTTTCTATATTACTGCTCATGGCTGCTGATTTAAATCCTTTGTTTTCCCTTAATGCTTGTTCTACTTTTCTTGTGTTAAATCTTCTTATGTCCTCTCTGAGTCTCTTTCTAATGGCTTTGCATAACTCAGTATATTCAATTTTCTCCCTGTCAGTGTTTTTCTTGCTCTTCATTTGTCGTCTTTGGTTCATCATGACAAGTGTTTCTTGACTAATTTTTTCTTCTTTGGATTTCTGTTTCCCTATAGGTTTCTTGGGCTTTATCACTTTCAGAAAGTTGTAATATTCCTCGTCGATATCTTGGTCCTGAGCAGTCTGCAGAAACTCAAACTTGTTCTTAAGTTCCAGTACATACTGCCTTTTCTCCTCCTCTGTTATTTCAAAGACCTTTGTATTATTTACTCGAGTCAGTTTTTTCCTTTCCTTTCCTACATCTATATCAAGTGTACATCTTACCATTCTGTGATCACTTCCAACATTTACCTTATTCAGGATGGTAACATCATTCACAATATATCTTCTGTTAGTGAGGATGAAGTCGATTTCATTAGTTGTTAATCCATTTGGACTCTTCCATGTCCACTTTCTGTTCACCCTTTTCTTGAAAAAAGTGTTCATTACTGACATTCCTTGAGATTCTGCAAATTCCACAAGTCTTTCACCTCTTTTATTTCTTTCACCAATTCCAAAATTTCCTATAGTTCCTCTTTCTGCACTGTTTTGCCTTTTTCCAACCTTAGCATTGAAGTCCCCCATAATAATAGTGTAGTGGGTTTTCTGCTCATCTAGAAGACTCTCAATTTTAGTGTACATTTCTTCAACCTCTTCATCATCATGGCTCGATGTTGGTGCATAAATCATTATAATCTTTAGCTTGTACCTCTTAGAAATCTTGAGTATTAGTCTTGACACCCTTGGTGATGTACTTTTGAATTCCAAAATGTTGTTTTTAAAATCTTTATGGACCAGAAACCCAACTCCACCTTCACTCCTTTCACTGTTTCCATTGGTGTACAGCAGATTTCCACTTGATAAACTTATAAGTGATTCATTTCTTCTTCTTGTTTCAGCCAAACCGATGATATTCGAATTCACATTTTCTAATTCCTTTTCCAGCTCTAATATCCTGTCTTCACCGATGAGTGATCGTACGTTTATAACAGGCCAAGTTCAATTTCCGTGCATGGCAGCCTGGTCGTACCCAGAGATTCTTAGCACCCTCTGCTTCCACTCTGATCCTCTCGCTGCCGTAAGAGGGAGAGTGAAAGCTGCTGGGGACTGAGAGCCATTTGTATTGTTGTGCTCTCATTGCTGGAGGGTTTGGTCTTTTCCTCTTCACGCTGACCAGGCGTCTTGAAGGGAACCACTCTACACGTTCGTTGCCACCTAAGTGACATAACAGGGCTTACCATCGAGAAGGTGTGCATGAGTGGATTTTAGGGAGGCAGGCCAACCGGACTTCTCCTAAATCTTCTGTAATAGAGAGATATTGGATCCATCAGTGTTTTAGGCTGAGTGTCTGATAACACACAGGATACCTGTTCCCTTCTAAGTCCCCTTTTCCTGACATGCTGGTACAAATAAAAATCATCTAGGTGATTTAAAACTTTTGTCCCCCTGTGAAGTTTCCTACCCATTTGCTCCAATCAATTAGAGGCAAATTAAAATAAGACATGCACGCTTACTTGCCCATTCCATTTGCATGAGAGGCTCTCATTATATCTTTGATAAGGGCGCTGCGGTCGCAGAAGTCTACGGACGCATCTGCACGACGCTCCACTTGATGTAAACGGCGGACGGCGATTGATGACGATATTGCGCGATCTTCGATTTATTCAAGTATTACGACATGGATTTTTCAGGTTTGAAGAGTATCAGAGATGAAGGTAAGTAAATTAAGTCGGGTAAGAAAATTTTTTGTGATTGTATTTGCCTATTTTTGCTTGCTATAGCACCAGCGAACCTACTGGGCGTAGCCACTGATTTGAGTACTGATCTCAAAAGTCCAAAAATTTTGAATATATTATACTTCAGACTGCTTGTGATAAGGTTATTTTGTATGGAAAATATAATGCTAGTGCCAGAATAAACTTATATTTAGCTTATAAGAGAGTTTTCTCTTATAAGCTAAGTATAGTCTACTGGCGTTTCCCGTGAAAACTGAAAAATCGCGATTTTGACTTCTAGTGGGCCTACACTGGAAATAAGTACTCCAAAGTGAACTTAATTCAGAAATTATGACTGAAAAATCAAATAATGACAAAATTCTGAACAATGACTTAAAAGACTCCTCTGAAAATGAAGCTAGAGTGCTCAGTGAGAAAGCCCCTACTAATGAGGAAAATGGTAATGAACTGGATAGCTGGCCTCCTCAGTATTAAGAAGGGCAGGAGAGGGAAAAATCAAGAAACTATAGAAATTCCAGAGATGCAACAAAAGACAGAACAAGAACTAAAACTAGACTACTTAACAAATTTAGCTGACGCTATCAAACATAGGGTTACCATCTTCTGCACTCATAAAAAGAAGACATTTACATGTTTTGCGGCGAATAAAAGAGGACAAAAAGTTCATCTTGGATTAAAAAAGAGGACAAATATATTATGCAAATAATAAAATAAAGACAATGTAAACCACATTTACTAATGTTTAGGATTAGTACATTTATATTTGTCTTGAGAAATTATTTCTTTCAATAGCTCTGGATTGCCTCTCAAATATGTGTAAAAAAGTATTCATTACTGACATTCCTTGAGATTCTGCAAATTCCACAAGTCTTTCACCTCTTTTATTTCTTTCACCAATTCCAAAATCAACGCATGACATATGTTTGAAATTGTACTGCAAAAACAAAATACCTTTTACAGAATTGACATTTAACCTATTCCTTTCTTTCGTCCACTGACTTTGCATTAGAGAGAATACTCTACATTTGCATTGTGAGGAGGAATTGCAAAGAAAAACTGGGCAATTTTCAACAATTCTGAATGGAATTCAATATTTTGTGAATTACTAAAATATTTGGCCCACTTTTTATGTATAAGCGTGCATTTGACCCTCAAAAAATTTCTTCAAATTGTTAAATTGGTCAAAACACTTAACATCATCAATTGTTACCCCTTTGTCAATCAAGTAGGAAATAGAACATTCTACATCATTCCAGCTTGGTACTGCATCCATTTTCATCCACATAAAACAGGAAATGGATTCCACATGGTGAAGCCACTTATCTAAATATTCCATGCAATCTCTATACAGACTTTTTGTATCACTAGAAAATTTCTCACATTCAAGTACAAGTCCTTCATCATGTTTTTTTGTATAGCATTTCCCCTTAATGGCATGAAGTTGTGATCCATCCGTTTCGAGATAATTTCTTTCACTGAGACTAAGACATCTAGCACTTCTGCAGCTGAGTTACTTTCCCTTTCAATTCGTTGTATGTGTATATGGAATACACTCATAAGTGATTGCATGAACCAAAGATGAATCTCACTAAATCCATTTTCAAAGAACCTTTTAATCACAATGGGAGATTTTTCTTGGGACAGAAAATAAGCCTGTAAAGCTGGAAACATATCTATGAGCCTTGTGATGCTTGGAAATAATGAAAGCCATCTCGTCTTGCTGTGAGAAAGGAGCTGTCTATATTCAATCTCAACAAACTTACAGTATTCCTTAATCTCTTCAGTCTGGACTGTATAATTATGAAAATACTGGTAAATTTTAAAAACAATGTTCTCTATATCAACTTCCCAAAGTTCTCTGGCATTCTGAAGCAAATTGTTCAAAATATGTGCAGGGCAGCCCACTCCAATCAAAGTCTTGTTATGCAACAATTTCTTTAATTTTGCAAAGACATTATTCCGTTCTTCATTTCGTCTCAGTCCTCCAAACATTGTATTGCAACTGTCCCCAGTGAATGCAATACATTTTTGACACAAACCATTGTTTTCAAGAGTTTCTTTAACATATGTAGAAATGGTATCTGCAGTCTCATTAGGCATCTTCTGGAATTCAATTAATTTTGTTTGTAACCCTCCTTCATTTACATCAAAATACTGAATAATTAATAGGAAGATTTTTTCAGAACCATGATTACTTCCATCAGTTGAGACCCCACAGTATGCAATTTTATTTTCTTTTAAAGTTTTTACAGTAACATTAAGAGAATGATTTGCAAGTACAAAGTTTACAATGGCTTCTGTCTTGGTTCTAGCTCAGGAAAATCTTTTTGCTATCTCAGAATCAAAAAATACATTTTTTAACATGACAGAAGTGCAATCCATTGATTTGTAACTACTATGATGTTTAACAGTGTGAAAAGCAAAAGGTACCCTCTGCAGCAGCCAGATCATATTCTATTTTACTGACAGCTTTGACAAAAAAAATCTGTAATCTTTCCAGAAGAGGCCTCACCTTGAACTGCTTTCTTGTGCTTTTCAGTTTCAATGTGATGCTTCAAATCACCAACCCCTTTATTGGCTAACTGAAACAAAAGTCCCCATTCTGCAAACTTTACATTCAGCTTCCCATTCCTCTTGGCCAGATACAAAATATGGAAATAATGGAAATTTGTTTTTCATCTCTTCTGTAAACATGCACTTCTTTATAATATTAATTTTTATAATTGAAATAATAATAAATATTTTTATTGTAAATAATAAAGCATAAATTTTATGCTTCACTACTTACAATAAAAAATAACTAAACTAACCTAATTGCAGAAAAGTAGCTACAGGTATAAAGATGGATAATAAATATTTTTGTAATTAAAGTGAAAAACAGTATATAAAAAAAAAGGGTAAACTTTGGTATTAAATAAACTAGTGTCTGCCTATTGATTGGATCGTTGATAAGTATACCAAATTTAGTCGACAGTACGCAACTTTCGATCAATCAATTGTGTGCACACAGCTCAAATCCACGTTTTCATATACTGCAATCAATTTCTATAGAAAACAGTCCCACTAACTGTCAATATTTATTTGACATGCTGAAATTCGTGTAATTTATATATCTTTTTCTAGCACACCATCTGATCTTCACGCGTTATCTACTCTCTAAACCAAAATACTGTATTGCTAGACTATATAAAATTTATATGTGCATAAATTCTGAAGCAGGCATGGGTTGGTAACAATCTCAATGCACTAAACTGAGCATCGTCGGGGTCTTCCGCCTAATTGTCAACACAGAAATTCGAATTGAAGAATCGTCTCCTATTCCGAAAAAGATTCTGTATAACGTAACTCAGTAGTTTTCGTCGAGCTTGCATTAAAAAAAAAAAATGGCGTATAATATAAAAATCCGGACGTTTAGACGAATTTATAAAAATCCACTCGGACAAAAATTTTAGACAGAAAATCCAGACAAATCCAGTTAAAAGAGGACGGATGGTAACCCTAATCAAACAGGCAAAGGAAACCAGAATGTATCTAGAAGAATATAGCACAAGCATACCAACAGGATTACTTCTGCAATTAAGCTGCAGATAGTGAACTGTTGGTCACTGCTTGAGCAGTGCCTGATTGAATTAAACACAGAGAACCAAGTGTTAAAATCAAAATTAGAGATTACAACTGAGGAGAAGAACAACTATAAAACAATGAACACATTAACCTATGCCCAATGTGCAAAGGTTAATGGCAAACAGGACATAACTAGAGCAAAACAAATAGCTACTAAGCAACCTAATATAAACAAGGAAAGCAACATTATTATTCTGAAAGCAAAAAAGTGACTCTACCCAAAAAACCAGTGAGGCAGTTAAGGACACAGTGGTAACAAAGTTGAGGCCTCATCTGAGAGAAATAAAAGATAAACAACATGCGGAAAATTATGAATAATGGAGTCCTGATCGAGGTAGCAACCAAAGAAGATCTAAGAAAAATAGAAAACCATCCTGAGATGGAAAAACTGGGCTTGCTCCCTGAAAACCCAAAAGGGAAAAACCCAAATATTATAATCCTTGATGTACCTGTGTCAGTAATAGAAAAAGAATTCGTGATGGACATCTACTTCAAAAACTTTAACAATGAAATGACAATAGATGAATTTGTTGCTGAGTTTCTGCTGAAAAGAGCAACAAAAAACAAAAGGAATGGAGGGAACAGAGAATCTATGCTGGCTGGACCAGTCATAGATTCAGGGAAGTTTGTTTGTTGTTGTTTTGGTTTTTAGGAGCATTAGCAACTAAGGCCATATTGCTCCGGGAATATGCAGTGGTCATTCCCTGACCTTTCTGCATCCTTCGTATTTGGTGGTGACAGGCTCAAACCCCGGTCTAATCAAGAAGCATGCGCTATGCACTGCTGCTCCTTCCCACGGAAGGAGCAGCAGTGCATAGCGGAAGCACCTGGATAGGGAAGTGTTCAGGTGGATGCACTGAGAGATTCTTATAGAATCTCTCAGGAATCAGTATACAGCCCTCATAAGAGACAAGAAAAAGGAATGCTGGATGCATTTGGTGGGAACTACTGGAAACAATAACCCTTGGGAAGTTGTCTACAGAATAGTGACCAACAAGCTGCCAAGAGGAGATGTCTTAGAAACTACTGTCAAACCAGATGGAACCCCAACCCTGTGTTGAGTGGATTCTGTAAAAAACATCCTAGACAGTATCATTCAAACTGAAATAGAAATAGCACTATCTAAAACCAAAATCAAATGCTCAGGTTTTGATCTCTTAGAGGTTGAGATTATCAAAATTAGCGGAAATAGCACTATATAATAACCATGTGACGGAAGGTATATTCCCAAAAGTATGGAAAAAAGCAGTGTTAAGATTAATTCTCAAAAACCGTGAAAAATCCCTACTGATCCCAAATCATATAGACCAATAGCCCTACTCCCTGTACTACGGAAAATATATGAAAGACTAATATATAACAGATTAGCTCAATATTATGCAGAAGCAGGTTTACATTCCAACCATCAGTATGGTTTTAAGCAAGGCAATTCTACAGAGGATGCCATGCACCACCTACTGACAACAGTTAAAAACACAGAGGAGAAATATATGCTAGCAAGTTCCATTGACTTTGCTGGGGCATTTGACTCACTCTGGGAATTTCCAAATTTTTGGGAATATACCTTCTGTCATACAGTTATCATATAGTGCTATTAATTTTTCTGGTGCTTTTTCTGCTAATCTGGTGGCCTAGTGTTCTTAGGAGATTCCACCAGGCAAATGCCCCACAAAACCTCTATAAGGTAATAAACAGCTACCTTACAGACAGAAGTGTCTCAGTACACACAAGGTTCCAGGAATTGACACGCCCTGTGAATAAATGCTGCCCGCAGGGTTCAATTGTTGGCCCTATTTTTTGGAACATTGTTCTGTACGAATTTCTGGCCTTGAATCTGGGCCCCATGGAAAGCCTGGCCTTTGCAGATGACATGATTTTCCTTGTAACACATGAGTGGTTGTGGAGCAAAGATCAAATGCCGCCCTCTTGCAGCTGCAGGAGTGGGCACAAATGCACATGCTCAAAATACCGCCTGAAAAAACCAAACGAATACTTCTAAAAGGCAATTTGGACATAAGAAGACGTCCACAAATCAAAATTAACACAAACACTATAAAAATGGTAACAGAACTAAAATATCTTGGAGTAGTCTTTGTTTCGAAATTAACTTTTTTCCCTCATTTGATCTATTTGGCGAAAAAAGTGAGAAATTATGCAGGCATGATTGCCAGGATCAGTTGAGCAGACTGGGGACTCAAAAGAAAGACCCTGGCATTCATATACAGTGCAATGTTCCTACCTGTTATCACCTATGGAGCTGATACGTGGTTCACCCGCTCAGCCATAGTAAGAAATAGGTATAAATTAGAATTGATACAAAGGACAATACTACTCACTATTACCAGAGCATGTCACACAGTAAGCACACCTGTGCTACAGTTGCTGGCCGGAGCTCTCCCACTTTACCTGGAAGTAGCCAAAAGAGGCTTAAGTTATAGATTTAAAAAGAGCATACCCACAGAATTTCTGGGGCTAGTCCTTGATACAACCAACACTTTCAACGCTGAAAGAAAAAGAATAGCCACAAAGCTCCATGAGCTATGGCAAACAAAGTGGGAGCAGGAAACCAGAGGTCTGGTTACTAAACGGTTTCTGCTATGGGTGTCAATGGTTAGCCCAAAGCCACCTAAGTGGTATGCCCCTGGACTTTTTACAACATTTATATTGACAGGTCACGGCTCCCTAAAGGCAAAACTAACCTCCTTAGGCCTGACTGATGACCCAAACTGCACCTGCGGTGAGAGTGAAGACTGGGCACATATTCTATATGAATGTATAATATATGATATCCCCAGAACAGAGCTAATATCACAGATTGGCCCCCTTCCCAGGGGAGAAGAACATATGTTCATCATAGAAGTGGAAAATTAAAGCCTTTACATCTTTCACATAGAAAGTATTCGAAATGCACAAAACAATCCAAAGAATGGCAATTCAGCCCTCCAGCAATTAAACAATAATCAATAGTTAAAATTGCCCAAGTTTCCCACCATGCCCAGATGATGATTTAAACATGATTCATGACAGAAACCTGACATGACAAAACTCCCCGGGACTACCCTGCCATGTGTAGGAACCTGGGGCCCCATACCTAATAAGTAACCATGTAGGGGAGGGAGATGTACAGGCAACCAGGAAGCAGATTAGCTGAAAAATATCAGTAAGCTAGTAGCAAGGGGATGCAATGTAGCATGAATGAATGAGAATGAAAGGCAGAATTAATAGGTTGGGCACTTAGTGAACTAGGAATTATCTGAAAAGGGAATAAATGGCGGTTTTGGTGAAAGAAAGAGTGACCTAGCATGAGGGAAAGAGAGAGTGAATGGGAACGAGTGGAAGAGCAAATGTGGTCGGCCGAGATTGGGAATAACTTACATTACTTTATATATACTAACAAACATTTATTAACCACACAGACACTGTATTCTCCTGGCCCTGCAAAAAACTTGCGGCTAGTACCGCACCACAACTGAAGAATTGCAGTAAGTTGAGGTGCCCAGAGTGCAGAAAGCAAGAGTCAAATAAATGAAATGAAAGTGTAAGTGTATGAGAAAAAGAACACAAACCATAAATGCTACAGCTAAGTATACACTAACCCTAGTTTTAATTAGTATTTAAATTTACATTACACATCATTGCATTCTCCCCTGGTGTTTGAGAAAAAAGATGAATGAGTGTGAGTAAAAAAAAAAATATATATAAACTATAAGAAAAAAAAGTATAAAAGGAAAAAAAATTAATGCAAGTAGAGTAATAATGCAGATTATGAATAAAGTGTCTTTTCCACTCCTTCGCCTGGTGGGTTCCTAACATATCCCACCCCCAGAGCGGGATCTGCACTTGACCTTCTTACCAGATTCGACACTACATAGACATGACAACCATCACTGACAAAGACATTCTGTGGCTTTGCAGCCGACATGCCATTTGGTGATCTGAACTGGGTACTCTAACCCAGTTCCCCCCAAGCAGGAAGGGGAGGATACAGAGACCTGCCTGACCCCCATACCTCGCCTGGTGGGCTTGTCTCCACTGACCTCTTTGGGAATGCCCACTCTATTGTCCCTATTCTTCTATCTGTCCCCCCAGGTTTTCATTCTCCCGCTATCTCACTAAACCAACTGAGTACACCCCTTAACAATGCCACCAAATTCTAATCAACGTCCAAATTCTATGGCTTTCGTGTAATTCTCTTTCGGCCAAATTCTAGTGTACACCCCTTCCTTTTTTTTTTTTTTTTTTTTTTTTATATCTGCTGGGTGCCTGACCTGCCTCCTTGTGGCAAAGTGTGAGCAAGGGTGGGTCCCAATAGGGGACAACTAACATTATTATCTTTCATCTAGTGTATAGCCTCACATCTAAATTTAATAACATCAAAATTTTGCCCGACCTAATTAGGCCTTTTAACACCTCTCTAGTGTTCAACCTCAACCAGCGATTTCCTAACAGCATTCCCATTAAGCATTAATGTCAAATGTGTGATTTTTTTTTTTTTTTTTTTTTTTTTAGGTCCTAGCCACTGAAATCCCAGGAAACTAGGTGGCAGGACCTGCCAGAGTAACTTGTTGTTGATACTGGACACACCCAGCTAGCCTCCACGTGGCGAGGTATGGGCAATGTCGGGCCCCACTAGGGGCCTGGCAGCCAATAAGCTGGACAAACAATGGGCACAACACATCACACTGCACAGACATGGCCCACACACGGATATGGGAGAAATCCCAGGTGCCATCTGACACGAACATACCTTACCTTATATCTTTGTTTCCAACTATCTCACGCCAATACCGCAGCATAAGGCTTATGCTACACCAGCCAAAAAAAAAAAAAAAAAAACACAGTAAAATTATAATAATAAAATAAATAAAAGAAAATAGACAACCTATGCATTTCCTTCCTCCCATAGGTAACTATCCACTACTGACTTTAGTTCAACTCCACCAAGTGCATAAGTTATTTTGGAGTTGCTGTTCTCCAGGTGTAAGACCGTGCATTTGGCAGCATAGCTGCCACTTTTTTCTGACCATCCCTGAAGTCTGTCTAGGTCATTCTGAAGAAGCTCTACTTGGCAGTGATCATTAACTACTATACCGATCTTTACACCATCTGCAAATGTATCATTTAAATGACATTAATTATCATTAATGTCATTTAAGAAAATCAAAAACAGTAGTACCAATACTGATCCTTTGGGACCCTCTCCCCACTTCTTATATTAACCCAATCTGAGGAATAATCATTAATGGTTATTGAGAAAACCCTCTGCATCCTACCCTGAAGCTATCCTACTTTCCATCTAAGGATTATTTTCCCTGTGATTCCAACCTGTTCCAGTTTATGAAGTAACCGTTCATGTGAGACTGAGTCAAATGCTTTGCTGAAATCTAAATAAACAATGTCAAAATTATTTCCTAAATCCAGCTCATGAGTGACCCCATAAAAATAGCTAACCAGATTTTTTTCAAAAATGATTTTCCCTTTATAAAACCATGCTGTGTATCTCTCAGAATTCCATTTCTATCTAAATTTGCTGAGTGGGATGATTACTGCCGTTTGAGTGGCTGCTGATACTCCTTTTCTTAAGGTTGCTTAAGCGTATATTTGCTTGTCTATGGTTGGGACTGGTAGGATTTTTTGGCTTCCTGTGAAGTCGCATTATATTCAGTTTTGTAATATTGTTGGGGCTCACATCTGATGAGTATGGGATTGGCACACCCAAGGTCCTGAACTGGATATCATCATTCTTCTCTTTCTTGGTGACTCCCTTCTACTTCTGACTCTTGTTCTCTCTCTCTCTCTCTCTCTCTCTCTCTCTCTCTCTCTCTCTCTCTCTCAAGGTAATACAGATTTTTCTTTTTTTTTGGCTGGTGCAGCATAAGCCTCAGGCTTCCTTGCACCATGTAGCTAATAATAATCTCTTTTTTTCTTGTTTCCAGAGGAGACATTCCCTTGAATAGGCAGGATGTTCTTGTTTGCAGTTTAGACATTTGGTGTTGTGGCTTTGCAGTCAGTTTGGTTATGCACAGTAAACCACATGTACTGCACACTGCTGCTTACTTGCAGACTGCCTGTGAGTGCCCAAACTAGCAGCAACATTAGGGATGCAGAATGTAGGCTTTCACATGACAATTTAGGTAGCCAGCCTTGATCGCTGTTGTCAGCCTGGGATTATTGAAGGTAAGAATTATGTAACATACCTTCTTTTTTTCTTATGATTTGTTGAACAAATCATGTTCTTCGTCTGATAGATTGATCCAGCTCCCACTTGGTAATGATGCCTTTTGGTGTATTCAGGGAGGCAAGCTATTGTGAGCTTTTCTCAGATTGTCTAGCAGTGGAAATTTTAACTAGTAAGTCCCCCTGATCTCAGGTGTCTTTAGAGTAGAGACCTTATTACATTTTCTAGGAATTTTTGTACCAGAAAAGGAGAGTTTTCCAATAGGTTGAATTGATAATTAGGAAAGTTGGGTCACAGATTCCATCTACATCAGTCTGTTCACACTTTGGTGAGATAGGGAGAACCAGATTCGTCCTGTTTATAACCTATTACATTCTAGTCTGAAAATCCAGTGGATTCTGGGAATTGATGTCGCTTGCTTCATTTTGATACTTTGGAGTAGAGCCACCTTGTAACCAACTGGTGGATTAGTATTAAGAATGGAAAAAGGAAAAAAGTAGGTTAATTTCCTTCCTGAACTAGTAAACTATGGGCTATCAATTGTGTGAAGCAAAAAACTGCTTCACACCTGGGGCCCACTGATAAAGCATTGTTTTAGTGGCTACATCAACAGCCACTGTTGGTAGCAACTCTCAAAATTGGAGAGTATGGAGAATACTGAAAATCTGTACATTTTTTTGGAAATCACATTACATGTCTAAAAAAATTGGTGTTAGTTTATGCCACACCATCAGGTGTAGCATACACTAACTTTAAGATGGCATATCTTAAAGTTAGTGTATGCTTTTGTTGGGCCCATATACTTATGGGCCCAACAAAAGATCTAGAAGAAGGTTAGCTGGGCCCATAATTTTTGAATAGGCTGTCACCTCAGATGTTTACCAAAGAATCATAATGATAGAGTAAAATGAAAGAGACATCTGATTCCAACAGGATGGGGAAATCTGTTATACCACATGCTAAATCACCAAAATGCTGTAAGTTTTTTGGAGATTGAATCATAAGGCCTTTGACCACCTATGTCTCCTGATTTAACATCCCCAGACTTCTTTTTTCAGGGATTATTAAAACAATGCTGAATGCTATGTGGCTTGTAAAAACAAGCCACATAGCATTCAGCAGTTTAAAGCAAGCACATTATAAAAAATACAGTCAGGAGTGACAAAAACTTTGTATGTATTGCATGGAGGACACTTCCAGCATTGTTTATAAACTATTATTTGTTAATTATTCTGATAATAAATAAATAATATTAGATTCTTTTTGAGTTTACTTTTGAAATGAGCACCCTATTTTATAACTTACTTTGACAATTCCCTCTATGCATTAACACTTTCTCTTCATTTTCTTTTTCATATTAACAATATTGCAAATTAATTTTCATGTATGTAAATTATATTCTTACTTAGTTTGAATCTGACTGCATCTGCATATGAAATAACAAAATGATGTTACGAATCAATTTTAAACTTCTTACTTGAATTTTTCCAATTGCTCCAATAGCTACTTCAGGAGGTGCTATAACTGGTTTTGCATATGTACCACCTAACTGAAATCACACATATACAAATTTTTCTTTAATTATTGTACTTTTAGGAAATGTACCTTTTTATAATAAAATAAAAATTACATAGCCCAGTGGTCAGGAGCGTGAGTGCATAGCACGCGTTCCTTGAGTAGACCGGGGTTCAAGCCCGTGACTACTAAATACGATAAATATTTGTATTGACGATTTACTGTAAACTCTACTGACTTGGTTGTCATGCCGGAGTATAAACAGAAAATTTATTTATTTATTATAAAATGTTTCTGAAATCTGATCTTTAGTGTTAAAGATAATCTTTAGTGTACCCTCAAAGTACCTTCCTTAAACACAAGCACACATACACATGAACACATCTTACCATGCCTGGAGATAATTCTCTGGAGATCCTTCACCTTTAAACACTCCTTTCCAGAAGTTTTTTTCAGTTTCGAGAATATAAAATCAAAGTTGCAAGCATGGTATTCTCTTAGGCAAGTATGGCTATATTTATTTAATTTTATTATTCAAAACAGCTGTGTGGGATGCACATTTGAACATAAAATCCACTAAACACCCAATTTTTTTTATCATTGTGCTTCCATAATCATTCCAATCCTTGAAGATAGAATACTTGGTTGATTATTATCAAAATAGGAAATCAGCACAGTTTCCGAGTGCAGGCGCTACTGAAAGGACTACCAGGAAACAATTTCTAGCAATGCTTATAAGCATTTCATGTGTGTGTGTGTGTGTGTTGGGGTTTTATCAAGTCAAAAGGAGACCACAGCTTCCTAAAACAGATTTTGTTATAAACAGCTTATGTTAAAGTAGAGAAGGAATTTTTTTTTTTTTTTCCATAAAGGTGATTACAAGAGCACATTTCTGAAATGGACATTTGTAAAATTCTCATTGAGACTAAATGTTTTTAACAAAATGGGAACTGGTTAAGGAAGTTACAAACTATAACTTATAACATTATAAAGAAACTTTACTCAAGCCTACATACCATACTGATATTATGAATGTGCTTTAAACTGATTCTGATATTTTGCTCAGTACAGTGAATAAGTTTTTTTTTTGAATACAGTGGACCTGACAATTCTGTGGAAGCAGTGCTTCCTTTCTTTTCCTTAGTTCCACAATCACTGCATTTTAACAACATGGCTTTCAATGACAGAGTTTTACCCAACACTCTTGGGATCACAAGCGCCTGCTTTCTTTTATTATTTCTAAAAAAAATGATTTGAATTCTGCTTAGATATTACCTCTGTTACCAGTGTTCTGCTGTAACTGTAACAGTAGAAGGTCGGTTATCCAGAATGTCAGTCATCTGTAATAATTTTAAAGGCTGATTTTTTTTTTTTAAATTAATGGTAGTATGCGAGACAAATTTTTATTATGTTACAAGAGCATTTCTATCTGTTTTTTTACTTCATATATCTGGTGAAGTGTTGGATTAGGAAACCATGGGTGATAGAGTTTAGTCGTTCGTTTCTGTGAATCCAATTTTCAATGGCATATTTTGTTCTTTTCATTTCATATTATGTTTAGTTTAGCTCCAGATTCAGTAAGAATCTGGTTTCAGCTTGAAGCTGTGCAATCATGGGCGTCTGCAGAGGGGGGGGCAAACAAGGCACTTGTCCTCCCCTGGGATCAAGAAAAAATTCCACTAATTATAATCGTAAAAGTGATTGAGGTAGGTAACCTTACACCCTTGACTATGGGACACTTTGTCTGCCTTAAACGTTTATTACAGGTTGGCCAGTTTCGGCCCTCGGTAGGGTAACCATCGAACAAACTATAACGTGTTTCATCTATTGCAGCAATAAAACACGTGTTCCTGATTTTGGTTCATCTTTTTCTGATTTGTAAAAAAAAGGTTAATTACAAATATATATATAAAATATTTTGTATAATATTGAAGATAATAATATAGAAGTTAATTCAAGCAGACAATACCAAGCTAATTTAAAGAAATGCAAGGGATATAAATATATATAAAAAAAAAATATATATATATATATATACACACATAAAACTTATCATTGTCTATCCAAAATCTAGATGACTTCAACTGGGGCCAACCACCCACCCAGACTGAAGGCAAAAAACGACAAGGAGTTCTCTGTTTCTGTAATGATCAATATCTGCTAAGGTATATAAACATTCTGAGATTAAGTAATTTGAATCTAAACCAATTAAAGGTAGTTAAAAATTTTTTATAACCAAAAGAAAGATATTATAAATGTAAGCATATATTGAACATCGTTGACCCAATAGAGAATGTAATTTAATAATTAAAATAAGAATAAATGTAAAGTATAAGGCATATCTACCATATCCAGGATATAATGTAACAACTAGTCGTTATGAAATAATAATCCCTCTAGTGAGTATATATGTGCTGACCCCTATGTGATGGTTATGGTAAAAATAATTAATTAATTAAAGTTAAGTTAACGCAAAGAGAAACATGCAGATAGTAAGAAGAATAAAAACTAATAGAGTAGGAATAATAGAACCTGAACTCCATAAAGGCGAAAATATAGCAGTACAAATAAGAAATAGTTTCTCCTACATCCTCGGATTACCCTAATAATTTCGGAGAAATAAGAACAAAGAGTGTAGGACAGCTTAAAGACAATACAAGATATAAGTGGTAGCTCGGGTATGCCCAGGATTGCAAACCCGTTTCTATAGTCGGACCCTGAGCTGAATTTGCATGTCACCTTAGCGTGAACTTAAGTATATACAGTGTGATGATAAGATAAGATAAAATAAAATAAATGATACACTATAATTTGCAGGCCAGTGGGTACAAGTTTTCTAAGCCGTAAGACACCAAGAAAGCAAAGCGTATCCTATGTACATAATATACATGGCTCTAAATCCATAATTATGGTAATTATATTGAAGCAATGGGTCCAGAAAATAAATTTCTGAAATTAATTATATTTATCGCCTTCCTGAAGTAGTATTTCAGGTAAGCGATAGGGAAATTATTATTTATCAACTTATTGTACAATGCTATTATGTTTGCTGCACAGGTTGTGTTTTTACTGCAAATAGAAGCAATCCTCAGGCATTGGGATAAAATGATATTAGCATGCACTGATTTTGATATATTAGATCTCCAGTTTGTAAGGCCGACTACATTGAAATTAAATGCATCTCTTTTATTATATACGTTTACATCTATATTATTATGGAATATTTCTATACGAAGATCCAGGTAATTTGCTATAGTATCAGAACTGTTAGTGTTTTCCAATACAAGTTCTTCTGGATATAATTTGCTGTAATCCTGAATGAAATGCGGACAATTACACCCACATAGATCATCTATGTATCTGAACATAAGTAGGTTATCTTGGAATGTTCTTTCTGTAGAATATAGATAGAGGTTTGCAATTATGCAGGATGCTGGACTTCCCATAGGGGGTGCCGTTCACTTGCAAGTATAACGAAGTTCCGTCATATACGTAATTCTTAAAAATACATAAATTTATTAGAGTATCACAGTAGGTTAAATCAAACTTTATAGCATTTTTATGTTCCAAATATAATTTTTGGAAACATCTTTTAAATTGTCGAGATTGATACAAGTGAATAAACGGTTAAAGTCAAATGTTTGTATTTGCTGAATATTGTTATTTTTTATTGCATTTATAATCGGTAAATTGTTATTTATTATAATAGTTTTATTTACATTATTTAATATAGTTTTTAGTAACTTTTCTAACATTTTACCTGGAATTTTAGCATAACTATCTCTACATGATGTTATGTTTCTAAATGCAATAGGTGATTTATGAAATGTAGGTATACCCTATATAAATAGATATTTTAGGTTATTGTATTTTAATTTTTTATGCAATGCTATTAGTTTTTTGATTATTACATTAGGGGAAGATGCTATGTATTTGTATGTGCTACTGGACTGCAGTTCATTTTTAATAATTTCTATGTAATATGACTTACGCATAACTGCAAGCAGCTTTGTCAACCGGAGTAATTACAAAATGTTTGTGTATTTCTTTGAGCTACTTATTTATTAATTTTGTATTATTTAGATTATGCTAAATATCATATTTGTTAAATATGATATTTAGCATTGTGAACAGCCACATGTGGTATGCCTCAACCGGCATGTTATATTTGTATGCAGTATTTTATAGATTTGATAATAGAGAGCTATTAAGTGCTCGATAATTCCTATATTCTGTTATATTATGAAACAACAGGGATTACCTTTATTTTAGATATAGGAAGCTTCTTTTCCAACCAACTCTCCTAGTCCAACGTGCTAATAATTCTTTGGGAAGGCAATATCAATTTTACAAAACATGTGGGACATATTCCCCACTGTCAGAACCATAGTTCAGACCCCTCGGTCTCAACATTGAGCGATCAAGACTTCTGTCTTCAAACACCATACCTCTGGCAGCAAGGAAACCATTACGTGGATTGACATAAAATTAAATTTTGAAGGTCTAAACCGCTTAATAAATATGGACCAATTATTTTCTTCGGTCCTGTAGCTTGATATTAGAGTTAAATTTAGGGGTCTAAAAAGTTTAATGGATATGGGAGGTTTATTCTCTACATTCCTTAAGTCGGACTATAAATTTTCGGAGCGTCAAGTTCACAGGAATAGAGCAACTCACAATTAATCTGAAACTTTTGTCTTATGTTGTAGTGTTTGTTCTTCACGCATGTGTATAAGTGACCAATTGTCGGACAGTAGGAATGGTCTACGGATATTGATTGAAGTTTCATGTAGTTTCATCTCTAAGGTTTCCGCAATAAGTAGTTTGTGGTAGTTGTGTTGAATATTTATAATTTTTGTTTCATTAAACCCGAATGAATGTCGTTCATTTATTGTGTGGAACGAAAGTTCCGATGCATTTGAACGACCCGCCTGCACAGAAGCTTCGTGTTGTTTTGCTCGAAGCTGTGCCACTTTCATGGTAGATTCTATATAAACAGTGTCGCAATTTTTGCATGGAATGCTGTATACCAGGTCATGCTGTGATTGGAATGTTGTGTTTGAAGGTCGATTTCTGAAGAATGTGTATAATTTGTTCATAGGTTTTGCTATGATTTTCATGTCAGTTCCCTTGCATATTTGGTTAAGTTTATTGTACCAGCACTCGACATAGAATGGTGATGAAATGCATTTTGGTCTTGTTGGATTTTTGTGCAATGTTTGTTGTGAGGTTGTTGTTATTTATTTTTTCACGGGCTATTGTTTTAACTTTGTTTATATTAGGTTAGCGGGTAACCCCTATTTGAGAATCTTCTAGTTAATTCATTTATTTCTGTCGTTAGAGAAATCTGGGTGAAAGAATAAAGGTAATCCCTGTTATTAAGCGGTTTAGACCTAAAAATTTAATTTTATGTCAATCCACGTAATGGTTTCCTTGCTGCCAGAGGTATGGTGTTTGAAGACAGAAGTCTTGAGCGCTCAATGTTGAGACCGAGGGGGCTGAACCCTACGGTTCTGACAGTGGGGAAGATGTTCCACATGTTTTGTAAAATTGATATCGCCTTCCCAAAGAATTATTAGCGCGTTGGACTAGGAGAGTTGGTTGGAAAAGAAGCTTCCTATATCTAAAATAAAGGTAATCCCTGTTGTTTCATAGCAGTATTTTAATAAATCTAGATATAACAGTTTTTTAAAAGTTGATTTATTAACAGGTAGATTAGGTCGATTTTGTATTGATGCAATACTGTATTCTACTTGTGATCTACTTGTGAAAAAAAAATTAAATAAAAATTTATTGATGTAATTATTTGTCTCCAAACTTTGCCCCCCCCCCCCAGAAAATGTTCTGTTGACACCCATGTGTGCAATTTATTATTTTTCTCAATTTTTTACAGTAAAATATCAACAAAAAGAAACCAGCGCTAAAATTAGGACGAGGAGACAGGAAAACAGGAAGAATGCAATATAATCAAAGTGATATTGTTAAGGAATTTTAGTAGCAAAAAAAGACCACAACAAACAAAACAAAAAATGATTGAACATTATTTAAAAAAATTACTTTAAAATTTTTCTACATAAAATTTGAAGTAAAATACCTGTACAAATATACATATAAAAAAAAAAAGTAAAGTGCAGCCATTATCAACCCACTGCAGGATGGAAGCCTCCTTAACAATTCATGGTGAGGGAAATGGACCATAATCTGCCACGCTGGTCCAGTGCAGGTTGGCAGATCGACCGTATTTAGCAATCAGGGGCTTGAACCCTGGTCTACTCAAAGAGCGTGTGCTACTGCACTCCCGCTCCTGACCACTCGGCTACGAATATGTAAATGCACAAATTTTTATTATTTTTTAAATTAAATAAATTCATTTTTTTCACAATATTTAAAGTATTTTTCTTTTACCTTAATACATTATAACAGAATTTATTTAATCTTACCTTGCATTCGATTATCCGGAAAATCTGGCTATCCAGAAGAGGTCTAAAATTAATTATTTTGGATAACTGACACTTTACTGTATTTCATCTTTTCTGAATGAATTGCAATATTTAATGTATGAAACTTTTCATTTTTAAATAAAAAATGAAATATTTAAAAAAATGCTTTGTTATTTAAAACAAACACATACATTTCCAAACTTAGATTTCCAAACAAATTCACTTTTCTGTAAGTAAGAAAGAAAGGAAGGTTTCAGACTGCTGCATTTTAACAGTGTGAAAATGAGGGAATTTTACCCAACCCAGCAGTAGTGATGGTTGTGGCAGTGCAAATCAGAGTTGCAAAGACAGTGACATGGGACCACAGGAGCCAAAATGAGTATAAATATTAGATACTTTTATTCACTGTCATTTTCAAAATTTTTCTAAACATATATTTTAAATTTTGTGCATATATTTCAAGTCTAATGTCAACAAATATCTTCTTTCGTCTTCTCAACCTCCAACCCAAGTACGGTACTAAGTACTATAGGTTCTAATACCTTTTGTGTTTAGGGTTTTCTTTTAAAAACAAATTTCTGAAGCAAGCTATATTCATTGTTTGTATTGTATGTATATTAATTGTTTTATTTTTTGTGAAAAGAATCTTACTGCTTCTATTCTCATCGTTGGTTACACTTAGATTTCCAAACAAATTCACTTTTCTTTACTGGGTTTACCCAGAGTTCTTGGCATAAACACAGCCTAAGCATAAATATTGCCTTGTCTGTATTAAAAAAAAAGTTTTCTCTTTCTTTCTTGAGGTTACTTTTCTTCTAGATACTATTCACTCTACGCAAATCTCAAATCCACTTTACCATGAAATATTGTTCACAAATCTTGGGCAGTGCCCTCAACCTCTCTCAATCTTTTATGCTCTGTTCAAAAGGGGACAGTTAGGTTAATTAATGACCCACCTCTTATTATCTGTGTCATAGATTTTGCACGCCAGCAATCAGCATTCATTTACTGTCCAATCCAAAAACCCACAGAAGCAACCTTTTCTTATTTATCTCTTATACTGTTTTCTGGAACAACATTCCTTCACATGTGCTATCAGAAAATTACAATCTATGCAAATTTAAGTCTGATATCAACAAGTATTTTCTATATTCTCAATCTTTAATCTGCACACAAGTAGTAAGTAGTATAGCTTCTAATACCTTTGGTGTATGGGGGTTTCATGAAAAAAAGAAAAAAAGTTGAAATAGGATGTTCAAAAAATTTATTTTTAAGTTTACACTAAAACTAATAAAAATAAAGAAAATACCATGAAAAAATACCACAAGAACACAGTTCAACATGATCTCTGTAGTAATGCATAGTAGCACCCAACGTGCCACACCACATATAGGCAGTCATTAAGCAATCAATGAGTGGTGTAAAAATATAAGGGCAGGTGAAATTAACTGCACAATTCTGTCAGCACACTGTGTGAACTGACTGAAAAATCTGGGCTATAAGCATAACAGTACTTGAAACAGTTTTATTTTCTTTTTTGCTTGTGTTGAGGACAGTTTATATACATAGAATAAACTTTCAATAAATTTTTTTTAAGTTCTGTTCTGATTTACAGCTCAGTCCAAAAGTAAGCATTCACTTTTAACTATTGAATTCCGGACTTTTACGATGATTATTTATACATTTTTGGAATGTTTTTATTTTTCAACATACCTAAAATTATGTCACACTAAATGCACTCCCTGAAATAAAGGTGGAAGCAAACATGTTAAAAGCTCTAAAGCAAAATTTCTTCCTTGAAAAATTTTTTTTCCACAAAATTTTCCATCTAGATATCCGAAAATATTTTTTTATTTTAGAGTATATATTTTGAATTCCTTTTACTTGTCTTTTTGTACATGGACAGCGATGTGACATCCAAAATGTTTATAAATATCCCTTCCTGCTAAATACATTCTTCTAAAATGAATGTTGCCTGTAGATAGACCAATACTTCTTTATATCAGTTTTTTCCATTTAGTCATGATAACACCAAAAAATCCTTTAATAAAACAAAAACCCATAAACAACACATGGAACAGTTGGAAGCTAACTTATTTGTATGGGTTTCCTATTTTTAATCTGATTTTCTTCAGTAAGGTCTACTAATTTCTCAATTTTCAGCAACAGAGAGGCTTGTTTGTTATTTGTTATTTGGTTTTTAGGAGCATTAACAACTAAGGCCATATTGCTCCGGGGATATGCGGTGATCATTTCCTGACCTTTCCGCATCCTCCGTATTTGGTGGTCACGGGCTCGAACCCCGGTCTAATCAAGAAGCGTGTGCTATGCACTGCTGCTCCTGCCCACCTGGCTACGGAGGCGCCAGCAACAGAGAGGCCTTCAGAAGATTGTGATGGCATGCTTAAATAGTTCAACGTAACACAGAGTACAGGTAGCCCTCGTTTTGCGCTGGTCCGATTTCCGCCAATTCGCAATAGCACCAATCACTAACCATAATGCCATTTTTATTTATTTATTTTGTTTTTCAATTTTTTTTTTTTTTCGCAAATTTTTTATAAATTGAAAGTTTAAAATCGTCAGACAAAATTTATCGACATCATACTGTGCTATCCACTGTTCACATGATTTAGGACAATCTGAGGCAATTCACAATTAGCACATCCGTATCAGAGACGAGAAAGATTCCTGCCCTCAAACTAAACACTCGTGGATCCGGATAGTAAAGGTCCATACGGTGAACCATTCAGTTGGTTGTTGTTTACGCTATTCCCACGTTGGAAATTTATTATGGTAGAATTTTTTATTAATTGTGCTTTTATATATTGAATAAAATTAATAGTGATATCCGTGTGCAGATTTTGCCAATCGTGTTCTAAAGTTTTTAATTTAATAGAATAAATAAATCCTATGCCCATTATTGTTATTGTTATTTTTGGCACAAGGGCTCCTCAGGCCATATTGCACCCGCCATGTCTGGTAAAAGAAGTTCATTGAATCCTAGTACAATATTTGGAGGATGGAATCTGCTGAAAGCCACCCTAATGTGTGTAGGGCTATGAATATGCCTCCGTCAACTATTACTACACTATGAAGAATGCTAATAAAATAAAACAATCGATGCAAAGTAGTATGCAAAATTTTTGGTGCCCGGAACCTAACCCTGTGATTTCTGATTGACTCGATTATATAAAGGGTTCCATTTTGGTGAGTTTCATTTTTTATTGAAAATCCCAAACACAACAGGTATTAGAACCTGTAGTACTTAGTACCATGCTTGGGTTGTACGTTGAGAAGATGAAAGAAGATATTTGTTGACATTAGATGAACTTCTGTAGACTAATTTTCAGGAAATACATATGAAGGAAGGTTGTTCCAGAAAACGGCGGTCGAATGAATAAATGAGGATGATGAAAAGTTGGTTCTGTGAGTTTGAAGTTGGGCAGTAAATGGATGTTGGCTGGTGGCAGCACGTGTTCAGATTGTTTTGAAAGAGAGGGCGGGAATTATAGAAGCCAATTCAGAAGAACAGTGCCCATGGAAGTATCTGTAGAAAAGGCATACAGCAGAAACAGTACGTCTATGAGACAGAGAGTGGAGAGACTCTGTTAGAGAGGAGTCATTAATTAACCTAACTGCCCTCTGTTGAATGGAATCTATAAGCTGGAGAGAGAGGTTTTAGGGGCACCGCCCCAGATGTGGGAACAATATTCCATGGTAAGACGGATTTGCAATTTATAGAGTGATCAGCTGTTTGGAAGAAAAGTAATGCCAAGAGCAAGAAAGAAAACCAGGTTTTTCAGATGCAGAGGAAGCAATATTTGTAACGTTCTTGTGTCAGGAGAGAGATCAGAAGTCAGGGTAATCCCCAAAAGAGATACATCATTTTGCCTAGAAATCAAAGGGTAATCAAAGATAAGCATAGGACCAGAAGAATCATTTTTGCGAGATATAAAACAAGACTGAGATTTAGAAGGATTGAAATCAACTAAGTTGTCTTTGCCGCACTGGAGAATTACCTGGAGATCGGCATTTAAGGCATTGGTAGCAGATATTCGAAAAGTTCGGTCTTTGAGGTTGTCACAGACATTCTCTCAGATATGCCAGGGCAAGCTGTACTTGCTACCTGGGAGACTAAAACGCTGATTGAACTGATATTCGGGTGACATTCAAGTCAATGAACCCAATTTTGGCGAAGTCCGGACGGTCTGTGCCAGCCTAATCTTCTGCTTGCACATTCACAACAGTGGGACTGTTAGTGACCCTGGGTATAACCTCCATGCACATGCACACTGTTGGTGACCACCCAGGTGTGAATCAACGTAAGCAGGGATCGAGGTGTGGCACCCACACCACATGGGGGAATGCCACTACTCTGTGTTACAAGGCAACAACCGGTGAAATACCACCACTTTGCTTATTGGAGGCTTGAAGTGGTGGAACCCATGTTTAGTCTCCAGAGCTAAGTTCCGGTCAACCCTTCCCCTTCTCTCCCATTATGCAGTATGACTGATGACCTTTGAGATTATGATGAATGTCACGGTGAGATACAATCTTCCTTACATTTTAAGGGCACAGCTCTAAAATGGTATATGCAGGCCGGCCGCTAGTTAGTACACTGGACTGAACCTATTGGTAACTCTAGGAGGTTTCCAGATCAGCTAGTGTATAATCTTGCTAATTCTACTCTGACAGATAGTAACTGGAGAGAGTCCGAGTAGTGTGTATGAGGGGGGAGGGGGGGAATTGTCGAGGCCACGTTATGTCAAGGATCTGGGTATATTCTTCCCATGTGTACGCCATATCCAAAAATTTTATTACTTCATACAGCTTGTCCTCCCTCTCCACTTTTTCTTACTATTGTATACACCATGAATTGTCAAACTAATAGAATAAGCTTATCTGCGAAAAGATCTAAACCTCCCAAACACTTCCTAGTTAATTTAAAAAATATACATGGTCTCAATTCTAATCTGAACGATGTCCATTTCCACTTGTAGTTTGCCAAACCCCATGTACTTTGTCTGACTGAATCTCAGTTATTGGTTGATTCAACCACTGCTCATCTTAGTTGCCCAAATTGCTTTAGCCTCAAAAAGGTGGTACATGTGCATATGTCCGTTCCGATATTCCCTGTCAGAGACTTGGTAATTTGGAATCTCCTCTTTTCGATCTTCTCTGGCTTAAATCACTCTACCTCATTCTGTCAAATTCATCTATTGTCTCTACCATTCTCCCAACTCCACTAATCAATTGGAGCTCTTTGACTTCCTCTCTTTGCAACTTGACTTTCTCCAGTCCAACTTTCCTAACTGAGGTAATTTTCCTTGGTGATTTTAATGTGCACAACTCCAGCTGGCTTCCGTTTTCTAGTCACCGACCCAGCTGGTGGAGATGCTCAGGCAATTACTAATGACCTTGAAGAATCTGTTCAATGAACTTGAATCTGTTCAATGTTCATTTACTTACAAGAATACCGGACAATCCTAACCATGCAGCCAACATGCTTGATCTTTTTCTCACAAACAACCCTTCTGATTGATTGATTTGGTAGTTGTTGGCACATCGGCTTCTGTGGCCATATTGCACCTCCCAAGGTTTTTGCAGTACTTTGATCCAAGCCCGAGGCGGGAATCGAACCCGAGACCTTTGGGTTGCCGGGCAGGTACTTTACCCACTCGGCTAGCCCGGTTGGCGCACAACCCTTCTAAGTACACGGTCAAAGAGAGTGGTCCTTTAGGCACCTAAGAACACAACTTGGTGATTGTCTCTTCTCCAATGGAGCCTTTATCTCATGGCTATTCCCAACCTTGTATTGTTCTTTTCCTTGGTCAGATTACTGTTTCAAAACTTCTGATGTCAACATTTGCTCAGATTGTGTCAGTGAAGGAATGGAATCCTTTATTCCACACTTGACTTTAAAATCTCATCCTTTATGTAAACCTTGGTTTCCCAATAAATGTGCTGCTGTTCAAGAGAAGAACGTTGCATATCATATTTGGCTTGTTTCCAAATCTTCAGATTCATTTTCTGCCTACACCAAAGCTTTCAAAAATTGTAAAGCAGTAGTAGTAGTGGCATGTGATGCAAGAAAGCAAGTGTATGAGCTTATGCAGCATTAGCTAAAAAAAAAAAAAAAAAAATTACACCATTCCCCCCAAATGCCTGTCCAGTTCCTCCTTAAATTTATTTAACCTACCAACTTCCACAACGACAGATGGAAGTTGATAGGATAAATAAACCTATCAACCAAATTTGTTCCAGCAATTAACCACCAACTGGCTAAAGACAAATTTCCGCACATCTATTCTATATCTCTCCTTCCTCAATTTATTCTCCCATAGGCTCGTAAACTGAAAAAGTGGAAAAATCCCATTAGAATTCAGCGTGCTCAACCCATTCAAGGCCTTATACCCTGAAAACAGATCACCTCACAGGTGCCTAGTCTCCAGCTGTTGCAATTGGCAGGAACTTAAGCCTCTCCTGGTAAGAGGATCCCTTCATTCCTCTCACCAATCTTGTTGCCCTTCTCTGTACATGCTCAAGAAAATCTACATCCTTCCTAAAATGAGGCCTCCAGACCTGAACACAGTACTCAAGGCATGGCCTGACTACTGCCTTATACAGAGGGACAATCACATCCTTTTCCCTGCTAGCAAAATTCCTATATATCATTGACAACACCCCACGACCTATCTTGGCAGCTTGTCTGCATTGCTCAGAAAACTTCATATCTGACTGCATAATTACTCCCAGGTCTTTTTCATTTCCTACCACCTTAAGTGTAGTACCACACAGTTGGTACGTTTCTCTGTGGTGACTTCTACCCATATGCAGTACTTTGCATTTTTCAATGTTAAACTTCATTTGTCACTTCTCAGCCCATCTGCTCAACTTTTCTAGATTCTGTGGCAGCAGCATACTGTCATTACTGTCATTAACAACCCTGCCAACCGTTGTATCATCTACAAACTTCGATAGTAAGCCTGATGTACCTCCATCAATATCATTGATAAATATACAAAACAACAGAGGACCCAAGACGAACCCTGTGGGACTCCACTAATAACATTAGTCCACGAAGAGCAGCACCCATTAATTACCACCCTCTGTCTTCTCCCAATCAACCATCCTTTTATCCATTGTAGCAACTTACCCTTAATACCATTCTGCTCCAATTTGTACAGTAGTCTTCCATGCGTAACAGTGTCAAAAGCTTTCCTGAAATCCAAGTAAATGATGTGCAAAAATTTGCCATTAGCCAGCGGGTAGTTGGTTGGTGGTACAGACTTCCATCCCTTGTTGCGGAAGTTGATAGAATAAATAAATTTAAGGCTCAGCTGGACAAGTATTTGGACCGAAGGGAGGGGTGAAATGAGAGCAGGTTTTTTTTTGGCTGATGCTACATAAGTTTACTTTCTTGCATTATATGCCTCTACTATATTAGCATTAGCTAATATAAAAATTATTTTTTGCATCCAGTTCCTTTGTAACCACATCATAATAACCAATCAAATTTGTCAGACAAGACTTTCCCTTAACAAACCCATGCTGTGTCTAAATTATTGATGCAGTCTTGTCTAGATGATCCTGCAATGCATCTTTAACCAGCGACTCTATTTTACCCGGAACAGAAGTTAAAATAACTGGTCTATAATTGCTCATGTCACCCTTCGATCCCCCCTTTGTGAATTGGGGACAAATTTGCACATCTCCAGTTTGTGGGGACCTCCCCTGAGTCCAAGGATGCTCTCATAATTATGGCTAAGGGTTCGCTTTCGTCCTTTGCCGCCGCCTTTAATATAACTGGATAGATCCCATCCATCCCAGGTGCCTTTCTTATGTTTAACTTCAACAATTTCTCCTCTACTTTGTTCTCAGTTATTACGAAATTATTAAGAACCCTGTTACAATTTCATAACCTTGTGGCATTTTCAAACCTTAATAACCCCTCATGTGTGAAAGTAGATGCAAAATACTCATTCAGTTTGTTTGCTATCTGAGCAGGATCATCAACAATCGAGCCATCGATATCAAGTGGACCAATCAGATTTACCCCCTTCCTTTTAGAATTTATATAAGTAAAAAAATCCTTGCTGTTTTTCTTTGCATCCTTTGCAAAGATTTCTCAAAATCTGCCTTCACCTGCCTAACCTCCTTTGTGACTTGATTACAGACTAGATTATATATATCATAGGCTTCTGTGTCACCTGATAATTTATATGCATCCCATGCATTTCTCTTCTCTGCAACGAGTCTCATTAGTTCATTTGACAACCATTTAGGCCTAAACCTTGAACAATATTGCTTAACAGGTATGAAACGTTTATTAATTAGCAGTCCAAACTAGAATTGGAACAGACTAAGAGTAGAAAACTTGCTTCTTGCCCTAATGGTAGCTGAGTATTCTGGTCTCTTGCCAAAGCTATTGGCCGCAAATTTTGCCCATCTCTACTCCCACCTTTGTCCTAACCAGTTGGTTCTGTTGTCACTTCAGCCAAGGATAAAGCTGACCTGCTAGCATCCCATTTTTTTTCCAACTCCTGTTTTAATGATCATGATAAAACACCTGCCACCATTCCCAACACGCTCCATTCAGTACCTCCTGTGGTCTTCCGTCAAAAGGATGTAAGAAGGATTTTAACAAATCTTGATGCTAAGAAAGCTCCAGGTCCTGATGGTATTTCTCCACTTGTTTAGCATTAACATTAGCAGAGGCATATGATGCAAGAAAGCAAGCTTATGTGCAGCATCAGCCAAAAAAAAACCCCTTCCACTTCACCCCTCCTTTCTTCCGAAATACCTGTCCAGCTGAGCCTTAAATTTATTTAGGCTATAAACTTCCACAACAAGGGATGGAAGTCTGTTCCACCAACCATCTACCCGCAGGCTAAAGGCAAATTTCCCCACATCTATCCTACATCTGTCTTTCCTCAGTTTGAATTTATGCTCTCTCAGGTGATTATTCTGAGCAAGAGGCAGTATCCCATCAGCATTCAGCATGCTCAAACCATTCAAGGCTTTGTACACCTCTATGAGATCACCTCGACGGTGCCTAGTCTCGAGACACTATAATTTGCAAAACTTAAGCCTTTCTTCGTAAGAGCAACCCTTTGTTCTGTTCACTAACCTTGTTGCCCTTCTCTGTACTCGTTCCAGCAGCTCTACATCCTTCTTGAAATGAGGCCTCTTTATACAGTACTCATGGTGCGGCCTGACCATTGCCTTATTTTCCAACTCCTGTTTTAATGATCATGATTAAACACCTGCCACCATTCCCAACACGCACCATTCAATACCTCCTGTGGTCTTCCGTCAAAAGGATGTAAGAAGGATTTTAACAAATCTTGATGCTAAGAAAGCTCCAGGTAAAAAGGGAATAATCACCTCCCTATCCCTGCTAGAAAAATTCCTTTATATCATTGATAAGACACCACGAGCCACTCTTGCAGCCCGTCTGCACTGCTCAGAGAACTTCATATCTGCCTGCACAATTACCCCCAGGTCCTTTTCATTCTCTACCACTGTCAGTGTAGTACCACAGAGTTGATACGTTGCTCTGGGGTTGCTGTTTTCCATATATAGTACTTTACATTTGTCAATGTTAAACTTCATTTGGCACTTCTCAGCCCATCTGCTCAACCTTTCCAGATCCAGTTGCAGCAGTGTCAGTAGTGTCCTTAACAACCCTACCAACCTTCGTATCGTCTGCAAACTTGGACATTAAGATTGATATACCATCGTCATTATTATTTATAAATACAGAAAACAACAATGGACCCAACACTGAAACCTGAGGGACTCCACTAATAACATTAGTCCATGATGAGCAGTGTCCATTAATTACCACTCTCTGTCTTCTACCACTCAACCATCCCTTTATCCATAGCAACAATATGCCACCAATGCCACACTGCTCCAATTTGTGCACCAGTTTTTCATGTGCAACAGTATCAAAAGCCTTTCTAAGATCCAAATATATGATATCAAAATTATTATTTGCATCCAGTTCCTTTGTGACTACATCATAGTATCCAATTAATTAAATAGGTCAGGCAAGACCCTCCCTTAACAAAACCATGCTGTGTCTGAGCTATAACTGAATTCTTGTCAAGATGATCCTGCAGTGCTTCTTTAACCAGTGCTTCCATTAATTTTCTTGGAACAGAAGTTAAACTCACGGGTGAATTGGGGTTACATTTGCACAACTCCAGTCTGTGGGTACCTCCCCTGAGTCCAAGGAAGCTCTCATAATTATGGCTAACGGACTGCTTACTTCCTTTGCTGCCTCCTTTAATATAACTGGATAGATCCCATCCACCCCAGGTGCCTTTCTTGTATTTATCTTCAACAATTTATCCTCCACTTTACTCTCAATTATGACAAGATCATCTAGCTCACTGCCAGTGTTTACTTCATCTATAGCATTCCCCTTCCTGAATAACTCCTCATGTGTGAATGTAGATGCAAAATATTGATTTAGTTTGTTAGCTACCTGAGCAGGATCATGAACAGTTGAACCATCGATATCAAGTGGACCAATCCGATTCATCCCCTTCCTTCTAGAGTTTACATAAGTAAAGAACTCCTTGCTGTTTTTCTTTGCATCCCTTGCCAAAGATATCTCGTAATCTGCCTTCGCCTGCCTAACCTCCTTTGTAACTTGGTTACAGATCAACTTATATCTATCATAGGCTTCTGTGTCACATGTTAATTTATATGTATCCCATGCATTTTCTTCTCTGCCATATGTCACATTAGTTCATCTGACATCCATTTAGGCCTGAACCTTGAACAATATTTCTTAGTTGGTATGTAAAGCCTAGTAGATTCCAAGATAAGTTCTTTGAATGCTTCCCATTTTGAGTTTGATGTTGGTAACATCATCTGTTGGTCCCACTGTATAGAATTTAAATACTGTCTCAGACCATCGTAGTCACTTTTACGAAAGCAATAACCCTTCCCTTTACCCCTGATGGTAGTTACCTCCTTGAGTAAATCCCACTTCAGCACACTGTGATCAGTGCCACCTAGTGTATCTGCAGATTCTTAATGCATGAAGAATCACTAATGATAATCAAATCAAGAGTATTGCTCCCTCTAGTTGCCTCCCGAACATGCTGATTTAGAAAAAAATCATCCAATAAATCCACAAATGCCTTGCTAGTGTGTGAGTGACTAACCCACAAATTCCAGTCAATATCTGGGAAATTAAAATCCCCCATTATAAGACTCTCTGATTTACTGGCCCACTCTATTTCCCTGTACAGTTTCTTATTATACTCATCAGAGTCATTAGGCCTATAGCACACGCCTACTCTCAATTTTGATCTCCCAATGGTTATGTCACACCAAACTGACTCAACACTGCACTGTCCAGCGATATCGACTGGCTTCACTTTCTTGGATTTTATGTGTTTCTTAACTAATAGCATAACCACTCCTCCCTTCCTATCCTGTCTATCCTTTCTGTAGATGTTGTACTCCCCAAATTCCAGTTCTGCATTACTTATATCTGTGTGACACCACGTCTCTGATATCCCAACAATATCCGCCTTTGATGCTTTGAGCAATACCTCAAATTCATCAAATTTATTTACCAAACTCCTAGCATTTGTGTACACGCAAGTATACATGCACCTGTTCTTTTTCTTAGCTACCCTAACTCAACCCATGTGTTTACTTGTACCCCAATGACTCCCAGCAGTCTCTGAAATATCCTGCATCCCATTTTCCAGGCTGCTGCTCATTCCAATAGAAGCAGTGCAAGAATCACTTTCACCTCTGCCAGTGGCTACTATTAATCTATTAGTCCTTGTATCCCCCCAATCTAGCAGATTTCTGACCCACCTGAGACTGCCTCGATAGCATCAGCAAACATTCTTGCACCCTTTCTATTTATGTGTATCGTATCCCTGTAGAAGCAGTCTCTCCTGTTAACAAGTACAGACCAGGCTGAAAAAAATTCTACCCCTTGAGCCTTGCACAATCTTTCCAGGGCCGAATTGATCAACAGGGCTCTCACCATATACTCCCTCCTATCGTGTCTGGGCAGAATTGCAGAAACTTTCAAATTCAAACCAAATTCACGGCTTTTTTCAACAGTGACCTGTACTTGTTAAGTAATTCCGCCGGTCTCCTACTCTTAATATCATTAGTGCCAACGTGTATAACTATATCACCTTTTGTGCCCTTAAAAGATGATATCTGCAGGGCAAGGTTTGCCCTGATAGAGCAGGGCAAGGTTTTTCAAAATGGAAAAGTGGAATGCAATGTGCTATCACCGGCAAAACTATGGATAGGATTTCCAGTCAATGGAAGAAGGTCGTTAATATACAAGAGGAAAAGAGTGGGGGAAAGAACTGAACCTTGGAGAATTCCATTTGTGCCTGTCTCCCCAAGGAAACTAACCCCGACATAAATCGAGAAATACCTGTATATGTTATTTTGTGATTTCTACACTGAAAAAAAAATGCAGTCTGCCATTAGCAAAAATAAAGATCAATTAATTTTGAGATAATTTATAAAAAGCATAAATAGATGGCAATACAGAGAGGAAACCAATTTTAAAATTGGAAAACAGAGTTGTGCATTGAGAACATTGTAATTGGAAGAGGAAGACAAAGAAAAAAAGAAAACACTGATAGCCATTAAATACTGAACATAAACACAGTTTATTCTGATTGTTTAAATGAAATATAAATAGATGACAGCCAGAATTCTAGGTAAACACATTTGTTATAATTATTAATGCTGACAGTGCCATGACTATAAAAAACAACTGAATAGAAACAACATTAATAAATTTAAATGTTGCTGTTTATGTGAAATGTATGATACTACAATAATTCTGTCAGTACAGCAGGCACAAATATTACACCACAAATGAAAAACAAACATTTTTTTGCAATGGATAGCATGATCCCAATCTTTCTGCATTTGTTGAAATGGAGTTTTTGGTTGCCTGTATTTTTATTTGATTTGCTGTCAGTATTTTTACGTGATTTGTTGACTCATTTTTTTTTCTTATTTGCCCTTTCTCTCAGTTGAATATTTTAGGCTGAGTTTAAATAGGTTATGTATGCTATTTCCCTTGCTTAGATTGCCATTGCTAAGAATAAGAATAAGGAATAATAATTATTTCTAATTCTAGAAATGCTGTGTAATAAGCCTATTTGCTAGTACATTTAATTCCAGTAACAATTGTGATACTAACATTCTTGAATTTATGAATTTTGAAGTGTGCTAATTTGAAATCCATTCCAAATGGTTTATGTATACATTGCTCAATGTGGTGGTTTTTTAATCTGCGTCTGTTCATATGAATGAGAGTAAGCTGACATATCGCAAATTTTTTAAATTACAAAATAGATCTCTTGGTTCCCCTTACTGCTTTCCCATGTTTTCAATTTCGAAGAAAGATATATCATGATTAGATATATCCAGATAAACCCAGATAAATCCAGATAAAACATCCAGATATATCAGGATGTTTCACGAGCGCAGCCTGTGTGGATGTACATTTTTGCCGCTCCTGGAACAGACAAGTTTTTTCTGATTTATTTTCTGTTTTATTAGCTTAAATTGGCATATTAACTTATTTTCTAGAGTAGCTTTATATTCCTATTTACGATACTTAGATTAAAGTAACTTAGATAGAGATTTTGTAGGTATTACTTAGTATCGGAAAGGGTATCAAATCCACGTGTTTATCGTTCGTAATTGCCACCACTATTACGCGATACAAAATATCTCGAAATAGATAGCATGAGCTTAATATAGTATAGTACATTACATAATATTGTCAAATAAATTGTACTTTTAACTATACATATAACGACTTGGGTTACGTAACATAAATAATTAGTAAAAAATAAATAATTAATACTTAACTTGATACGGAAGTTATATAAAGGAATTTCGTAGATAACACTCGATACTGAAACATAAATATAGCGTTATAACTGTGTTTAGATATAAGTTCAGGGTTTTAATTTTGTACTGAAATTGAAATTTTATTGAAATTAAATCGAAATCATGACTCAGACCAGAGCAGCAAAGCAAAAGGCTCAAGCTAATGGAAGTGCTGTGGCTCAGGGGAGAACTGAGGGGGAGCAGTTGCCCTCTGAATCACAGCCTATTAAAATGCACTGCTTGCTTGATGTTTGTGGAGCAGTCGGGTACGGGACATGATACTGCCATGGGGGTTGTCTTTATGTGTGCGCGCACGATGCAAGGAGTGTAAGGAAATCAGGCGACAACTCAGCGTTCTTATGGGACTATATGAGAGCTTGAAGGACAGGGTGGATGCCCTCGAAGGATTAAAAATCAGGGGCCCATCAAGCTCTCAGATGCCCACACCAATGCCAGAGCTTGCACTTGGTCATCACACAACACAGCGGCAGCCCCCAAGGCAGAATGCGCTGGTCCCAAAGGAACTAGTAGTTGTTGTTGGTGACTCTATTGTCAGGGAAACGGGAAACATGCTTTGTAAAAGGGATAGACGGAACAGGACCAGGGTATGTCTGCCAGGGGCAAAGGTTGATGACGATGTAGAGCAGATATCATCTTTTAAGGGTACAAAAGGTGATATAGTTGTACACGTTGGCACTAATGATATTAAGTGTAGGAGACCGGCGGAATTACTTAACAAGTACAGGTCACTGTTCAAAAAAAGCCGTGAATTAGGGTTGAATTTGAAAGTGTCTGCAATTCTGCCCAGACACGATAGGAGGGAGTATATGATGTATATGATGAGAGGCCTGTTGATCAATTCGGCCCTGGAAAGATTGTGCAAGGCTCAAGGGGTAGAATTTTTTTTCAGCCTGGTCTGTACTTGTTAACAGGAGAGACTGCTTCTACAGGAATGGGATACACTTAAATAGAAAGGGTGCAAGAATGTTTGCTGATGCTATCGAGGCAGTGTTAGGTGGGTCGGAAAACTGCTAGATTGGGGGGGGGATACAAGGACTAATAGATTAACAGTAGCCACTGGCAGAAGTGAAAGAGATTCTTGCACTGCTTCTATTGGAATGAGCCGCAGCCTGGAAAAAAAAAGCAGGATATTTCAGAGACTGCTGGGAATCATTGGGGTACCAATAAACACATGGGTTGTGTTAGGGTAGCTAAGAAAAAGAATAGGTGCATGTATACTTGTGTGTACACCAATGCTAGAAGTTTAGTAAATAAATTTGATGAATTTGGGATATTGCTCAAAACATCAAAGGCAGATATTGTGGGGATTTCAGAGACAGATGTCACAGATATAAGGAATGCAGAACTGGAATTTGGGGAGAACAATGTCTACAGAAAGGATAGACAGGATAGGAAGGGAGGAGGGGTTATGCTATTAGTTAAGAAATACACAAAATCCAAGGAAGTAAAGCCAGTCGACATTGCTGGACAGTGCAGTGTCGAGTCAGTTTGGTGTGACATTAGCATTGGGAGATCAAAATTGGGAGTAGGAGTGTGCAATAGGTCTGATGAGTATAATAAGAAACTGTACAAATGGTACTACGAAAGTTTGGCAATACAGCTTTGTTTATTTAATTTTTTCAAAGTAATTTCCTCTACATTCAATACACCTCTCCATCCTCCGAAACCAATCTTTAAACCAGTTCTGCCAAGTTTCACTAGGGAGTAAAGCACACTCGTTGTCCCAAGCCCGTAGAAGGTCCTCATCACTGGAAAACCGCCTCCCTTTTAGCTTCATTTTCACATGCGGGAACAGTGCAAAGTCGCAGGGAGCAAGGTCTGGACTTTAGGGAGGGTGCTCGAGAAGTTTCAGTCCTGTCGTGGTCAAATATTCGGTGCAGGCTTTGGCGCGGTGAGCTGCAGCATTATCGTGATGGAGGTACCAGGTGTCCATTCTTGACTTTGGCCGCAGGTTCTTCATAGATCCAATGACTTTAGGCAGGCATTGTTCAGTATACCACTTAGCTGTGACTGTCTTCTGCGTGTCCAAAACGACACGTTCCACAATTCCACTCGATTTGAAAAATACAGCTATCATTTTCTTCTTTAGAGATGGGGATTTTCTGACAATTACGGATGTGTCGTCATCATCAAAGACCCAAACTTTGTGTTGAGCCTTCGTCGGCAGATCGTAATAGTACAGCCAAGTCTCGTCACCCGTCACGATGTTGTTCACATACGGAGATTGTCCCTTATCAAACCTTTTTAACATCTCCCGGCACCAAGTCACACGTCGTGTCATCTGCTCTTCAGTCAGTTGATGCGGCACCCAGAGAGAACAAAGTTTCTTCACGTGCAAATGATCTTGCAGAATCGAACGAATTGCTGGTGCATTTAGGCCCAAAGTATCCTCTATCTGTTGGTAGGTCACTCGCCTGATTTCGTCAAGCATTTTCCTCACAGCAGTAACGTTTTCCTCCGTAACTGACGTTCGTGGCCTTCCCGGCCTCTCAGAATCCTCCAGAGTGAAATTTCCCCTTTTGGAATTCTCTATACCACCTGAATATCGTTGTACGATGTGGACAATCATCATGTAGTGCAAGAGTCATTTCTTCTAAGCACTGGTCTATGGTTAAACCACGCACGAAATTGCGATGCCATCGCAAGCACTTTACACTCTCACTACTAATGAATAACTGAGCCCATCGACTTGGCGTGGCGGCTACTATGCACGTATGAACATGTCTCAACATGCAGCAACATGCAGCTTCCTGTGATTCATTGTTGCGTCATATTGCAAAACTTTCCTAGTACCCTTTGTACAGGTAAATAGAGTGGGCCAGTAAATAAGAGTCTTATAATGGGGGATTTTAATTTCCCAGATATTGACTGGAATTTGGGGCTGGTCACACACACTAGCAAGGCTTTTGTGGATTTATTGGATGATTGTTTTCTACATCAGCATGTTCGGGAGGCAACTAGAGGGAGTAATACTCTTGATTTGATTATCAGTAGTGATTCTTCATGCATTAGGAATCTGCAGGTAAATGAACCACTAGGTGGCAGTGACCACAGTGTGCTGAAGTGGGATTTACTCAAAGAGGTAACTACCATTAGGGGTAATGGTTATTCCCTTCGTAAAGGCGACTACGATGGACTGAGACAGTATTTAAATTCTATACAGTGAGACCAACTGATGATTTTACCAACAGCAAATTCAAAATGGGAAGCATTCAAAGAACTTATCTTGGAAGCTGCTAGGCTTTACATACCAACTAAGAAATATTGTTCAAGGTTTAGGCCTAAGTGGATGTCAGATGAACTAATGAGACATATGGCAGAGAACAAAAATGCATTAGCATTAGTAGAGGCATTTGATGCAAGAAAGCAAGCTTATGGAGCATCAGCCAAAAAAAAATAAAGTAAAATAAATAAATAAAAAATAACCACTTCCACTTCACCCCTCTGTTCGTTCGAAATACCTGTCCAGCTGAGCCTTAAACTTATTTAGGCTATCAACTTCCACGACAAGGGATGGAAGTCTATTCCACCAACCAACCACCCGCTGGCTAAAGGCAAATTTCCTCACGTCTATCCTACATCTGTCTTTTCTCAATTTGAATTTATGCCCTCTCAGGTGATTATTCTGAGCAAGAGGAAGAATCTCATCAGCATTGAGCATGCTCAAACCATTCAAGGCTTTATACACCTCTATCAGATCACCTCGCCGGTGCCTAGTCTCCAGACACTGTAATTTGCAAAACTTAGCCTTTCTTCGTAAGAGCACCCCTTTGTTCCATTCACTAATCTTGTTGCACTTCTCTGTACTCGTTCCAGCATCTCTACAACCTTCTTGAAATGAGGCCTCCAGACCTGTATACAGTACTCTAGGTGTGGTCTGACCATTGCCTTATACAAGGGAATAATCACCTACTTATCCCTGCTAGAAAAATTCCTAAATATCATCGACAATACACCATGAACTACTCTTGCAGCCCGTCTGCACTGCTCAGAAAACTTCATATCTGCCTGCACAACCACCCCAGGTCCCTTTCATTCTCTACCACTTTCAGTGTAGTACCACAGAGTTGATACGTTGCTCTGGGGTTGCTGTTGCCCAAATGTAGTACTTTACATTTGTCAATGTTAAACTTCATTTGCCACCTCTCAGCCCATCTGCTCAACCTTTCCAGATCCTGTTGCAGTAGCATAGTGTCAGTAGTGTCCTTGACAACCTTTGTATCGTCTGCAAACTTGGACATTAAGCTTGATATACCATCATCAATATCATTTATAAATACAGAAAACAATAATGGACCCAATACTGAACCCTGAGGGACTCCACTAATAACATTAGTCCACGATGAGCAGTGTCCATTGATTACCACTCTCTGTTTTGTCCCCCTCAACCACTCCTTTATCCATAGCAGCAATTTGCCTCCAATGCCACACTGCTCCAATTTGTGCAGCAGTCTTCCATGAGCAACAGTATCAAAAGCCTTTCTAAGATCCAAGTATATAATATCAAAGTTATTCCCTGCATCCAGTTCTTTTGTGACTGCATCATAGTATCCAATCAAATTGGTCAGGCAAGACTTCCCCTTAACAAAACCATGCTGTGTCTGAGCTATAACTGAAGTCTTGTCTAGATGATCCTGCAGTGCTTCTTTAACCAGTGCCTCCATTAATTTTCCAGGAACAGAAGTTAAACTAACAGGTCTATAATTACTTGTGTCGCCCTTTGATCCTCCTTTGTGAATTGGGGTCACATTTGCACATCTCCAGTCCATGGGTACTTCCCCTGAGTCCAAGGAAGCTCTCATAATAATGGCTAAGAGTTTGCTTACTTCCTTTGCTGCCTCCTTTAATATAACTGGATAGATCCCATCCACCCCAGGTGCCTTTCTTGTATTTATCTTCAACAGTTTCTCCTCCACTTTATTCTAAGTTATTACAAGATTCTCTAGCTTACTGCTAGAGTTGAATGCACCTCTGGCATTCTCCTCGCTGAATAACTCCTCATGTGTGAATGTCGATGCAAAATATTCATTCAGTTTGTTAGCTACCTGAGCAGGATCTTCAACAGTTGACCCATCAAGTGGACCAATCTGATTCATCCCCTTCCTTCTAGAGTTTACATAAGTAAAGAACTCTTTGCTGTTTTTCTTTGCATCCCTTGCCAAAGATTTCTCGTAACCTGCCTTCGCATGCCTAACCTCCTTTGTAACTTGGTTACAGATCAACTTGTTATCATTGGCTTCTGTGTCACGTGTTAATTTGTATGTATCATATGCATTTTTCTTCTCTGCCATATGTCTCATTAGTTCAACTGACATCCACTTAGGTCTAAACCTTGAACAATATTTCTTAGTTGGTATGTAAAGGCTAGTAGCTTCCAAGATAAGTTCTTTGAATACTTCCCATTTTGAATTTGCTGTTGGTAACATCATAAGTTGGTCCCACTGTATAGAATTTAAATACTGTCTCAGTCCATCGTAGTCGCCTTTACGAAAGCAATTACCCTTCCCTTTACCCCTAATGGTAGTTACCTCTTTGAGTAAATCGCACTTCAGCACACTGATCACTGCCACCTAGTTACTAAACTCCTAGCATTGGTGTACACGCAAGTATACATGCACCTGTTCTTTTTCTTAGCTACCCTAACACAACCCATGTGTTTACTTGTACCCCAATGATTCCCAGCAGTCTCTGAAATATTGTGCATCTTATTTTCCAGGCTGCGGCTCATTCCAATAGAAGCAGTGCAAGAATCACTTTCACCTCTGCCAGTGGCTACTGTTAATCTATTAGTCCTTGTATCCCCCTAATCTAGCAGTTTTCCGACCCACCTAACACTGCCTCGATAGCATCAGCAACATTCTTGCACCTTTTCTATTTAAGTATATACCATCCCTGTAGAAGCAGTCTCTCCTGTTAACAAGTACAGACCAGGCTGAAAAAAATTCTACCCCTTGAGCCTTACACAATCTTTCCAGGGCCGAATTGATCAACAGGGCTCTCATCACATACTCCCTCCTATCTTGTCTGGGCAGAATTGCAGACACTTTCAAATTCAACCCTAATTCATGGCTTTTTTTCAACAGTGACCTGTACTTGTTAAGTAAATCCGCCGGTCTCCTACTCTTAATATCATTAGTGCCAACGTGTACAACTATATCACCTTTTGTGCCCTTAAAAGATGATATCCGCTCTACAACTTCATCAACCTTTGCCCCTGGCAGACATACCCTGGTCCTGTTCCACCTATCCTTTTTACAAAGCATGTTTCCCGTTTCGCTGACAATAGAGTCACCAACAACTACTAGTTCCTTTGGGACCAGCGCATTCTGCCTTGGGGACTGCCGCTGTGTTGCGTGATGACCAAGTGCAAGCTCTGGCATTGGTGTGGGCAGCTGAGAGCTTGATGGGTCCCTCACTTTTAATCCTTCGAGGACATCCACCCTGTCCTTCAAGCTCTCATATAGGCCCATAAAAACGCTAAGTTGCGGACTGATTTCCTCACACTCCTTGCATCGCGCACTCACAAGGACATCCCCCATGGCAGTATCATGTCCCGTACCCGACTGATCCACAAACATCAAGCAAGTAGTTTAATAGGCTGTGATTCAGAGGGCAACTGCCCCCCTCAGTTCTCCCCTGAGCCACAGCACTCCCATTAGCTTGAGCCTTTTGCTTTGCTGCTCTGGTCTGAGTCATGATTTCGATTTAATTTCAATAAAATTTCAATTTCAGTACAAAATTAAAACCCTAAACTTATATCCCAACACAGTTATAACGCTATATTTATGTTTTAGTATCGAACTACGAACCTTTAGTATCGAATTACGAACCTAAGAGGGCATAAATTCAAATTAAGAAAAGACAGATGTAGAATAGATGTACGGAAATTTGCCTTTAGCCAGCGGGTGGTTAATTGCTGGAACAAACTTCCATCTGTCATTGTGGAAGTTGATAGGTTGAATAAATTTAAGGAGGAACTGGAGAAGCATTTGGAGGCAATGGTGTGATTTTTTTTTTTTTTTTTTTTTTTTTTTTGGCTGGTGCTGCAGAAGCTCATACACTTGCTTTCTTGCATCACATGCCACTACTACTACTACTACTCATCGCAATCATTAGACC
Organism: Mastigoproctus giganteus; assembly: GCF_048544385.1. Classification (NCBI taxonomy): domain Eukaryota; kingdom Metazoa; phylum Arthropoda; class Arachnida; order Uropygi; family Thelyphonidae; genus Mastigoproctus; species Mastigoproctus giganteus. The sequence goes on from NC_143578.1 coordinate 141,495,278, forward strand.
TATAACACACTCCTACTCTTATTTTTGATTTTTATTTTCTGAGTGCTAAAGTCACACCACATTGGCTGAACATTGCACATTGCCTATGGTTTTATATGCTTCTTACCTAAGGTCATATCCCCACCCACCACATCCTGTCAATCTTTGCTGACATATTGTACTCTCCAAACTTTGTGAATACCATGTATTTGAGCGACACCAAAATGACCTGGTGTCTCCGTAGCGAGGTTGGATGGAGCAGCAGTGCGTAGCACATGCTTCTTGATTAGACCGGGGTTCGAGCCCGTGACCACCAAATACGGAGGATGTGGAAAGATCAGGGAATGACCAACACATATCCCCGGAGCACTATGGCCTTAGTTGCTAATGCTCCTAAAAACCAAACAACAACCAAAATATCTGCATTTGATCATTTGACCAGAACTTCAAATTCATCAAATTTATTTACTATACTCCTAGCATTAGTGTACCTGCAAGTACCCACATGCAACTGTTTTTGCTCTTAGTAACCTTAATGTAGCCCATGTATTTGCTTGTTCCCAAAGGACCCTCAGAAGGTTGTGAAATCCCTGACACCTTGCTTCGAGGTTGCTGGAAAGAAGTAGTGCTAAAATCACTTTCATCTTTGCCTGTAGCTATTGTCAATCTATTAGTATGTGTACTCCCCAAGCTAGCAGTTTTCCAACTCACCTAACACCCCCTTAATAGCATCAGCAAATATTCTTGCAACCCTTCTATTTAAATTTATGCTATCCTGGAAACAGCCTTTATGCTGTTAACAAGCACACAGCATGCTGAAAATATTCTACTCCATGAACTTTGCACAAGTCTCTCCATGGCCAAATTGATTGACAAGGCTCTCTCATCACGTACTATCTTCTATAATGTCTGTACCCAAATGCAAATGCTTCCACACTCTCTTCTATATTGTCTGGACCCAAATGATCCCAATTTCAATCCTAACTCATGATTTTTTTTTCAACATTGCTCTGTGGTTGTTAATTAAAACCTCAGTACTAGATAGAGGTTTCATAGCCATTTTAATTTATGATCAACCAAATGTTAAAAAATAAAAAAAATTACATTATATTTTGCAGAAAACTAAATGCTTACTGATTAAAATTACTTACTGTACCAATATTAGAGAGTGTGAATGTACCACCAGAAAGATCATCCATTCTCAGTTGACTAGATGATCCCAACTTTTGTAATCTGTTAAGCTCTGATGCCACTTGCAATAGAGTGCAGTTCTGTACGTTTTTAATGTTTGGAACAATTAATCCTTCGGGTGTATCCATTGCTATGCCAATATTATGGGATGCCTATCAAAAAAAAAAGCAATGATTATGTAAAGTACACTTAATTCTTTATGAACTTTAATTCAACTTGTCTCATTTACTTTATGTAAATGCGTTTACTGATAAATAACTAATTGTATATTACAATTTAAAGAGCTGACTCTGAAAAGAATACACCATACAGTGTAATCTTTTCAGAAGTAATAATAGTTATAATTCACTTGCTGTCTTCAATAGCACTCTCTGGTTTAATTTAATTTTAATTTCTCTCTGGTCTAATTTGTAAGAGAAATATTGAGTAGCATCACAATGATGTGCACTTGATGTTTGTAGTTCATTTTCATTTGAGATTTTATTGTATTTTCTTGTGTGTTGGTTGAGAAGTGAGATACACATTGGCTGTTGTTTGTTTATGAGCTTTACAGTGTAAGGCCAAAAATTCCATAATGCACCTAACTATAGTAAAGTTAAATACAGGTAACCCTCATATAACACGGTAGTTAGATTCCCATAAAATGTTGTGTAGTGCGAAACCATATTATACGGGACTAAGAACCAATGCAAAAGGGGGGAGGGGTTATGTTCCAAAAGCTAAGAAAAAAGACCATTTTTTTAACTATTGGAAATTTAATTTTTATTAAAAATAGTAAAATTTCTGACCTGGAAGTATCACAAACTGTGATACTTATAGGTCACAAACTAAATTAAATGAAAGTTGATTTTCTTCCCTTTCATCACTGATAAGCACATTCAAATTAGAATGTTTTCCCTGTTGCAAAATATCTTCAAGTTCTGAACTTTCTTCTGCGGCAACTAGATTTTGTGTACTTCTGCTCTATAAAAAAATCAGTAATCTGAGTTTGTTTTGCTTTTGCTTGATAGATCTTTGTAAATTTCATGGTATGCAGCTAAGCATTTTTGAAGCTCCCCTTTGAACTTTGTGCTCCTTTCAGTCGAAGGATCTGCATTCAAAAATTAAGACTATAATTGCTCGGCTAAGTTTATTCCTTCCTTTATGTTTTTTTTTTAATGTAAAATTTAGAACTTCAGAATTTTCATCTGTGCTATCATCCTCTGAATTCATTTGGTTTACCTCCGATACCATTTCCACCAAATCTGCTTCGTCAGCCATTCTTGAACACCTTCAGTAGTCATACGTTGGCACTAATGATATTAAGAGTAGGAGACCAGAAGAATTACTTAAAAAGTACAGGTCACTGTTGAAAAAAAGCCATGAATCAGGATTGAATTTGAAAGTGTCTGCAATTCAGCCCAGACACGATAGCAAGGAGTATATGATGAGAGCCTTGTCGAACAATTCGGCCCTGGAAAGATTGTGCAAGGCTCAAGGGGTAGAATTTTTTTCAGCCTGGTCTGTACTTGTTAACAGGAGAGACTGCTTCTACAGGGATGGGATTCACTTAAATAGAAAGGGTGCAAGAATATTTGCTGATGCTATCGAGGGATATTTTAGAGACTGCTGGGAGTCATTGCGGTACAACTAAACACATGGGTTGTGTTAGGGTAGCTGTCATTATTGTTATTTGGTTTTTTTAGGAGCATTAGCAACTAAGGCCATATTGCTCCGGGATATGCGGTGGTTATTCCCTGACCTTTCCGCATCCTCCATATTTGGTGGTGATGGGCTTGAACCCCGGTCTAATCAAGAAGCATGTGCAAGGCACTGCTGCTCCTTCCCACCTGGCTACAGAGGCGCCGGTGTTAGGGTAGTTAAGAATAGGAACAGGTGCATGTATACTTGCGTGTACACCAACGCTAGAAGTTTGGTAAATAAATTTGATGAATTTGAGATATTGCTCAAAGCATCAAAGGCAGATATTGTTGGGATTTCAGAGACATGGTGTCACACAGATATAAGGAATGCGAGAACTGGAATTTGGGGAGTACAATGTTTACAGAAAGGATAGACAGGATAGGAAGGGAGGAGGGTTTATGCTATTAGTTAAGAAACACATAAAATCCAATGAAGTGAAGCCAGTCGACATCGCTGGACAGCGCAGTGTCAAGTCAGTTTGGTGTTACATAAGCACTGGGAGAGGAAAATTGAGAGTAGGAGTGTGCTATAGGCCTAATGATTCTGATGAGTATAATAAGAAACTGTACAGGGAAATAGAGAGGGCCAGTAAATCAAAGAGTCTTATAATGGGGTATTTTAATTTCTCAGATATTGACTGGAATTTGTGGGTTGGTCATTCACACACTAGCAAGGCTTTTATTGGATTCTACATCAGCATGTTCGGGAGGCATCTAGAGGGAGTAATACTCTCGATTTGATTATCAGTAGTGATTTTTTCATGCATTAAGAATCTGCAGATAAAGGAATCACTAGGTGTCAGTAATCACAATGTGCTGAAGTGGGATTTACACAAAGAGGTAACTACCATCAGGGGTAAAGGGAAGGGTTTTGCTTTTGTAAAGGCGACTATGATGGTCTGAGACAGTATTTAAATTCTATACAATGGGACCAACTGATGATTTTACCAACAGCAAATTCAGAATGGGAAGCATTCAAAGAACTTATCTTGGAAGCTACTGGGCTTTACATACCAACAAAGAAATATTGTTCAAGGTTTAGGCCTAAATGGATGTCAGATGAACTAATGAGACATGGCAGAGAAGAAAAATGCATGGGATACATATAAATTAACATGTGACACAGAAACCTATGATAGATATAAGTTGATTAGTAACAAAGTTATAAAGGAGGTTAGGCAGGCGAAGGCAGATTATGAGAAATCTTTGGCAAAGGATGCAAAGAAAAACAGCAAAGAGTTCTTTTCTTATGTAAACTCTAGAAGGAAGGGGATGAATTAGATTGGTCCACTTGATATTGAGGGTTCAAATGTTGACGATCCTGCTCAGGTAGCTAACAAACTAAATGAATATTTTGCATCGACATTCACACATGAGAAGTTATTCAGCAAGGGGAATGCCAGAGGTGTATTCAACTCTGGCAGTAAGCTAGATAATCGTGTAATAACTGAGAGTAAAGTGGAGGAGAAATTGTTGAAGATAAACAAAAGAAAGGCACCAGGGGTAGATGGGATCTATTCAGTTATATTAGAGGAGGCAGCAAAGGAAGTAAGCAAACCCTTAGCCATAATTATAAGAGCTTCCTTGGACACAGGGGAGGTACCCATAGACTGGCGATGTGCAAATGTGACCCCAGTTCACAAAGGAGGACAAAGGCTGACACAAGTAATTATAGACTTGTGAGTTTAACTTCTGTTCCAGGAAAATTAATTGAGGCACTGGTTAACGAAGCACTGCAGGATCATCTAGACAAGACTTCAATTATAGCTCGGACACAGCATGGTTTTGTTAAGGGAAAGTCTTGCCTGACCAATTTGATTGGATACTATGATGCAGTCACAAAAGAACTGGATGCAGGGAATAACTCTGATATTATATTCTTGGATCTTAGAAAGGCTTTTGATACTGTTGCACATGGAAGACTGCTGCACAAATTGGAGCAGTGTGGCATTGCTGCTATGGATAAAGGGGTGGTTGAGATGGAGAAGACAGAGAGTGGTAATCAATGACGCTATCATCACTGATCGGGCGCATAGGTTCTGGGACCGCAAGTGGCTCGAGAGTTTGCGGATTAATTCAACAGAGAACATTAATAGAGACAAAGGTTTGAGGATTCATCCCCTCTTTGAGGCTACGATCCTCAGAACAGATGAACGATTTCGTATGATGCGCTCCCGAGCAGCTTCCGGTCCCAGTACCTAGGAGAACACATGGCGATAAACACGTGATTTAGTCCGTAAACCTGCTGGTACTTAAGATGCACTGCAGTACAAGGAAGCTACCGCTGAGGAAGAAGGTTGTTGTCATTTGGTTTTTAGGAGCATTAGAAACTAAGGCCATATTGCTCGGGGATATGCGGTGGTCATTCCCTGACCTTTCCACATCCTCTGTATTTGGTGGTGAGGGGCTCGAACCCCGGTCTAATCAAGAAGCGTGTGCTACACACTGCTGCTCCGTCCCACCTGGCAGCCTTCAAAAGACGGTCGGTTTTATCGCTTTTAACACCCGATATTTTAATGTATTTTATTCCATGTATATAAATATTTTTTATCTTTTTTAGTAGTCAAGTTATTTTAAATATATAGTAGTAAACATAGTTTTCAAAATTCTAGTTTCTGTGTTTTATTTTATTATTGGTTGGTAAGAAACATTTAAAATCACAATATCGATGGTCACTGCTCGTCATGGACTAATGTTATTAGTGGAGCCCCTCAGGGTTCAGTGTTGGGTCCATTATTGTTTTCTGTATTTATAAATAATATTGATGATGGTATATCAAGCTTAATGTCCAAATTTGCAGACAATATGAAGGTTGGCAGGGTTGTTAAGGACACTACTGATGCTATGCTGCTGCAACAGGATCTGGAAAGGTTGAGCAGATGGGATGAGAGGTGGCAAATGAAGTTTAACATTGACAAATATAAAGTACTACATATGGGAAACAGCAACCCCAGAGCAACATATCAACTCGGTGGTACTACACTGACAGTGGTAGAGAATGAAAAGGACCTGGGGGTAATTGTGCAGACAGATATGAAGTTCTCTGAGCAGTGCAGACGGGCTGCAAGAGTAGCTCATGGTGTCTTGTCGATGATATACAGGAATTTTTCTAGTAGAGATAAGGAGGTGATTATTCCCTTGTATAAGGCAACGGTCAGACCACACCTTGAATACTGTATACAGGTCTGGAGGCCTCATTTCAAGAAGGATGTAGAACTGCTGGAACGAGTACAGAGAAGGGCAACAAGATTAGTGAATGGAACAAAGGGTTGCTCTTACGAAGAAAGGCTTAAGTTTTGCAAATTACAGTGTCTGGAGACTAGGCACCAGTGAAGTGATCTGATAGAGATGTATAAAGTCTTGAATGGTTTGAGCATGTTCAATGCTGAAGGGATCCTTCAGCTCGTACAGACTTAGCAAGTTCTATCACACCAAATGCATTTTCTGCCAGTTCAACCATGATTCCTAAACGAACTCACTCTGCCCATACATTTTTCCTATTGTCAAATCCATTGTAATGATTTTCTGATGTAAAAAATTTTAAAGGAACAGATAAAATGCTTTGATCTAATAGAATAATCACCTGAGAAGGCATAAATTCAAATTGAGGAAAGACAGATGTAGGATAGCTGTGCAGAAATTTGCCTTTAGCCAGCAGGTAGTTGGTTGGTGGAACAGACTTCCATCCCTTGGTGTGGAAGTTGATAGCCTAAATAAATTTAAGGCTCAGCTGGACAGGTATTTCGAACGAATGGAGGGGTGAAGTGGAAGTTTTTTTTTTTTCCTTTTTTGGCTGATGCTGCATAAGCTTGCTTTCTAATGCTAATGCTAATATATCACCAAAACCTTCACCTCGTACGGACTTAGCAAGTTCTATCACACCAAATCCATTTTCTGCCAGTTCAACCATGATTCTTGAATGAACTCTCTCTGCCCATACATTTTTCCCATTGTCAAATCCATTGTAATGATTTTCTGATGTAATAAGTTTTAAAGGAACAGATAAAATGCTTTGATCTAATAGCTGAATTAAAGAAGTTGTATTACGTGGTAGGAACATCACTTCATTTGGAAGACTTAAATCTTTTGGATGGCCTGGTGCATTACACAATAGTAATAAAACTTCGAAAGCTAGATGTTTTTCACTTCAAACAATTTTCTACAGCTGGCACAAATCAACTTAGAAACCATTCTTTAAATAAATTGGAAGTTACTCAAGCTTTTTTATTTGCTTTCCAATATACCAGTAACTCAATTTTATTTACACCTCTAATTGCATGAGGATTAGGGGATCTTATGAACTAGCATAGGTTTTATCATGTAATCTCCTGATGTGTAATCTATTGCATATAAGCAAAGTTACACGAACTTTTGATGCCTTAAAATCTGGTGCAGTTTTCTCTTTTTTTGAAATAACGTTGGCCATTTTTCTCCACCAAAGACCTATCTCATCGACATTGAAAACATTGAAAGCCTATTCTTTATTCTCATCCCATAAAACTTTCCAATTTTTAAATTACCCAAACCCGAACAACCGGTGAAATACCACCACTTTGCTTTTTGGAGGCTTGAAGTGGTGAAACCCATGTTTAGTCTCTAGAGCAAAGTTTCCGGCATCCCCCCCCCCCCATACTTCTGCAACCTATGCACGGTACTAAGTACTATAGGTTTTGATACCGTTCGTGTTTGGGGTTTTCATAAAAAAAAAAAAAAAAAAAAAAATTTTAGTCATCAATTCACCCAAATAACAATTTTCAGATCGTTTAAGGTGAGTATATTAAGCTTTATACCGTATATAAGTATCGTATATTAAGATTTATACCATATATTAAGCTTTATCTATTGAAACAACCTGGTACTTTAAGAATTCTATAATTTATCTAAGGTGTATAAAGCCTTGAATGGTTTGAGAAAGCTCAATGCTGATGGGATTGAAACAACCCGGTACTTTAAGAATTCTATAATTTATCTAAGGTGTATTGAATGGTTTGAGAAAGCTCAATGCTGATGGGATTCTTCCTCTTGCTCAGAATAATCACCTAAGAGGGCATAAATTCAAATTGAGGAAAGACAGGTGTAGGATAGATGTGCGGAAGCTTGCCTTTAGCCAGTGGGTAGTTGATTGGTGAAACAGACATCCATCTTTTGTTGTGGAAGTTGATAGCCTAAATAAATTTAAGGCTCAGCTGGACAGGTATTTGGAACGAAGGGAGGGGTGAAATGTGAGAGGGGTTTTTTTTTTCTGATTTAACTTAGTCCGGATATTCCAGATCTGTCTGAGTGAGGGTGATTATCATTCTTAATATTCTGCTGTATAGCTTAGACAGTGTACATAGTACATTATCATGTTTCTAGATACAATACTAACTTTCTCAATTCATAGTTGAATACAAGCTACTTATTTACTACTTTCCGTCAAAGCTACTTATTTACTACATTTTAAAATGCTGTATTTTACTACAATGTAAAATACTACAATGTATTTTAAACTACAAGTGACTAATTACAAAATACAGTGTTTGTGCAAAATCACTGATGACCATTTATAAATGCAGTGGACTTTACTGTGCATATACAATGCTTTGGCTTGCATAAGCATCATTAATTTCACATACTATCTTAATTTAAAGCTGCCTGTGTAAATTAAACCAGATTTTATTTTAAACAGGTTGAATTGTTTAAAATTTCACTTTTCTCCCAGTTTGTATTTTTATTTCAAAATTTTATTTTATAATTGTAATAAATAATTACTTATTTTTTCAACAAAAAATTCCTACAGAAGGTAAGCATTTGTTGTGAAAGAAAGTGTTTCAGTTTTTATATTTTAATACATTACATAGTATTTCATAGTTTAGATGTCAATGTGTGCAAATTCATTGGAATTTTAAAGAAAGCAATATGTGTATACAAGAACTACCTTATGTAGAAGGTTATAAAAACTAAAATCTACAGGCACGGATGATGATATGATATTGCTCTTTTTGATGCTATATATGTATTGTATGGCTTGCTTGTTATTATTGGATTTACACTACATGGACTTAGCCACTCCTTGTTGCCAATTTGTGCTGTACTGCTATTTAGTTTATTCAGTAAACAATGCCTCAATATAAGAATAAAAATTATTAAATGTAGAATACAGAATTTACTATAAAAATGACAATCTTCAAAAGTAAACCTGAAAACATAATTCCCTGATGATGATGACGAAGAAGAAAAAGAAATTATTATGCATTAAAAGGTGTGCAACACTGCATATTTGTGTAAAAATATATATGTAATAAATTGTAAATATATGTACAGGTAGTTCTCGACTTTACGAGTTAATTCGTTCCTAGATGCACTCGTAAAGTGGGAATTTATTTCCCATACACAATGTTAAAAATAGGGGTTACATTCTCAACAATAAAATTCGTTAGCTAATCACTTTATGTTTAAACAATGATTGATTTATCCAAAGAAATGAAAACATAGACTGAAAATCAAAAAATTATAATAACAGAGAAATTATTTATGACTTACAAATGTTAAAGAATGTTTATTCTTTATCATCATCATCATCGACTAAATGCGCACTCGTTGGTTTGTTGCTCAAGGAGTCGTCTTCTTCAGAAATGCTTCAAGAGGCATTTATTTCCAAGATAATCTTCTTTTCTTTTTAAATTTCAAAAGATGCATAAGCATTTTTTAGCGGAACGCACAAATTGCAACTAACACGATTTGCGTGGAGTAACAAGTTTACGAAGCTTAAAAAAAAAAAAAAAGAATAAAGAGAAGATTCTGAAAATTTATTTGTTTTTTATATGATTTAAGATTTCAGTAAATGGCAAACACATTTCACCATAATAACATGAAAACCCACACAATTCCAGTTATTGGTATTTTCACAAATGCAATAACATTGAGTTTACCACCCGTTTATAATTGCTTGCAGTAACAGAAAAGCCCAATAAACTGGAAAGTACAAATTGTTTTTATTGTTTTATGGTTGTGACCTCCAGAAATATACTTTAGAAAAATATCACAAATCCGTTTAAAATTGGTTCTTATAACATATGATAACAATGAAAGTGTTTTTTTTTTTATGAAAACCCCAAACACGTACAAACCCTGTATATCAAAACCTATAGTACTTGGTACCGTGCATGGGTTGAAGGAGAAGTATGGGGGGGATGCCGGAAACTTTGCTCTAGAGACAAAACATGGGTTTCACCACTTCAAGCCTCCAATAAGCAAAGTGGTGGTATTTCACCGGTTGATGAAAGTCATCTACCACCTACATTGTGCATTTAATGATTTTAATTGGTAACTAATACAATTTAAACTATAAAAACGACCTTTTAGGGAGTTACATAGCGAAAATTTGAACTTCAGAAGTTGCGGACAAATAACAATGTGTTATTGGGTTCACATGATATTTTTGCAATAGAATGGTAACAGATTAACATCATAAAGCAGGGTACACTGTATTGTATAGCTACGCACGTGGTTTGAAATGCACTACTTATGAACTAAATGTTCATAACTACGTTTAACACTCGTTCACTTAATACGTTCATAAAAACATTTAACATTCATTTTTTTAATGTTCATATTTTTGAAAAAAAAAACTCGTAAACCCGGGAACTCATAAAGCGAAAACTGCCTGTATATCTTTCTAAAGCATACAACACTAATTAATGTTAAGAATTTTATGCCTGTTACATAAGTTGACCTCAAAAGTTTAGATGATTTTTTAGTGTTTCAAAGGTTATATATGCCAGAATTACAGCACATATGGCTTGCTTGCTTGTTATTAATACAGTATGTATCAAAATATACATCCAATGGAAGGGAGAATAAGATTCTTACCTTATAGATAATATTATCACATTTTTCATCTAGTGAAGCATTTAATATTGGATACTGAAGTAAGCAAATTGATGCAGCCTAGAATTCAAAAAAGCAACAGGATAAGGTTAAATATGTGGATCATGTTTATTATGGAAATACATTATTAATTTTATCACAACAATAAAGAAGAATAGTCAAATTTACTTTTCTCCAATTTGTTTTCAAATGCTGCTATGTCCACAACCATTAGGAATCTGCATATTCCAATAAGTTGTTTATGCAAGCAGAATTTCATTATGTTAACTATCTACTGCATGTGTGAAAAAGTATATTTGTTGGCACAAGATAGACTTTTCCACCATTCAATTATACTTGTAATAAAGGCATGAATAATTTAAACTTCTGCACTTTGTAATGCTAACTTGATTTTGACATTATAATCTATTAAGAATGAATAATAGAAATAAATTTAAAAAGTTAATTTAAATTAATTCAAAAATATGAATAAAGTTATTAGTGTGATACAAGAGATAGCACATATTTATAAAAATATACATGTTGCACAAAAGAAACATTTGTGTTACCTTTATTGGTCCTTCACACTATTCAACCGCCTTATTCACCCAATCTTCAAAACGAAATCTTCAAAAACATGTGTTTTCCTTAATTTCTCTATTAAAGATTCAACGCATCTTCATTAATTGCTGAGAAATCAAGAAAATTGCAGGATCACATATGAAATGTTAATCAGCATAACAGTTAGCATTCTACTCTCAATGATGTATATTTCCATCCTATAGCCTGTAAAGCCTGATGCACTTTTTCTGACAAAATTTCAATTATCGGCTGTTTCAACCACTACCCACCTCAGTTCCCAGAATTTTTCATTCTGAGATTCCTTTCACTTTGGAAAGGTGATAATTGCTCATATGCCTGCTCTAGTATTTATTGCCAGACTTCCTAATTTGGAATCTCCTCATTTTGATCTCGTCCACCTTAAAATCTCTCTACCCCATTTTGTGAGATTCTTCTGCTGCCTAACTCCACTAATCATTTGAAATCGTTAGACTTCCTTTCTTTGAAGCTCAACTTTGTTTAATCTAACTTTAATGAAAGTAATGTAATTTCCTTGATCAGTTTCGTGTCCATAATTCTAGCTGGTTTTAGTTTTATAGTGCATGGACCCAGCTACTTGAGATGTGGAGGATTTTACAATTACGAATAATCTCACTGAGATTGTTCATTTACCTACCAAAAGACCAAACAATACTAAATACACACTCAACACCTCAGATATTTTTCTCACAAACCCTTTAAAATACATGATCAATATTAGTGATTCTCTAAGTACCTCAGATCACAACTTAGCATTAGCTGAGGCATATTATTATTATTATTATTATTAGTCATATGGTGCAAGGAAGCCTGAGGCCTATGCTGCATCAGCCAAAAAAAAAAAAAAAAAATTCCCGAGTTACCCTCAGAGAGAGAGGAATCACCAAGAAAGAGAAGAATGATGATATTACGCTAAGGACCCTGGGTGTGCCAAGCCCATATTAACCAGATATGATACAAGAAATGAAGGCAAGCTTATACAGCGTCAGCCAAAAAAAAAAAACCATCCCATTTCACCCATCTGGTCACTCCAAATATTTCTCTAGTTCAGCCTTAAATTTATTTAACCTATCAACATCCACAACAACAGATGGAAGTCTGTTCCAACAATCAACTACCAGTTGGCTAAGGTTAAACTTCCGCACATCTATTCTACAACTGTCTTTCCTCAATTTGAATCTATGCCCCCTCAGGTTCATAGTCTGAGAAAGTGGAAGTATCCCGTCGGCATTGAGTCTGCTCAAACCACTGAAGGCCTTATATATATGGTCCTTGAGGTTATCATAGACATTCTCTCAGATATGCCAGACAAGCTGTACTTGCTATCTGAGAGTCTAAAAAGCTGATGGAACTGATATTAGGCTGACATTCGTGTCAAGTGGACTCAATTTTGGCAAAGTCCGGACGGTCTGTGACAGCCAAATCCTCTGCTTCACATTCATGTTGTTGGGACTGTTAGTAATCCTGGGTATAACCTCTATGAACAAGTACATGGTGGGGTGACCACCCAGGTGTCAACCAATGTAAGCAGTGGTCGAGGTTTATCGCCCATACCATATGGAGGAATGCCGCCCCTCTGTGTTACCAGGCAATAGTAGGTGGTAGATGACTCTCATCAACCGGTGCAATACCACCACTTTCCTTATTGGAGGCTTGAAGTGGCGGAACAAATGTTTAGTCTCCAGAGCTAAGTTCCTGTCAACCCATCTCTTTCTCCATCTCTTTCATCATGCAGTATGACTGATGAATTTTGAAGTTATGATGAACATCAAGGCGAGATCAAATTTTCCTTACATTTCGAGAGTACAGCTCTAAAACGGTGTTCGCAAGCTGGCCGCAAGTTAGTACACTGGACAGACCCTATTGGTAACTCTTTACGAAGCTTCTGAATCAACTAGTGTATAATCTTGCTACTTCTACTCTGTCAGATAGTGACTGGAGGGAGGCCGAGTAGTGTGTATGTGGGGGGGGGCATTGTCGAGGCCACGTTATGTGAAGGATCTGGGTATATTCTTACCGTGTGTATGCTATATCCAAAAATTTCATTACTTCATACAGCATGTCCCTCCCCCACTTTTTCTTACTATTGAATACACAATGAATTGTCAAACTAATAAAGTAAGCTTATCTGCGAAAAGATCTAAACCTCCGAAACACTTCCTAGTTCATTTCACAAATATACGTGGTCTCAATTCTAATCTCAACAATGTCCATTTCCACTTGCAATCTGCCAAACCCCATGTACTTTTTCTGACAGAATCTTAGTTATTAGTTGATTCAACTACTGCTCATCTCAGTTGCCCAAATTATTCGCTGTATGATTCCTTTAACCTCAATGGTAGTACTTGTGCGTATTTCCATTCCGATATGCCCTGTCAGAGACTTGGTAATTTGGAATCTCCTGTTTTCGATCTTCTCTGGCTTAAAATTTCTCTACCTCATTGTGTCAAATTCATCTGTTGTCTCTATCGTTCTCCAAACTCCACTAATCACTTGGAGCTCTTCGACTTCCTCTCTTTTCAACTTAACTTTCTCCAGTCCAACTTTCCTAACAGTGAGGTAATTTTCCTTAGTGATTTTAATGTTTACAACTCCAGCTGGTTTCCATTTTCTAGTCATACCGACCCAGCTGGTCGAGATGCTGAGGCTTTTGCAATTACCAATGACCTTGCACAGAATGTTCATTTATCTACAGGAATACTGGACAATCCTAACCATACAGCCAACACGCTTGATCTTTTTCTCACAAACCCTCTAAGTACACGGTCGAAGTGAGTGGTCCTTTAGGCACCTCAGATCGCAACTTGGTGATTGTCTCTTCTCCAATGGAGCCTTTATCTCATGGCTATTCCCAACCTCATGTTGCTTGGGATTACAAGAATGCAAAATGGGATGACCTGCGACATTTCTTTTCTTCTTTTCCTTGGTTGAATTACTGTTTCAAAACTTCTGATGTCAACGTTTGCTCAGATCGTGTGAGTGAAATTATTCTTGTAGGAATGCAATCCTTTATTCCACACTCTACTTTCAAATCTTGTCTGTTATCTAAACCTTTGTTTTCCAATAAATGTGCTAAGGCTGTTCAAGAGGCGCCTCCGTAGCCAGGTGGGAAAGAGCGGCAATGCATCGCACACGCTTCTTGATTAGACTGGGGTTCGAGCCCATCACCACCAAATATGGAGGATGCGGAAAGGTCAGGGAATGACCACGGCATATCCCGGAGCAATATGGCCTTAGTTGCTAATGCTCCAAATAACAAACAAACAAACAGCTGTTCAAGAGAAAAAGTTGAATATAAAAAATTGGCTTGTATCCAATCCTTCAGTTTAATTTATTGCCTACACCAAAGCTTGTATCAATTGTAAAGAAGTTAGCATTAGCAGAGGCATATTAGTATTAGTAACGGCCGCATGGTGCAAGAAAGCCTATGGCTTATGCTGCACCAGCCAAAAAAAAAAAATCCGAACAAAACAATGATTAAAAACAAAAAAAAATAATAATAAAAAATAAATAAATAAATAACTAAATAATAATCATTAATAAAAAAAAAAAAAAAAAAAAAAGGAAATAAAACCTATCATCCTATGCGATTCCCTTACCCGAAAGTACTATCCAGATGACCTTTGAATTTCCCCAAACTGTCGGCCTCTACCACCCATGAAGGCAACTTATTTCAGTGATTTATAACTCGCTGGCTAAAATAAAACTTCCTGCAGTCCAATCTAAACATTTCCCCCTGTAACTTGAATTTATGTCCCCTAGTTCTAGCATCATTTATAATCTTGAAAATTTTGTCCTCATTCATTTTACTGATGCCTCTCAGAGCCTTAAACACCTCAGTCAAATCTCCTCTAAGGTGTCTAGTTTCCAAACTCTGCAACCCACATATTCGAAGTCTTTCTTCATAAGGACGCCCTTTTGCCGATCTCACCAAGCAAGTTACCCTTCTTTGCACCCTTTCAAGAAGCTCGATGTCTTTCTTTCTTTAGGTGCGGTCTCCATACTTGAACACAGTATTCCAAGTGTGGTCTAACATAAGCCTTATATAATGGGATTATCATTATCACATCCCTATCTCTACTTGCAAAAGTTCGATAGATCATCGATAGGACACCATGGGCCTTCCTTGCAACCTGTTTACAATGCTCAGAGAATTTCATGTCTGACCGTATAGTAACACCCAAGTCCCTTTCCTCCACTACTGGGTTTAGTTGAACTCCACCAAGTGAATAAGTTTTTTTGGGATTACTGTTTCCCAGGTGTAATACCTTACACTTTGTTGGATTAAAGCACAGCTGCCATTTTTCTGACCATTCCTGAAGTCTATCTAGGTCTCTCTGAAGAAGCTCAGCTTGACAGTGATCATTAACTACTCTACCAATTTTAACATCATCTGCAAACATAACAACATAATAACAATTTTAACATCATCTGCAAACATAACAACATCATATGATGTAAGAAAGCAAGCTTATGCTATGCAGGATCAGCCAAAAAAAAAAAAAATTCCACTTCACCCCTCCGTTCGTTCAAAATACCTGTCCAGCTGAGCCTTACAAATTTATTTAGGCTATCAACTTCCACAACAAGGGATGGAAGTCTGTTCCACCAACCAACAACCCGCTGGCTAAAGGCAATTTCTGCACATCTATCCTACATCTGTCTTTCCTCAATTTGAATTTATGCCCTCTCAGGTGATTATTCTGAGCAAGAGGAAGTATCCCATCAGCATTGAGCATGCTCAAACCATTCAAGGCTTTATACACCTCTATCAGATCACCTCGCAGGTGCCTAGTCTCCAGACACTGTAATTTGCAAAACTTAAGCCTTTCTTCGTAAGAGCAACCCTTTGTTCCATTCACTAACCTTGTTGCCCTTCTCTGTATTCGTTCCAGCAGTTCTACATCCTTCTTGAAATGAGGCCTCCAGACCTGTATACAGTATTCAAGGTGTGGTCTGGCCATTGCCTTATACAAGGGAATAATCACCTCCTTATCCCTACTAGAAAAATTACTGTATATCATTGACAAGACATCATGAGCTACTCTTGCAGCCCGTCTGCACTGCTCAGAGAACTTCATATCTGCCTGCACAATTACTCCCAGGTCCTTTTCATTCTCTACCACTGTCAGTGTAGTACCACAGAGCTGATACGTTGCTCTGGGGTTGATGTTTCCCATATATAATACTTTACATTTGTCAATGTTAAACTTCATTTGCCACCTCTCAGCCCATCTGCTCAACCTTTCCAGATCCTGCTGCAGTAGCATAGCTTCAGTAGTGTCCATAACAACACTGCCAACTTTGTATCGTCTGAAAACTTGAACATTAAGCTTGATATACCATCATCAATATCAATTATAAATACAGAAAACAATAATGGACCCAACACTGAACCCTGAGGGACTCCACTAATAACATTTATCCCCAATGAGCAGTGTCCATTGATTACCACTCTCTGTCTTCTCCTCCTCAACAACCCCTTTATCCATAGCAGCAATTTGCCTCCAATGCCACACTGCTGCAATTTCTGCAGCAGTGTTCCATGTGCAAAAGAATCAAAAGCCTTTCTAAGATCCAAATATACAGGGTGTTTCAGTTAAACGTTTCAGAACTTCTAAGAGGGGTAGGGTACATCCTGACAACTCGAAATCATATAGCAATGTGGGGTCGGAAATGCTTTCCTGAAGCGGTGTCGTACACAGAAGCACCATAAAGAAAAGAGACCGTAAGTGAGAAATCGTTTTAATAATACATGAAAAGAAGCAAAAGGTACATGGATTAAAGTAAGTGTTCGAAGTTTCTTCCACGGGCTACAATGCACGCCTCACATCTCCGACGCATGGACATCCGAACATTCTGGAATACTCCAGGCGAATTTCGAATTTCTTCGGCAGCTACTGCGATTCTTGCAACCAGCTCCTCAGCATTGTCAACAGGGGTGTCATAAACTAGCGATTTCATATGACCCCAGAAATAAAAATCAAGACATGATAGGTCGGGTGACCGAGCAGGCCAACGCACAGGACCACCACGTCCGATCCACTGTTGACCAAATGTGACATCCAGGTAGTTACGAACATCTCCGCTATAATGGGCAGGGGCTCCATCGTGTTGGAACCACATTGTCTGTTGCGTCGATGCAGAAATCTGTTCATCTCTCAAAAGTTGTGGCAATACTTGCTGCAGAAAGATCAAGTAGATAGGTCCGGTTAGACGACATGGTAACAGATAAGGTCCGATGAGGTGATTTCCCATAATACCGGCCCATTCATTGACCGAAAATCGAATCTGTGCTGCACGACGACTTCTGTGTACAATACCGCTTCAGGAAAGCATTTCGGACCCCACATTGCTATATGATTTCGAGTTGTCAGGATGTACCTTACCCCTCTTAGAAGTTCTGAAACGTTTAACTGAAACACCCTGTATAATATCAAAGTTATTCCCTGCATCCAGTTCTTTTGTGACTGCATCATAGTATCCAATCAAATTGGTCAGGCAAGACTTCCCCTTAATAAGACTTCCCATGCTGTGTCCTAGCTATAACTGAAGTCTTGTCTAGATGATCTTGCAGTGCTTCTTTAACCAGTGCCTCCATTAATTTTCCTGGAACAGAAGTTAAACTCACAGGTCTATAATTACTTGTGTCAGCCTTTGATCCTCCTTTGTGAATTGGGGTCACATTTGCACATCTCCAATCTATGGGTACCTCCCCTGAGTCCAAGGAAGCTCTCATAATTATGGCTAAGGGTTTGCTAACTTCCTTTGCTGCCTCTTTTAATATTGGTCAGGCAAGACTTCCCCTTAATAGAACCATGCTGTGTCTTAGCATGGTTCTATTATGTGAATGTCAATGCAAAATATTCATTTAGTTTGTTAGCTACCTGAGCAGGATCATCAACAGTTGAACCAACGATATCAAGTGGACCAATCTGATTCATCCCCTTCCTTCTAGAGTTTACATAAGAAAAGAACTCTTTGCAGCACTTGCCAAAGATTTCTCGTAATCTGGCTTCGCCTGCCTGACCTTCTTTGTAGCTTGGTTACAGATCAACTTATATCTATCATAGGCTTCTGTGTCACATGTTAATTTATATTTATCCAATGCATTTTTCTTCTCTGCAATATGTCTCATTAGTTCATCTGTCATCCATTTAGGCCTAAACATTGAACAATATTACTTAGTTGGTATGTAAAGCCTAGTAGCTTCCAAGATAAGTTCTTTGAATGCTTCCCATTTTGAATTTGTTGTTGGTAACACGATCAGTTGGTCCCACTGTATAGAATTTAAATACTGTCTCAGACCATCATAGTCACCTTTACGAAAGCAATAATCCTTCCCTTTACCCCTGATGGTAGTTACCTCTTTGAGTAAATCCCACTTCAGCACACTGTGATCACTGCCACCCAGTGGTTCCTTTATCTGCAGATTCTTAATGCATGAAGAATCACTACTGATAATTAAATCAAGAGTATTACTCCCTCTGGTTGCCTCCCGAACATGCTGATGTAGAAAACAATCATCCAATAAATCCACAAAAGCCTTGCTAGTGTGTGAGCGACCAATCCACAAATTCCAGTCAATATCTGGGAAATTAAAATCCCCCATTATAAGACTCTCTGATTTACTGGCCCACTCCATTTCCCTGTACAGTTTCTTATTATACTAATCAGAATCATTAGGCCTATAGCACACTCCTACTTTCAATTTTGATCTCCCAATGCTTTTGTCACACCGAACTGACTCGACACTGCACTGTCCTGTGATGTCTGCTGGCTTCACTTCCTTGGATTTTATGTGTTTCTTAACTAATAGCATAACCCCTCCTACTTTCCTAGCCTGTCTATCCTTTCTATAGACATTGTTCTCCCCAAATTCCAGTTCTGCATTCCTTATATCTGTGTGACACCACGTCTCTGATATCCAAACAATATTCGCCTTTGATGCTTTGAGCAATACCTCAAATTCATCAAATTTATTTACCAAACTCCTAGCATTGGTGTACACGCAAGTATACATGCACCTGTTCCTATTCTTGGCTACCCTAACACAACTCATGTGTTTCCTTGTACCGCAATGACTCCCAGCAGTCTCTGAAATATCCTACATCTTTTTTTCCAGGCTTCTGCTCATTCCAATAGAAGCAGTGCAAGAATCACTTTCACCTCTGCCAGTGTCTACTGTTAATCTATTAGTCCTTGTATCCCCCCCCAAGCTAGCAGTTTTCCGACCCACCTAACACTGCCTCGATAGCATCAGCAAATATTCTTGCACCCTTTCTATTTAAGTGTATCTCATCCCTGTAGAAGCAGTCTCTCCTGTTAAGAAGTTATTAATCAGTCCAAAATAGATTTTTAACAAGCTAAGAATAGAAAACTTGCATTTTGCCCTAATGGTAGCTGAGCATTCTGGTCTCTCGCCAAAGCTATTGGCTGCAACTTTTGCCCACCTCTGTCTGAACCATATGATTCTGTTGTCACTTCAGCCAAGGATGAAGCTGACCTGCTAGCATCCCATTTTTCTTCTAACTCGTGTATTAGTGATCTTTGTAAAACACCTCCCACCATTCCAACACACTCTATTCGATGCTTCCTGTGGTTTTCCTTCAAAAGGATGTTAGGAGGATTTTGACGAATCTTTATGCTAAGAAAGCTCCAGGTCCTGATGGTATTTCTCCACTTGTTTTCAAAACCTGTGCTCCTGAACTTACTCCTGTTCCTTGCTGCCCTTTTTCACTTTCTTATTCCAAAGGTGTTTTTCCTTCTGCTTGGAAATTTTGCTCATATGCTGGCAGTTCCTAAAAAGGGTGACAAATCCCTCCCATCCAATTATCGTCCTATTGCAATAATAACTTCTACTCTTTCTAAAGTAATGGAGGAATCGAATAACTGCCAACTCTTAACTACCTAGAAACCTTACCTCTGATCAACGATCGCCAGTATGGATTCTATCAGTGTCTATCCACTGTTGATATTCTGGGCTTATGTTACCCATTTATGCACTAATTCAATGGAAAAGTTTGGTGAAACACAAGCAGTTGCTCTTGAAATCTCAAAGGCTTTCAATCGTGTTTGGCTTAAAGGTCTTCTAAACAAGCTTCCATCAAACAGGCTTGCTAACTGTTTTTTGTAATTGGTTATGCAGTTTTCTCTCTGATCGCTCACTGAGGGTGATGGTAGATGGCTCTCTGTCTTCTAACTTCTACACTAATACTGATGTCCCTTAAGTTTCAGTTTTTTCCCCCACTCTTTTACTCTTGTATATTAATGATCTTCTTCTATTGACTGGAAATCCTATCCATAGTTTTGCTGATGATAGCAAATTGCATTCCATTTTTCATTTTGAGAAACCTTGCCCTGCTCTATCTGCTACCAATTTCTTAAATGCCGGTCTCCAGGTAATTATACATTGGGGCAAAGACAACTTAGTTGATTTCAATCCTACAAATCAGTCTTGTCTTATATCTCGTAAAAAGGATTCTTCTGCTCCTATGCTTATCTTTGGTGACACTCCGATTTCTAGACAAGTTCATATATATCTTTTGGGGATTACCTTGCTTCTAATCTCTCCTGGCACAAGCATATTACAAATATTGCTTCCTCTGCATCTAAAAAACTCGGTTTTCTCTTTCACTCTTGGTGTTACTTTTCTTCCAAACAGCTGTTCACTCTGTACAAATCGAAAATCCACCCTATCATGGAATATTGTTCCCACAACTGGGGCGTCACCTCCAAAATTTCTCTTTGGCTTCTAGGTTCCATTCAGAAGAGGGCAGTTAGGTTAATTAATCACTCCTCTCTAACAGAGTCTCTCCACTCGCTGTCTCCTAGATGTACTGTTTCTGCTGCATGTGTTTTCTACAGATACTTCCATGGGTACTGTTCTTCCGAACTGGCTTCTATAATTTCCAATCTCTCTTTCAAAACAGTTCGAACACGTGCCGCCACCAGCCAACATCCATTTACTGTCCAACTTTAAACTCACAGATCCAACTTTTCATCTTCCTTATTTATTCATTCAACTACTGTTTTCTGGAAAAACCTTCCTTTGTACATATTTCCTGAAAGTTACAGTCTACTGTCAAAAATATCTTCTTTCGTCTTCTCAACCTCCAACCCAAGCACAATATCAAGTACTATAGGTTCTAATACCTCTTGTGTTTGGGGTTTTCAGAAAAAAAATAATAATAATAATAAATAAGAAAATACACCTCAATCATATCACCTCGCAGGTGCATAATCTCCAGAAGCTGCAACTTGTAGGTATTAAGCCTTTCTTAATAAGCACACCCCCTCTGTTCCTCTCACCAATCTAGTTGCCCTTCTCTGTACTCATTCTAGCAACTCTATATCATTCCTAAAATGATGCTTCCAGACCTGTATACAGTACTGATAAGGTGTGGCCTGACCATTGTCTTATACAAAAGGATAATAACCTACTTGTCTCTGCTAACAAAATTCCTATTTATCATTGACAAAACTCCATGACCTGCTCTGGCAGCCCATCTGCACTACTCAAGAACTTCATATCTGACTGCACAATTACCTCCAGTTCTTTTTCATTCTACACCTTCCTGAGTGTCGTACCACAGAGTGTGTACGTTTTTCTTGGGTTACTGTTACCCCATATGCAGTACTCTGCATTTTTCAATGCTAAACTTCAGTTGCCACTTCTCAGCCCACCTGCCTAACTTCTAGATTCTGTTGCAGTAGCATACTGTCTTTAGTGTCATTAACCATCCTGCCAACCTTTGTATCATCTGCAAACTTAGACATTAAGCCTGATATACCTTCACTGATATCATAAATAAATATGCAAAACAACAATGGGCCCAGCACCAAACCCTGGGGTTCAGTGCTGGGCCCATTGATACTCCACTGATAGCATTAGTTCATGTAGAGCAGTATCCATTTATTACCACTCTCTCTTCCATCTCGCACTCAACCATCCCTTTATCCATTGCAGTAACTTGCCCTTAAATGCCATACCACTGCAATTTGTACAGCAGTCTTTCATGAGCAACATTATCAAAAGCTTTTCTGAAATCCAAGTATATGATATCAAAATTATTTTTTGCATCCAGTTCCTTTGTGACTACATCGTAGTATCTAATCAAATTGTTCAGACAAGACTTCTCCTTAACAAACCTATGTTGTCTGAACTACTGCTGCTGTCTTGTCTAGGTGATCCTGAATCACCTCTTTAACCAGTTACACCATTATTTTCCCCAGAACAGAAGTTAAATTAACAGGTTTATAATTATTTGTGTCACCCTTTGATCTCCCCGCTTTCTGAATTTGGGATACATTTGAACTTCTCCAGTCCATGGGGACCTCACCTGACTCTAAGGATGCTCTCATAATTATGGCTAAAGATTTGCTTACTTCCCTTGCTGCTTTCTTCATTATAACTGGATAGATTCCATCTGCCCCAGGTGTCCTTTTTATGTTTAACTTCAACAATTTCTCCTCCACTTTGCTCTCAGTTATCACAAAAACATGGTGATGGACTGTTCTTGTAGCCATTTTTGGCCTATTTTTTGCCCCATAATAATGTGAAATTGGATGATCTGCAAGACATATTTCTTTTCCTTGGCAGGATTACTATTTTAAATCTTCTGATCCCAAATTTTGTTCAGATTATGTCAGTATTATTATTCTTTCTAGGTATGAAGCCCATTATTTTACACACCGCCTTAAAACCTTGTTCTATATCTAAACCTTGTTTTTCCAATTAATGTAGTCAGTGCTGTTCAAGATAGCTGTTGGCTTGCATCCAAATCTACAGCTTCATTTTATGTCTACACTAAAGCTTGCAACAACTGTAAAACAGTTATTAATCAATTCAAACTTAATTTGAACAGGCTATGAGTAAAAGACTTACTTCTTGTCAAAATAACAGTCCAACATTGTAGTCTAGTACCAAAGCTCTTAGCTGCAACTTCTATCCATCTATACCACCACATCTGTTAAAATCATGGTGCTACTGAATCCTCAGCTAAACACAAAAGCTGACTTACTGGGATATGGCTTTTCTTCTACCTCTTGTATGGCTGATCCTGGTAAACATTCTCCTACTGTACTCAGTATGCTCAGTGTCTCCTACGGTCTACCAACAGAAGGAATGTTAGAAGCATTCAGAGCAATCGTGATGCCATGAAAGATGCAGGTCTTGATAACATTTCTTCACTTGTTTTTAAAACCTGTGCTTCCATGCCTGCTTGTGTCTATATTGCCTTTTACAAATTCTCATTTAACTTACAAGATCAGAACTAAGTGCATTAGGGCAATTCTTTCCAAAGGAACCAAGAAATCCAACAGCCAACTCTTAAACTATCTTGAAATTTTTCATCTAACTGATGACAAGCAATATGGATTATGTCAGTGTTGATCCACTGGTAACATAAGGCTTATATTGTTGTTGTTTGGTTTTTCAGAGCATTAACAACTAAGGGCATATTGCTCTGGGATATGCAGTGGTCATTCCCTGACCTTTTCACATCCTCCGTATTTGGCGGTGACGGGCTCGCACCCCGGTCTAATCAAGAAGCGTGTGCTATGCACTGCTGCTCCTTCCCACCTGGCTACAGAAGCACCAAGGCTTATATTAACCATCTATGAACACATTCAATGGTAAGTTTGGTGAAACTCAGACAGCTGCTCTTTAGGTCTTGTAGGTCTTTCCTACAAGCTTTCATTCTATGTAACTACTTTGTATCTTACTGGGTAGAAACTAGGTAATTTTCTCCCTGGCTGCTCTCAGAGAGTGATGGTACATGTCTCTAACTTCTCCTCTAATGTCATTTTTATTGAAACCAAAATATAAAAAATATACATAAAAAACAATAGAAAAAAACTTGCACTTAAAAAATTATTATTAAAATTGCACCCTTCTAGCTTTGTTATTCATTAATTCATCTGTGATGTTGGATATCTCTACACTTTCACACAATTCATGTTTGACTGATAGGAGTCTCAAATAACTTAGCCTCTCTTGCCTCATAGAAGATCTTAAATAATTTCTTGTTATTTTTAATTTTGAGAAACCTCTTTCACTGGATGCTACAGTAATCGGTAATGTCAAAAAATTCTCAAAGCTATAAACAGATTTGGAAATAATTTTAAATGATAAAATGATTTAAATGGAAATCAAAATTTTAAATTATAAAATGATTTAAATGGAAATGGTAATTATTTTGTACAATATATTCCAAGTTTTTTTTTAATGAGTCTACTGTGTCCTTTGTAGTATTCTATGTGACATTAACTCATTAAACAACCCAATACCACAATAAATATCTTTAGAAATCATATTTTCTTTAACAACTTGCAGGGCAAAATCAAAGCAAGCCCTTTTTTGGAAACCATTGGCAAGCAAAAGCCCTTTTTTATTTTATCTTCAGACATATCATAAAATTTGCATAGAAATTAAAATAAAACATTACATTTGAAACTGTTCTTGGATAGCAGTTAAAGCTGTATCTACAACTGTTAGAAAAAATTCAACTAAAAACATCTTCTTTTGGATTTTTAAGACGTCAACATATTCTAAAATAAAATGACGAAGTCTGATTCTACTCTGTGTGGCTGGAAATTCTTCCTCTATTGAAAAGCTTTTGCATCACTATCATATTCATTGAAAGCTTCACTGGATGTAGTGCCATTAAAAAATTTAACGAATTCATCCAAAACTTTCATTTATATTGGAAAATACATTCATTTATATTAAACTGTGGGAATTGTATCATTTACCTTACAATATCTATTTTTGATAAAATGTCATTCCATAGAATATAAAAACTGAAAAGATACAACTTGATTTAACAATGAATTGATATCACGTTTTTATGTTTTGTTTTTGTCTCACATAACAAGGCAATTCTCTAGAATTGCCTTCTGTTATGTCATTCAAACTTTTAATATCCTAATTTAATTCCAATCTGAGAGGTCACACTGCTTTTATTCTACTCACCCATTGAGTATCACTTAAAATTTTTAATGTTAATCTGGTGACATTACATTTCAATATATCCCATCTGTAAGGGGATACAAAAGCAAATGTGTATAATTTCTTGAACGATGTTGAAAAAATTAAAGGGTTCAAATGTTATCTTGGCGGCATCATTTACAACTGAATTCAGTGAATGAGGTGCAATGTATAAATAAAGTGCTCTGATTTCTTTTTAATTCTATTTTTTAGGTCAATATGTTGTCATAACCTTGTCCACCCATATCTTGGATGTCTAAATCATGTTTTAAAAGTTCATTTAAAGGTAATTAAAAGTAATTATGTAAACTTTCCGCAGTAGTGTCTAATATTGGATAAAACTGTAGAAAAATTCCTGAACTGCAACATTACAAGTGCTAATATTGACAATTGTAATAATAAATGCTATCTGTTCAGTGTGGCTGATGTCTGGCATACAGTTGAGAATTACAGAAAAATATTTAGAGTGTTTTTCAAAATTCTCAATTTTTGATTTAATACCATTTGCTAATACAGGTATAATATCATTTTGAAACATATGGCCTATGTAATGAGGATATGCTTTTAAGATGTTCAGATTTTTTTATGCTATTAACATGATCTGAAATAACTGGATTAAATTTTGCCAATTTTTCTACAGCCTTCCAAAAATTCCCATTATTTGCTTGATATAATTTATCATTTTCACCCCTAAAGACTAACCATTGGCCTGCTAAAAACTGTACAATTGATATCATTCTTTCATTAATGGCTTGCCATTGCCTTTTTTCCAGTGTGAAATTAACGTTGTTATTGTTTATCAATTGTACAATTTTTGTCCAATGGTGTTTTTAATTCAAACCATTTTTTACAGTTTTGTATATGTGAGGCCTAAAGTGCCAATTGGAAAATCCCAAATGAGCTATTAGTTTGTTTTGTTTTAGACCAACCAACCAAACAGTTCAAGTCAAAAGCAAAAGATACTATTAGATTTTGTGGATTAAACAATTTTTTTTTTTTTGTTTATTTTCAGTTTGGTAAAAACCTCTCATATATTGCAACACAGAAAATGATCTTCAATTGTTTTATTCAAAGATCTGTTTAAATTCAGTTTTAAAACTTGAATTTCAGATCTTGATTTGTTCAACCAACCCTTCAATCGCATAATAGCCTGCAGAATGCTATCCAGCACATGGTCATACTGACCAGTGTTTTTGAAATCACACCTCACCTTAATCAGGTCAAACAGTCAGGAAGTCTTGTTTATGTTGTTTCACTGCACTGAAAGTTAAACTAATGCTAAATTTAACTGATAGACAAATTACATCCTCATACAGTAGGAAATAATAATAATAGAGGCATGTGATGCAAGAAAGCAATCATATGAGCTTATGTAGCATCAGCTAAAAAATAAAATAAAAAAAACACAATTTCACACATCCATTCCCTCTAAAAGTTTGTCCAGTTCCTCCTTGAATTTCTTTAAGCTATCAACTTCCACAATGACAGATGGACCACTGTAAGAGGACCACTTCGTTCCCCTCACCAATCTTGTTGCCCTTCACTATACACGTTCAAGCAACTCTGCAACCTTACTAAATTGAGGCCTTCAGACTTGTACGCATTACTCAAGGTGTGGCCTGATCATTGCCTTATAGAAAGGGATAATCACCTCCTTTTCCCTACTAGCAAAATTCTTGAATATCATTGACAATACCTCATGACCTGCTCTGGTAGTCTGTCTTTGCTCAGAAAACTTGATATATGACTGCACAATTACTCCCAGGGCTTTTCCATTTTCCACCACATTAAATGTAGTACCACACAGCTGGAACGTTTCTCTAAGGTTACTTCGACCCATAAGCAGTAACTTTGCATTTGTCAATGTTAAACTTCAGTTGCCATGTTTCAGCATATCGGCCCAAAGTTTCTAGACCCTGTTGCAGTAGCACACTGCCATTGCTATCATTAACAACCCTGCCAACCTTTGCATCATCTGCAAACTTCGACATTAAGCCTGACATACATTCATCAATATTATTGATAAATATACAAAACAACGGTGGGCCCAACACCGAACCCTGGAGGACTCCACTAATAACATTAGTCCAAGAAAAGCAGCATCCACTGATTACCACTCTGTCTTCTCCAACTCAACCACTCTTTTATCCATTGTAGCTACTCTCCATTACCCTTAATAACATACTGCTCCAATTTGTGCAGTAGTCTTCCATGCACAACAGTGTCAAAAGCTTTGTTGAAATCCAAGTATATGATATCAAAATTATTTTTTTGCATCCAGTTCCTTTGTAACCACATCATAGTATCCAATCAAATTGATCAGATAACACTTTTCCATAACAAACCCATGCTGGGTCTGAATTATTACTGCAGTCTTCTCAAGCTGGTCCTGCAATGTATCTTTAACCCACGACTCCATTATTTTCCCCAGAACAGAAGTTAAACTAACTGATCATGTCACCCTTAGATCGCCCTTTGTGAATTTGGGATACATTTGCACATCTCTAGTCAATGGGGACTTCCCTGAATCCAAGGATGCTCTTGTAATTAAGGCAAAGGGTGTGCTTACTTCCTTTGCTGCTTTCTTTAATATAACTGGATAATTCACATCCACCCAGGTGCCTTTCTTATGTTTAACTTCAACAATTTCTCCTCCACTATGCATTCAGTCATTACAAAATCATTAAACATCCTGTTACAGTTTGATAAACTTCTGGCATTTTCCTCCCTTAATAACTTCTCGTGTGAATGTAGATGAAAAATACTCATTCAGATTATCAGCTATCTCAGCAGGATCATCAACAGTCGAACCATCGATATCAAGTGGACCAATCTGATTCATACCCTTCCTTATAGAGTTTATATAAGTAAAGAAATCCTTGCTGTTTTTCTTAGCATCCTTTGCCAAAGATTTCTTGTAATCTGCCTTTGCTTGCCTCAAATCCTTTGTGACTTGATTACAGACTAGCTTATATCTACCATAGGATTCTGTTACCTGATAATTTATATGCATCCCATGCATTTTTCTTCTCTGCCACAAGTCTCATTAGTTCATCTGACATCCATTTAGGCCCAAACCTTGAACAATACAGGGTGATTCTAAATTATTGTCGGGGTTTCCGTGGCCTATAATTTTCAAACTGGAAACAACAAAGTAAAACTGTTTAGGAATATATGAAAGTATATATTAATATTGATATTATTTGGTTTTTAGGAGCATTAGCAACTAAGGCCATATTGCTCCGGGGATATGCGGTGGTCATTCTCTGACCTTTCCGCATCCTCCGTATTTGGTGGTCACGGGCTCGAACTCCGGTCTAATCAAGAAGCATGTGCTATGCACTGCTGCTCCTGGCGACCTGGCTACGGAGGTGCCCATATATGAAAGTGTAACTGAAAAAGTTTCATTTGGCAACACTGTACTCGTCACATTGATGTCTGGGAAATATTGACGGCATTACTTCAAAATGGCGACTGGTCAAGAGAAGGCAATGTGCGTACTTTGTTTTTTCGAAACAAAGTCTGTTATCAAAATGCAACGTCATTACAGAACTCAGTATGGAAAAGATCCACCTTCAGATAATGCTAGCCAACATTGGTTAAAGCAATTTCAAGAGACTGGTAGTGTTCTGCACCGAAAAGGAGCAGGAAGACCGAGCACTTCCCAGGAAGATGTTGATTGAATCCACAAAGTGTTTTCTCGAAGCCCACAAAAATCAGATAGACGAGCTTTTTTGCAGTTAGTTATACCACAAACGACTGTTTGGAGGGTTGTTTCTAACCGCCTTCACCTCCATACCTACAAACTGCAGATTGTGCAGCTTTTAAAGCCGAACGATAAACCCCGCCATTTCCAATTTGCCCACAACATTTTGTCAAACGTAGAAGCTGATGAAAATTACCTTTCGGAGATGGAGATTTAGTGATGAAGCAATGTTTTACATATCAGGGAGGATAAATCGTCATAACTACAGAATATGGGGATCAGAAAATCCTCATGCCATTCAAAAATTCGAAAGAGATAGTCCAAAGGTCAATGTCTGCTGTGCTTTGTTATGTTCTGAAGTTTTGGGGCCCTTTTTATTTGCGGAAAAAACAGACAGCAGTGACCCATCTGGACATGCTACAGTTGTATCTATTACGCCGGTTGGAAAATCATCAGCCAAATGTGGTGTTCCAGAAAGATGGTGCAATGGCCCATTGGGCTCTTATTGTCCAAGAATTTCTTGACATGCATTTTCCTGGGCGCTGGTTTGGGTGGTGGACGGATTCTGTGGCCTCTGCGCTCACCCGATCTTATGCCGCTTAATTTCTTCCTGTGGGGATATGAGAAGGACATTGTGTACAAGATCACTGTGACCTCCCCTAAGTGAATTGGAGCTCAGAATTGTTGCTGCGATTGAAACAGCTACACTGCAATTGCTAGAGAACACTTGGAAGAAAATTGAATATCGCTTGGACATCTTACGTGAAATGAAAGGCATGCATGTTGAAGTTGTTTAGCATTCTGCAGTATTGATTCTATAGATCAGGGTTGTCAAACCTTAGGTAATCCGAGGGCCACATTCTGAATAATAAATACAGTACAGATATTAAAATATTTGGAGAGTCCTACCGTTAGTTTTAGCAAGCATCGTGGCTTTTCCTTTATTTCATAATAAAAGGAGTCATGTTGCTTATAAAAGTTTTTATTGAAACAGTAGACAAGATACAATTTTTTATTATTATTGTTGTTATTTGGTTTGTAGGAGCATTAGCAACTAAGGCCATATTGCTCCGGGGATATGCGATGGTCATTCCCTGACCTTTCCGCATCTGGTGGTCACAGGCTCAAACCCCAGTCTAATCAAGAAGCGTGTGCTATGCACTGCTGCTCCTGCCCACCTGGCTACGGAGGTGCCCACAATGTAAAATGTAAAAGTGATTTATCAGTCAATGAACATCTGTATTTGGATTTTATGAATTTCATCGTTGAAAAATGCTTTCGCAAAGATATGTGCTCCTGACCATTGAGCACATCTTGAGTCTAAAGTCCCTCAAATTTCGGATAGTGCTCTCTTGGTAATAATTTAAAAAAACTTCTGCTTTTTTGATTCTTCCAGTATAAAAAGGGTTGGATTGCAAATCGCACAA
The DNA here is from genome assembly GCF_048544385.1 of Mastigoproctus giganteus. NCBI lineage: Eukaryota > Metazoa > Arthropoda > Arachnida > Uropygi > Thelyphonidae > Mastigoproctus > Mastigoproctus giganteus. The sequence continues at coordinate 141,525,701 of NC_143578.1, forward strand.
TTCCAGTTGGAGGTCAGTTGTTGTTGTTATTTGGTTTTTAGGCGCATTAGCAACTAAGGCCATATTGCTCTGGGGATATGCGGTGGTCATTCCCTGACCTTTCCGCATCCTCCGTATTTGGTGGGCACGGCTCGAACCCCAGTCTAATCAAGAAGCGTGTGCTACACACTGCTGCTCCTGCCCACCTGGCTACGGAGGCGCCTTGGAGGTAAGATCTTACGTTTTCAATGCCGACAGTCAATGGTTGAATGAAAACTGAAATATCTTCTTCAATTTCCTTAATATCGCTAAATAGATTCTCAAAATCCTCCATTGTTGTTTCAATGCACTTTATGTGAGCTGAAAATTATGTTCTCTCAAAATTCTTCATTTCTTCAAAATGTTTTTTGCAATTAGAAAAAAAAGTAAAAATATTATTGGCCAATGCTGATTTCAAAAGCTTTAATTTACTTTTAAAACCATTCAAATGACCATATAAGTTGACAATATTGTGTTGTTTGCCCTGCAGCTTTAAGTTCAACTCATTCAAATGGTTGGTCATATCTGTTAACAATGCAAGTCAGATAAAAAAGGTGGGTTCTTGCATTTGATTTTCAAGTTCTGTTGTGTCAAACTTCACTTTGTTTTTAAGAAATATGGGTATTTCTTTCTGAATGGCAAAAAAGCGCTCCAGACATTTTCCGGCACTTAATCAGCAAATCGCCATATGCAGCATCCATTTTTCTCAAGAAATTGTGAAACTTACGATGGGTTAGAGATCTATAAGCTCCTCTTATAATATTGGCTACTTTTACAGCTACTTTCATGGCATTGACTTTACGTAGAGATTTCCCACAGAGTGCTTCTTGATGAATGATCCAATGAATGGTAGGGCAGTTAATATTATTTTGTTTCTTGTAGCAACCAATAATGGTTGCTACAAGATCCACTAACAGTACAAAGTCCAAGGACATCATGACCAGAAAAAATGCCTGTGGTAATTTCTGGTGTGAGTGATGATACCTTCATTTGTGGAATATATTCTAGGGTTGATCTAATAAACCTAGGTTCTTTTCTTTGCACCTGATGTAACAAGTGGTCCAACCTCAAATTAGAATGGTGCATTACGAGAAAAATTTGAATCACTGAAAAAATGAGTACCTGCCCTAGAAACCATTATAACTGAGAGCTCAGCAGGGTAGAGCTCAAGTATCTCATGATCTATCAAGCGATGCACCCTGATTTAGGTCAGGTAAGAATAGTTAAGTGCATATAGCTCTGGTTGTTAGTAATCTAGTTTTATAAGGAGACTCTATTGTTAGGGAAACAGGAAAGATTTTTTGTAATAAAGATAGGTGGACCAGAAACAAGGTGTGTTTGATGGAAGCAACAATTGATGATGTTCCCAACAAACTGTCAGATTTTGAGGGAGAGTTAAAGAGAGTATTATTATTCACATGGAGACTAACAAATTCACACCAGGGGGTTCACATCTTGTGAGTATGGGCTTGGCATAACCAGGGTCCTGAGCTGGATATCATCATTCTTCTCTTTCTTGGTGATTCCTTTCTAGTTCTGACTCTCTCTCTCATGGCAACTCGGGAAATTTTTTTGGCTGGTGCAGCATAAGCCTCAGGCTTCCTTGCACCATATTATTATTATTATTATTATTAGCCATGTGGTGCAAGGAAGCCTGAGGCTTATGCTGCACCAGCCGAAAAAATTCCCAAGTTACCCTGAGAGAGAGAGAGAGAAGTAGAAAGGAATCACCAAGAAAGAGAAGAATGATGATATCCAGCTCAGGACCCTGGGTAACATCATTAGTTAGTGCCACTGCATAGAATTTAAAAACTGTCTGGGACCACTGTAGTCTCCTTTACAAAAACAAAAGCCTTTCCCATTATCCTTGACAGCAGATATGTTAGCATTAGTAGAGGCATATGATGCAAGAAAACAAGCTTACGCAGCATCAGCCAAAAAAAAAAAAAACTGCTCGCATTTCACCCCCCCCATTTGTTCCAAATACCTGTCCAGCTCAGCCTTAAATTTATTTAGCCTATCAACATCCACAACAAAGGATGGAAGTCTGTTCCACCAACCAACTACCCGTTTGGCTAACGGCAAACTTCTGCACATCTGTCTTTCCTCAATTTGAATTTATGCCCTCACAGGTGATTATTCTGAGCAAGAGGAAGAATCTTGCTCAGAATTTCTGAGCAATTTCTGGTTTATTTTCTGCTTTATTAGTTTAAATTGACATATTAACTTATTTTCTAGAGTAGCTTTATATTCCTATTTACGGTACTTAAGTTTAAAGTAATTTAGATAGAGATTTTGTAGGTATTACTTAGTATCGGAAAGGGTATCAAATCCACGTGTTTACCGTTCATAAATAGCCGCCATTGTTACGGAAAAATTAATCAGTAAAATCTATTAATCTTGTCGAACTTCATTGGCAATTAAATTGTACTTTTAACTATACATATAACCACTTAGGTTACGTAACATAAATAATTAGTAAAAATAAATAATTAATACATAACTCTTGATACGGAAGTTATATAAAGGGATTTCGTAGATAACACTTGTTACTGAAACATAAATATATCATAGATAACACTCGTTACTGAAACGTAAATATTTCGTAGATAACACTCGTAGATTTCGTAGATAACACTCGTTACTGAAACATAAATATTTCGTAGATAACACTCGTCACTGAAACAAATATTTCGTAGATAACACTCATAGATTTCGTAGATAACACTCGTTACTGAAACATAAATATTTCGTAGATAACACTCGTTACTGAAACATAAATATTTCGTAGATAACACTCGTCACTGAAACATAAATATTTCGTAGATAACACTCGTAGATTTCGTAAATAACACTCGTTACTGAAACATAAATATAGCGTTATAACTGTGTTGGGATACAAGTTTAGGATTTAATTTTGTACTAAAATAGAAATTTTATTGAAAGTAAATTGAAATCATGACTCAAACCAGAGCAGCAAAGCAAAAGGCTCAAGCTAATGGGAATGCTGTGGCTCAGGGGAGAACTGAGGGGGGCAGTTGCCCTCTGAATCACAGCCTTTTAAGATGCACTATTTGCTTGATGTTTGAGGAGCAGTCAGGTATGGGACATGATACTGCCATGGGGGATGTCTTTGTATGTGCGCGATGCAAGGAGTGTAAGGAAATCAGGCAAAAACTCAGCGTTGTTATGGGCCTATATGAGAGCTTGAAGGACAGGGTGGATGCCCTCGAAGGATTACAAGTGAGGGGCCCATCAAGCTCTCAGCTGCCCACACCAATGCCAGAGCTTGCACTTGGTCATCGCACAACACAGCGGCAACCCCCAAGGCAGAATGCGCTGGTCCCAAAGGAACTAGTAGTTGTTGGTGACTCTATTGTCAGGGAAACGGGAAATATGCTTTGTAAAAAGGATAGGTGGAACAGGACCAGGGTACGTCTGCCAGGGGCAAATGTTGATGACGTTGTAGAGCGAATATCATCTTTTAAGGGCACAAAAGGTGATATAGTTGTACACATTGGCACTAATGATATTAAGAGTAGGAGACCGGCGGAATTACTTAACAAGTACAGGTCACTGATGAAAAAAAAGCCGTGAATTAGGGTTCAATTTGAAAGTGCCTGCAATTCTGCCCAGACACGATAGGAGGGAGTATATGATGAGAGCCCTGTCGATCAATTCGGCCCTGGAAAGATTGTGCAGGGCTCAAGGGGTAGAATTTTTTTGGTGGGTCGGAAAACTGCTAGATTGGGGGGGATACAAGGACTAATAGATTAACAGTAGCCACTGGCAGAGGAGAAAGTGATTCTTGCACTGCTTCTATTGGAATGAGCAGCAGCCTGGAAAATAAGATGCAGGATATTTCAGAGACTGCTGGGAGCCATTGCGGTAAAAGTAAACACATGGGTTGTGTTAGGGTGACTAAGAGAAAGAGCAGGTGCATGTATACTTGCATGTACACCAATGCTAGGAGTTTAGTAAATAAATTTGATGAATTTGAGGTATTGCTCAAAACATCAAAGGTAGATATTGTTGGGATTTCAGAGACGGGGTGTCACACAGATATAAGGAATGCAGAACTGGAATTTGGGGAGTACAATGTCTACAGAAAGGATAGACAGGATAGGAAGGGAGGAGGGTTTATGCTATTAGTTAAGAAACACATAAAATCCAAGGAAGTGAAGCCAGTCGACATCCCTGGACAGTGCAGTGCCGAGTCAGTTTGGTGTGACATAAGCATTGGGAGATCAAAATTGAGAGTAGGAGCGTGCTATAGGCCTAATGACTCTGATGAGTATAATAAGAAACTGTACAGAGAAATAGAGTGGGCCAGTAAATCAGAGAGTCTTATAATGGGAGATTTTAATTTCCCTGATATTGACTGGAATTTGGGTGCTGGTCACTCACACACTAGCAAGGCATTTGTGGATTTATTGGATGATTGTTTTCTAAATCAGCATGTTCGGGAGGCAACTAGAGGGAGTAATACTTTTGATTTGATTATCAGTAGTGATTCTTCATGCATTAATAATCTGCAGATAAATGAACCACTAGGTGGCAGTGATCACAGTGTTCTGAAGTGGGAGTTACTCAAAGAGGTAACTACCATTAGGGGTAAAGGGAAGGGGTATTGCTTTCGTAAAGGCAACTACGATGGACTGAGACAGTATTTAAATTCTATACAGTGGGATCAACTGATGATGTTACCAACAGCAAATTCAAAATGGGAAGCATTCAAAGAACTTATCTTGGAAGCTACTAGGCTTTACATACCAAATAAGAAATATTGTTCAAGGTTTAGGCCTAAATGGATGTCAGATGAACTAATGAGGCATATGGCAGAGAAGAAAAATGCATGGGATACATACAAATTATCACATGACACAGAAGCCTATGATAGATACAAGTTGATCTGTAATCAAGTTACAAAGGAGGTTACGCAGGCAAAGGGAGATTACGAGAGATCCTTGGCAAGGGATGCGAAGAAAAACAGCAAAGAGTTCTTTACTTATGTAAACTCTAGAAGGAAGGGGATGAATCAGATTGGTCCACTTGATATCGATGGGTCAACTGTTGATGACCCTGCTCAGGTAGCTAACAAACTAAATGAATATTTTGCATCGACATTCACACATGAGGAGTTATTCAGCGAGGGGAATGCCAGAGGTGTATTCAACTCTAGCAGTAAGCTAGAGAATCTTGTAATAACTGAGAGTAAAGTGGAGGAGAAATTGTTGAATATAAACACAAGAAAGGCACCTGGGGTGGATGGGATCTATCCAGTTATATTAAAGGAGGCAGCAAAGGAAGTAAGCAAACCCTTAGCCATAATTATGAGAGCTTCCTTGGACTCAGGGGAGGTACCCATGGACCGGAGATGTGCAAATGTGACACCAATTCACAAGGGAGGATCAAAGACAGACACAAGTAATTATAGACCGGTGAGTTTAACTTCTGTTCCCGGAAAATTAATGGAGGCACTGGTTAAAGAAGCACTGCAGGATCATCTAGACAAGACTTCAGTTATATCTCGGACACAGCATGGTTTTGTTAAGGGGAAGTCTTGCCTGACCAATTTGATTGGATACTATGATGCAGTCACAAAAGAACTGGATGCAGGGAATAACTTTGATATTATATACTTGGATCTTAGAAAGGCTTTTGATACTGTTGCACATGGAAGACTGCTGCACAAATTGGAGCAGTGTGGCATTGGAGGCAAATTGCTGCTATGGATAAAGGGGTGGTTGAGAGACATAAGTTTATCAGGATTCACAATGTTATTTAATATGATTCATTGTCTGGGTTCCCCACCCACCACAGAGGCTAAAGGGAAGCCTACTATCTGGCAAGCAATAAATGCACTCAGGAGTGGAATGCCAGGGCTACCCAGACACCATACCTGCACTGCTGCCAGCCTGAATCCTGTCCCTTGGACCATGACTGTAGGGGCATGGCATTGACTCGGTTGACCCTTGCAGGTAAACCCACTAGCCAGGCCATCCAGGTGTGTTGAAGTTGGGCCCTCAACCACCAGGATCCCCCCTTTCCAAATTTGTATGGGTCACAGCACATGGCAAACATGCTGGATTCCACTGATATTAGCCTGGAACCTAGGCTGTGGGTGCTGGATCCTAGTGATGCTAATCTGGAGGACCAGCTAAGAGGTCCTCTCACCATGATAGTGCCCACATTGAGGGGCTGTCTGACGTGGGATATGTTTAGTTGGGATGTTAGTATTTATCAGGATTGCCCCACCACCATGGGCAGCATCAGTTGTATTATGATCTCTTCAATAAAGGCAATAGTTCTTTATCAAAGGAGAAATTTGTGAGGTTAGATAAGTTTCCTAAAGACAACTGGAAAATATTGGTTAGGGCAACTGGAGAATATCAGTTAATTACATCTGGATATCATCTGTGTTGCAAAAAAAGTCTCTGCAATTTCATTGTAAAATTCAAGGCATTATTTGAATTTAGCTCATGGGGCTGTATCTGACTGCTTTTTTGAAGGTGAGTGGCTTATGATGTTTTAATTTTAGTTTACTTTTTTTGGGAAAATTGGCCAACCACTGTCCATTCCTTCTTCAGCATAGATTTCTAAAATAGGATTTTCCTGTATGGATGTGCCATCTGTGTCCTGAATATTTTTCATTATATTTGAGTTTTTGTAATATAAGGTATGATAGCAATCATTGAAGGAGGAGATGCTGCTGGTATTGTCAGAGTAGTATTATTTGCCTGGTCTGAGAAGTTGGATTGTTGCTTAGGTACACTTCGTTGTTGCTCAGAGAGGACATTTCTAGCCCAATCAGAAACTGATTTATTAGTGGGAAATGTGACATCAGTTTAAACGGAGACTAATACTTTTTTATGGCTTTCACATAGGTAATATTTTTATTTATAGTAGGTGCAACCAGTTTTTCGTTCCTTGGTAACTGACTTTGTTCTCAACCTTGTATTTCACTGTTTTTTTTTTCTCAGTTTTGTAATTTACACGTCTTGGAATATGCCGGACCTTTGAGACTTTGGGCAGGTCATTTTTGTAGCCGAACAGTCACTTTGAATGTGGTCTGAGGACCCACAGTTGGAGCCGACAGAAACTCCTTTGCATACAGTTTGACAGTGACCATTCTTAAGACATTTATAACATTTTAATTGGTTGAGAATGTAGGGGCAAATGCAGCAGAGTAAATAACCTGCTTTTATAGAGGATTGTAAGTTGGGTGTATTGAAGGTGAAAATAATATTCCTGGTAGGTTTAAGTTGATTATCTTTTTTAATAATTATTCGTTTTGCTTCAATTATGTTTTGTCCTTTCTGCTCTTGGATTATTTCTTCCTCTGTGACATTTAATACATCCCAACTACTGGGGTCCATAGTTTCAAATACAGATATATACAGTTATACCCAGATATTTATTAACAAATAAAGTACAAATAAAATAAAATATAAGTACAAAAACCAGTAGCTTTCGGAACACGTGTCCCTTTATCAACTGATAAGTTAATATAAAATTTTGAATACACTACAAGCAAAGTGCGGCACGTTAATCATGCGTCATTGTTGTAGCACGGACGTGTGCTGCCTTATGCCAGTGATCATCCATCAATAAAACGGTTGTCTCTAGGATGGGATGCAGACGCATGCCTTTCTGGCGATTTAATGCCTTAGGGTTGTTTATTATGTTTAGTGACTCTAGCCATAGGCGGTGGCGAAAGTGTCGCGCGTGGTCCACTATCTCAAAGTCGCGCTTGGGGTCAAGATCGTGGTTGGTAGCCCAAAAATGTTCTGCGAGCACGGACTGGTCAGTTTCGGCAAGCCGGATTGCTCTGTCGTGTTCCGTGAGGCGATCCTGGAGACGTCTCGATGTCTCACCTACGTAGCAACTGTTATAGGCCTTACAGGTGATACGGTACACTACATTGCTGCGTAAGGCAGGTGTGACAGGGGTCTTCACACTGGAGACAAGTGAACGTAGGTTCCTACCGGGTAATTGTACACATTTGATGTTGTAACTTCTAAGGATCTTCGAGATACGTCCTGACACTCCTGGATAGTACGGAATGTAGGCGGACGATATGCCGACTTGCTTCGGAGGTCTTGGGTTGAATGTAAGTTCTTCTGCCTGTAACAAGCATCTGTTTAGTACATGGGATGGATAACCGCATCTGGTTAGGTCCGCCTTCACACGGGAGATCTCGTTACGTCTAATTGTGTCGGTGCTGGAATGGCTCGTCTAATTGTGTCAGTGCTGGAATGGCTCGTCTAATTGTGTCGGTGCTGGAATGGCTCGTCTAATTGTGTCGGTGCTGGAATGGCTCGTCTAATTGTGTCGGTGCTGGAATGGCTCCAGCACCGACACAATTAGACATTAAGGGCAAGTTGCTACAAATAGATAAAAGGGTAGTTGAGTGGGAGAAGACAGAGAGTGGTAATTAATGGACACTGCTCTTCGCGGACTAATGTTATTAGTGGAGTTTCCCAGGTTACGGTGTTTGGCCCATTGTTGTTTTGTTTATTTATCAATGATATTGATGAAGGTATAATGTGCAAGTCTGCAGATGATACAAAGGTTGGCAGGGTTGATAATGACAGTATGCTACTGCAGCAGGATTTATAAAAGTTGGGCATGTGGGCTAAGAAGTGGCAACTGAAGTTTAACATTGATAAATGCAAAGTACTGCATATGGGTAGCAATAACCTGAAGGGCAAGAAATGTACCAACTGTGTGGTGTTGCACTCCGGGTAGTGGTGAATGAAAGAGACTTGGGTGCAATTGTGCAGTCAGATATGAAGTTTTCTCAGTAGTGCAGACAGGCTTCCAGAGCAAGTCATGTGGTCTTGTAAATGATATACAGGAATTTTTCCAGTTGGGAGAAGGTGATTATTCCTTTGTATAACGCAATGGTCAGGCCATGCCTTGAGTACTGCGTACAGATCTGGAGGCCTCATTTAGGAAGAATGCAGAGTTGCGCTAGAATGAGTACAGAGAAAGGAAACAAGATTGGTGAGGGGAACAAAGGGGTGGTCTTACTAAGAAAGGCTTACATTCTGTTAATTGCAGCATCTGGGGACTAGGCACCTGCGAGGTGATCTGATTGAGATGTAGAACGCTTTGTATGTGTTTTGCAGGCTTGATTCTGATGGGATTCTTCCTCTTGCTCAGATTACGAACTTGAGAGGGCATAAATTCAAATTGAGGAAGGACAGTTGTAGAATATATGTTTGGAAATTTGCCTTTAGCCAGCAGGTAGTTGATTGCTTGAACAAACTTCTATCTGTTGTTGTGGAAGTTGATAGCGTAAATAAATTCAAGGAAGAACTGGAGAAACTTTTAGAGCGAATGGTTGGAAGAACTGGAAAAACGTTTAGAGCGAATGGTTGGAAGAACTGGACAAACTTTTTGATTCAAATACAGATATATACAGTTATACCCAGATATTTATTAACAAATAAAGTACAAATAAAGTACCATACTGCTCCAATTTGTACAGTAGTCTTAAATGTGCAACAGTATCAAAAGCTTTCCTGAAATCCAAGTATACATGATATTAGAATTCTTTTTTGCATCCAGTTCCCTTCTAACCACATCATGGTATCCAATAAAATTGGTCAGACAAGACGTCCCCTTAACAAACCTATGCTGTGTCTGAATTATTACTGCAGTCTTGTCTAGATGGTTCTGCAATGCTTCTTTAAACCGGTGACTCCATTATTTTCCCTGTAACAGAGGTTAAACTAACATATATGTAATTACTCGTGTGACCTGTTGATCCTCCTTTGTGAATTGGTGATACATCTAAAGTCTGTGGTGATCTCCCGAGACTAAGGATGCCCTCATAATTATGGCTAAAGTTTAGCTTACTTCTTTTCTGTCTCCTTTAATATAACTATATAGATACCATCCACCCTAGGTGCCTTTCTTGTTTAACTTCAGCAATTTCTCCTCACTTTGCTCTCAGTTATTACAAAATCATTAAGCTCCCTTCAAAGAGTTTAATAAGCTTCTGTCCTCCACTTCCCTACAGAATTCCTCATGTGTAAATCTAGATGCAAAATACTCATTCAGTTTCTCAGCTCTCTGAGCAAGATCCTCAACAGCAGAACCATCGATATCAAGTGGACCAATCTGATTCATCCCCTCTAAAATTCTGCAAAGTAAAGGTCTTTGCTGTGTTTCTTTGCATCCTTTGCCAAGGATTTCTCGTAATCTGTCTTTGTGCCTAACCTCCTTTGTGACTTGATTATAGATTAGCTTATATCTACTATAGGCTTCAGTGTCATATGATATATGCATCCCATGCATTTTTCTTCTCTGCCACGAGTCTCATTAGTTCATCTAACATCCATTTAGGCCTATACCTTGAACAGGATTTCTTAGTTGGTATGAAAAGCCTAATAGCTTCCAAAATTAAATGCTTGAATGCTTTCCATTTAGAATTTGCTGTAAGTAAAATCACCAGCTGGGTTGCGTAAGGAGGAGATATTTTTATGGGATGTCAGGAAAGTGTTAGTTGTAAAAGCTTTTCGAACTGTCTGTGGTTCGTAGTGTCTCCTGATTGCTGTCTCTTAACCATCTTAGGAAATCCTGCAATATCCTCCAGATGTTTCTGTATGAGAAAAGGAGACAGTTTACTCATAGGTTGAATAGGGAGACAGTGGAAGATTAAAAAACGGTGGGAAGGGTTGCTCGATCCGATTAGTCTTCTCTATCTTTGAATTGTCATTCTCAATGTCCTGATGATTCCTGTTTGCCATGTTTTCTCCTTTTAGCCCTTGTCAAGAGGACTTTTCTGCAATGGTTTCCGGCTCCACCATAGGGAGGCAGGAGTACTGCCACTAGGAGGCCAAGCAGTTGAAGTGCTAGTTCTTTTGTAGAACTAGAAATATAAAAGGTAAAGAAGGTGTGTTTCCTTTCTGTGTTCTAATTATGGCTTTTCAAGTACAGAACTGTTTTTAAAGTAAGACCGCTGATAGAAATGTAGGAACTTAAAAAATAACTTTAGTCACTTTACAAGAGCACTCTATAAATCCTAAAAACTCAGGCCCCAGGTGCCAAGCGTATTTTGAGGAAAAACCCTCAAAATACGCTTGGCACCTGGGGCTTGAGTTAGTTGAAAGTAAATGCATAATGAGAGTGGGAGTGATCTACAGACCACAAGATTGTGAAGAGTATGATGAGAGTCTTTACATGCAGATGGAATGCACAAGCAAGCACAAATGTCTTATTATGGGTGACTTTAATCTGTCCCACATTTATTGGAATAAGTTGGAGGGAAACATTTTTCTTGATATCACTGAGATGTAGTGATTAAGCAGTCATCAGTTGGAAAGTGAAGATAGATGCTGCAGCAGTTAAAGGTAAATGAAAGGGTTTTAATTTCAGAAGATGGGACTTCAGCAGTTTAAGCTGCTATATGGCATCTATTAATTGGGCAGATTGCAGAGTGAGGGGAAATACATTTGAATTATAGAATACCTTTAAAGCTAAAATCATAGAAGCCATGAAGACATACATACCATTAAGAAATGATTACAGAAGAAGTATGCCAAAATGGATGAATGCAGTGTAGGCCAGTCAATTAGAACAGAAAAAGATAGCAGGAGATAGTTACAGAGTGATGAAAATTACTGAAACCTACGACAACTACAAGTTGATTTGTAATATTACTACAGATAAAGTTAGAGAGGCAAACGCTGCATATGACAATGCACTGTCACCTTTCTTTGCTCTCTTAGCCAGTGCATTGTCATATGCACTGGCTAAGAGAGCAAAGAAAGGTGACAAGGAAATTTTCACGTATGTGAATACAAGGAAGAAAAAAGCAAATCAAATTGGACACTTGTGTACCACGTGTGGGAAAGTCTTAGACAACCAGGCTGTTGTTGCAGATGAATTGAACAGGTACTTTGCATCTGTCTTTACTGAAGAACAGCCCTTTGTGCTGAGAAGAGGCTGTGCATGAGTGAGGCTTAGTCATATGAAATTAGTGATTTTCAAATTAGATGGCTGCATTTGTTAGAAAAATTTTGTGCATTAAGGCTCCCAGAGTTCATAGCACATACCCAGTAATTTTGAGGGAGGCTATCAGAGAGTGTATTAGCATTAGTAGTGGCATATTTTTTTAGCAGGGACATGGAGGTGATTATCCCATTATACAAGGCAATGGTCAGGCCACACCTAGAGTACTGTGTACAGGTCTGGAGGCTTCATTTTAGAAAGGATGTAGAGTTGCTAGTACGAGTACAAAGAAGGGCAACAAGATTGGTGAGGGGAACAAAGGGGTGCTTTTACCAAGAAAGGCTTCAGTTCTGCAAATTGCAGTGCCTGGAGAGTAGGCACCTGCGAGGATCTGATTCAGGTGTATAAGGCCTTGAATGGGTTGAGCAAGCTGAATGCTGACTGGATTTTTCCTCTCGCTCAGACTAAGAACCTGAGGGCGCACAGTTTCAAATTGAGGAAAGATAGTTGTAGAATAGATGTATGGAAATTTGCCTTTAGCCAGTGGGTAGCTGATTGGTAGAACAGGCTTCCATCTTTTGTTGTGGAAGGACAGGCATTTGGAACAAATGAAGGGGTGATGGGAGGGGTTTTTTTTGGCTGATGCTGCATAAGCTTACTTTCTTGCATTGTATGCCTCTACTAATGCTAATGTTAATATGATGCAAGAAAGCAAGCTTATACAGAATCAGCCAAAAAAAAAAAAAAAAAAATCCACTTCCCATTCACCTCTCCACTGCTCCAAAATTTTGTCCAGTTCTTGAATTTATTTAAGCTATAAACTTTCACTACAGATGGAAATTTGTTCCAGCACTCAACCTCTAGCTGGATAAAGGCAAATTTCCACACACATCTATTCTTCAACTGTCTTTCCTGAATTTGAATTTAAGCCCCATCATGTGCATAATCTTAATAAGAGGAAAAATCCATCAGCATTGAGCTTGCTCAAACCATTTAATATTTGAAACACCTCAATCACATCACCTCGCATTTGCCTAATCTGTAGATGCTGCAATTGGTAAGAGCACCCCTTTCTTCACCTGAACAATCTCTTTGCCCTTCTCTGTGTCTGTTCCAGCAGCTCTACATCCTTCCTAAAATGAGGCTTCCAGACCTGTATGAGGTAACCCCAAGGTAGACCACTGCCTTAGACAAAGGGATAATCACATCCCTATTCCTGCTAGCAAAGTTCCTGTTTATCATTGGCAAGACCCCATGAACTGCTCTGGCAGCCTGTCTATACTGCTTTGAAAACTTCATATCTGATGGCACAATTACCCCCAGATCTTTTTCATTCTCCATTACTGTGAGTGTAGTACCATGGAGTTAGTACATTACGCTGAGGTAACTGCTACCCATATGCAGTAATTTGCATTTGTCAATATTAAAGTTCAGCAGCCACTGCTCAGCCCATCTCTACTGGATCCTGTTGCAGCCGCATGCCGTAGTTACTGCTATTAACACCACTGCCAACCTTTATACTATCTGCAGACTTGAAAAATAAGCCTGATATGCCTTTGCCAATATCACTGATAAATAAACAAAACAACAATCGACCCAACACCGTACCCTGGGGGACTCAACTAATAACATTAGTCCATGAAGAGCAGTGTCCACTCATTACCACTCTCTGTCTTCTCCCACTCAACTATCCCTTTATCCTTAGCACCAACTTGTCCTTAATGCCATAATGCTCCAATTTGTACAGCAGTTTTCCATGTCCAACAGTATCAAAAGCTTTCCTGAAATCCAAGTCTATGATATAAAAATTATTATGTGCATCCAGTACCTTTGTGGCCACACCATCGTATCCAATCAAATTGGTCAGACAAGATTTCTCCTCAACCTCCAACCCAAGCACAGTACCAAGTACTATAGGTTCTAATACCTCTCGTGTTTGTGTTTACATAAAAAAAAAAAAAAAAACCCTATGTTGTGTGTGAACTATTACCACTCTCTGTCTTCTCCCACTCAACTATCCCTTTATCCTTAGCACCAACTTTAGCATTAGCAACTAAGGCCATATTGCTGCAGTCTTGTCTAGACAGTCCTGCATTACTTCCTTAGAGTTAAATTAATAGATCTGCAATTACTTGTGTCACATATTGATTGGAATAAGTTGGACTCTTTGATCCCCCTTGTCAATTAGGGATACATTTGTACAGCAAAATAGACTGAATGCCGCACTACTTGACCACATTCTTGACCTCATCATATGTGTTCAACACTGCCGAAGTCAAATGCAGAGTGTTGTCCAGAGAATCAAGCAAGCCAACCTAAGAAAATAAAGACAGAGATATTAATGAGTGTGCAAGCATGACAAAGACTATTGAGATTGCGTAACAGATGAACATAAAATCCAGCATTGGATTTAGCAATGCCACTCCATCTAACACTGATGTTTCTGAAGTCAATATTAATTATGTACAATGGAACATTTCTCCAACTGTGGAGCAGATAAGTTTAAATGATCAAACTGCTTTTCCTTACAATGACTACTATTTACATAAGAACACATATCAAGAGTGTGAAAGGGGATTTATAAAAAATGATTTCTGTTCTGTATGCTACATTTGTGATCCTCTATGGTTGGAAAACTACACAAAGAAAGCAGCTCCTAAAAATGCACCATTGATATGCACTGCTTTTCCTGATGTTGACGTCGAAAGGATCCTTATGTGTAGTATCTGTAGAGGATCACTTGAGAACAATATCATTCCAGAGCTATCTAAATCGAATATCTTTATCTACCCAAAAATTCCATCGAATTTACCGAAATTGGATTCACTGAGAGGCTTATTTCTCCTTGCTTATCATTTATGCAGATAAGGTGCCTGAGACATGCATATGGATAACACAGCATTCTTGGCCAAGTAATAAATGTCCCTGTTTCAGTCAACACGAATGCACGTCACTTGCCAAGGGAGACTGAAGAATATTATTGTATAAAATTGCATGTAAAACGAAAGAAAACAGAGTCCAGCTATTTGATTGGGTTAGAAAGAAAGCGAGTGTTTAAAGGTTTCAATATTTGGTTGATAATCGTTTAAAATCCCAATAGATCAGTCATTCTTTGATGACAATCACACAGAAATTAGACAATTATGCACAAATCCATATAGGCATAAATCTATTGTATCTCGTCTTCCATTTGAAATTATGTTATTTGGTTTTTAGGAGCATTAGCAACTAAGGCCATATTGCTCTGGGGATATGCATTGGTCATTCCCTGACCTTTCCGCATTCTCTGTATTTGGTGGTTCACAGATTGCGTAACAGATGAACATAAAATCCAGCATTGGATTTAGCAATGCCACTCCATCTAACACTGATGTTTCTGAAGTCAATATTAATTATGTACAATGGAACATTTCTCCAACTGTGGAGCAGATAAGTTTAAATGATCAAACTGCTTTTCCTTACAATGACTACTATTTACATAAGAACACATATCAAGAGTGTGAAAGGGGATTTATAAAAAATGATTTCTGTTCTGTATGCTACATTTGTGATCCTCTATGGTTGGAAAACTACACAAAGAAAGCAGCTCCTAAAAATGCACCATTGATATGCACTGCTTTTCCTGATGTTGACGTCGAAAGGATCCTTATGTGTAGTATCTGTAGAGGATCACTTGAGAACAATATCATTCCAGAGCTATCTAAATCGAATATCTTTATCTACCCAAAAATTCCATCGAATTTACCGAAATTGGATTCACTGAGAGGCTTATTTCTCCTTGCTTATCATTTATGCAGATAAGGTGCCTGAGACATGCATATGGATAACACAGCATTCTTGGCCAAGTGATAAATGTCCCTGTTTCAGTCAACACGAATGCACGTCACTTGCCAAGGGAGACTGAAGAATATTATTGTATAAAATTGCATGTAAAACGAAAGAAAACAGAGTCCAGCTATTTGATTGGGTTAGAAAGAAAGCGAGTGTTTAAAGGTTTCAATATTTGGTTGATAATCGTTTAAAATCCCAATAGATCAGTCATTCTTTGATGACAATCACACAGAAATTAGACAATTATGCACAAATCCATATAGGCATAAATCTATTGTATCTCGTCTTCCATTTGAAATTATGTTATTTGGTTTTTAGGAGCATTAGCAACTAAGGCCATATTGCTCTGGGGATATGCATTGGTCATTCCCTGACCTTTCCGCATTCTCTGTATTTGGTGGTTCACAGGCTCAAACCCCGGTTTAATCAAGAAGCATGTGCTATGCACTGCTGTTCCTGCCCACCTGGCTACACAGGCGCAGTTGAAATTATGGAAATTTGTGAATGATCAATACAATATTTACAATACTGAAGCTCTTTTATTTTGTAATCAATATATAGAAATCAAAATACCTAAAAGAATATGGACGTGTGTTGTGTCTTATGTAATGCAGTCTCTAAACGTTAGTTCAACTCTGTGATGTTTCTCTGTGATGATAAACAAAACTCTGCACAATCCCCAGAAATGAGTTTAGTGCTATGTTTGCATAGTTCGTGTTTGTTGTGTTGTTTAGCTGCTTCTGGTCACTTAGCTAGCAAATCTATTGTATCTCGTCTTCCATTTGAAATTATGTTATTTGGTTTTTAGGAGCATTAGCAACTAAGGCCATATTGCTCTGGGGATATGCATTGGTCATTCCCTGACCTTTCCGCATTCTCTGTATTTGGTGGTTCACAGGCTCAAACCCCGGTTTAATCAAGAAGCATGTGCTATGCACTGCTGTTCCTGCCCACCTGGCTACACAGGCGCAGTTGAAATTATGGAAATTTGTGAATGATCAATACAATATTTACAATACTGAAGCTCTTTTATTTTGTAATCAATATATAGAAATCAAAATACCTAAAAGAATATGGACGTGTGTTGTGTCTTATGTAATGCAGTCTCTAAACGTTAGTTCAACTCTGTGATGTTTCTCTGTGATGATAAACAAAACTCTGCACAATCCCCAGAAATGAGTTTAGTGCTATGTTTGCATAGTTCATGTTTGTTGTGTTGTTTAGCTGCTTCTGGTCACTTAGCTAGCAGGAAGTAGCGATCATCAGGAAGGCTGCTTTCTAGTAGCAATCCACGATGCGAGATGGCGGGTCACAACTATACACACATTAAACTAAATTATTATTATTACTAGCACCCAATACGAAGAAGCGCTACCCACATGGCTGCAGCAGTCTCCTACAATCACGTAGGAATCCAAAGAATCCTGCATCCACTGCAGATAGTGTAATACCAGCCAGCAGTTCCCATATCCAGGAAACCCAAATCTGGGTACAAACAAGTCAAAATCATGTCTCTAGAAAACTGGAGACCGGTGAATCCTGCCCCCAAATGGGTTAGCATTAAAAAAAAAAAAAAAACCTTATATGATAAAAGAAAATTATAAAACAATAAATAAATAAATGAAATATTAAAATAACAAAAATTAAATATAAGAAAAAAAAAAAAAAGAAAAAAGGGAAGGGCGAGAGAGAGAGAGAGAGAGAGAGAGAGAGTAAAAAATTTATCATTACCATAAGAAAATAATGAAGCCCAAGTAAATAAAGCTGAACTTCAACTCAAGAGGGTTGTAAGAGTAGTTTTATTGAGTACAGAAGTCAATTCAGTCGTGAGCGTTGTCTATTAAAAGCCTGTGAAGCAAAATCCTGTAGAGCTGAGAAGGCATTTTGAATTGTAATAAGATATCTTTAATTTCTAGGAGAGAAATTATGTACTGTGCTAGAGGTTTGCTGTAAGTCTTGGTAAACTGGGCAAAAGAATAAGACATGACTCCAGTCTTCAGCAGTGCCACAGAAACCTGTATCTTGATGGTATCTAGATTGAATTTAAGAAGATGAGCATTCATAGAACCATGGCTAGCTAAAATTATGAAGTAACAACGTTTCGGTAGAAGAAAACCTATTACTTTTTGTGGTAGTGAGTTTAATAAGGCATAAAATATCTGTTTAAGGTATAAAACATCTGTTCACTGCTCATTTGGTCGAGGAATTCCATCTCCATTGCAATCTTTTATGTAACTCAGTCCCACTTTTTGCTTTTTCATTCTCTGGACTGGAAGTGGGATTATAGATCAAATCAGAAAAAGTCAGAGGATATCCTTTTGGAATATAGTAAGAGAAACCTTTGTATACATGATATATAGATCCAGAGGTAACAAGCTGTGATAGCTAGTACAGATGCAGTTGAAACTGTTCTATATGTTCTCAGAAGAGCCAGCAAAAAGGTCTATTGAATAGTCTAGTTTGGTTTGAACTGTAATAAGTTTGGTCCCGTGAAACCATGTCCTGGCTGCATAACTTATAAAACCGGCAGATGTTCTACATTTGGCATTTACTCCCATTTTTTTGGGAAAACATCAAGAGTTTAACGATTGGAATAAAACTGTGTAGTATAGAATTCTGGGAGTTCCCTTTAAAAAAAGGGGTTTAATTGGAATTAACCCCAATCCTGCTGAGATATTTTGAATAACATGGCCGTAAAAGGTTTAACTTTTTTGGAAAGATTCCGGATATGTGGTAAGAATGGCAATTTTTCATCCAAAATGATCCCAAAATGCCTAAAAGAAACAAGAAGATTAGTAATCTTTACGGAAATGACATCATTTTTGTCATTTCCACTCACATTTCTGATACCACGTTACTTCAGTCCGCTGCTTACTCTACCGAATCAACATTAGTTGATTCAGGAAGGAAAGTCATTTAGGAAGCGACATAATTTATGTCATTTCCATATCACATTTTCATGACAAATTGGTTTTACTTCAATCTGAAATTTAGTAGGTGCTGATAAAGATGTTTTCACATCAAATCCCCCCCCCCTTTACCCTGATGGCAGCTGCATCTTTAAGTAAATCCCACATCAGTACATTGTAATCACTGCCATCTAGTGGTTATTTTATCTGCAGATTCTTAATGCATGAATTATCACTGCTGATTATCTTTGAAATTACTCCCTCTGGTTGCCTCTCGCACACGCTGCTACCTACTGCAAACATAGTGTGTGCTGATGTCAACTGCCGGTCAGCTTTATGGCATAGCCATAGGGAAGACAGAGCAGGCACACACAACGGCCAGATACTTTCAGACTATATAGCCACCACACCCTTTCAAGTGCTAAACCAACCAAATAACCACCCAACCTTTAGCAGTACCATGTGGGAGAGTGACATTGATGTTACTCTTGCCACTAATTCAATAGCTATAAAATTACAGACTAGTGTGTCCAGCCGGTCGAGACCACATCGGATCATAGAGCCATCACCTTCAAACTAAACAGGCAATTATAAGCACCCCAACACTCCTTGTTGGATATCAAAAGGTATAACCTCAAAAAGGCAAACTGGCAGATTTTCGCAGAACATACAGCAGCTCAGCTGCAAAAACAAAAAAACGAGTCTAGGCAACTGTAGCCCAGATGAGCAAACACTGACTATGACAAACATTTTAACAAAAACAGTAACCCTGTCTATCCTACGGAAAAAAACGAGGAAGCAGGCAGTTCCCAGGCGGTGCCGCAGACTGACTATACTCAGAAGTAGGATACACCAAGCGAGGAGACATTTTCAAAGAGCCAGAACATCTTGACCACAAAATGAGGTAGATGCACTGAAAGATTCTTATAGAACTCTCAGGAATCAGTATACAGCCCTCATAAGAGACAAGAAAAAGGAATGCTGGAGGCATTTGGTGGGAACTAATGGAAACGATAACCCTTGGGTCTACAGAATAGTGACCAACAAGCTGCCAAGAGGAGATGTCTAGAAACTACTCTCAAACAAGATGGAACCCCAACTCTGTATTGGGCAGACTCTGTAAATAACATCCTAGACAGTATTATTCAGACTGAAACTGGGGATCATTCACCCACCTAGCTAGACCTTATAAACAAAAATACTGAATATGACAATGCCAATATTTAACCTCTGTTTACTATACAAGAGTTAGAAACAACACTATCTAAAACCAAAAACAATAAATGCCCAGTTTTTGAAGTCTTAGAGGTTGAGATTATCAAAAAATTAGCAAAAATAGCACCAGACAAATTAATAGCACTATATAATAACTGTATGACAGAAGGTATATTCCCAAAAGTATGGAAAAAAAGCTGTGTCAAGATTAATTCTCAAAACCCTGAGAAACCCCCTGATGATCCCAAATGATATAGACCAATAGTCCTATTACCTGTACTAGGGAAAATACACAAAAGACTAATAAATGGCAGATTACCTCAATACTACACAGAAGCAGGTTTACATTCCAACAATCAGTATGGTTTTAAGCAGGCAACCGTATGGAGGATGCCATTCACCATCTACTGACAACAATTAAAAACTCAGAGGAGAAAGATATGCTAGCAATCTCTATTTGACTCACTCTGGTTTCCTAGTGTCCTTAGGAGACTCCGCCAGGCAAATGCCCCACAAACCTATATAAGTAACCAAAAGAGGTTTGTATTAAAGACTTAAAAAGGACATACCAACTGAATTTCTGGGGATAGCCCTTGATACAGCCAACAACTTCAATGCTGAAAGAAAAATAGTAGCCACAAAGCTCCATGAGCTATGGCAAACAAAGTGGGAGCAGGAAACTAGGTCTAGTTACCAAAAGGTTTCTGTTATGGGTGGCAATGGGCAGCCTAAGTGGTACGCCCCTGGACTTTTTACAACATTCATATTGACAGGTATGTCTCCCCAGAAATTCAGTGGGTATGTCCATTTTTTTTTTCTAAAAACAAGACTAACCTCTTTAGGGCTGAATGATGACCAAAACTGCATCTGTGGCAAGAGTGAAGACTGGGCACATTCTATATGAATGTATAATTTATGACATCTGCAGAACACAGAACAGTTTGGCCCCCTTTCAAGGGTAGAAGAACATCTGTTCATTATATAAGGGGAAAATTATAAAGCCTTTACAACCTTCACAAAGCAAGTATTTGAAATGTGCAGAACTATCCAAAGAATGGCAATTCAGCCCCCCAGCAATTAAACAATAATCAATAGTTAAAATTGCTCATGTCTCCTACCATGCCCAGACGATGACTTAAAAACTGTCAGGGCAGCAGTATTTTGTGCCCTGACAGAAACCCAACATGACAAAACTGGATTGATCTGGGTAACCCCCCCTTCCCCAGGACTACCCTGCCATATTTTGGCCCCACACCAAATAAGTAACTATATAGGGGAGGAAGAAGTACAGGCACGCAGGAAAGCAGATTAGCTTCCCTGGCTGCCTGTACTTCTTCCTCCTGTGTTTTTCTTACAGGTGATAGGAGTTCAGATAAGGTGATATTTATTTATCAATTTTAGGAAAAGAAAAATGTCATCCATGTTCTCTTGATCTCTTAGGACACACTGTAGTGTTAACTGATTGAAATTATGAAAATTAGAGGAAAAAGCTGTCTTCCGTTCTTTTTGATATTGCGGGCATTCTATGATGATACACTTTACTGTTAATGGGCATAAACAATTACTACATTGTGGAGGATCACTGTTTGTTAGTAGATAGCTATGAGTGAGGAATGTATGACCAATGCATAATCTGGCTAGGATGGTTTCTTCCTTTCTGTTTCATCTCAGGCTGGATTGCTGCTGTTTAGGTTCTCTCTTGATTTCAAAAAGTTTATTATTTGTTTGATCTTTCCACATGCATGTCCACAGTTCTTTATATGTCTGTTTGGTAAAGGACTTATGATCACTATAAGGAGTCCTGAAATTAGACGGCATCACAATTGTAGCAATTTTAGCAGCTAAATCTGCCTGCTTGTTTCCTAGGATTCCAACGTGTCCAGGAAATGAGCTGTCCATGTCCATGAAGTGCTAATAACTGAATTTTCTGTATCAGAGGATAACTAGGGAAGGATTTACACTGTAGAGCATTAACAGCACTTAACGAGTCCATATATATGATGGATTTAGTGCACAAGGCTTCTTTTATATTCTCTAGGGCTAGTAGAATACTATACAACTCTGAGGTATAAGTACTTCAATCTGATTGGAGCTGTCTGGAAATGGTGGCACCATAGCTGTGCCAACTTTATTACCAGTTTTCGATCCATCTGTGTATAATTGAATGAAACTACTAAACTTGGTGGAGTGAGCCATATGTATTTGTCTAATGTTGATATTGGAAAAGTTATTCTTTCCCCATTGCTCCATTTTCGGAAAAGTTATTCTTTCCCCGAACTGAACGCAACACAATAGGAATGAAGAGAAGATTCTGAAAATATATTTATGTTCGTTATATCAGTGAAGGGGGGAAACATATTTCACCATAATAACGTAAAAACCCACACAATTCTAACTATCGGTATTATCGCAAATGGGTAGTAAATTAGATCGAATTTACTACCCATTTATAACAGATTCCACTAGGAGAAACGCAACTGGAATTTTTTTACGGTAGTAACCCCCAGAAATGTGCTTTAGTAAAATTTGAGCTAGTGAGGTGTCAATAATGTCTCTGCCTTTACGGTGTTGTTTATTCAGTTGCTACACGCGCACACAGCTTTGTTTATGTGTATCAAGCATGCCTCCTCATTTTTTAATTGTGCTTTATTCCCTAAAAATGAGTAAAATACTTAAAAGGTATGAAAAGGAAGCGTCCTGGTGAAGACACTACAGATTCAGAGAGAAAAAGAAAAGCAATATCGATAGACAGAAGCGGACTGGGTCAAAAATTCATACCCGGGAAAATTTGTAGCGGCCTCATACAAGCATTTATGGCCAAAATCACACTGGAATCCGGCCCACCAGGGTTTCCCCGGTAAGACTTATCGCTAGTCCGCCTCTGTTGATAGAGAAAAAATATGAAATTGTGAAAAACTTTGAGCGAAATAAAAGACCATGTGATATTGCACATGCTACAGGCCTAAATGAGGCAATGCCGAGAATTAGAAAAAATGCAGAGAAAATAAAAACAACTTTTATAGCAGGAACAACTCAAAGTTTAATAAAATCCATTAGATCAAGACACAAAGAATTGGAAGAGACGGAATGGCTGTCATCTGTTTGGATAGAAAAATCAAACAAAGAACAAGTTTGCTTACGATAGAAGCAAAAGCATTAGGAATATTTTATTACGTAATAGTCGTAATAAAATACTTACATATTTTATTACGATTATTTATTGTGTTTGCTAATGTTCTGGTTACAAATGTGTGTTCAATCTTGGGTAGTCGGCACCTAACCCTATTTTTCCCATAGGGCCTGTTGTTTATATTGCACGATTTTGCATTGCACGAGGGTTTCTAGGAACACAACTATCATGCTATACAAGGACTGACTGTATTTCTGAATGTTCTCTCTTTTCCATTGGATACAGTCCTTAGAGAAGGCAAAATGATTACCATGGCAATTAGGACAGTTTTAAGTTTCATTATTACAGACCACATGTGTGTTCTTTTGAACCACAAGTGACTACACTTCTGCACACAGTTTGCGATTGACAGAATTTTTGGTCATTCTTAAATTCCGAATATCACAACTTACGGCACCGGACTGAGTTGGGAATGTATGGTTGAACGTGGCACCTGAGATCTCCAGCTTTTATAGTTGTGGGGAGATTTGGTGACTTAAATGTCAATATGACTGTTCGAGTAGGGACAGGCTCTTTTTACCTTATTGTATTGACTTGCCAATTGTAATCCTGGTTGGTTCGTCAATCGTAAGGGGTTTTATACTTTGCCTCGCCAATTGTAGGCATAAATTCTTTGGTTTTTATTATTAACCATATATCCTTGGCTACTAAGCTAAACTTAGTAGACCTCTGACTGCTTCTACAAGATTTCAGGTTTAATTGCATTTTTAGCTAGGAATTGAGTGAGGCAATTGACAAATACACTTAAAAAGTTTAACATGCTTAATTATAGAAATTGACTTAAAGGTTTACAAAATTGATCAATATTTGGTTATTTGGTTTTTTTTTTTAGGAGCATTAGCAACTAAGGCCATATTGCTCCGGGGATATGTGGTGGTCATTCCCTGACCTTTTCGCATCCTCCGTATTTGGTGGCTCATGGGCTCAAACCCCAGTTTAATCAAGAAGCATGTGCTACGCACTGCTGCTCCTGATTACCTGGCTATGGAGGCGCCCAAAATTGATCAACAAAACTCTTCATATTACAAAACATTCCTCACTGGGATAAGCCAAAACAATAAGTTCATTCAGCATATCTTGTTACTAAATTGAAACAATAGTTCCTTTACAATGTCCAATTTATTTATCGTTATTCCTTGGGCTAGTTCAAAATATCACAGTTAGGATTTTAGAATGCCTTTCTTCCCCTTTTTGGATCTTCTCTTGACCAGAAATAATAATAAAAAACAGTACTTACAATGATTTTCACTTCTCCGACCTTTTGGACCAGTTCCTTTATCTTCTAGCACTTTCTTTAATGGTTTCCACATCAGATTAAACTCTCCTCTATCAAACCACTTTGAAGTGGTATATACTTATTAACTGCCCACTTATTTTAACTTTATGAACACTTGAAACTACCAGTTGCATAACTGTAACTAATTACAATACCCAAACACGACTTTCCTCGATTACTAACTTACTCGCTGCATGAATGACTCATGCCCTTACATTGGCAAATCCTCTCGTCTGTAATCCGACAATATTCTCACTGTTTCCCGACTATTACTCTCATGGAACAACTCCTTTCTCTACAACTCCTCCCTCTATCACTACCACCTCTACAACTCCTCCCTCTTTAACTAACTTAATGCTACTAAACCAGTCCTTATATATCCCATTTTTACCGATGATTCCCTGAATTTTGACCTGACCTCCCCTAGGTAAGTCGAACTTTCCACGTAAAGTTTTTTAAATTTTTTCTTTTTCAGAAAAAATTAAGCTTAATCTTACACTCTCCATCTTTTTTGATGACAATTCTTTTTTTTTTGCATAGACTACATTTTGGTTGCTTAGTTCACAGACAAGTTCATCCTCTGATACATTTAGGATCCCATTCTGATATTAAGGGGTGGAATGTGGAGTAACCTTTGTGGGAATTCCACTAAAGTTAGATATTTTCAAGTCTTTCAGCATGTCTGTGTTCACTCATCTCCACTAATAAGTCTCCAGATCTAATTCGCCAAAGCATTTTTGGAGGGACAGCCACATTTTCAATGCATTTCAGAATCAAAAATGGGGAGAAGCTTACTCAGTGGTTGGTCTGTGGAGGAATGTTATATTAAAAAGAGCAGAGCAGAAAGATCTGTCCCTTCTTTTTTGTCTCTTGGCATGGGATATATTCAAATTATCATGGTCATCATGTCTATTTGAATCGGGATCAATAGATCCATAGTTGGATTGTTTTGTGCTGTCCATAGTCAGCACTGTCCATGTCCCGGGAGAGTGGATTTCTTCTCCCAGGTTTCCAGCCCCGTCATATGGAGCCAGGAGCGGTGCCACCAGTGACCAAGTGATAAGGTTGTTAGTGTTAGTGCGTTAGCAGTTAGTCTTATATACAAGAAGAAAGGTGGCTTTCCTTTCTGTTGAGTAAGCTGACTTCTTTACTTTAGGAGAGCAAAATTATATAACTTCAGAAATTAGAAAATAACGCTCAACTACAATCAATCGCTCTTTTAAGAAAATAGCTTACAATTGCTCAAGAATCACTATAGCCACTCGGCCAATGAATTGGGCGCCTCCGTAGCCAGGTGGGAAGGAGCAGCAGTGCGTAGCGCACGCTTCTTGATTAGACCGGGGTTCGAGCCTGTCACCACCAAATACGGAGGATGCGGAAAGGTCAGGGAATGACCACCGCATATCCCGGAGCAATATGGCCTTAGTTGCTAATGCTCCTAAAAACCAAATAACAAATAACAAATAACTCGGCCAATGAATGAATGAGAATGAATAATTTTGATATCATATACTTGGATTTCAGGAAAGCTTTTGATACTGTTGCACAGGGAAGACAAATTGGAGAGGTATGGCATTAAGGGTAAGTTGCTATAATAGATAAAGGGATGGTTGAGTGGGAGAAGACAAAGTTGTAATCAATGGACACTGCTCTTCACAGTCAAATGTTATTAGTAGAGTTCCCCAGGGTTCGGTGTTGGGCCCATTGTTGTTTTTTATATTTATCAATGATATTAATGAAGGTGTATCAGGTTTAACGTCCAAGTTTACAGATGATAAAAGTTGGCAGGGTTGTTAACGACAGTAAAGACAGTATGCTACTCCAACTGGATCTAGATAAGTAGGCTGAGAAGTGGCAACTGAAGTTTAACCATGACAAATACAAAATACTGCATATGGATAGCAATACCCCAGGAGAAACGTACCAACTGTGTAGTACTACACTCAGGGAAGTGGAAATTGAAAAAGACCTGGGGGTTATTGTGCAGTCAAATATTAAGTTTGCTGAGCAGTGCAGATGGGCTGCCAAGGTAGGACATGGACAGGGTAGGACAAACAGTATCATGAAGTCTTGTCAATGATATATAGAAATTTTGCTAGCAGGGACAGGGAGGTGATTAACCCGTTTTTTTACAAATCAATGGTCAGGCCACACCTAGAGTACTGTGTACAGGTCTGGAAGTCTCATTTTAGGAAGGATACAGTGTTGCTAAAACAAGTACAAAGAAGAACATACTTCACCTGATGAGGGAAACAAAGGAGTGCTGTTACCAAGAAAGGCTTAAGTTCTGCAAATTGCAGTGCCTGGATAGTAGGTACCTGCGAGGTGATCTAATTGAGGTGTATAAGGCCTTAAATGGGATGAGCAAGCTGATGGGATTCTTCCTCTTGCTCAGATTAAGAACCTGAGGGGGCACAGATTCAAATTGAGGACGACAGTTGTAGAATAGATGTGCAGAAATTTGCATTTAGCCAGCAGGTAGTGGATTGGTGAAACAGACGTCCATCTTTTGCTGTGGAAGTTGATAGCCTAAATAATTTTAAGGCTGAGCTGGACAGGCATTTGGAATGAATGGAAGAGTGAAATGGGAGGTTTTTTTTTTTTTTTTTTTGGCTGATGCTGCATAAGCTTGCTTTCTTACATCATATGCCTCTACTAATTCTAATGCTAATGAAAGACAGAATAAATAGGCTAGTCACTAAATGAAAGAATAAATTAGGAATTATGATAAAAGGGAATAAATGTCAGTTTTGGTGAAAGAAAGAGTGACCCAGCATGAGGGAAAGAGACTGAATGAGTGTTACAGTGAATGGGAATGAGTGGAAGAGCAAATGTAGCTGAAAGAATACAAAGTTAATAATAACTTACATTACTTTATATATACTAACAACACAAACACTATCACTGCATTCTCTCTCCTGGACTGCAAAAGATTTGTGGCTAGGCCTGCACCACAACGGAAGAATAACAGTAAATTGAAGTGCCCAGAGAGTGCAATGCAAAAAGCAAGAGTCGAAGAAATGAAATGAATACCAGAAGAATGAATGAGAGTGTAAGTGCATGAGAAAAAGAACACAAACCATAAATGTTACACTTAAGTACACATTAACTCTAGTTTTAATGTTTTATATTCTTTTTATTTAGCTCAATTATTAAGCATTAGTACAGTTGTGACCTCGTATCCACTGATTCAGTTGCCTGCGGTTAACCACGGGAAAAAAAATGAAAAAAATTAACAGATACTCTCGCTTCTCCAGTACAATGCTTCCCTTTATTTTTTATGATGTCGATTTTAAACCAAATAGCTTTCCTTTATTTTTTATGATGTCAATTTTAAATGGAATAGCTTCCCTTTATTTTTTACAATGAATAATTTCAAGTTTTTTTTTTTTTTTTTTTTTTTTTTATGTGAACCCCAAACATGAGAGGTATTAGAACCTATAGTACTGAGTACCGTGCTTGGGTTGGAGGTTGAGAAGACGAAAGAAGATATTTGTTGACATTGGACTTGAACTTCTGTAGATTGTAATTTTCAGGAAATACGTATGAAGAAAGGCTGTTCCAGAAAACGGCAGTTGAATGAATAAATGAGGATGTTGTTGTCATTTGGTTTTCAGGAGCATTAGCAACTAAGGCCATATTGCTCTATGATATGCGGTGGTCATTCCCTGACCTTTCCGCATCCTCCGTATTTGGTGGTGACGGGCTCGAACCCCGGTCTAATCAAGAAGCGTGTGCTACGCACTACTGCTCCTTCCCACCTGGCTACGGAGACGCCTAATAAATGAGGAAGATGAAAAGTTGGTTCTGTGGGTTTGAAGTTCGAAAGTAAATGGATGTTGGCTGGTGGCGGCACGTGTTCGGACTGTTTTGAAAGAGAGCGGGAATTATAGAAGCCAATTCAGAAGAACAGTGCCCATGGAAGTATCTGTAGAAGAGGCATGCAGCAGAAACAGGACGTCTATGAGAAAGCGAGTGGAGAGACTCTGTTAGAGATGAATCATTAATTAACCTAACTGCCCTCTTCTGAATGGAATCAAGAAGCCTGAGAGAGGTTTTGGGGGGAACCACCCCAGATGTCGGAACAATATTCCATTGCAGGGCGGATTTGCGATTTATACAGGGTGAACAGCTGTTTGGAAGAAAAGTAACGCTGAGAGCGAAAGACAAAACCAAGTTTTTTTGATGCAGAGGAAGCAATATTTGTAATGTGCTTGTGCCAAGAGAGATTAGAAGTCAAGGTAATCCCCAAAAGAGATATATCATTTTGCCTAGAAATCGGAGTGTCACTAAAGATAAGCATAGGAGCAGAAGAATCGTTTTTGCGAGATATAAGACAAGACAGAGTTTTAGAAGGGCTGAAATCAACTAAGTTGTCTTTGCCCCACTGGAGAATTACCTGAAGATCGGCATTTAAGGAATTGGTAGCAGATTTTCGAGAAGTTGAAGCTGATTGAGCAGGACAACGTTTCTCAAAATGGAAAGTTGAATGCAATGTGCTATCATCGGCAAAACTATTGATAGGATTTCCAGTCAATGGAAGAAGATCATTGATATACAAGAGGAAAAAGAGTGGGGGAAAGAACTGAACCTTGGGGGACATCGGCATTAGTGGAGAAGTTAGAAGACAGAGAGCATCCACCATCACCCTCAGTGAGTGATCAGAGAGAAAACTGGATAACTAATTACTAAAACCAGTTGGCAAACCATAAGATGGAAGCTTGTTTAGAAGAACTTTATCCAAACACTATCAAAAGCCTTTGGGATGTCAAGAGCAACTACTTGTGTTTCACTGAACCTTTCCATTGAATTAGTCCATAAATGGGTAACATAAGCCAGAATATCACCAGTGGATAGACACTGATGAAATCCATACTGGCGATCGTTAATCAGAAGGAAGGTTTCTAGGTAGTTTTAAGAGTTGGCGGTTAATTGATTTCTCCAATACTTTAGAAAGAGTAGAAGTAATTGCAATGGGACGATAATTGGATGGGAGGGATTTGTCACCCTTTTTAGGAACTGGCTGGATATGAGCAAATTTCCAAGCAGAAGGAAAAACACCTTTGGAATAAGAAAGTGAAAAAAGGCGGCAAAGAATAGGAGTAAGTTCAGGAGAACAGGTTTTGAGAACAAGTGGAGAAATACCATCAGGACCTGGAGCTTTCTTAGCATCAAGATTCATCAAAATTCTTCTAATATCCTTTTGACGGAAGACCACAGAAGGCACTGAATGAGAGCGTGTTGGGAATGGTGGGAGGTGTTTTACCAAGATCATTAATACACGAGTTGGAAGATAAATGGGAATGCTAGCAGGTCAGCTTTATCCTTGGCTGAAGTGACAACAGAACCATCTGGTTTGGACAGAGGTGGGAGCAGAGATGGGCAAAAGTTGTGGCCAATAGCTTTGGCAAGAGACCAAAATGCTCGGCTACCATTAGGGCAAGAAGCATGTTTTCTACTCTTAGCCTGTTCAAACTCTAGTTTGGACTGATTAATAACTGCTTTACAACTGTTGCGAGCTTTGGTGTAGGCAGAAAATGAAACTGAAGAATTAGAAACAAGCCAATTACGATATGCAATATTCTTCTCTTCAACAGCCTTAGCACATTTATTGGAAAACCAAGGTTTAGATAAAGGACGAGATTTTAAAGTGGAGTGTGGGATAAAAGATTCCATTCCTGCAAGAATAATTTTACTGACACAATCTGAGCAAACGTTGACATCAGAAGTTTTGAAACAGTAATCCGACCAAGGAAAAGAAGAAACGAAGTCTCGCAGGTCATCCCATTTTGCATTCTTGTAATGACAAACAACACGAGATTGGGAATAGCCATGAGATAAAGGTTCCATTGGAGAAGAGACAATCACCAAGTTGTGATCTGAAGTGCCTAAAGGACCTCTCACTTCGACCGTGTACTTAGAAGGGTTGTTTGTGAGAAAAAGATCAAGCGTATTGGCTGTATGATTAGGATTGTCCGGTATTCTTGTAGGTAAATGAACAATCTGTGCTAGGTCATTAGTAATTGCAAAAGCCTCAGCATCTCGACCTGCTGGGTCGGTGTTACTAGAAAACGGAATACAGTTGGAGTTCTGAACATTAAAATTACCAAGGAAAATTACCTCACTGTTAGGAAAGTTGGACTGGAGAAAGTGAAGTTGCAAAGAGAGGAAGTCAAAGAGCTCCAAGTGATTAGTGGAATTGGGAGAACGGTAGAGACAACAGATGAATTTGACACAATGAGGTAGAGAGATTTTAAGCCAGAGAAGATCTAAGAGAGGAGATTCCAAAAATCCAAGTCTCTGACAGGGAATATTAGAACGGACATATGCACAAGTACCACCTTTGAGGCGAAAGGAATCATACAGCGAATAATTTGTGCATCTGAGATGAGCAGAAGTTGAATCAACCGATAACTGAGATTCTGTCAGAAAAAGTATGTGGGGTTTGGCAGACTGCAAGTGGAAATGGACATCGTTGAGATTAGAATTGAGACCACGTATATTTGTGAAATGAATTAGGAAGTCATTGGGAGGTTTAGATCTTTTCGCAGATAAGCTTGCTCTATTAGTTTGACAATTCATGGTGTATTCCATAGTAAGAAAAAGTGGGTGGGACATGCTGTATGAAGTAATGAAATTTTTGGATATGGCGTACATGTGGTAAGAATATACCCAGATCCTTGACATAACGTGGCCTCGACAATGCTCCCCGCATACACACTACTCGGACTCCCTCCAGTCACTATCTGGCAGAGTAGAGGTTGCAAGATTATACACTAGCTGATCCGGAAGCCTCCTAGAGAGTTACCAATAGGTTAGGTCCGGTGTACTAACTAGCGGCCAGCCTGCGAACACCGTTTTAGAGCTGTACCCTTGAAATGTAATTAATATTGGATCTCGCCACGACATTCATCATAACCTCAAAAGTCATCAATCATACTGCATGATGGAAGAGATAGGGAAGGGTTGACCGGAACTTAGCTCTAGACTCGAAACATGGGTTCCACCACTTCAAGCCTCCAATAAGCAAAGTGGCTGTATTTCACTCTTGTGTTTGCCCATCATTTTCGCAATTTCTAAACAAAACAAAAAAAAAAAAAAAAATTAGTTAATATAAAAAAAAAAAAAAATTCTGACATTCCTGACATAAATAACAAAACAAAATTTGTTCTTTTGAGGTGTGACAGAACGCAACAATCGACGCGCCGCACTAAATCAAACTAAACATTTGGTCTCTCTTTTTTTTTTTTTTTTTTTTGAGCCATAGGTGTAAAGACAGTGGGGGTTGCAAGGTAATAGGTACACTAAATGCGGTACAAGTAAACACATGGGTTGTGTTAGGGTAGCTAAGAATAGAAACAGGTGCAGGTATACTTGCGTGCACACCAATGCTAGGAGTTTAGTAAATAAATTTGATGAATTTGAGGTATTGCTCGCCGGACAGTGCAGTGTTGAGTCAGTTTGGTGTGACATAAGCATTGGGAGATCAAAATTGAGAGTAGGAGTGTGCTATAGGCCTAATGGCTCTGATGAGTATAACAAGGAACTGTACAGGGAAATAGAGTGGACGAGTAAATCAGAGAGTCTTATAATAGGAGATTTTAATTTCCCAGATATTGACTGGAATTTGGGGGCTGGTTACTCACACACTAGCAGGGCTTTTGTGGATTTATTGGATGATTGTTTTCTACATCAGCATGTTCGGGAGGCAACTAGAGGGAGTAATACTCTTGATTTGATTATCAGCCGTGATTCTTCATGCATTAAGAATCTGCAGATAAATGAACCACTAGGTGGCAGTGATCACAGTGTGCTGAAGTGGGATTTACTCAAAGAGGTAACTACCATTAGGGGTAAAGGGAAGGGTTATTGCTTCCGTAAAGGCGACTACGATGGACTGAGACAGTATTTAAATTCTATACAGTGAGACCAACTGATGATGTTACCAACAGCAAATTCAAAATGGGAAGCATTCAAAGAACTTATCTTGGAAGCTACTAGGCTTTACATACCAACTAAGAAATATTGTTCAAGGTTTAGGCCAAAATGGATGTCAGATGAACTAATGAGGCATACGGCAGAGAAGAAAAATGCATGGAATACTTACAAATTAACACATGACACAGAAGCCTATGATAGATACAAGTTGATATGCAACCAAGTTACAAAGGAGGTTAGGCAGGCAAAGGCAGATTACGAGAAATCCTTGGCAAGGGATGCAAAGAAAAACAGCAAAGAGTTCTTTACTTATGTTAACTCTAGAAGGAAGGGGTTGAATCAGATTGGTCCATTTGATATTGATGGGTCAACTGTTGATGATCCTGCTCAGGTAGCTAACAAACTAAATGAATATTTTGCATCGACATTCACACATGAGGAGTTATTCAGCAAGGGGAATGCCAGAGGTGTATTCAACTCTAGCAGTAAGCTACAGAATCTTGAAATAACTGGGAGTAAAGTGGAGGAGAAACTGTTGAAGATAAACACAAGAAAGGCACCTGGGGTGGATGGGATCTATTCAGTTATATTAAAGGAGGCAGCAAAGGAAGTAAGCAAACCCTTAGCCATAATTACGAGAGCTTCCTTGGACTCAGGGGAGGTACCCATAGACTGGAAATGTGCAAATGTGACCCCAATTCACAAAGGAGGATCAAAGGCTGACACAAGTAATTATAGACCTGTGAGCTTAACTTCTGTTCCAGGAAAATTAATGGAGGCACTGGTTAAAGAAGCACTGCAGGATCATTTAGACAAGACTTCAGTTATAGCTCAGACACAGCATGGTTTTGTTAAGGGGAAGTCTTGCCTGACCAACTTGATTGGATATTATGATGCAGTCACAAAAGAACTGGATGCAGGGAATAACTTTGATATTATATACTTGGATCTTAGAAAGGCTTTTGATACTGTTGCACATGGAAGACTGCTACACAAATTGGAGCAGTGTGACATTGGAGGCAAATTGCTGCTATGGATAAAGGGGTGGTTGAGGGGGAGAAGACAGAGAGTGGTAATCAATGGACACTGCTCATCGTGGACTAATGTTATTAGTGGAGTCCCTCAGGGCTCAGTGTTGGGTCCATTATTGTTTTCTCTATTTATAAATGATATTGATGATGGTATATCAAGCTTAATGTCCAAGTTTGCAGATGATACAAAGGTTGGCAGGGTTGTCAAGGACACTACTGACACTATGCTGCTGCAACAGGATCTGGAAAGGTTGAGCAGATGGGTTGAGAGGTGGCAAATGAAGTTTAACACTGACAAATGTAAAGTACTACACATGGGAAACAGCAACCCCAGAGCAACGTATCAACTCTGTTGTACTACACTGACAGTGGTAGAGAATGAAAGGGACTTGGGGGTGGTTGTGCAGGCAGATATGAAGTTCTCTGAGCAGTGCAGACGGGCTGCAAGAGTAGCTCATGGAGTATTGTCAATGATATACAGGAATTTTTCCAGCAGGGATAAGGAGGTGATTATTCCATTGTATAAGGTCAGGCCACACCTAGAGTACTGTATACAGGTCTGGAGGCCTCATTTCAAGAAGGATGTAGAGCTGCTGGAACGAGTACAGAGAAGGGCAACAAGATTAGTGAATGGAACAAAGGGGTGCTCTTACGAAGAAAGGCTTAAGTTTTGCAAATTACAGTGTCTGGAGACTAGGCACCAGCGAGGTGATCTGATAGAGGTGTATAAAGCCTTGAATGGTTTAAGCATGCTCAATGCTGATGGGATTCTTCCTCTAGCTCAGAAAAATCACCTGAGAGGGCATAAATTCAAATTGAGGAAAGACAAATGTAGGATAGACGTGAGGAAATTTGCCTTTAGCCAGCGGGTGGTTGGTGGGTGGAACAGACTTCCATCCCTTGTGGTGGAGGTTGATAGCCTAAATAAGTTTAAGGCTCAGCTGGACAGGTATTTGGAACGAACAGAGGGGTGAAGTGGAAGTGGGTTTTTTTTTCTTTTTTTTTTGGCTGATGCTGCATAAGCTTGCTTTCTTGCATCAAATGCCTCTACTAATGCTAATGCTAATCTCCCAATGACGACTTATAATGCCGGTTCTTGTCACTTATTTACAACTTGCAAAATATCTGTTTATACTTATTCAAGTAATTACTTGAATTTTATGATTTCTGGTCGATTTATTTTTATTTTTTATTATTTTTTTTT
Organism: Mastigoproctus giganteus; assembly: GCF_048544385.1. Taxonomy (NCBI): domain Eukaryota; kingdom Metazoa; phylum Arthropoda; class Arachnida; order Uropygi; family Thelyphonidae; genus Mastigoproctus; species Mastigoproctus giganteus. The sequence continues at coordinate 141,560,277 of NC_143578.1, forward strand.
ATTTCAAGTCTTGAAGTGTCCCGGTTAATCCAATCCTGGTAAATCGAGAGTCGTGCTGCACTTCATTATTACTATATTTAATGTTGGTAATGTTTTACTGTGTGTTTACTTTATCAATTAAACTTTATTATACAGTAATACCCCGACTTACGCTACCCCGACTTACGCGAACTCGGAGTTACGCGGTTCTTGATTTTTTTCGTTTGGCAACGCTGCCGCCCACTATCTTCAAGGTCGTTTTTCATATGTTATCGATATACGGTGCGACGGCGGAGAATGAGAGCGAAAGATGAACAAAATTCAACTTTGCTGCTTTTATGTTTTTTATATCAGTGAAGGGGAAACACATTTCACCCTAATAACGTAAAAACCAACACAATTCCAGCTATCGGTATAATCGCAAATGCAATTAGATCGAGTTTACTACCAGTTTATAACAGATTTCACTAGCAGAAACGCAACTGGATTTTTATTGTTTTATGGTAGTAACCCCTAGAAATGTGAGGTGTTAATAGTGTATCTCTGCCTTTATGGTGTTGTTTATTCAGTTGCTACATGCGCGCAGCTTTGTGTATGCGTATCAAGCGTGCCTCCTCGTTTTGTAATTGTGCTTTATTCCCTAAAAATGAGTAAAATACTTAATTAAAAGGTGTGAAAAGGAAGCGTCCTGGTGAAGACACTGCAGATTCAGAGAGAAAAAGAAAAGCAATTATCGATAAACAGAGGCGGACTGGGTCAAAAATTCTTACCCGGGAAAATTTATAGTGGCGTCATACTATGGTTTATGGCCAAAATCACACTGGCCCACCGGGGTTTCCCCGGTAAGGCTTATGGCCAGTCCACTTCTGTCGATAGAGAAAAAATATGAAATTGTGAAACGCTTTGAGTGAAATGAAAGACCATGTGATATTGCACGTGCTACAGGCCTGAATGAAGCAACGGCGAAAAGCACATGACAATTGCAAACTTGACAGGTTGAAAATTGAAAAGGGCTCAATTGTAAAGGGCTTAAAAATTTTAGAAAACATAGACTCCAACGAAGGACGCGTTATAGCTACAAAGCAAGGAATAAAAAAATTATTAGCTTGCTACGAAGAAATTCTGCGTGAAAAAAAGAACGCGCTGTGTCGTCAGACGAATTTGTTAGATTTTATGAAGCCATCGACATCGAAATAACTTTTTTACGTAAGTCATTTGTTTTTTTAATACATATTTTGTATTAATATGTATAAAGAACTGCAATTTTATTAATATTTTTCTTCTAAACTAGTGTTTTTGTTAGTCCTTGGTCCCAATTAAGCAAAATTTATATGTATTTATATGCAAAGTTTTACCCCGACTTACGCGAATTCGACTTACGCGATTTTCGTCGGACCCACCTATCGCGTAACTTCGGGGTATTACTGTACTTACAAGAAAATCACGTCATATATGGGGTCAGCAGGTGTTCGCTCATATCCACCGTAAGTCTTATAACATATCCCCTGTGGATACATGGGTCTTACTGTATTTAAATTTACATTATACACAATTTCATCACTAGGGATGAAATTTTTTCTCACACACTAGGGGAGCCCTAGTGTGTGAGAAAAAAGATGAGTGAAAAAAAAAAAAAAAATATATATATATATCTAAGTTAGTAGTCATGAAAGGCAATGTGTTAACGTTACGTTACTAGTAAAGCTAATTATGGAGAACAATAGGTCCATAATCCATAATAATTATTAATAACATTTTAAACTGTTACTTCCTGTAATACATATATATATATATATATATATATATAACCTAGGAGGAAAAAAAATTATAAACTATAAGAAAAAGGTATAAAAATAGAATGGAAGTAGAGTGAGAATGCAGATTATGAATGAAGTAAATATGTATTTCACCCCCACCTGGCAAGGAGAGATTATTCCTCTCCCTTCGCCTGGTGCGTTCCCCACTGTCAGCTAATATATCCCACTCCCAGAGCAGGATGGGCAGTTTGACCTTCCAACCAGATTCGGCACTGCAGGGACCTGACAACGATCACCGACGGAGACATACTGCGGCTTTGCTGCCAACATGCCATTTGGCGATATGAACTGGGTGTTCAAACCCGGTTCCCTTGTACAGGTACAAATAGGTACCTGTATAAGTACAAGAGGTTACTGTATAAGCCTGAATATGTTGGGATTATTGGAAAAAATTCTAAGTTGGATTACCAGGTGGCTGCTGGGTAGAAGGGTGTGATTAACAGATATTCTTCAGATTGTGGTAACATTAGAAGCGGGAGTCCCCAAGTGTCAGGTTTTGGACCACTGTTGTTTCTGATTTTTATAAACAACATTGAAGATGGAGTAGAAGATTTGATGTCAAAATTTGTAAACAATGTAAATACTGGTAAAATAGTTAATGATCGTTATTGTTATTGTTGTTTTTTAGGAGCATTAGCAACTAAGGCCATACTGCTCCGGGGATATGCGGTGGTCATTCCCTGACCTTTCCGCATCCTCCGTATTTGGTGGGCACGGGCTCGAACCCCGGTCTAATCAAGAAGCATATGCTATGCACTGCTGCTCCTGCCCACCTGGCTATGGAGGTGCCCTAGTTAATGATCAGTACCAAGCAGTGCTCTTTCAGGATGACTTGAACAGACTACAAGAATGGTCACAATAGTAATAGCATGTTTTAATGCAATAAAATGCATGATCATGCACTTGGGGAATAGCAAATAAAATAAATTTTACACTTTGTGGGGTTGAATTAAAAACAGTAGATAAAGAAAGAGATCTGGGAGTTATACCTTAGGCAGATATGAAGTTTTCTGAGAAGTGTAAACAGGCAGACAGGAATGCCCATGTTATCCTACTGTCAAACATTATTCTCTAGAGATAATCACACTGTAGAATGCAGTTGTAAGACCACATTTGGAATTCTGTTTTCAAGTATGGATACCTCACTTTCAAAAAGATATTGAGCTTGTTGAAATGATCCACAGACAAGCAACTTGCATGGTGAGAATGGCAAAACGGTGACCATATGAGGAAAGACTCCAATTATGTGGGCTACAGAGCTTGGCAACCAGGCACTCAGAGGTGACCTGATTGAGGTTTATAATGCTCTGCAAGGGGGTTATTAAAATGAATGAAGGTTGAATTTTCACTTTTATAGAGAATTGGAGATCTTGGGGGAATATATTCAAATTACAGGGAGGAGGTTTAGACTAGATTGTAAGAAGTTTTTCTTTTAGCCAAATGAGTCTTTCATTGCTGGAACAGATTGCCTTTACATAAATTCAGATAAATTTATGTGTGTGAGGAGGGAAGTGAATAATTTATATTTCTTATATACCATTTTTTTTGGCTAGTGCAGTGAAAGCCTGTTGTTTCCTTACACTATATGGCCATTACTATTACTAGTAAGAACCACGCACCGATTCATCCTAGTCAGGATGATGGTACCAGACCTGTCTTGACAAAGCAGAGCCAATTTAGTGTATTAGGGCTGGGCCCCTTACCCATCAGAATTCCCTTTCTGAGTTTCCATGGGTAGCAGTACATGGCTGCACACACACACACTGGAAATCCTGTATGAGCATTAGATCCCAGTAATGCTAATCTGGAATCCCAGTAGCATTACTGGAGGATTTCCTCATCACTGCCATCATTAACTCACAAAGAATGGGTTTAAATAGCAACGATATTAAAATTAGAGTAAACAAAAGAGAAGATTTTATGAATTAAAAGTAATATTTGACAGTTCAAGAGAAGTATTTCTGGTGCTATCTTGTTACATATTATTCTAGTTTATTGTATTATTAGCATGAAATTTGGTTAGAAGAGATGTTGATGACAGTTTAGTTTGCTTTGCATAAAATTTCAACATCTGATTAGTTATTTTCTATATTTGCATTGATCTTCTATGATCTTCTATATTTGCATTTTTTTAAAAAATATAATACAGTCTGTCCTCGTATAGCACGATAGTTGCGTTCCTAGAAAACCTTGTGCAATGCGAAATCGTGCAATATAAACAACAGGCCCTATGGGAAAAGTAGGGTTAGGTGCCGACCACCCAAGATTGAACACACATTTGGAACCAAAACATTACCAAACAATAAATAATCGGGTAATTTTAATCGTTATAAAATGTAAGTATTTTATAACGATTAAAATACGTAATAAAAATATTATAATAAAGTATTTTTAGTATTTTTTAATACTAAAAAAGTATTTTTTACGAATAAAATACGTATTTTATTCGTAAAAAAATTATTATATTAAATAAAATAGTCGTAATAAAATACTTACGTATTTTATAATACGTAAGTATAAATTATAATACGTAAGTCGTAATAAAATATTGCTAATGCTTTTGCTTCTATCGTAAGCAAACTTGTTTTTTATTTGATTTTCTATCCAAACAGATGACGGCCGTTCCATCTCTTCCAATTCTTGTGTCTTAATCTAATGGATTTTAATTACACTGAGTTGTTCCTGCTATGAAAGTTGTTTTTATTTTCTCTGCATTCTTTGTAATTCTCGGTGTTGCCTGATTTAGGTCTATAGCACGTGCAATATCACATGGCCTTTCATTTCGCTCAAAGCGTTTCACAATTTCATATTTTTTCTCTATCGACAGAGGCGGACAGAAGCCTTACGGGGGAAACCACGGTGGGCCGGAGGCCGGTGTGATTTTGGCCATAAACCGTAGTATGAGGCCACTATAAATTTTCCCGGGTAAGAATTTTTGATCCAGTCCGCCTCTGTTTATCGATATTGCTTCTGTTTTTTTCTTCTCTGAATCTGCAGTATCGTCGCCAGGACGCTTCCTTTTCACACCTTTTAAGTATTTTACTCATTTTTAAGGAATAAAGCACAATTACAAAACGAGGAGGCACGCTTGATACACATAAACAAAGCTGCGCGCGTGTAGCAACTGAATAAACAACACCGTAAAGGCCGAGATACACTATTAACACCTCACATTTTACTAAAGCACATTTCTGGGAGTTACTACCATAAAACAATAAAAACAATTTCCAGTTGCGTTTCTGCTAATGGAATCTGTTATAAACTGGTAGTAAACTCGATCTAATTGCATTTGCGATTATACCGATAGCTGGAATTGTGTTGGTTTTTACGTTATTATGGTGAAATATGTTTCCCCTTCACTGATATAAAACACATAAATACATTTTCAGAATCTTCTTCATTCCTATCGTGTTGCGTTCGGTTGGGGTGATTCCACGTTCGACTGCCATTTCTTGTAAACACCAAGCGAATCGTGCATAAGCGAATTCGGTTCGTGTTATATAAGATAACGTTCCCCTATTTATAAATCGTGTATGATCGAATTCGTGTAATGTAAACACTTTTTATACGAGGACCGACTGTATCAACATTCTAAATAATGCCATTAAATGATCAGTTCAACTGTTAAAGAAACATTATCCACAACTATCATTTATAAATGAAGGCATAGATAATTCAATAGTTCAAGAAATTAAATGGATGTCAGAAGTTTTATTCTAAATTAAACTTAAATAGAAATCTTAAACAATGAAGGATAACACAAGAAATTTAATTTTGCATTTGAGGTCCATTTAATATATTTTACGATTACATAAAAGTATTATTCACAGTAAAAAAAGGATACAACTTAATATTTTCATAAACAAGAAAAGAGGTCGCTAAAGAAGTGTTTAAGTTTGTGGCATTCTCAAAATGCATACATTGAAGTAAGGAATTTAATGATGTAATATAAAAATTTTGGTAAGAAAACACATAAAAATGGTGTTAAATAAGAGACCAAGTTCTTCATCTGTGTCAAAGATAACTAGCTTTTTACACGATTAAAACTAAATATTACCCTTACATAATGTATAGTTTTAATCCAGTGGCCACCATATTATTATTCTTGTTTGGCTTTTGTAAACTTGTTTTGAGAGAGAAGTTAAAGTAACTGTAATTAGCATGCTCAAAATTTTGTATACACTAGAAAACATTTACTAAAAGATATTCAATAATCTTTAAAAGTTGTTATATGTAGTTAGTTGAACTGAGTTTAATGTTATTAGTTGACAGTAAGTTGAACCCCAGTTTAATGTTATTAGTTGACAGTAAGTTAAACTCTAGCATTAACCCTGGGTATTGGCTTGGCACACTCAGGGTCCTGAGCTGGATATCATCATTCTTCTCTTTTTTTGGCGATTCCCTTCTACTCTCTCTCTCTCTCTCTCTTAGGGTAACTGGGGAAATTTTTTTTTTTTTTTTTTTTTTTGGCTGTTGCAGCATAAGCCTCAGGCTTCCTTGCACTATATAGCTAATAATAATTTCACACTTGTGACATAAGGAAAACCCTTTCTGGTCACTGCAGAACAGTTGCAATATTTAATTAATTTTTCGATTGTAGTTTTAAAGGTACAGTCATTTTAAAGAACTGTTTATGTTACTTGCATGGAACAGTTTTAACTGTTCCATGCAAGTAACATAAACAGTTCATGCAACTGTTTCAACTGTTTCTTTAACTGTTTTTAACTGTTTCAAGCGTCTTTTGTCCTTTTCTAGTTTTTATAAATAACTGCCTTCAGCTAAGAGGACAACAGTCATTTTTACATTGTGTTAAGTGGTTCTTGAATAAATGTTGGCAAGTTAAAGAGGACTTAAAACAGAAATAAATCCTCTGGTATTTTTGCTCATTTTATTAATATCTAAACACTACACAACTTGACAATTGGAATATCATTCCCCACCACAAATCTGCACAATCCAAAACCTGAATAACTTGTTCAGCAGGCTAGCAAGATCATATGAGATCATTGTACACTTCATTGGGGTGTGTGTGTGTGTGTGCGCGCGCGCGCACGTGCGTGCGCATGCAGGGGGGATCAAACATTCCCATCTACTTCCACTTTAATTTACTAAAGGAGGAAAATACTGTTTCCAGTTTTAAGCTTGAATATGAATTCCACATCTAACATGCCAGGGTAAGATAAACAGAAAAGTAACCACTTATAAAGAGCCATCCCCCCCCTCCCTCCTGTTTTTAATTAAATTTCACTCTTGGAAAAGTGATATCTGTCAAGAATGCCTTGTAACATTCAAACAAGATATATACATACCCCATCCTCCATTCCTTTCCTACAGTTTCTTGCAGAAGAAAATATTACTCCCACATTAATCACCCACTGAATATAGAAGAACTGCCTGACAACCCTTCTCTTCAGCCTGAAGTGGACGCCTGCTCCTTTCCAGTGTCAGTCTGCAGTGCACAGGAATCTTCCAGGGAAGGATTCCAGCATTCTCATGATCTTTTAAACTGAAGTAAGTTAATTTCCCGAGGCCTCCGTAGCCGAGTGGTCAGGAGCGGGAGTGCAGTAGCACGCACTCTTTGAGTAGACTGGGGTTCAAGCCCCTGACTGCTAAATACGGTCGATCTGCCAACCCGCACTGGACCAGTGTGGCAGATTATGGTCCATTTCCCTCACCATGAATTGTTGAGGAGGTTTCCATCCTGCAGTGAGTTGATAATGGCTGCAGTTTACCTTTATTTTTTTTTTAAGTTAATTTCCCAGTTAAACTGATTTCCAAAATACGAAATCTGTCTACTAAGTAAACTAATCTCATTTTTGGAGAAACTTTACATAATGCATACTATAAATAAAAGTCAAATGAAGGCATACATTGCTTTTACTTTAAAGTATATGCTGCTATCCAGACAGGCTTTAATTCTGGGACATAAAAGACTTCAAATTTCAAATAGAAAAGGCTTCTGATAGGTAAGATGAAAGCAAAAAGTTGGCAAAAAGAAAAGAGAATAGACATTAGGCATGTAACACCCTATTAAAACCCAAGAGGCCTTTTTATTGCTTTCATACCTTCAGGCTAAAGACCTTAAGCTATGAAAGCTATAAAAAGTCAATGAACATGTTGGGCATACCCTCATTCTGTATAAAACTGTAAGCAAACTGAGCTTGCTACTTAGTACATCCACCTTGCAGATATGGAGAGAAAGGGGCTATTCCCAATAATGACTTATCATACAACTTGAGGCTTTTGCTCTGAGATATAGCAATAACATCTTACATATTGTGGCTATATCTTGTCTATGGTTATTCATATCTTCACAATGTGGGGGGGGGAGGTCAAACATTCCATTTTACTTCCACTTTAATTTGCTTTACTACAGGAGGAAAATACTGTTTAAAGTTTAAAGCTTGAATATGAAATCTAACATGCCTGATAAGATTCCCAAAAATGGATGGTTGGTTGGTTTAATGGAAGTTTATTGGCACAAGGGCAACTAAGGCCAAATTGTGCCTGTCACAGTAATTCTGCAAATGATATATATATATATATATATATATATTTTTTTTTTTTTTTTTCCAGTCATATGTCAGATAAGTTCATATAAATAAATTTGTTTTAAAAAATTAAATAAATCGGATAAATTCGCGTCATCACTGAGAATATGGTTCATCTCTAATGAATTGTTTTGAGTTAAAACCGATTTAAAATTTGTTAGTCGAGCAGCATGATTGTGGGGACACTCAAGGAGAATGTGTTTCACTGTAAGTAGGGCTGAACAATGACAACAGTGAGGAGGTTGATCCCCTTGTTAACAAATGGAGGTGGGTCAGATGGGAATGGCCAATGCGTGTCCTTGCAAGGACAACCTCTTCTCGTGTGTTTAATCGCAAACTAGATTTCCAGTATTGTGGCTTTTGCTTTATTTGGAAAAGTTTGTTATGTTATGGGTCTGTTGCTGCCATACTGATGTCCATTGGTCAATACATAACTGTTTTATGATGAGTTTACAGTCTATATAAGGAATCGAGGTAAGTGGGTTGATTGGATTTTTTGCTGCTTGATCTGCTTTTTCATTTCCCTGGATTCCAGCATGCCCGGGAATCCAGCAGAATCTTACGTCTGTGTTATACTCTGTGAGATTAATTAACTCTGCTCTGATTTCTTTCAGGATAGGGTGAGAGTTCGGACATTTATGTTGTAAAGCGGTTACTGCATTCAAGGAATCGGTATAGATTATTATCTCTTCATTAGACCTGTTTTTGATGTTTTCGATAGCCATTTTTATTGCATGAAGTTCAGCGGTGTAAATACTGCAACTTGGGAAAAGTTTTTGAGGGATTGCACAAGTGGGAAGTACTACTGCAGCGCCCACATCTGTATCAGATTTGGATCCATCAGTATATATTTGCAGACAGTGTTTGTTTGCTGATGCATGAGCTCAATGTAGCTGCTGTATATTTTCATTGTTGTTTTCCCCAATTTCGAAAAAAGTCATCACATAAAGTTTTAAAAGTGGACCATGGAGGCTCTATTTCTCCTGTATCTTGGTGGATATTGTCGAGTGGGACACTCCAATACTGAGCAACATACTTCAATCTGATTCCAGCAGGTTTATTTTCATTTGGTTTATTCCTGTAGAAATTTATGAAAGACGGGTTAAAGAGGTAAGGACAGATAGGATGCGAGGGCATACTCCGAAGTTTTGCAGCGTACATAAGCAGCAGCATCTATCTCCTTAAGGATAATGGAGGTTCATGTGCGTCAATATATAGACTATGCACTGGAGATGTTTGGAAGGCACTTAGAGCTATTCTAAGTGCATTATGTTGGATGGTATTTACGGACTGTAATGCTGACTTTCTAGCTGAGTCATATACAGGTGCACCATAGTCTAGTCTGGATCGGATTATGGTTTTATATAAGTGAAGAAGGGAGTATCGGTCAGCTCCCCAGGATATGCAGAAAGAACTCTAAGGATATTCATTTTTTTCAAACAAATAGTTCGTACATGCTGTATGTGTTTTAGGAAGTTTAATTTCTTGTCCAATATTAAACCTAGGAATTTAATATTGTCATTGACTGGAATAGCATGATTTCCCAGGCGCAATTCAGGATCAGGGTGCAGTTTTCGTTTCTTGCAGAAGTGTATAGCAAACGTTTTCTGAGGTGATAGTCGGTAGCCATTTTGTAACATCCATGATTGCGTTTTTTTATTGACAGCTGGAGTTTCCTTTCAATGGAGAACATATTTTGCGAGTGACTGGATATAGCGAGATCGTCAGCATAAAGATAAGTTTCTACCGAATTCGGGATGCTGTTGTTAGAGTGTGTATTCTAACTGCGAAGAGTGTAGCACTGAGGACTGACCCTTGTGGGACTCCTTCCTCCTGTATGCAGATTTTCGAGAGTGAACTTTGAAAATGAACCTGAAATGTTCGATATTCGAGAAAGCTCTGAATTAATGATGGTAAATGCCCCCTTAGTCCTAGGGCATGTAAGTCACGAAGGATGCCATGACGCCACGTGGTTTCAAAAGCTTTCTCTACATCTAAGCTCACCATGACCAAATGTTCGTTCTTTATGAATGCATTTCGCACATTTGCCTCAGCCTTAATCATAAGATCTAGGGTAGACCTGTTTTTACGAAATCCAAACTGATCGTTGTTCATAGTAATTTGAGTTATAAGATACCAGGTGAGGCGACTGTGTACCATTTTTTCCAGAGTCTTACCCAGACAGCTAGTAAGTGAGATTGGTCTATAATTATGCGGGTCTGATTGGTCTTTTCCAGGTTTTGGAAAGGGTAGAACAACAGAATGTCTCCAGGAAATAGGAAAATAATTTGCAACAAATATTCGATTAAAAAGTTTTAGGAGGGAGTAACGTGTGCCCTCATTTAGATTCTTTAACATTAGGTAGTATATGCCGTCTGGACCAGGTGCACTATTGGCTGAATTTTTTAAGGATTCTTCTAATTCATACATGGTTAGTGGTTTATTATAAGAGGGGGCTGACTTCGTTCCGAAATTTATTTTATATTTTTCAGTTATTGTTTTGGCTTTTAGGAAAGTTGGATCATAAGCGGTTGAGGAAGAATGGTGAGCAAAAGATTCCGCGAGGATGTTTGCAATATCCTCTGGAAGGGTTTTCTCTTGTCCTTTATAGACGATGATTGGGGAAGGAATTGATGGAAATTTACCAGTAAGGAATCTTATTTTCCGCCAGATTAGTCCTGCACTTGTGTCTTTAGTGACAGATGAAGCAAAACGAATCCAAGATTCCTTTTTAGCTTTTTGCCGGGTGTAGCGGGCATGGGCTTTTAGTTTCTTAGCATTAGCATTAGCATTAGTAGAGGCATCTGATGCAAGAAAGCAAGCTTATGCAGCATCAGCCAAAAAAAAAAAAAAAAAAAACCCACTTCCACTTCACCCCTCAGTTCGTTCAAAATACCTGTCCAGCTGAGCCTTAAACTTATTTAGGCTATCAACCTCCACCACAAGGGATGGAAGTCTGTTCCACCAACCAACCACCCGCTGGCTAAAGGCAAATTTCCGCACGTCTATCCTACATCTGTCTTTCCTCAATTTGAATTTATGCCCTCGCAGGTGATTTTTCTGAGCTAGAGGAAGAATCCCATCAGCATTGAGCATGCTTAAACCATTCAAGGCTTTATACACCTCTATCAGATCACCTCGCTGGTGCCTAGTCTCCAGACACTGTAATTTGCAAAACTTAAGCCTTTCTTCGTAAGAGCACCCCTTTGTTCCATTCACTAATCTTGTTGCCCTTCTCTGCACTCGTTCCAGCAGCTCTACATCCTTCTTGAAATGAGGCCTCCAGACCTGTATACAGTACTCTAGGTGTGGCCTGACCATTGCCTTATACAATGGAACAATCACCTCCCTATCCCTGCTGGAAAAATTCCTGTATATCATTGACAATACTCCATGAGCTACTCTTGCAGCCCGTCTGCACTGCTCAGAGAACTTCATATCTGCCTGCACAACCACCCCCAAGTCCCTTTCATTCTCTACCACTGTCAGTGTAGTACCACAGAGTTGATACGTTGCTCTGGGGTTGCTGTTTCCCATGTGTAGTACTTTACATTTGTCAATGTTAAACTTCATTTGCCACCTCTCAGCCCATCTGCTCAACCTTTCCAGATCCTGTTGCAGCAGCATAGTGTCAGTAGTGTCCTTGACAACCCTGCCAACCTTTGTATCATCTGCAAACTTGGACATTAAGCTTGATATACCATCATCAATATCATTTATAAATACAGAAAACAATAATGGACCCAACACTGAGCCCTGAGGGACTCCACTAATAACATTAGTCCACGATGAGCAGTGTCCATTGATTACCACTCTCTGTCTCCTCCCCCTCAACCACCCTTTTATCCATAGCAGCAATTTGCCTCCAATGTCACACTGCTCCAATTTGTGTAGCAGTCTTCCATGGGCAACAGTATCAAAAGCCTTTCTAAGATCCAAGTATATAATATCAAAGTTATTCCCTGCATCCAGTTCTTTTGTGACTGCATCATAGTATCCAATCAAGTTGGTCAGGCAAGACTTCCCCTTAACAAAACCATGCTGTGTCTGAGCTATAACTGAAGTCTTGTCTAAATGATCCTGCAGTGCTTCTTTAATCAGTGCCTCCATTAATTTTCCTGGAACAGAAGTTAAGCTCACAGGTCTATAATTACTTGTGTCAGCCTTTGATCCTCCTTTGTGAATTGGGGTCACATTTGCACATTTCCAGTCTATGGGTACCTCACCTGAGTCCAAGGAAGCTCTCATAATTATGGCTAAGGGTTTGCTTACTTCCTTTGCTGCCTCCTTTAATATAACTGGATAGATCCCATCCACCCCGGGTGCCTTTCTTGTGTTTATCTTCAACAATTTCTCCTCCACTTTACTCTCAGTTATTTCAAGATTCTGTAGCTTACTGCTAGAGTTGAATACACCTCTGGCATTACCCTCGCTGAATAACTCCTCATGTGTGAATGTCGATGCAAAATATTCATTTAGTTTGTTAGCTACCTGAGCAGGATCATCAACAGTTGACCCATCAATATCAAGTGGACCAATCTGATTCATCCCCTTCCTTCTAGAGTTTACATAAGTAAAGAACTCTTTGCTGTTTTTCTTTGCATCCCTTGCCAAGGATTTCTCGTAATCTGCCTTCGCCTGCCTAACCTCCTTGTATATAATGAAATTAGCAGTGGTTGGATTCTTTCGAAACTGATTCCACGCTTTGTTCTTCTCTCTCTTAGCAGTGTTACATGCTGAATTCCACCAATAGTTTTTGTGTTTGGATCCTTTATGTGAAGTTCGAGGAATGGTAGTAGCAGCAGCTGTCAACATTTGTTCTGTGATATGTTTAACGGCGTTATCTATGGAGTGATGTTGGATAATATCATCCTCTAGTGTAATACTAGATGCATATTTATTCCAGTCAGCTTTTGAGAATTTCCATTTAGATCGACTGCTTACTGGTAAGTTTGTCCTTGTGCAGAGCTTACAGATTATAGGGAAATGATCACTATTTAATGGGTTCTCTGAGACTCTCCAATCGAAGTCTGGAAATAATGTGGGTGAGCATATCGACAGGTCTATAGCAGAGGTTGAGCCTGTTGGAAAATGGACATATGTGTGGGAGCCTGTGTTAAGCGGAGTGAGATTATTCTTTACAAGAAAAGCCTCTATCGTGCGACCCTGATTGTCTGTCTGCAAAGATCCCCATAACTGGTGATGCGCATTAAAATCGCCCAACAGGCAGAATGGAGAGGGTAGTTGTAGGATAAGGTCATTTAGTTCAGTTATCGAACAGATCTGATTTGGTGAGATATATATTGATACAAGTGTAAGCGTTTTACCAAGAGCAAGGCGTACTGCAACAACTTCTAATGTGGTTTGTAGGGGTATGCGTCTGGAAGGGATTTTACTATCAAGGGATTTTACTATAGCTACACCACCATGTGGAGAGATCCTGTCATGCCTGAATATTGTATAGTTTTTAACTGAAAGTGTCACTTGCGGAGAAAGATTCGTTTCTTGTAGACAGATGCCTACTGGATGATGCCGGTTTATCAAATTGTGAATATCGTCTATGTTGCTATGGAGGCCTCTACAATTCCATTGAATCAACTGATCCATTATTTAGTTTTGAAGTAGGCGTTTCTGACTGTTTTTTAGATCCAATCTGTTTATGGCATTCCAATTTTATTTTATCTTTTCTTGGGAAAGTGGGTCGTGCAGTATCCATGTCTTCTTCAGCATGTATTTCTAAAACTGTTTCATCATTATGAATTTTGTCATCGATTTCCATATCTGCGGTTAGAATCTTTTGAGGTTTAATATTTCTGAGACTCTCAATATCTGAGTGTGATGGAGTAATAGCTGGTGGTACGGTGACTGGGGTATTATTTGCTTGGTCTTTTACATGTTCTTTAGGGGACTCCAGCGGATTTGCTAGGACAGCTCGTGCCCAGTCGGAAATGGATGTAGCTGGTGGTATAGACACTTCAGTTTGAGTTCCTTCCGTTTTGTGTTTTTATGTTGCGGCTGCATATGTGAGTTTTGGTACTGAGAGTAAAACTTGTTTCCTTGCTTCTTGGTAAGTCACTTTGTTTTCTATTTTGTACTTTTGTATCTTCTTTCCAGTTTTCCAGGTTTCACAGATTTTCGAGTAAGCTGGATGGTTACCTTTACAGTTTGGACATACTGATGTTTGTGCTGGACAGTCTGTTTGTGTGTGTTCCTTAGATCCACAGTTGGGGCACACTGAAACCCCTCTACACACTGTTTGAGCATGGCCAAATTTTTGGCACTTGAAGCACCTGAGAGGATTGGGGATATAAGGTCAAATATGGCAGTTCAGATATCCAGCCTTAACTGTAGCTGGAAGGATTGGTGTAGAAAAGGTCAGTATAACACTGCGAGTGGGAACTAATTCACCATCTTTCTTGATTTTAATTCGCTTTGCCCGTACAACTTTTTGGTCTTGTAGCTCTTGGACTAATTCCTCTTCGGTAACATTTATTAAGTCCCATTCAGACAGCACTCCTTTAAATGAATTTAAGGAGGAATGTGGAGTTACTGTGACAGGAATATTCACGAATTTTGAAATTCTTTGCAGGGCTTCAGAGTGCCTGCTATTCATTGTCTCTACAAGTAGATCTCCAGAGCGGAGTCTTTTCACCATTTTAGGTGGCCCAGCAGCATTCTCGAGACATTTCTGGATAAGAAATGGAGAAAGTGCACCTACTTGTTGACTTGTTTGAGAATGTATAATAAGAAACAGTGGTGTTTCCTTTTTGGATCCTTCTGTTCTTTGTCTCTTGGGATGGGAACTGTCAAAGTCAGTTTGATCTGTCCTTGAATAAGTTGAGGCATGAGGCTCAACAGATGGATTACGGACTTCGTGATCCGTTAGCTCCTTTTAGCCCTTGGCAGAGAACCTTTTCTGCCAAGGTTACCGGCCCCGCCACGGGGAGGCAGGAGCAGTGCCGCTAGAGTGACCAAGCGGTGTAAGTTAATTTGTTAGTTTTAAGGAAAAGAAAAGAAAGGTGGTTTTCCTTTCTTAAACTTACTTACAAATCGTAAGAATAAGTTAATGGTAAATTACCTTAAACGTAAGAAAAACTTTTGAAAATTAACAAGATCTGTAGCACTGAGAAGACGCTCTGTAAATCGCTCAAAGAATCGCTCGATCACAATAACGCTTGGCACCCGGGGCCAAAAATGGATGGAAACCTGTGTCTGGGTAGAACTGTTTAAGTTGGATTGTTTGCAGAGGCGTCTTCTGTTTGACTGGGGTTTCACATCTCATGTCCATCTCTTTCCCTTTCTTTTCTACCAATTTTTTTGCTATCTATCAGAAGATTTATTTTGAGGTTCTTTTTAATTCCAAAAGTAAAAGCCGAGTCTGGGTAAAGTCAGCCCTGGGCTAAGTTTAAGCAGAGGTTGAGAGCTTGCTCGTTTGAAGTGGCCTCTTCTGTTTTATGGCTGTCTCTTGTCTACTCTTGTCTACTTTTGTCTACTCTCTATCAGATGACTTTTTGAGATTTTGGAGTTTTTTTTTTTTAAATCCCAAAATCGAAACCCAGATCGGGGTAGTGGCATGGAGTTTAAATAAAAATCAATATACTTCTCCATTGGAGCAGTGCTTTTTATTTAGACTAGTGTTATACCAAGGCAAGGCAACTCAAGGCAAAATGCCTCCATAACATGAGACCAATGCACTATTTTCAAACAGCTATATACAGAATATATGAAAAATTATTTTTTGTAAGTATCACACCTTGAGGCTTTTGTCCTGAACTTAATTATGTATACATCACTTACTGTCCCATCTTTCTTCTCACATATTGCAGATATATCTCATCACTGGGCTGTTCAGGTCTTCAAAATCGCTATTTTGCCCACCAACGAGATTTCTAAAAGGATAAAAGGCCGGGTATGAGTAGTGGTATACTTCTCCATTGGATCAGTGCTTTTCATTTAGACTAGTATTATACAGAGGAAACTTGTGACAAATTGCCTCCATAATACGATACTGATGCATAAGTAGCAAACCCAGTTTGCTCACAGCTAACTATACCCAACACATACAAAGACATTTTATAGATTTCATAGCTTGTGACAAATTGAAGCTTTTGGTCTGAACTTAATGACGTTACTTCCAGTTATAATTTTCATGTGTAAAACCTTAAGACATCGACAATTTGAATATTAGTTAATTTGAATGTTTGAATCTTTGCCATTAATAAAACAAACAAATTACTCAGAATGAGGACATAATTTAGAAAATATTAAGAAAACATTAATTAAATACTGATTATATTCAGAAAACCTTATTAAATTAAAGTTTTCCAAATTATGTCTTTGCAATCAGTATAATGCTTGTAAAACAATGTTTTACAAATTGATGGCTCCTGCATTTTTAACTAATGCCCTTCATCTCCTTCACTCAAACCTTGACTCCATTTGAAAACTATTTATGACTCCATTTTAAAAACAGACTATTCTAGCACTATCAATCAGAACATTTTTAAATCTTTAGTTTTAAATTCTTTAGTTTGATACTCAACCTTGTTTCTGATTCCATTTTGGAAACAGTCTATTTTAGTGCTGTCTATCAGAATGTTTGAAATTCTTTAATCTGACGGGGATAAAGTTGAGTTTTATTGTAAACTAGTTTTCAGCTTTAATACATTTTTAATGGGTAAAACACTGTGGGTAGGAAAATATTTTTCAGTAACCTTCATATATATTGCATGCATCCATTAAACATGAATCAGATTTTCTTTATGTTCATTTATAAATATTCAATTATTTGAATTTGATCTTGTTTAGATAACAGAAACTTAATTGCAAATAGAAATAAGAAAACTTTATCCCTTTTTAGTACTTACTTTTATAAAGAAAGGCATGTAAGAAAATTTTATTCCATGATTCTCTGCTAATTTCTTCAATTCATGTCTTAATTTACATAATGTAGTGACATCAATTTCATCACAGTAACCAAAATGTGGAATAAGCAAAGATTGGCTCATTGTTTTTACCATAGTTTTTCTAAATCCTTTAATTGGCTCTCTTTTATCTTTTTCAGCTATTGCAGTCACAGATACTGGTAGAGGTAATTTTGTAGATGAAACTTCATCCGATGACAGAGAAGCATGATCTGATATTTTAGAAAAATAAATTAGTAAAATTATTATTAATGGTGTATTATTTATAATATTTAATATATTCAAACACAAAATGCTCAAGGCATAATTATATATGGGTTTTAAGTATTAATAAACTATATAATATCGCTGTAGATACACCATAGTTTACCCATAAATTTAAACTATGTATTTCTAAAGTAAGAGAAATTTACCTCAATATAGAACGTAGAACACTTCCGTATGATACTCTCCAGAAATTAAAACGAAAAAAAATTGAAAAACTTACATTAGAGTAACAAATAATTAAAAATTAATTTAATCCAATAAAACCCAATTTAACACAATTAAAAATCAATTTAATGCAATTAAAAATAAGAAAATTAAATAAAAGAATTTTAAAGAAAAAATTGCAAAACGATTTTCCTTCCTGAAGCTGACAACGCTTTTCTACAATATGTCGTGATCACAGGAATGAAAATTACCAAATAGGGTTGTGCATGACACTTAAATAGGGATATTTAGTCTTCGCGCATGCATGTAAAAGCCCATGAATCGGAGATCAGATATGGCAGACGAAAATTAACAGAATATTTGGGTGATTTAATTTCTACTGTTTCTGCAATTAATAGTTGCATATAATTACGTTGGACACTAGTATTTTAGCCTCATTAAATAAAAAAGTATGTTTTTCGTTAACGGCGTGAAAAGCTAATTCTGATGCTGCTGAACGAGAAGCATGAGCTGAGGCCGCATGTTGATTAACACAAATATTCAAAAGAAAACGCATATATAAATGCGAATACAACTAAAATAGACCTGTTAGTTTAACTTCTGTTCCAGGGAAATTAATGGAGGCACTGGTTAAAGAAGCACTACAGGATCATCTAAACAAGATTTCAGTTATAGCTCGGACACAGCATGGTTTTGTAAAGGGGAAGTCTTGTCTGACCAATTCAATGGATACTATGATGTGGTCACAAAGGAACGGGATGCAGGGAATAACTTTGATATCATATATTTGGATCTTAGAAAGGCTTCTGATACTGTTGCACGTGGAAGACTTCTGCACAAATTGGAGCAGTGCGGCATTAGAGGCAAATTGCTGCTATGGATAAAGGGATGGTTGAGTGGGCGACAACAGAGTGGTTTATTATTATTTCGTATGGCAAAAATGAGGATACATTTGTAACAAACAATGTCAAAAAATAAATAAATAAATTACAATAAGCCTAAAAACAATATTTACAGAAAAAAATTATAAGTAACATTTGATGAATTAAAATGTAACGTCCAGTTTACTCAGCCACTTAATAGCATCAATCAGTAACACTATGTAGATCTTGGATGGAGCCTTCAAATCTCCTCTTTGGGCACTCCGAGATGACATGCTGGATGGTCTGGGGCACGTTGTCACATTCGCAGAATGGGTTTTCAGTTTTTCCCCACTTATGCAGCCAAAACTTGCATCTTCCGTGATTTGTTCGGATTCTGTTCAGGGATGTCCATTCCTTTCTTGGCAAGTTGAAACCTGGAACAGCTCTGCATGGATCACTGACTAAGCCCAGGTGGTCGGGATTTGAAGTAGTCCAGTCTTTGCGGCAGGTGTGGTCAGCATTAAAATGTGACTTGATAAGTTTCTCGCCTAGCTTCCATGAGGGGTTCCTAGACTTCAATCTCTCCGGCTTCTGGGGCTTGCAATCCTGATGTATGGGCAATTGAGGATTTCTTTGACATTTCTGCCATTCTTTCAGCAAGGCTATTTCTCTTCTTATATGAGGGGGGTAGATGTTAGATAACACTGGTAGCCATTTTAAAGGTGTCGATTTAATGGTCCCTAATATTGTCCTCATTGTGTCATTCAGTTGGGTATCAACTTTTACAGAGTGTGCACTATTAAGCCATACGGGGCAACAATATTCTGCAACTGAGTAGACTAGGGCAAGAGCTGATGTTCGTAGCACCGTTTCGTTTGCTCCCCAGCCTGTTCCACTGAGTTTATGCAAGATGTTATTCCTAGTTTTTATCTTTGCTGCAATATTACAAAGGTGTTGTTTATATGTCAGTGTTCGGTCCATTATAATTCCCAGATATTTTGGGCAAGGGTTGTGTTTCAGTCGTTGACCTTTATATTCCACTTGTGGCATATAGTTAGCCCTATGATTATCCAGATGAAAACAGCTAACTTCGGTTTTATTTAAATTAGGTTTAAGTCGCCATGTGTGAAAATATCTATTCAGGTTATGAAGATCCTTTGTAAGTACAATTCCGGCTGCACTGAAGTCAGTAGACTGGGCAGTCAGGGCTATGTCATCTGCGTACATGAATTTCCTAGAAGCAGTTGCTGGAAGATCTGCAGTATAGATATTAAATAATAATGGGGCTAGAACTGATCCTTGTGGTAAACCATCGTTTAATATATAGGGCTTGCTCACTCTGCCATTTAAGTGTACTTCAAACACTCTGTTGCATAACATATTGTTAAGTAGGATCGCAAGGGGCTTACAAGGAATAATCTTCAGAATCATTCCTTGTCGCCATACTGTGTCATAAGCTGATGTCAAGTCCACAAAGACTGCAAGGGTCTTCTTCTTATCTTGGAATCCGTTCTCGATATGGCTGGTAAGTGCCAGTACCTGATCGCAGCAGCTTCGGCCTGGTCGGAATCCGGCTTGTTCAATTGGTATGTGTTGGAAGGTTGTGGTTGAAATTCTATTGTAAACCATTCTTTCAATTAATTTATAACATATATTTAAAAGTGCAATTGGGCAATAATCTTCAGGGCAAGATCCACTTTTCCCAGGCTTTAGGATGGCAACTATTTTAGTTCTCTTAAACAAAGACGGGAACCTACCATTCTGCAAGATGTCATTAAAAAATTTAACTAGCCAATTCAGAGCTCTTGGACCACAGAGTGGTAATCAATGGACACCGCTCTTCGTGGACTAATGTTATTAGTGGAGTCCCTCAGGGTTCAGTGTTGGGTCCATTGTTGTTTTCTGTATTTATAAATGATACTGATGATAGTATATCAAGCTTGATTTCCAAGTTTGCAGACAATACAAAGGTTGGCAGGGTTGTCAAGGACACTACTGACACTATGCTGCTGCATCAGAATCTAGAAAAGTTGAGCAGATGGGCTGAGAGGTGGCAAATGAAGTTTAACATTGACAAATGTAAAGTACTACATATGGGAAGCAGTAACCCCAGAGTAATGTATCAACTGTGCGGTACTACACTAACAGTGGTAGAGAATGAAAAGGACCTGGGGGTAATTGTGCAGGCAGATCTCAAGTTTTCTGAGCAGTGCAGTACGGTCTGCAAGAGTAGCTCATGGTGTCTTGTCAATGATATATAAGAATTTTTCTTGAAGGGATAAGGAGTTGATTATCCCCTTGTATAAGGCAATGGTCAGGCCACACCTTGAGTACTGTACACAGGTCTGGAGACTAGGTGCCTGCATGGTGATCTGATTGAAGTGTATAGAGCCTTGAATGGCTTGAGCATGCTCAATGCTGATGGGATTCTTCCTCTTGCTCAGAATAATCACCTGAGAGGGCATAAATTCAAATTGAGGAAAGACAGTTGTAGGATAGATGTGCGGAAGTTTGCCTTTAGCCAGCGAGTAGTTGATTGGTGGAACAGACTTCCATCCTTTGTTGTGGAAGTTGATAGCCTAAATAAATTTAAGGCTGAGCTGGATTGTATTTGTATTTAAAAGGAACTTAGATGTGTAATTAAATATGCTGAATTAAGAAACTATACAGATATAAAATCATTTATTGTCATCCAAAATGTAAGGGCAATACTCCATTAAACAAAGCTGGATGGGTTTACATAAACCACAGTGGGGGCCACATCTGATGGGTATGGGCTTGGCACACCCAGGATCCTGAGCCGGATATCAATCATTCTTCTCTTTCGTGGTGATTCCCTTTTAGTTCTGACTCTCTCTCTCTCTCTCTCTCTCTCTCTCTCTCTCTCTCTCTCTCTCTCACACACACAGGGGTAACTGCGGAATTTTTTTTTTTTTTTTTTTTTGGCTGGTGCAGCAAAAGCCGTAACTATAATAATAATAATAATTTGTTGACATTAGCCTTCAAGTTCTGTAGATTGTAAGTTTCAGGAAATACATATGAAGGAAGGTTGTTCCAGAAAACAGCAGCTGAATGAATAAACAAGGAAGATAAAAAGTTGGTTCTGTGAGTTTGAAGTTGGACAGTAAATGGATGTTGGCTGGTGGTGGCACGTGTTCGGACTGTTTTGAAAGAGAGATTGGAAATTATAGAAGCCAATTCAGAAGAACAGTGCCTGTGGAAATATCTGTAGAAAAGGCATGCAGCAGAAACAATACATCTGTGAGACAGCGAGTGGAAAGACTCTGTTAGAGATGAATCATTAATTAAACTAACTGCCCTCTTCTGAATGGAATCTAGAAGCCTGAGAAACTCTTTGGGGGCAGCACCCCAGACGTGGAAACAGTGGGCAGATTTGTGATTTGTACACTATAGATAGCTGATGGGAAGAAAAGTAACGCCAAGAGTGAAAGAGAAAACCAAGTTTTTTAGATGCAGAGGAAACAATATTTGTAATGTGCTTGTGCCAAGAGAGATTAGAAGTCAGGGTAATCCCCAAAAGAGATATATCATTTTACCTAGAAATCGAAGTGTCATCAAAGATAAGCATAGAAGAAGAAGAATCGTTTGTGCAAGATATAAGACAAGATTGAGTTTTAGAAGGATTGAAATCAACTAAGTTGTCTTTGCCCCACTGGAGATCGGCATTTAAGGAATTGGTAGTGGATATTCTAGAAGTTGAAGCTGATTTAACAGGGCAAGGTTTTTCAAAATGGAAAGTGGAATGCAATGTGCTGTCATTGGCAAAACAATGGATAGGATTTCCAGTCAATGGAAGAAGGTCATTAATATACAAGAGGAAAACAGTGAGGGAGAGAACTAAACCTTGGGGGACACCAGCATTAGTGGAGAAGTTAAAAGACCAAGAACCATCTACTATCACCCTCAGTGAGCTACCAGAGAGAAAACTGGATAACCATTACAAAAAACAGTTCATGAACCATAAGGTGGAAGTTTGTGTAGAAAACCTTTATGCCAAACATGATCGAAAGCCTTTAAGATGACTAGAGCAACTGCTTGTGTTTCACCAAACTTTTCCATTGAATTTGTCCTTAATGGGTAACATAAGCCAGAATATCACCTGGATAGATACTGACAGAATCCATACCAGCAATCGTTGATCAGACAGAAGGTTTCTAGGTAGATTTTTAAGAGTTGGTGGTTAATTGATTTCTACATTACTTTAGAAAGAATAGAAGTAATTTCAATGGAATTATAACTGGATGGGAGGAATTTGTCACAATTTTTATGAACTGCTGGATATGAGCAAATTTCCAAGCAGAAAGAAAAACACCTTTGGAATAAGAAAGTGAATAAAAGTTGGCAAAGAACAGGAGTAAGTTCAGGAGAACAGGTTCTGAGAACAAGTGGAGAAACACCATCAGGACCTGGAGCTTTCTAAGCATCAAGATTTGTCAAAATCCTTCTGATATCCTCCTGACAGAAGACCACAGGAGGCATTGAATACAGCATGTTGGGAATGGTGGGAAGTGTTTTACCAAGTTCATTAATACATGAGTTGGAAGAAAAATGGGATGCTAGCAGATCAACTTTATCCTTGACCGAAATGACAACAGAACCATCTGGTTTTTATAGAGATGGGAAAAAGTTGCGGCCAATAGATTTGGCAAGAAACCAGAATGCTTGGCTACCATTAGAGCAAAAAGCAAGTTTAAAATCTAGTTTGGACTGATTAATAACTGCTTTACAATTGTTGCATGCTTTGGTGTATGCAGAAAATGAAACTGAAGAATTGGAAACAAGCCAATTATGATATGCAACATTCTTCTCCTGAATGGCCTTAGCACATTTATTCAAAAACCATGGCTATTCCCAATGAGGTTGGGAATAGCCATGAGATAAAGGCTCCATTGGAGAAGAGACAATCACCCAGTTGTAATCTGGGGGTGCCTAAAGGACCACTCACTTTGAACGTCTACTGAGAAGTGTTGACTGTGAGAAAAAGACCAAGCGTTTTGGCTGTATGGTTAGGATTGTCCGGCATTCTTGTAGGTAAATGAACAATTTGTGCAAGGTCATCAGTAATTGCAAAAGCCTCAGCATCTCGACCAGCTGGGTCGGCGTGACTAGACAACGGAAGCCAGCTGGAGTTGTGAACATTAAAATCACCAAGGAAAATTACCTCACTGTTAGGAAAGTTAGACTGGAGAAAGTGAAGTTGCAAAGAGAGGAAGTCAAAGAGCTTTAGTGATTAGTGGATTTGGGAGAACGGTAGAGACAACAGATGAATTTGACACAATGAGGTAGAGAGAGATTTAAGCCAGAGAAGATTGGAAAGAGGAGATTCCAAATTACCAAGTCTCTGACAAGTATGACCTTTGAGGAAAAAGGAATCATACAGCAAATAATTTGTGCAACTGAGATGACCGGTAGTTGAATCAACCAATAACTGAGATTCTGTCAGAAAAAGTACATGGGATTTGGCAGACTGAAAGTGGAAAAGGACATCGTTGAGATTAGAATTGAGACCACGTATATTTGTAAAATGAACTAGGAAGTGTTTTGGAGGTAAAGATCTTTTCAGAGTACAATGTCTACAGGAAGGATAGACAGGATAGGAAGGGAGGAGGTGTTATGCTGTTAATTAAGAAAAACATAAAATCAAAAGAAGTGCACCCAGTTGATACAGATGAACAGTGCACTGTTGAGTCAGTTTGGTGTGACTTAAGCACTGCGAAAGCAAAAATAAGAGTAGGAGTGTGTTATAGGCCTAATGACTCGAATGAGTACAATGAACAATTGTACAGAGAAATAGAGTGGGCTAGTAAATCGGAATGTCTTATAATCGGGGATTTTAACTTCCCAGATATTGACTGGAACTTGTGGGTTGGTCACTCACACACTAGTCAGACTTTTGTGGATTTATTGGATGATTGTTTTCTGCAGTAGAATGTTCGAGAGGCAACCAGAGAAAATAATACTCTAGATCTGGTTATCAGCAGTGATCATTCGTGTATTAAGAATTTGCAGATAAAGGAACCACTAGGTGGCAGTGATCACAGTGTACTGATGTGGGATTTACTTAAAGATTTAATTACCATCAGGGGTAAAGGAAAGGGTGTTTGCTTCCGTAAAGGTGAGTACAGTGGTCTCCGACAGTTTTTAAATTCTGTACAGTGGGACCAACTGACGATGTTACCAACAGTAAATTCTAAGTGGGAAGCATTCAAGGAATTAATCACGGAAGCTACTAAAAGTTTTACACCTATTAAGAAATATTATTCAAGGTTTAGGCCTAAATGGTTATCTAATGAACTAATGAGACTCATAACAGAGAAGAAAAATGCATGGGATGCATATAAATTATTAAGCTACTCAGAAGCCTATGGCAGATATAAGCTAGTCTGTAATCAGGTCACAAAGGAAGTTAGGCAGGCGAAGGCAGATTACGAGAAATCATTGGCAAAAGATGCTAAGAAAAACAGCAAGGATTTCTTTACTTATATAAACTCTAAAAGGAAGGGGATGAATCTGATTGGTCCACTTGACATCGATGGTTCGACTGTTGATGATCCTGCTCAGACAGCAAACAAACTGAATGAGTATTTTGCATCTGCATTCACACATGAGGAATTATTAAAGTTTGAAAATGGCAGAAGGTTATCAAATCGCAGCAGGATACGTAATGATTTTGTAATAACTGAAAGCAAAGTGGAGGAGAAATTGTTGAAGTTAAACTTAAGAAAAGCACCTGGGGTGGATGGGATCTATCCAGTTATATTAAAGGAGGTGGCAAAGCAACTAAGCAAACCCTTGCCATAATTGGTTGGTGGAACAGACTTCCATCCCTTGTGGTGGAGGTTGATAGCCTAAATAAGTTTAAGGCTCAGCGGGGCAGGTATTTTGAACGAACAGAGGGGTGAAGTGGAAGTGGGTTTTTTTTTTTTTTTTTTTCTGGCTGATGCTGCATAAGCTTGCTTTCTTGCATCAAATGCCTCTACTAATGCTAATCATAATGAGAGCGTCCTTGGACTCAGGGGAGGTTCCCACGGACTGGAGATGTGCAAATGTACCCCCAATTCACAAAGGGCGATCGAAGGGTGACAAGAGTAATTATAGACCAGTTAGTTTAACTTCTGTTACGGGTAAAATAATGGAGCCACTGGTTAAAGATGCATTGCAGGATCATCTAGACAAGACTGCCGCAATAATTCAGACACAGCATGGGTTTGTTAAGGGAAAGTCTTGTCTGACAAATTTGATAGGATATTATGATGTGGTTACAAAGGAACTGGATGCAAAAAATAATTTTGATATCATATATTTGGATTTCAGGAAAGCTTTTGACACTATTGCGCATGGAAGACTATTGTACAAATTGGAGCAGAATGGTATTAAGGGTAAGTTGCTACAATGGATAAAAGGATGGTTAAGTGCGAGAAGACAGAGGGTGGTAATCAATGGGTGCTGCTCTTCTTGGACTAATGTTATTAGTGGAATCCCACAGGGTTCGGTGTTAGGTCCACTGTTGTTTTGTATATTTATCAATGATATTGATGAAGGTATATCAGGCTTAATGTCGAAGTTTGCAGATGATATAAAGGTTGGCAGGGCCAACCTTTATATCATCTTGTTAATGACAGTAATGGCAGTGTGCTACTGCAACAGGATCTGCATAATTTGGGCATATGGGCTAAGAAGTGCCAACTGAAGTTTAACCTTGACAAATGCAAAGTACTGCATATGGGTAGAAGTAACCCCAGAGAAACGTACCAACTGTGTGGTACTACACTTAAGGTGGTAGAAAATGAAAAAGTCCTGGGAGTAATTGTGCAGTCAGATATGAAGTTCTCTGAGCAATGCAGACAGGCTGCCAGGGCAGGTCATGGGGTTTTGTCAATGATATATAGGAATTTTGCTAGCAGGGAAAAGGCGGTTATTATCCCTCTGTATAAGCCAATGGTCAGGCCACGCCTTGAGTACTGCGTACAGGTCTGGAGGCCTCATTTTAGGAAGCATGTAGATTTACTTGAGCGTGTACAGAGAAGGGCAACAAGATTAGTGAGGGGAATGAAGGGATCCTCTTACCAAGAGAGGCTTAAGTTCTGCAAATTGCAGTGGTTGGAGACTAGGCACCTGTGTGGTGATCTGATTGAAGTGTATAAGGCCTTGAATGGGTTGAGCACGCTGAATTCTAATGGGATCCTTCCACTTGTTCAGATTACAAACCTAAGGGGGCATAAATTCAAATTAAGAAAAGACAGATGTAGAATAGATGTATGGAAATTTGCCTTTAACCAGCGGGTGGTTAATTGCTGGAACAAACTTCCATCTGTCGTTGTGGAAGTTGATAGGTTGAATAAATTTAAGGAGGAACTGGACAGGCATTTGGAGGGAATGGTGTGATTTTTTTTTTTTTTTTTTGGCTGATGCTGCATAAGCTCATACACTTTCTTTCTTGCATCACATGCCACTACTACTACTACTACTACTACTTTTCGCAGATAAGCTCTAAACTATTAGTTTGACAATTCATGCTGTATTCAATAGTAAGAAAAAGTGTGTGGGGGGGGGGTTTGGATATGGCCTACACATGGTAAGAATATACCCAGATCCTTGACATAACATGGCCTCAACAATGCCCCCCCCATACACAGTACTCACCCTACAGTCACTATCTGGCAGAGTGTACAGGTAGCAAGGTTATACAATAGTAGCTAATCCGGAAGCCTCCTAAAGAGTTACCAATAGGTTCAGTCTGGTGTACTAACTAGCAGCCAGCCAGCCTGCGAACACCGTTTTAGAGCTGTACCCTCGAAATGTAAGGAAGAGTGGATCTCGCCATGGTATCCATCATAACCTCAAAAGTCATCAGTCATACTGTATGATGGAACAGATGGGGAAGGGTTGACAGGAACTTAGCTCTGGAGATTAAGCATGGGTTCCACCACTTCAAGCCTCCAATAAGCAAAGTGGTTGTACTGCACCAGCTGATGAGAGTCATCTACCACCTAGTATTGCTCCATGTGGTGTGGGTGCCACACCTCGACCCCTGCTTACGTTGGTTCACACCTGGGTGGTCACCCACAGTGTGCTTATGCATGGGGGTTATATCCAGGATTACTAACAGTCCCACAACTGTAATGGTGCAAGCAGAGGATTTGGCCGTCACAAGCTGTCCGGACTTCACTGAAATTTGGTCCACTTGATTTGAGTGGCACCCGAAGATTTGTTACACTTACTCTCATTCACTCTGCATTTAATTTTATTTTATGCTTTTTCTTACATATTTATAATTTTTTTTTTTTTTGTTAAATTATGTTTTTTTTTATTTTTCCATCATGTATCCATTTTCTTTCTCACACTTGGGGGGTAGTAATGATGTGGTTGAAAAAATGTACACAGAAATTCAGAGTCTTCTGGACGAGCAGAAAACCCACTACACAATCATTATGGGGAACTTCAATGCAAAGGTTGGAAAGAGTCGAAACAGTACAGAAAGGAAATTTTGGAATTGGTGAAAGAAATGTAAGATATGAAAGACTCATGGAATTTGCAGAATCTCAAGGATTGTCAGTAATGAAGACTTTTTTCAAGAAAAGGGTAAACAGAAAGTGGACAAGGAAGAGCATAAATGGATTAACAACTAGTGAAATTGACTTCATTCGCACTAACAGAAGATATATTGTGAATGATGTTACCATCCTGAACAAGGTTGGAAGTGATCACAGAATGGTAAGATGCACACTTGATATAGATGTAAGAAAAGAAATGAAAGAAACTGACTTTCTTTTGAAATGAAAGAAACTGAAAAGAAAAAGAAAAAAGTCAGTTTTTTTTACTCTCAATAACTTCAGTAAATAATACTCGAGTCATTGAGATAACAGAAGAGGAGAAAAAGCAGTATGTGCTGGAACTTAAGCACAAGTCTGAGCTTCTGCAGACTGCTCAGGACCAACTTATCGACCAGGAATATTACAACTTTCTGAAAATGATAAAGCCCAAGAAACCTATATGTAAACAGAAATCCAAAGAAAAAATTAGTCAAGAAAAACTTGTCATGATGAACCGGAGACAACAATTGAAGAGCAAGATAAAACACTGACAAGGAGAAAAGTGAGTATACTGAGTTATGCAAAGTCATTAGAAAGAGAATTAGAGAGGACATAAGAAGATTTTACACGAGAAAAGTAGAACAAGCATTAAGGTAAAGAACTTAAACCAGCAGCCATGAGCAGTAATACAGAAAGATAATGATACTGAAACTGAAGAATATTGATGGTGTACTTATAACTAGCAGAGCATAATTCAAATAACAGAAGACTACTATAGAGAATTATAGTAGTATTACTATAGAGAATTATAGTATATTAATACAAGGCGCAAGGGAATGATGCCAGCAGTAGGGAAGATGGATCGCATATTAGTAACACATACGACATACCTGATATCCTTCCTGATAAGGTAGAACATGTGTTGAAGAAAATGAAGAATCAGAAAGCTCCAGGGGAAAATAAAGTTACTGTAGATTTGTTAAAATTTGGAGGAAGAGAATGGCACAAAAACTTGCAAGACTCTTTACAAAATGCATTAGAAAAGGTGTGATGCCTAAGGAGTGGAACAATGCAATCATAGTGTTGCTGCATAAGAAAGGAGATAAATTAGAAATTATAGACCAATTAGCTTGTTATCCCACATTTACAAGTTGTTCACAAGGGTCATTAATAACAGATTAGAAAGAATACTTGATGAGAATCAGCTGAAAGAGCAAGCTGGCTTTAGGACAGGATTCTCAACTATGGATCACCTTCACGTAATATCACAGCTAATGGAGAAAGCAAATGAATATAAAACACCATTATGCCTGGCATTTGTGGATTATGAAAAAGCATTTGACTCCATACAGCATAAGGCAATGTTTCGGGCACTGGAAAGAAAAGGCATTGATACCCCATATATTATGATTTTGAAGAAAATATATGAGAACACTACCTCCTTTATTAGACTAGACAAAGACAGTAGGAAGTTTAAAATTCAGAAAGGAGTTCGACGAGGAGATACAATATCTCCGAAGTTGTTTACAGCTGCCCTACAAGAAGCTTCCAGAAGATTAGAGTGGTAGCAGAAAGGAGTCAATGTGAATGGAGAGTACCTAAACCATTTACGATTTGTAGATGACATTGTGGTCATAAGCCACGATCCCAAAGAATTAGAGGAAAACCTTACTCAGTTATGAAGAGTTAGTAAGGATTTTGGACTAAAGATGAATATGGGTAAAGCAAAAGTAATGATGAACAAGTATGCCACAGAAAGGGATATAATGATTGAAGGAGCAGTAATTGAAAAGGTGGAGTCATATACTTATTTGGGACAAGTCATTGGCTGTAATAATTATAAATAGGACAAGTCATTGGCTGTAATAATGATAAATGGCTGGAAGTCAAGAGAAGAATAAATTTTGGATGGATAGCATTCAGGAAATATAGTCACATACTGAGGAGCAATATCGTAATTTGTCTGAAACATAAAATAATAAACCAATGTATACTCCCCACCCTGACTTATAGAAGTGAAACTTGGACACTCACCAAAAGAATGGAAGAGAAGCTGAGAATGACACAGCGAAGAATGGAAGAATTATATTGGCAATCAGACTGTTAGATAAGAAGAGAAACACATGGATTAGGCAGCAAACTCAAGGAAAGGACATTCTTATCAAAACTAAAGAATTAAAATGGTCTTGGGCAGGACATATAGCTCGAAGATATGATGACAGATGGACTAAGAAAATGACAAAATGGTACCCAAGAGGACCTGGAAGAAAATGACAGAGATGGACAGATGAAATTCATGAGTTTGTAGGTAGTAAATGGATGGCCACTGCACAAAACAGAAGGAACTGGAAAATTTCTGGAGAGGCCTTCATCCTGCAGTGGATTGAAAATGTCCGATGATAATGTGTAAAGAGCTTTAAGATAAAATATTTAAATTAAGATTAACTTGAATAAGAAAATTTGTTTAAAGAACAGCTAAAATAAGGGCTAGTATTAATAAAAAAAAGATAGTGGGGGCTGATGCCTCTTGTTGACGGAGACACAATGTGTTTAGTGCTGTTTAAATAGTGAATTATTGATATCAAATTGTGCTTTAATACTCTTATAAAAGTAGTCTGCCTACTCTGGAAGTGAAATTATATCTACGGGCAGTCTCTTCCACTCATACAGGTATTTATTTCTTATATTTTAAGATGGTTTATGTTTCAACGATATGTGCTTGCTAAGATGGCGGCTTCCTAATGTGAAATACATAAACAACGCGGAAGCGAAGACCCAGAAAAGTGCTCGAGAAAGTAGAACCTCTCGTATCAGTGCAGCCTGAGAAACTGTACTCTAGAAATTAAGTGATGATTTCAGTCTACAATATTTGCATGCTACTGACTCAGAAAGTGGAATAACGCTCTCCCACTATCAGCTATTATTATCATCATATTTGCACACGCGTGTCTCTATTTCAACGTTATGAAGCAACTAAGATGGCGGCTATGAACTGCAAAACAAGAAGTCAGTGCGGAAGTACATACCCTGGAGCAATGGCAATAACGGAACTTCGGATGGAGGGATTAATTTTTCGTGCCAAGGCATCCTGCATAATATTAGTTTATGCAACTATTGCCTAGATTCAAAATCTAATTTAACCTCCTGCTTTATCTGCAGTAAGCCTTACTGTAGTAAATAAATAAATAAATAAATTTTCTGTTTATACTCCGGGACGACCAAACAGTCAGAGGAGTTAACAAGATAGACAGAATACAAGAAACAGCACCGTATTCAGCAGTCACGGGCTTGAACCCCGGTCACTCAAGGCACGTGTACTTATGCACCCGCGCGCCTGACCACTAGGCTACGGCGGCCTATGCGTCCCAACATTAAATCATCTATGTAAAACCTGCGACAGTGCCAACATCATGAACTCACTGACTTGCATACTAGCAGAGATAAACTTACTTCCAAAACAATCCATAAAAGAAATGCAAACCTCTTATATATCACCATTTCCTGCCCTGGACTTTGACGAAGCATGCTCAGGCACTGAGGAAGCTCTCGATAATAATTTAAAATCCCGTATAGGGATGACACTCAAAAGCATTCCGAATGCGCAAACCAGACACTTTGTCATCAAAATTTCCAAATTAAAACTGACAGTGGAAAAGGGGTTTCACCAACTGGAAAACAGGAATGAGTTCCTAACCCAGCACCTTACAACCCTAATAATGCTGATGAAGAATTCCTGTGACCAAGGCTCTCCTCGAGCACTGCTGTCTCCTTCCCATAAGGATTTGGAACAGAGGAACAGCTGCTCTGAAGATCCAACTCCCAAAGGTGAGAAAACGCACAATTCAGAATCCCATTGAATCTTGAAGTTTGAGGAACTCAAGGCAAGTCTTGCCAACCTAAACAACAATATTAATAAAGAATTCAGAAACCTTAACAAGAGCCTAATAGACCTGTCACGGTCGGTTAGCCCGCTGCAGGATACATACTCTAACTTCTACCAAGCAGGAAAGGATAGTGAAAGGAGAATAAACAAGGAGCCAATGTCAGCTGAATGAAACAGCAATTCAACCCTGGGCAACACTCAGTTCAAATCAAGTGTACTCACATAAAAGAACCAACACTGAGTACAACCACAGCCATAATAAAAAATCTGCCTCAACCCAAACTCACATTGAGGCTTCATCACTGACTTCCAACAAGCAAACCCAGACTGCCTGCGATATAACTCTAGCGGCCATCCCAAAGAGCAGGAATAACCTGTGAACAAAGCCATCAAACCTGACCCCAGGTACATTTCTCAGAACTATAGTTCCTCTTCTCATCCATTGAAGAATCTGAAATAGGCTTCTCAAAGTGAGAACTCTATACAATTTAGTACTACATTTCTCACTCACTCCAGTCAATCCACAGCCCTGACATCAAAGGGTCCTAAAAACCAACCCAGATCCAATAATAAGACTAAGGATGATCATTCAAAACCTAAACACACCAGTGACACTCCTGATGATGGATTTCTGAATACATCTAAAAAAACAAAGTCAAATTCACTGAAAGGAGAAGGGGATAGGTGATGATGGAATGAAAACTCACCAGGTCAAGGTCACTACTGATCATGTCTCTTTCAGTAACTCCAATGATAGCAAAATAAAATTCATTGGAAAGGTTGATAGAGGAAACCTCTTAGTTGTTCCTAAAAAGATTTCCTGGCATGTCTCCAGCTGGCACCCTCCATGAAGGAGGCTGACCTAGAATGCCACTTCAAGAAAAAAATTAACGTTAATATATCAGCTGAGAAAATTAAGTCACTTTATCCCAAAATATACTCCTCCTTTAAGATCAGCTTTGATCAAAAGGATGTAGAACTAATGAAATATAAACATAACTTCCCTGATGGGGTTACAGTTCAGGTCTTTAGATTCAGAAAACATTATAAGGACAATACCTTCTACAATAAAAATCGCCCTGGAACGGCTAAAAGCAACCACACTAAATAGCAATCAACTAATATTAATACTCATGGCAGAAACAAATAGAAAAGAATCTTCATAAATATATACCTCCAAAATTGTAGAAGCATCATTGAGAAGCTCAATAAACTTAAAACAGAGGTTAGCCACTCTGACTTTGATATTTGGGTCCTTACGGAAACCTAGCTAAACTCTGATTTTCAAATTATCAGAAAAGATAGGGAAAGGGGGAGGAGTAATGATTTTACTGCACCAAAAAATAGTCATCTCTGATATCATCTCCCAAGAAGATATTGAGGGCATTTACATCAAAGCTAAAGTTGGCAACATAACAGTGCAGCTGGTAGGACTATACCTACCACCCCCCAGTCAAAAAAGACCACCTTAAAAAAAAACTTGAGCAGGGACTAGAACTCATACTTATTTCCTCCAGGAGTGATGTCAAAACGATAGTGCTAAGTGACTTCAACATTCACTTAGAGTATGGATTGGGTAAGGAAGACCCTAATAATAAAAATAGCTACTTATTGCAGTTTTTGAAGGATATGTTCCTCAGACTGAACCTGAAACAAAAATGCAAACTCTCTACCAGAAAAGAGAAACTCCTTGACCTAGTATTCACAAATTTTGACATAAATATTAATTATACTTCCAGTTATTTCCATTCAGATCATCTAGCCTTACTGTTTGACTTTGATCTCAAAACCAAACATCATCAATGAAGTCAGGCAATGCTCCTATAATTTTAGGAGAGCCCCCTGGGACAAAATTAGAAATGAAATTTCAAATGCTAACTGGCAATTCTTATTTAGTAGTCAAAGATCTCAAAACAATTTTGGATGTGCTGTATGACAACTTAGACTCAATTATCAAAAATTATGCACCCAAGAGCCATACAAAGTAGTAGTAGTGGCATGTGATGCAAGAAAGCAAATGTATGAGCTTATTCAGCATCAGCAAAAAAAAAAAAAAAAAAAATCACACCATTCCCTCCAAATGCCTGTCCAGTTCCTCCTTAAATTTATTCAACCTATCAACTTCCACAACAACAGATGGAAGTTTGTTCCAGCAATTAACCACCCGCTGGCTAAAGGCAAATTTCCGCACATCTATTCTACATCTGTCTTTTCTTAATTTGAATTTATGCCCCCTTAGGTTCGTAATCTGAACAAGTGGAAGGATCCCATCAGAATTCAGCGTGCTCAACCCATTCAAGGCCTTATACACCTCAATCAGATCACCACGCAGGTGCCTAGTCTCCAGCCACTGCAATTTGCAGAACTTAAGCCTCTCTTGGTAAGAGGATCCCTTCATTCCCCTCACCAATCTTGTTGCCCTTCTCTGTACACGCTCAAGTAAATCTACATCCTTCTTAAAATGAGGCCTCCAGACCTGTACGCAGTACTCAAGGCGTGGCCTGACCATTGCCTTATACAGAGGGATAATCACCTCCTTTTCCCTGCTAGCAAAATTCCTATATATCATTGACAAAACCCCATGACCTGCCCTGGCAGCCTGTCTGCATTGCTCAGAGAACTTCATATCTGACTGCACAATTACTCCCAGGACTTTTTCATTTTCTACCACCTTAAGTGTAGTACCACACAGTTGGTACGTTTCTCTGGGGTTACTTCTACCCATATGCAGTACTTTGCATTTGTCAAGGTTAAACTTCAGTTGGCACTTCTTAGCCCATATGCCCAAATTATGCAGATCCTGTTGCAGTAGCACACTGCCATTACTGTCATTAACAAGATGATATAAAGGTTGGCCCTGCCAACCTTTATATCATCTGCAAACTTCGACATTAAGCCTGATATACCTTCATCAATATCATTGATAAATATACAAAACAACAGTGGACCTAACACCGAACCCTGTGGGATTCCACTAATAACATTAGTCCAAGAAGAGCAGCACCCATTGATTACCACCCTCTGTCTTCTCGCACTTAACCATCCTTTTATCCATTGTAGCAACTTACCCTTAATACCATTCTGCTCCAATTTGTACAATAGTCTTCCATGCGCAATAGTGTCAAAAGCTTTCCTGAAATCCAAATATATGATATCAAAATTATTTTTTGCATCCAGTTCCTTTGTAACCACATCATAATATCCTATCAAATTTGTCAGACAAGACTTTCCCTTAACAAACCCATGCTGTGTCTGAATTATTGCGGCAGTCTTGTCTAGATGATCCTGCAATGCATCTTTAACCAGCGACTCCATTATTTTACCCGGAACAGAAGTCAAACACTAAAAAATTTCCTGTGTGGTTCACAAAAGAAATAATTCAATTACTTAAGGAAAAAAAAAAGCAAATGTTCATCAAATACAAAAACACAGAGACATTGCACACGCTTCTTGATTAGACCGGGGTTTGAGCCCGTCACCACCAAATACAGAGGATGCAGAAAGGTCAGGGAATGACCACCGCATATTCCCGGAGCAATATGGCCTTAGTTGCTAATGCTCCTAAAAACAAAATAACAACAACAACAATACAGAGACATGACAACTATATCCAGTTTTCCAATCTAAGAAGTCAGATAAAAAACAATATCAATTTGGCCTACCAAAATTACTTATCCAACCTACAAAATGCAATGATATAGGTCCATTCTGGAGGCATTGGAAAATGGGTTATAAAAATCACAAACATACGAACAAAATGGAGACCATTAAATTAGACGAATTTGCAAAATACTACAGTGAACTATATACTGAAAATTCTGATCACAATAGTAAGCTGGATAACAGCTCTTCCTCCTCATAATTCAGTGATATCCTGACACAATTTGAAGTCAATCCAAAGATTTTATTGTATACCCTTAATAAATTCAAATTAAGCTATGACACAAACACTGACAGTCTTCCCATGGCTTTCTGGAAACACTGCTTTGTTGTCCTGCAACAACTTCTACATCTGATAAATGCCATTTTCAAAAAGAGATCGCTCCCCGCAAGATTAAAGGAAACCACCATTACCCCACTTTTTAAAAAGGGTGCAAAAGACAACCCTGCCTCCTTTCGACCCATACACAAAGCTAACTCCCTAAACAAGATCATTGAGAACATCTTATACTCTCAGCTCTGCTGCTTTATGAAAAACAAATTCAGCCACATTCATCATGGCTTCCTTATGGGCAGGTCAACAGTGACCAACCTACTCTCCAAAGAACATGACATGAAACATAGCCTTGATATTTTACATCTGGACCCACAAAAAGCCTTTGATTTGGTATCAGACAATTTGCTTTGCCTCAAATTAAAACACATAGGTATAATAAGTAATACCTTATCACTTATGTTAAACTTCTTCTACAACAGGAAAAGCAGAGTTCTTTCTGAAGGAAGTTACTCCTCCACTTTTCCTAGACAAAGGGGAGTCCCACAGGGTTCTCCTCTCGGACCACTATTTTTTGCAATATATATTAATTTATACAGTTAAACTATATAACAAGTGTGTTTCCATAGACTAAACATATAGACATCAAAGTGCTCTCGTATGCAGATGACTTGAAAATATACAAAACCATCAAATCAATGCAAGACTGTGAAATACTGGAAAATGGTTAGACACTATCACCTGATGGATTACAAACAATTGCCTAACACTAAACTTAGACAAATGCTACACCACCTCTATTGCAGACTATCATAAAAAAACAAGATTAATTATCCCTATAAAACCAATAATCATGAGATAATGAGAGTACAAGAGGTTTCAGATTTGGGGGTATATGGTTTTCTGCCAAGGGAAACTTCAACACACATGTAAATAAGACTACAGCAAAGTCTTCCAAATCCCTTGGACTGCTTAAAAGAATCTGCTTTGACTTTACCAATATACAACTCATAAAAACAGCATTGCCGACCGGGCTAGCCAGGTGGGTAAAGTGCCTGCCTGGCAACCCAAAGGTCGCGGGTTCGAATCCCGCCTTGGGCTTGGATCAAAGTACTGCAAAAACCTTGGGAGGCGCATTATGGCCATAGAAGCCAATGCGCCAACAACTACCAAAAAAAAAAATAATAAAATAAAATAAAATAAAAATAAAAACAGCATGCATAATGATAATTAACCCAATCAAGAATATGCCTCACAGATCTGGAATCCTCACACCAAAATTCTTATAAAACAATTGGAACATATTCAGAAATCCATAGTCAGATTTCTAGTGTACAAGTCTAGGTTGGAAATGAACACAAAATCTTATTATGAATGGTGCATTCACTTCGGGATGGTACCACTCTCTCAAAGAAGGGCTGTGGCAGACTGCAAATTACTGATGCATCTCATGGCTGGAGAGCTGGATGCCCCCAATACTTCATCTACATCTATTCCAATGCTTCATCTATTCCAATCTCTTTGCACTACATCCTGTAGTGCAAAGAGATTGGAATAGATGAAGGCCCTTCAGCTTACTATTACTATCCAGAGGGGTGCTTCAGGTCTTGCATGTTGGGGAGGTATGCAGCGGATGTGTTGGTGTTGTTATTCACTAAATTCATTTATGTTAGTATGTATACAGTTAAACTATATAACAAGTGTGTTTCCATAGACTATATTACATTCACACCTTCATTCACTCCCACTTACCAAAACTTTTATTATTATTATTAGCCATATGGTGCAAGGAAACCTGAGACTTATGCTGCACCGGACAAAAAAAAAAAATTTTCCCTATTACCCTGAGAGAGAGAGAGAGAGAGAGAGAGAGAGAGAAGTGGAAAGGAATCACCAACAAAGAGAAGAATGTGATATCCAGCTCAGGACCCTGGGTGTGCCAAGCCATACTCACCAGATGTGAGCCCCTGCTTTCATTTAGCTTCCATGCTGGGTCACTCTTTCACCATAACTCCACATTCTTTACCTTTCACCACGATTTCGATTGCACCCTATCACATTCACTCAGTTCTGTCTTTCAATCTTCTTTCATTCTACATTGCATCCCTTTGCAACAAGCTTACTTGTATTATTCAGCAAAGTTGCTTCCCTGGTTTCCTGTATATATCTCCCTTTATATTTACTTGGTGAGTGAGTGAGTGGTGAGTGAGTCCTACTCATGGTGGGGTGACCCTGGTGGCAGTGCTCAATCATCAATTCACTCGTGTCTTGTCAGAAGTCTTTTAGGGTGTTGGTTATGGCTGCCCTGTTAGATTAAAATGTCATCATCTTGGCGTGGTGCAAGACATGGCCACTTTGGCTATTGACTGGCTGTGGCAGAGACTGCAGGACCTGTCTCTGTATGCTTCATCTAATCTCAAATATTTGTTGAGTAAAGTTTGTAAATGCTTTATATATATACACAGTCGAACTTCCCTATAACGAATTCGATAAATCCAGTGAAAAAATTTGTGTTAGAGAAATTTCGGTATACAGAGAATCTTTTTTATTAGAAATTGTTATCTAATTAGAAAATGCTACATTTATTTTTAATGTTGTTGTTGTTTGGTTTTTAGGAGCATTAGCAACTAAGGCCATATTGCTCCGGGAAATGCGGTGGTCATTCCCTGACCTTTCCGCATCCTCCGTATTTGGTGGTGACGGGCTTGAACCCCGGTCTAATCAAGAAGCGTGTGCTACGCACTACTGCTCCTTCCCACCTGGCTACGGAGGCGCCTATTTTTAATGTATTTTATTTCAAAAACACACTTATTTAAATTACATTTAGACAATTTTCGACGGAAAGTATCACAAATTTAAAAAATAAATAAATAAATAATCGGTAATTTTCGTTTGCACAGTCAGTACAATTAAAAAATTGTCTGATTCTCAAAGAAAACCACACATTTATTCAGAGCATTAAAAACATTATCAGGAACATTTTCATAAAACTGTAGACCCAGGCAAACCATGTTAAAAGTGTGAATCTTTTCTTCACGAGTTGGATTTCTACAGGTTATTCTGATGCGTCTTCAGCGCCGCCGTTAATTTCTTCGTGATCATGGTCGCATTCAGCAGTATTTCATCATCATTTGGATGTTCTGTTGTAGTCAGATCTTGATCTACATAAACATAACTATCCAATGTTATTTCTTTTTCGAAGTTTCTGGACAATTCAAATAATGTCCAAAATTTTTCAGTTGTGAAAGGGGCAGTTCATCTTGTAGTAGTGGCATGTGATGCAAGAAAGCAAGTGTATGCTTTCTTGCATCACATGCCACTTGTATGCTTATGCAGCATCAGCCAAAAAAAAAAAAAAAAATCACACTATTCCCTCCAAATGCCTGTCCAGTTCCTCCTTAAATTTTTTTAACCTATCAACTTCCACTACGACTGATGGAAGTTGGTTCCAGCAATTAACCACAAGCTGGCTAAATGCATATTTCAGCACATCTGTCTTTTCTTAATTTGAATTTATGCCCCATTAGGTTCGTAATCTGAACAAGTGGAAGGATCCCATCAGAATTCAGCATGCTCAACCCATTCAAGGCCTTATACACCTCAATCAGATCACCGTGCAGGTGCCTAGTCTCCAGCCACTGCAATTTGCAGAACTTAAGCCTCTCTTGGTAAGAGGATCCCTTCATTCCCCTCACCAATCTTGTTGCCCTTCTCTGTACACGCTCAAGTAAATCTACATCCTTCTTAAAATGAGGCCTCCAGACCTGTACACAGTACTCAAGGCGTAGCCTGACCATTGCCTTATACAGAGGGATAATCACCTCCTTTTCCCTGCTAGCAAAATTCCTATATATCATTGACAAAACCCCATGACCTGCCCTGGCAGCCTGTCTGCATTGCTCAGAGAACTTCTTATCTGACTGCACAATTACTCCCAGGACTTTTTCATTTTCTACCACCTTAAGTGTAGTACCACACAGTTGGTACGTTTCTCTGGGGTTACTTCTACACATATGCAGTACTTTGCATTTGTCAAGGTTAAACTTCAGTTGCCACTTCTTAGCCCATCTGCCCAAATTATGCAGATCCTGTTGCAGTAGCACACTGCCATTACTGTCATTAACAACCCTGCCAACCTTTGTATCATCTGCAAACTTCAACACTAAGCCTGATATACCTTCATCAATATTATTGATAAATATACAAAACAGTGGACCCAACACCAAACCCTGTGGGACTCCATTAATAACATTAGCCCACGAAGAGCAGCACCCATTGATTACCACCCCTGTTTTCTCCCACTCCATCATCCTTTTATCCATTATAGCAACTTACCCTTAATAAAACTCTGCTCCAATTTGTACAATAGTCTTCCATGCGCAACAGTGTCAAAAGATTTCCTGAAATCCAAATATATGATATCAAAATTATTTTTTGCATCCAGTTCCTTTGTAACCACATCATAATATCCTATCAAATTTGTCAGACAAGACTTTCCCTTAACAAACCCATGCTGTGTCTGAATTATTGCAGCAGTCTTGTCTAGATGATCCTGCAATTTCCGGGTAAAATAATGACTCCATTATTTTACCCGGAACAGAAGTTAAACTAACTGGTCTGTAATTACTCGTGTCACCCTTCGATCCCGCTTTGTGAACTGGGGATACATTTGCACATCTCCAGTCCATGGGGACCTCACCTGAGTCCAAGGATGCTCTCATAATTATGGCTAAGGGTTTGCTTGGTTGCTTTGCTGCCTCCTTTAATATAACTGGATAGATCACATCCACCCCAGGTGCCTTTCTTATGTTTAACTTCAACAATTTCTCCTCCAATTTGCTCTCAGTTATTACAAAATCATTAAGCACCCTGCTACAATTTGATAACCTTCTGCCATTTTCAAACCTTAATAACTCCTCATGTGTGAATGTAGATGCAAAATACTCATTCAGTTTGTTTGCTATCTGAGCATGATCATCAGCAGTCGAGCCATCGATATCAAGTGGACCAATCAGATTCATCCCCTTTCTTTTAGAGTTTATATAAGTAAAGAAATCCTTGCTGTTTTTCTTAGCATCTTTTGCTAGAGATTTCTCGTAATCTGCCTTCACCTGCCTAACCTCCTTTGTGACATGATTACAGACTTGCTTATATCTGCCATAGGCTTCTGAGTCACTTGATAATTTATATGCATCCCATGCATTTTTCTTCTCTGTCACGAGTCTCATTAGTTAATTTGATAACCATTTAGGCCTAAACCTTGAACAATATTTCTTAATAGGTGTGAACCTTTTAGTAGCATCCACGATTAATTCCTTGAATGCTTCCCACTTAGAATTTACTGTTGGTAACATCGTCAGTTGATCCCACTGTACACAATTTAAAAACTGTCTGAGACCACTGTACTCCCCTTTACGGAAGCAAAAACCCTTTCCTTTACCCCTGATGGTAATTAAATCTTTAAGTAAATCCCACATCAGTACACTGTGCTCACTGCCACCTAGTGGTTCCTTTATTTGCAAATTCTTAATACACGAATGATCACTGCTGATAACCAGATCAAGAGTATTACTTTCTCTGGTTGCCTCTCGAACATGCTGCTGCAGAAAACAATCATTCAATAAATCTACAAAAGTCTTACTAGTGTGTGAGTGACCAATCCACAAGTTCCAGTCAATATCTGGGAAGTTAAAATCCCCCATTATATGACATTCTGATTTACTAGCCCACTATTTCTCTGTACAATTGTTCATTGTACTCATTCGAGTCATTAAGCCTATAACACACTCCTACTCTTATTTTTGCTTTCGCAGTGTTTATGTCACACCAAACTGACTCAACAGTGCACTGTTCATCTATATCAACTGGATGAACTTCTTTTGATTTTATGTTTTTCTTAATTAACAGCATAACACCTCCTCCCTTCCTATCCTTTCTATATACACATTGTACTCCCCAAATTCCAGTTCTGCATTCCTTATATCTGTGTGACACCATATCTCTGCTATCCCAACAAAATAAATTCATCAAATTTATTTACTATACTTCTAGCATTGTTCATTCAGTTGTTGTTCGACTTCTGTATTCAATGCAAATCCTGCTTTCGGAAAAAAATTTTGAATAGTGTATTCAGTGACATCGTTTGTCCAAACTTTTGCCAGTTCAGAGATGCAATCTCTAAGGTTTAATTGTAACCTCCAAGTTTCTATTTTCTGATAACGCATTGACAATCTTCATTATTATTCTCTTTCAATAATGAAATTTAAAATTTTTAATAATGCCTTGGTCCATTGGCTGGAGCTTTGACGTTACGTTTGGTGGTAAAAACAACTTCACACTTAAGTTTGGCAGAAATACTGGCAGGATGTGCCGGACAGTTGTCGGTTACCAACTGGTTAAATCGACACTAAAGGATGAACCATGGGGACGTGCTTACAAAATTGTAGCGGAGAAATTGCACCCTATTGAGATCGCTTCGTCTATCTTGGCTGATGGGCAAGAGACTCTTTCTTGGACAGAGTCTATGAATGCAATATTGGATGGCATTATTTGCCAGGACATCTGTGTACCAGAGAGTATGGAACAAACAAATTTAAGGTTGGAGCACTTGATGTATTCTGGATTAACTGATGAGGACCCATTTACTAATCTTGAAATTGGCACAGCTATTGATTCTTTGAAGGATCACAAATGCCCAGGCTTAGATTTACTTGAAGTTGCAATATTAAAAATAATCTGGAAAAATCAAACCACAACTAATTGTTAATTTTCTTAATTCCTGTTTAGCTGATGGGCATTTTCCAACTCCCTGAAAGCAAGACAATCTTAAAATTCTGGTTAAAAATCCTAACAAACCCTTCAATGTTCCTTCTACCTATCATTCTATTGCATTACTACCAGTGCTAGGCACGATTTTAGAAAAGGTTATTGTAACTAGATTTATGAAATATTATAAGACTAAAAATTTACAAGTAAACACTCAATTTGACTTTACAAAAGGCTGTTCAACTGTTGATGCTATAAA
Organism: Mastigoproctus giganteus; assembly: GCF_048544385.1. Lineage (NCBI taxonomy): Eukaryota > Metazoa > Arthropoda > Arachnida > Uropygi > Thelyphonidae > Mastigoproctus > Mastigoproctus giganteus. The sequence continues at coordinate 141,603,238 of NC_143578.1, forward strand.
GTTTGTAATGGATTCGGTCTCAAATGCGGATTCCAAGTATGTCCTCGGCCTCTTTGTGGACTTCAAAGGGGCCTTTGACACCTTATGGTGGCAAAGTGTCTGCTCCCCTTTATCGTCTAGTTTTCTGATTATTTCCATGGTCGTAGCCTTGTGGTGTATTCTGGTGTCTGTTCGTTTACTCGTGCTGTTACTTGGGGTTGCCCTCAGGGATCAGTCCTAGGATCAGTCTGCTGGAATTTGGTTCTTGATGGGTGGATCGGAGTACAGCACGACAAAATTTTCAAGGCAGCATATGCAGACAACTTGACCGTATTGGTTTTTGAAGAGTCTCATAGGGAACTTGAAAAACGTGCGAACGAAATTTGGGAGACCTTGATGGTTGGTGTAGTGTGCACAAACTACAGATTTCTATTGACAAAACTAAACAAATGCTTTTGAAAGGTCATTTGAACCTGAAAAGTCCCCCCCAATGTAAAAATTAATAATCAATCCATTAAAATTATAAGAACGTATAAATATCTTAGAATAACGATGGACGATAGATTTAATTTTGTAGCCCACGCAAAAATATGTGCTGAACAAAATAAAAGTCTTAACTGGTAAAATCATTAAAATAACTAAAAATGTCTGGGTAATTAAACCCGCAACTTTAAAGTTATACTAAGAGTCTATTTTTATACCAATAATTTGTTATGCTGCAGATGCATGGGGTTATCGTGTTAATAACTGTTTAGTCTTGAAGTATTTGACTAAAGCACAACATTTCTTTCTATTTGAAATCACAAGAAATTGCAGAACAGTGTCGACAATGCACTCCAAGTACTGAGTGGAAAACTTCCCATTCAATCTGAAGTTATGTACCATTACTTACAATATTATCGTCGGAAAGCTCTGCCTGCAAGAGTGAGCAACTATTCAATTAATTTAGACATACCAACTAAGGATGATAATTGTAGAATTAGAAGAGAGTTTGTTAATAGTTGGCAATTAACTTGGTCCAATGCAGAGGTTGGTAGAGTTACTTTTAGTTACCTTCCTAACCTATTAGAATTTACCAAGCAACGGTTGGCCTGGTTTTGCCCAGGTCTGAATGTATCTTTTCTAATAACAGGGCATGGCAGCTTGAACTCCAAACTGTTCACTCTGGGGTTGGCTGCCTTTCCATTATGTAAGTGTGGTGCTCCTGAGACATTGGAGCATTTAATATTTAACTGCTATCTCAATATAGACTTAAGAAATAATTTACAGCTTCTTACAGAAGTGTACAATGAAGATGACCTACCATGTTTTGTCAATGATAAAGAAAATTTCCTAGCTTTTTCTAATTTTGCAGATAAATTGTTTGCACGTAGGAAGAGACTAATTGGAGTTGATCTGTAAAGAGTAATGCCAAGTAATCCAGAGTTTGTGTTCAAGGACAAGAACTATTATGCTTTTTTGTCCATTAAATAAGTTTTCTGTAAATCAGTACTTAGTTTTCTTTTCTTAAGTAAATATGTTGGTTCCACGATGGTAATGATGTTGTGTTTTGTAGATTATTTGCTATAAATATAAAATTGGATTTAGTAGAATTAACAGAGAGGTTGTCTGTTGGTTGTGTTAATGGTTCTTGAGCCGAGTGTGGTTTCTGTCAAGATGTGACTTGTAAAGACTATCAGGATATTAATAGCGATTTTGTGTACAGAGGAAAAGTTGGCTATGCATGTTGTAAATATGATATTGAATTGTAAAATGCTGACAAGGTGCTACCTAGTGTCTTGCCATTTGCTGTCTGAGTTTAATGCAAACATAGCATCAGCAAAAAAAAAAAAAAAAAAAAAAAAAGAGAAAGAGAGAGAAGGAGCAAAAAATACAAGGAAAAAAAAAAAATGAAGGAAGGAAGAGAGAAGGAAAGAAAAAAAAGTTAAGAAGCAAAGTGGTTCAGCCCTCTACAATGACTGGACAAGTGTGTCTGGTTGCTGTGGCCTAAGAGTAATACTTTTGAAATGGTGTTAATTAATGTAATGAAGTGTTATTTATAGTTTTGGTTTTCTGATTAAGCCCCTCAGGAGTGGTGATCGTACTCACTTAGCTATAGTAAACATTGTATATAGGTACTTTTTTTTTTTTTGTTATATTTTATTTTATTTTTATATATATATTTTTTATTATACAGTAAACCCCGCTATTCGCTCCTGAGAAATGCCGCAAATACTGAGTTATGGCTCCCATAGTTATAAAGGGGTTCCGTTCCAAAGTATGAAATATTATTATTATTATTATTATTATTATTAGCCATATGGTGCAAGGAAGCCTGAGGCTTACGCTGCACCAGCCAAAAAAAAAAAAAATTAATTTACCCTAGGACCCAGAGAGAGAGAGAGAGAGAGAGAGAGAGAGAGAAGTAGAAGGAAATCACCAAGAAAGAGAAGAATGATGATATCCAGCTCAGGACCCTGGGTGTGCCAAGCCTACTCACCAGATGTGAGCCCCTGGGGTAATATATATAAGAAAAACTAGTCTAAAGTTTTGTCTATGTATGTATTATATGTACCTTCATAATATGACTATGTACATAGACAGTACATAGTGAAATGCAAGCATATGGCATCGAAATGAAAATAAGACACAATTTAATATTAAATGTAATATTTATTAGAAATTTCAAACAAATCTTTCAAACCAGCACCTTTGCTAGCTAAAAAACTTATCCAGCCAGTGCTATCACCAGTTTCGCTAAAGTGTTGATAAAGGAGTTTTGCCTTTTCACGAATGATGAGTGAACTTAACGGAATTTTATTTTGAATTCGGTCTTCTATCCACAGATTTAAAGCTTTTTCCATTTTTTTGAATTTAACATCAGGAGTTACATAGAAAATTTTTGAAGCAATTAGCGCGTTTTCACGGACACTATGGCGGATTTTTTCTTCCGATTTCTTGATTGATCGTACCGTTGACTCATTGATTTTATAATGTTTTGCCACTGAGGAGACACTTTCACGATTAGAAATTTATCTAATAACTCAATTTTATTCACTAATGTCATCTTTGATCTTTTCACATTTCCCTTGTTATTCGTAGCCATATTTTTGTACGGGTTAGAAAGACCTTGTCCACAATAAAGTCACTTTCTTCCATTAACACACTAGAAAAAGTCTGTTTTACACTGCAAAACGGTAGATTTATCACTTTTGTAAGCATATCAATTGATAAATTTATTCAATTTATAATCATATAAATTAAAAGCAAATGACAAAACCTTCCACGACAAGTGCATAACACATACTGAACAAGGATTAGCAAGAAACATTCATGATCGCAATTTTGTCACCCCTCTCCCCCAATCACTGAGTGCTGTTTTGACCGGGAAAGATAATTTTAGCCACGCCCATGTTTTTTTATGGCGGAAATTGTTCACGGCGCTTTAAAATTCACATCTTTTTAGGTTTCATTTTATATTAAATCAGCGACCGTGAATAGCGGGGGTTTACTCAATTTTATTATTATTTTTTTCCACTCTATACACTATTGTAAACTTTTCTATTTCATGGGAGGTCTATCTCTTCCCCTTATCTTCTATCCAACCTCCCCATCCCTTCCAATCCCCATACTTCAATTGTTATCCCCACTTCCTTTCCGGGCGCCTCCGTAGCCAGGTGGGAAGGAGCAGCAGTGCGTAGCACACGCTTCTTGATTAGACCAGGGTTCGAGCCCGTCACCACCAAATACGGAGGATGTGGAAAGGTCAGGAAATGACCACCGCATATTCCCATATTCCCAGAGCAATATGGCCTTAGTTGCTAATGCTCCTAAAAAAAAAAAAAAACACCAAATAACTTCCTTTCCCTAAACACCTTGGGGCTCCCAGGCTTGCCTGATAGCCCCAGTAAGAATCTCAGCTGGAAAGTGGACCCTGGCGTGCCTCCTCATGGCCAAGGTTGGGAGTCAGGGGGTCCCCTGCCCCCTGGCTGCAAAGTCGCCAGTGCTGGCACTCAGCATAACAAGATACATACTTACACACCTACACACATACACTTGCCAGCCTTCACCTTTCCAGATGCTACAGCATCTGAAAAGGTATAGGGGAACCCTGGAGACCGCAAGTGAAACAAATACACCTTGACCTTGTCAGTTACAAACACGATTTTTTTTTTTCTTTTATTATACGCTTGTCTAGTTTTAATATCCATTCTTCAAAAATATCACTTGTCATCCATGCTTTTTTTTTTTATTAAAGGTGTAGTCAACTTCCAAAGATTTTGTGCCTCTAAATCATCTTGGGTTTTTGATTTTCTGATGACTAAAAGTCTTAATTTTTCACTTCCTATCATATTTGCTCCAACTAGCACAGTGATTCGTTATTCGCTTTGTTTTCTGCCAAAACATTTATCATCCTTAAAAAACAAATGTTCTATTCGGTAAACATTTAAAGAATAAAACCATTTCGTCACCATTAAAAACATCCTTACGGTCATGTTCTTCCAAAATCTTCTTTAAGGGATTGTTCCTCCAACTGTTGCAACCTTCTTCGCTTACATTAATGCTTTCTCCACAAATAACCCTTTCCACAATTCTGTGGCGCTTCTTAAATCTATCTAACCACCCAGTGCTCACATTAAATTCTGTATGTCCAAGGGACTGTGCAAATTTCAGAGCTTGTTGCTTAATTATTGGACCCAATATTGGTATATTCTTTTCACGTATCATTTGCACCCATTTTAGAATAGCTTTATCAACATCTTCGTATGTACACAACTTAATTTGCTTCTTGTCTGCTCCTCCTTCAATTTAAAATTGATACTCGATTTTTTAAAATCGTAGATAAAACTGCTTGCAGGTATGCCATATTTCTCTGCAATATCTTTTTTCTTAAAACCCTGGTCAATATCACGAAGAATCTTTTCTTTATCATTAACACTTTCTCTTCGACATTGTTTCCGAAACTTCGCTCCACGCTGATTCGCTATAACGCAGTTCACTATACGCTGATTCCTTATAACGCAGTTTGCTCTACACTGATTCGCTAAAATGCTGTTCTTATATTATAACCCACATCTCACAACTCACTATAATGCTCTTTTACCAGCATACATATTGAATTTTTGGCACGTTTAACGAAAACATTTCATCTGATGTAATCGATAGAAAATGAATAGCAAAGTTTCCCATGCTGACTTGCGAAATTTTCCCACGCTCAGTGAAATTTTCTCCCAAACTAATTTAATTGCACTATGGTGACTTGTTACATTTTTTTTTTTTTTTTTTATGAAAACCCCAAACACAAGAGGTATTAGAACCTATAGTACTTAAGTACCATGGTTGGGTTGGAGGTTGAGAACACGAAAGAAGATTGTTGAAATCAGACTTGAACTTCTGTAGACTCTAATTTTCAGGAAATACATGTGAAGGAAGGTTGTTCCAGAAAACAGCAATTGAATGAATAAACGAGGAATATGAAAAGTTGGTTCTCTGAGTTTGAAGTTGGACAGTAAATGGATGTTGGCTGGTGTCAGCACGTCTTCGGACTGTTTTGAAAGAGAGAGACAGCAGAAATTATAGAAGCCAATTCAGAAGAACAGTGCCCATGGAAGTAGAAAAGACATGCAGCAGAAACAGTACATCTATGAGATATACTATGACAGACTCTGTTAGAGAAGAGTCATTAATTAACCTAACTACTCTCTTCTGAATGGAATCTAGAAGCCATAGAGAAGTTTTAGGGGCTTCGCCCCAGATGTGGGAACAATATTCCATGGTAGGGCGGATTTGCAATTTGTACAGAGTGAACAGCTGTTTGGAAGAAAAGTAACACTGAGAGCGAAAGAGAAAACCAAGTTTTTTAGATGCAGAGGAAGCAATATTTGTAATGTGCTTGTGCCAAGAGAGATTAGAAGTCAGGGTAATCCCCAAAAGAGATATATCGTTTTGCCTAAAAATCGGAGTGTCACCAAAGATAAGGATAGGAGGAGAAGAATCCTTTTTGCAAGATATAAGACGAGACTGAGTTTTAGAAGAATTGAAATCAACTAAGTTGTCTTTGCCCCACTGGAGAATTACCTGGAGATCGACATTTAAGGAATTGGTAGCAGATATTCGAGAAGTTGAAGCTGATAGAGCAGGGCAAGGTTTTTCAAAATGGAAAGTGGAATGCAATGTGCTATCATCGGCAAAACTATTGATAGCATTTCCAGTCAATGGAAGAAGGTCATTATTATACAAGAGGAAAAGAATGGGGGAAATTACCGAACCTTGGGGGACACCAGCATTAGTGGAAAAGTTAGAAGACAGAGAGCCATCTACCATCACCATCAGTGAGCGATCAGAGAGAAAAATGGATAACCAATTACAAAAAACAGTCGGCAAACCATAAGATTTTTTTTTTTTTTTTTTTATGTGAACCCCAAACACGAGAGGTATTAGAACCTATAGTACTTAGTACCGTGCTTGGGTTGGAGGTTGAGAAGACGAAAGAAGATATTTGTTGATATTGGACTTGAACTTCTGTAGATTATAATTTTCAGGAAATACATATGAAGGAAGGTTGTTCCAGAAAACGGCAGTTGAATGAATAAATGAGGAAGATGAAAAGTTGGTTCTGTGAATTTGAAGTTGGACAGTAAATGGATGTTGGCTGGTGGTGGCACGTGTTCGGACTGTTTTGAAAGAGAGAGTGGGGATTATAGAAGCCCATTCAGAAGAACAGTGCCCATGGAAGTATCTGTAGAAGAGGCATGCAGCAGAGACAGTGCGTCTATGAGAAAGCAAATGAGGAGACTGTGTTAGAGATGAATCATTAATTAACCTAACTGCCCTCTTCTGAATGGAATCAAGAAGCCTGAGGCAGGTTTTGGGGGCACCACCCCAGATTTGGGAACAGTATTCCATGGCAGGGCGGATTTGCGATTTATACAGAGTGAGCAGCTGTTTGGAAGAAAAGTAACTCCGTGAGCGAAAGAGAGAAGCAATATTTGTAATGTGCTTGTACCAAGAGAGATTAGAAGTCAGGGTAATCCCCAAAAGAGATATATCATTTTGCCTAGAAATCAGAGTGTCACATAAGCATAGGAGCAGAAGAATTCTTTTTGCGAGATATAAGACAAGACTGAGTTTTAGAAGGGTTGAAATCAACTAAGTTCTCTTTGCCCTACTGGAGAATTACCTGAAGATCGGCATTTAAGGAATTGGTAGCAGATTTTCGAGAAGTTGAAGCTGATTGAGCAGGACAAGGTTTCTCAAAATGGAAAGTTGAATGCAATGTGCTATCATCGGCAAAACTATGGATAGGATTTCCAGTCAATGGAAGAAGGTCATTGATACACAAGAGGAAAAGAGTGGGGGAAAGAATTGAACCTTGCGGGACACCAGCATTAGTGGAGAAGTTAGAAGACAGAGAGTATCCACCATCACCCTAAGTGAGCGATCAGAGAGAAAACTGGATAACCAATTACTAAAAACAGTTGGCAAACCATAAGATGGAAGCTTGTTTAGAAGACCTTTATGCCAAACACGATCAAAAGCCTTTGAGATGTCAGGAGCACTACTTGTGTTTCACCAAACCTTTACATTGAATTAGTCCATAAATGGGTAACATAAGCCAGAATATCACCAGTGGAGTGACACTGACAGAATCCATACTGGCGATCGTTGATCAGACGGAAGGTTTCTAGGTAGTTTAAGAGTTGGCGGTTAATTGATTTCTCCATTACTTTAGAAAGAGTAGAAGTAATTGCAATGGGACAATAATTGAATGAGCGGGATTTGTCACCCTTTTTAGGAACTGGCTGGATATGAGCAAATTTCCAAGCAGAAGGAAAAACACCTTTAGAATAAGAAAGTGAAAAAAGGCGGCAAAGAATAGGAGTAAGTTCAGGAGCACAGGTTTTCAGAACAAGAGGAGAAATAACATCAGGACCTGGAGCTTTCTTAGCATTAAGATTCATCAAAATCCTTCTGATATCCTTTTGACGGAAGACCACAGGAGGCATTGAATGGAGCGTGTTGAGAATGGCGGAAGGTGTTTTACCAAGATCATTAATGCATCAGCTGGAAGAAAAATGGGAAGCTAGCAGGTCAGCTTTATCCTTGGCTGAAGTGACAACAGAACCATCTGGTTTGGACAGAGGTGGGAGCAGAGATGGGCAAAAGTTGCAGCCAATAGCTTTGGCAAGAGACCAGAATGCTCGGCTACCATTAGGGCAAGAAAGAAGCAAGTTTTCTACTCTTAGCCTGTTCAAACTCTAGTTTGGACTGATTAATAACTGCTTTACAATTGTTGCGAGCTTTAGTGTAGGCAGAAAATGAAACTGAAGAATTAGAAACAAGCCAATTACAATATGCAACATTCTTCTCTTGGACAGCCTTAGCACATTTATTGGAAAACCAAAGTTTAGATAAAGGACGAGATTTTAAAGTGGAGTGTGGGATAAAAGATTCCATTCCTGCAAGAATAATTTTACTGACACAATCTGAGCAAATGTTGACATCAGAAGTTTTGAAACAGTAATCCGACCAAGGAAAAGAAGAAAAGAAGTCTCGCAGGTCATCCCATTTTGCATTCTTGTAATGCCAAACAACACGAGATTGGGAATAACCATGAGATAAAGGTTCCATTGGAGAAGAGACAATCACCAAGTTGTGATCTGAAGTGCCTAAAGGACCTCTCACTTCGACCGTGTACTTAGAAGGGTTGTTTGTGAGAAAAAGATCAAGCGTATTGGCTGTATGATTAGGATTGTCCGGTATTCTTGTAGGTAAATGAACAATCTGTGCTAGGTCATTAGTAATTGCAAAAGCCTCAGCATCTTGACCTGCTGGGTCGGTGTGACTAGAAAACGGAAACCAGCTGGAGTTGTGAACATTAAAATCACCAAGGAAAATTACCTCACTGTTTGGAAAGTTGGACTGGAGAAAGTCAACTTGGACTGGAGAAAGTCAAGGTTGCAAAGAGAGAAAGTCAAAGAGCTCCAAGTGATTAGTGGAGTTGGGAGAACGGTAGAGACAACAGATGAATTTGACACAATGACGTAGAGAGATTTTAAGCCAGAGAAGATGAAAGAGAGGAGATTCCAAATTGCCAAGTCTCTGACAGGGAATATCAGAACGGACATATGCACAAGTACCACCTTTGAGGCGAAAGGAATTATACAGCGAATAATTTGGGCATCTGAGATGAGCAGTAGTTGAATCAACCGATAACTGAGATTCTGTCAGAAAAAGTACATGTGGTTTGGCAGACTGCAAGTGGAAATGGACATCGTTGAGATTAGAACTGACACCACGTATATTTGTGAAATGAATTAGGAAGTCCTTGGGAGGTTTAGATCTTTTTGCAGATAAGCTTGCTCTATTAGTTTGACAGTTCATGGTGTATTCAATAGTAAGAAAAAGTGAGTGGGACATGCTGAATGAAGTAATGAAATTTTTGGATATGGCGTACATATGGTAAGAATATACCCAGATCCTTGACATAACGTGGCCTCGACAATGCTCCTCGCATACACACTACTCGGACTCCCTCCAGTCACTACCTGGCAGAGAAGAGGTAGCAAGATTATACACTAGCTGATCCGGAAGCCTCCTAGAGAGTTACCAATAGGTTCGGTCTGGTGTACTAACTAGCGGCCGGCCGGCCTGCGAACACCGTTTTAGAGCTGTACCCTCGAAATCTAAGGAATAGTGGATCTCGCCACGACGTTCATCATAACTTCAAAAGTCATCAATCATACTGCATGATCCAAGAGTTAGAGAAGGGTTGACCGGAACTTAGCTCTAGAGACTAAACATGGGTTCCACCACTTCAAGCCTCCAATGGAAGCTGGAAGCTGAAACAAGATGGAAGCTTGTTTAGAAGACCTTTTTATGCCAAACACAATCGAAAGCCTTTGAGATGTCAAGGGCAAATGCTTGTGTGTCACCAAGTTTTTCCATTGAATCTGTCCATATATGGGTAACATAAGCCAGAATATCACTAGTGGATCGACATGGTTCCGAGATCAACATTTTAAAAAATTATCAAGTATATTCCTTGTAATATTTGTGTTATATGCATTTATCCGAAGTCTAGTCATCACTCGGTACAGTGTTAGACTGTACCATTAGACTGGACAGTTTACTCAAACATTGTATCATAATTAATGCAATGCAGTTACATTTTTGAAGATTAATAATGGCGAATAAGAATTAAAAAGGAACAATGTCTGGATGTGGTATGAAGCCTACCAAGGTTAGAAAAAAATACTGAATTTGAAAATTTAATTATTCGTTTTGAGGCGAATCGATTCCGTTCAACAATAAGTGGATGTGTGCAATAATTTCAGACTGCCAGTTCAACTGTAAGAACAATTAGAAAATAGAGAATTAATTTTAGCAGTGGGAAAGACAGCTGTTCCACTGCAAGCAACTAGGCCGACTATTATAATTGAAATGGAGATATTTCTAAACAATTTTATTGAAGACAATATCCAACGCACAATTCCATTAAGTTAAAGAAATTTATTATTAATTAATTATTAATATTATTAATTAAAGAAATATTATTAAAGAAAAAGCGATTAGCCTATATGATGAAAGCTCACCTTTAAAAAATAAAAGAAAAAAGAACCATTTAAAGCTAGTAAGAGCTGGTAAGATAGATTTAAAATCCAGGAAGAAGCCGCAAATGCAGATCAAGAAGGAGCCAAAACTTTCAAAATAGAATTTCTAAAAATTATTGAAGAGTGGTGTTAAACTTCTCAACGAGTTTTTAACATAGATGAAACAGGACTTTTTGGAAACTAATGCCTAAAAGAAGTTTCATCTCGAAAGAAGGGAGAAAAAAAAAAACATGCCAGGCTTCAAAACAGCGAAGGATTGGTTGACTTTATTGTTATGTGGTAATGCTGCTAGGATTTTAAAGTAAAACCCCTTTTAGTTTACTAGGAAGATGGCCAAAGTACAACCCAAAATCGGCCAAAGTTATGAGAACCTGACAGCCCAGGCTATCGGATTAATAAATTCATGATTTTAATTGGCATTTTAACTTTAATTTTGATATGAAATGTAGTTAATTCCCACATAATTATATATGTATGTATGTAATGGAGAATATTTTATATGTACAAATTTTTTAATATTAAATATTTTGACTGACATTTGTGCATCTTTTCACTATCTCACAGATACACATGTTACATTATGGGAATACAATGCTCGCTTAGCACTCTGTTTTTTTGGGAACAAATTATCAGCGTTAAGCGGGGATCGCCTGTATTTTATTTATTTATTTTTTTTCTGTCATGTATCCACCTTCTTTCTCAAACCTGGGGGTAGTAATGATGTGTAGAGAACTTTAAGATAAAGCTCTCTACACATCATTACATTAATCTTTACTACATTAATCTAATATTTACATTAGAATGTACATTCATAAAGAATGGGTGCCCAGTCTTTACTCTCGCCACAGGTACAATTTGCATCATCACTCAACTCTAAGGAAGTGAGTACTGCATTTAGGGAACCATAACCTGTCAAATATGAAGGTTGTAAAAAGTTCAGGGGTATATCACTTTGGTGGCTTTGGGCTAACCACTGTGACCTGTGGCAGAAACCTTTTAGTAACAGCACCTCCAGTTTCATGCTCTCAATTTGATTGTCATTGCTCATGGAGCTTTGTGGCTTTCTCTTTCTCTCAGCCTGGTGCTATTGTCTGTGTAAAGGGCTATCCCCAGAAATTCTGTGGGTATGCCCTTCCTGAGTCTATAATATAAGCTTCTTTTGGTTATTTCCAAAGGAAGTGGGAGAATGCCAGCGAGCACCTGCAGTGCTGGTGCACTCACAGTGAAAAATACTCTGGTGATAGTGATAAGTATTGTTCTCTAATGCATTCCTGTTTCTGACTATGAAAATGTGGGGTTAACCATACACCGGCTCCATAGGTGATAAGATAGAGGCAAGAACATTGATAGAGGCAAGAACATTGTTTAGCATACGATTGCCAGGGTCCTGCTTTTGAGCCCCCAGTCACCCTAACTGATCCTGGCAATCATGCTTGCATAGTTTCTCACTTTTTTACCAAGTATGCTATATGGGGATAAAAAGTTAATTTTGAGTCAAATTTTAGTTCTGATACCATTTTTATGGTTTTTCCATTCATTTTAATTTGAGGAGACTCTCCTTAACTTTCCTTTCAAAGGTAGGGATTTAGTTTTTTCAGGTAATTTCCTGAGCATGTGCATTTGTGCCCACTCTTGCAGTTGCATGAGGAAGGCGTTTGATCTTTGCTCTACAACCACACTTGTGTTTCCTTTTAAAAGGAAAATCAGCAAAGGCTAAGGTTTCCATTGGGACCAGATCCAGAAAATTCATCCAGAACAACTGTCCAGAAGAAAGGCCTAAGGATTGAGCCCTGAGGACAACCTTTGTTCACAGGGAGTGTGAACAATTCCTGGAGCCTTCTACAAACTGAAACACTTCTGTCTTTGTGACAGCTATTGATTACTTGATAGAGGTTTTGTGGGACATTTCTTCGGTGGAGTCTCCTGAGGACACTATGCCACCAGAAGGAACAAATGCCTGGCAAAGTCTATTGAAATTGTCAACATATATTTGTCCTCTGTGCTTTCAACCAAACAAATACTTCTAAAAGGCAATTTGCCAACAAATTAACATAAACACTATAAAAATGGTAACAGAATTGAAATAACTTGGAATAGTCTTTGATCCAAAATTAACTTTTTATCCCCATTTGACCAACTTGGCGAAGAAAGTCAGAAATTATGCAAGTATGATTGTCAGGGTCAGTCGAGCAGACTAGGTGCTCAAAAGAAAGACCCTGGCAGCAATATATTGTGCAGTGTTCTTACCTGTTATCACCTATGCAGCTGGTGCATGGTTTAACCACTCAGCCATAGTAAGAAACAATAATAAATTAGAATGAATACAAAGGGCAATACTTCTCACTATTACCAGAGCATGTTGCACAGTAAGCACACCTACACTACAGGTGCTGGCTAGAGCTCTCCCACTTCACCTTGAAGTAGCCAAAAGAGGCTTATATTATAGACTTAAAAAAGCATACCCACTTTCTGGGGATAGCCCTTGACACAGCCAACACCATCAAGTCTGAAACAAAAAGAATAGCCAGAAAGCTCCATTAGCTAGCAAAGAAATTGGGAGCAGGAAACCAGAAGTCTGGTTACCAAAAGGTTTCTGTCACCGGTGGCAACGGTTAGCCCAAAAGCTACCAAAATGGTACGCCCCTCGAGTTTTTACATTTATATTGACAGTCACGGCACCCTAAAGGCAAAACTAACCTCCTTAGTGCTGACTGATGATCCAAACTGCACCTGTGACGAAAGTGAAGACTGGGCATATTCTCTATGAATGTATAATTTATGACATCCCCAGTACACAAATATAGCACAGATTGGCCCCCTTCCCAGGGAAGAAGAATATCTATTCATCATAGAAGAAGAAAATTATAAAGACTAAATAAACAATCTTCATACAAAAAGTATTTGAAATGTGCAGAACTATCCAAAGAAGGGCAATTCAGCCCAAGCAATTAAACAATAATCAATAGTTAAAATTGCACAAGTCTCCCATCACTCCCAGACGATGACATAAAAAAAAAAAAAAAAAAAAACACCTGTCAAGACAATAGATATATACAAACAAATATTAACAAATATACTGCACGCTGACAGAAACCTGACATGACAAAACCAGATTGACGTGGGTAGCCCCCAGGACTACCCTGCCATGTGCAGGAACCTGGGGCGCCACACCAAATAAGTAACCATATAGGGGAGGGAGTATACAGGCAGCCAGGGAAGCAGATTAGCTGAAAAATATTAGTATGCTAGCAGCAAGAGTGACCCATCATGAGAGAGAGAGAGAATGAGTGTTATAGTGAATGGAAGAGTGAAAGGGTGAATGTAATTGGCCAAAAGAATACAAACTTATATTACTTTATATATATTAACAAATATTTACTAAAAACACAAACACCATCACTGCATTCTCCCTTGGCCTGCAAAAATTTGCATCTAGGCCTGCACCACAAATGAAGAATAATAGTAAGCCCAAAGAGTGTACAGTGCAGAAAGCAAGAGTTGAACAAATGATATGAAAGCCTGAAGAATGAATGAGCCTAAGTACGTAAGAGAAAGAACACAAACAATGAATATTACATTTAAGTACACATTAACCCTAGTTTTAACCTTCAATATTCTAACTTATTTTGCTTAATTATTCTGCATTAGCATTCAAATTTACATTACACATCATATAATAATAAGATTATATGATGAAATATATCATATAATCTTATTATATTATCTTATTTTCTCATATAATCTTATTATATGAGAAAAAAAAATAATAAAATAAAAAAATATATATACACAGGGTCATTAGAAAGTCCTTGTGGAGTTTTAAATTTTCATAACTTCCATTCTATACATGATAAATTTAATCTGTAAAAAGGGTAAGGGAAAGAACTTATTACAGTTTTACATACATTTATTCTTAGAATTGTTAATTCTCAACATGTCCACCGCCATTACATATACAAACTGAGATACGATTCTGAAGTTTTACAAATACATTTTGCAGTTGATTTTCAGTAATACCCTGAATCACGCATTAGCTATCCTAGTCAGAAGATCGTCTAAAGAGCAAGGTTTTGTTGTTAACGTGTCCCCATAGAAAAAAATCCAATGGGCTCTAATCTAGTGAACGTCGTGGCCAAGAGAGATCGGTCCACCTCTTCCAATCCATCTGTCAGGAAAATTTTCATTTAGAAACTGCCTAACACTGAGAGAAAAGTGACAAGGTGCACCATCCTGCTGGAACACTGTATCACCTATAAGTCCTAAACATGTTAGTCCAGGAATAAAGTAATTTTGCAGCATTTCCAAATAACTCTCACTATTAGCATCCATGGTCTTCCAAATCATAGTTTATCATCGACGGAACCTATTTCTTTAAACTTTTTTATCCAGTTAGTTTTAGAATTCCTGTGTGGTGCATCTCTGTTGTAATGGGTTCTAAATATTTTTTTAACTGTGAGTACAGACTTTAACTCAGCCAACCACAGCGCTCAATTTACTTTCTCTTCTGTTGAAGCCATTTTTATGGTTTTTATGGTTTCAAGCCTAATTCTGCAAATAAATAAATAAATAAATAAAACTTAATAATATTAATAAAATAAATGAATCACTCTTAGTACATACTAAAATTCACTAAATTACACTTATGTTGTTTGCAGATTAATTTAATATGTACAGAATGGAAGTTATGAAAATTTAAAACTGTAGTACAAGTACTTTATAATGACCCTGTATAATACAGTGGATTCCGGTTATTTGGGCCACCGGATAATCGGGGCAGCCGTTTATTTGGGGCAAATCTTAAAAAACAGAAACCAATCGAGAAAATAGCCAGGATTTACTTCGCTTAATTGGGACAGCATGCCGTTTAATTGGGGCAGGAGACCGCAGCACTGGAGATTACCCTACGATTGTCTCCGACGGTACCACGTGGCTCGCTCGAAATTCTGGAGGTCACAACCATAAAACAATAAAAACAATTAGCAGTCACCTGTGTATTGGGCTTTTCTGTTAGTGAAATCTATCATAAACGGACAGTAAAATCCATCTTATTGAATTCGCGGTAATACCGACACTGGAATTCTGTGGGTTATTATGGTGAAATGCGTTTACACTTCCATGAAATCTTCAATCAAATAAAAAAATTAATTTTCAGATCTTCTCTTCATTCCTATTTTTAAAGCTTTTCAACTCGTTACTCCGTTCTCACTTGCGCGTATTGTGTTACTTGCAATTTGTGTGTGCCCTGTTCTTTGTTATTGATTGCTTATCTGTTTACTGTTTTAAATTTTAACCCCCACCCACAAATGTCAGTGAACAGAAATGTCAATCAACTAGTTCGTATGTACATATTACAAAGGGTACTAGGAAAGTTTTGCAATAAAGCTTTGTTTATTTAATTTTTTCAAAGTAATTTCCTCTACATTCAATACACCTCTCCATCCTCCGAAACCAATCTTTAAACCAGTTCTGCCAAGTTTCACTAGGGAGTAAAGCACACTCGTTGTCCCAAGCCCGTAGAAGGTCCTCATCACTGGAAAACCGCCTCCCTTTTAGCTTCATTTTCACATGCGGGAACAGTGCAAAGTCGCAGGGAGCAAGGTCTGGTCTGTAGGGAGGTGCTCGAGAAGTTTCAGTCCTGTCGTGGTCAAATATTCGGTGCAGGCTTTGGCGCGGTGAGCTGCAGCATTATCGTGATGGAGGTACCAGGTGTCCATTCTTGACTTTGGCCACAGGTTCTTCATAGATCCAATGACTTTAGGCAGGCATTGTTCAGTATACCACTTAGCTGTGACTGTCTTCTGCGTGTCCAAAACGACACGTTCCACAATTCCACTCGATTTGAAAAATACAGCTATCATTTTCTTCTTTACAGATCGGGATTTTCTGACAATTAAGGGTGTGTCGTCATCATCAAAGACCCAAACTTTGTTTTGAGCCTTGGTCGGCAGATCGTAATAGTACAGCCAAGTCTCGTCACCTGTCACGATGTTGTTCACATACCGAGATTGTCCCTTATCAAACTTTTTTAACATCTCCCGGCACCAAGTCACACGTCGTGTCATCTGCTCTTCAGTCAGTTGATGCGGCACCCAGAGAGAACAAAGTTTCTTCACGTGCAAATGATCTTGCAGAATCGAACGAATTGCTGGTGCATTTAGGCCCAAAGTATCCTCTATCTGTTGGTAGGTCACTCGCCTGTTTTCGTCAAGCATTTTCCTCACAGCAGTAACGTTTTCCTCCGTAACTGACGTTCGTGGCCTTCCCGGCCTCTCAGAATCCTCCAGAGTGAAATTTCCCCTTTGGAATTCTCTATACCACCTGAATATCGTTGTAGGATGTGGACAATCATCATCTAGTGCAAGAGTCATTTCTTCTAAGCACTGGTCTATGGTTAAACCACGCAGGAAATTATACCGCAAAACTGTCCTTATCTCATTTCGTGACCACGATGCCATCGCAAGCACTTTACACTCTCACTACTAATGAATAACTAAGCCCATCGACTTGGCGCGGCGGCTACTATGCACGTATGAACATGTCTCAACATGCAGCAACAAGCAGCTTCCTGTGATTCATTGTTGTGTCATATTGCAAAACTTTCCTAGTACCCTTTGTACAGTACGTATTAATTATTCCGATTATCACGTATATTCTTCCGATTTTCACGTAAATTTGTGCTTAATATATCTTTGCTTTTATAGCCTGTGGATAATATTCCTCCTATTTTCGCTAATTAGAATTGCTGTTTAATAGAATTAAAATTCAATTCACAAACGTGATCACAATGGCCGGCGCTTACTGCACATTATAGTGAACGGTACTTTACTATGTTGAGTTCGTCGTAACGTGATTTGATTGTACACTGAACCAATTGTAAAGGGGGGGGGTCCATTGTATTTTTAACTATTTACGTGAAACTTCGGATAATTGGGGCAGCCGCTTAATCGGGCCAAAATGCACTAGTCCCGATGTGTCCCAAATAACCGGAATGGACTGTATATATATATATATAACAGAAAATATTTTAAAAAAGTATAAAATTATAAAAAATGTAAGAAAAAAGTATAAAAATAGAATGTAAGTAGAGTGAGAATGCGGATTATGAATGAAGTAAATGTGTGTCTCTCCCACCCCCCCCATGGATACGATGATGACATCTCCCACAACTCCCACACTAATACTAAACGAACACTCAATAACCTACATAAATCTGGCCTTTACATAGTTTTGTATTCGTCGCATTGCTTCACACGAGTTGGGAGAAACCCCCGGAGCCACATTACTCTTAAGACTATACATGTGCTTTATACTGTTGTTAATAGGTGATGCATGGTATCCTCCATAGAGTTGCCCTGCTTAAAGCCATACTGATTGAGTGATATCCTGTTTCAGTGTAGTATGCTGATATTCTATTATAGATCAATCTTTCATATATTTTCCCCCATTACTGAGAGGAGAGCTAAAGGTCTATATGATTTTGGATCTGTTGGTTGTATTTCTCAGGATTCTTCAGTATGAGTCTGTTTTCCAAATTTTAGGGAATTTTCTTTTAGTCAGCAGTGATTATACAGAGCTATTAGTTTATCAGGTACAATTTCAGAATTTTTTAAAATTATTTCCATTTCTAGGAGATCAAATCCAGGACATTTACTATTTTTGGTTTTAATTAAAGCTGCTTGTAATTCTTCTACTGTAAATAAAGGCTCTATGTTAGCATTTCCATAGTGTGTATTCTAATTGATTATGGCATTTTGAGTAGGAGAATAATCCTCAGCCTCAGTCTGGATAACAGTGTTTAATATGTTATTAATAGAGTCTGCCCAATACAGTGTTGGAGTTCTGTCTGGTTTAAGTGTGATTTCTGTGTGCCATCTCTTCTTGGCAGCTTGCTGGTGACAATTCTGCACACAACTCCCCAAGGATAAGTGTTTACAGATTTCCCCATCAAGTATCACCAGGATTCCTTTTTCTTTTCTCTAATGAGGGCTGTGCATTGTTTCCTGAGAGTCCTATAGGTATCTCTCAGGGCACCAGCTTCATTTTGGGGACAAGATGTTCTGGCTCTCTAAAAGTTTCCATGTCTGGTGTTATGGGCCTATATGAGAGTTTGAAGGACAGGGTGGATGCCCTCGAAAGATCTAAATTGAGGGGCCCTTCAGGCTCTCAGCTGCCCACATCAACGCCAGAGCTTGCACTTGGTCATCACGCAACACAGCGGCAACCCCCAAGGCAGATTGCGCTGGTCCCAAAGGAACTAGCAGTTGGTGGTGACTCTATTGTCAGGGAAACGGGAAATATATTGTGTAAAAAGGATAGGTGGAACAGGACCAGGGTATGTCTGCCAGGGGCAAAGGTTGATGACGTTGTAGAGCAGATATCATCTTTTAAGGGCACAAAAGGAGATATAGTTGTACACGTTGCCACTAATGATATTAAGAGTAGGAGACCAGCAGAATTACTTAACAAGTACAGGTCACTGTTGAACAAAAGCCGTGAAGTAGGGTTGAATTTGAAAGTGTCTGCAATTCTGCCCAGACACGATAGGAGGGAGTATATGATGAGAGCCTTGTCGATCAATTCGGCCCTGGAAAGATTGTGCAAGGCTCAAGGGGTAGAATTTTTTTCAGCCTGGACTGTATAGGAGAGATTGCTTCTACAGGGACGGGATACACTTAAATAGAAAGGGTGCAAGAATATTTGCTGATGCTATCTAGGCAGTGTTAGGTGGGTCGGAAAACTGATAGCTTGGGGGGGATACAAGGACTAATAGTTTAACAGTAGCCGTAGAGCGAGGGGTGTTGGGGGTTTCAGGGACGGATGTCAGTCCTCGTGAAACAGGTGGGTATATGGGATGTGTTAGAGTGGCTGGGAATAGGAATAGGTGCATGTATACTTGCATATATACCAATGCTAGAAGTATAGTAAATAAATTTGATGAATTTGAAGTGTTGGTCAAGACATCAAAGGCGGA